>NC_083367.1:15363125-16001250 GCF_030254825.1 Meriones unguiculatus | reverse complement strand
AGTTCTGAGAGGATGTCAAGGCAGGAATATGCATCACAGCCACAGTCACATCACATCCACAGTCATGCTGCTTAGTTTTTGTCAACTTGAGAAAAACTAGACTCACCTGAGAAGATGAAATATCAACTGATAAATTGCATCTATTAAATTGGCCCAGGGGGCATGTCTGTGTGACAGTTTTTCAATTGATGATTGATAGGTGAGAGTTCAGCTCACTAGGTGTTGCCACCCCTGGGTATACAGTTCTTGGTTGCAGGGTTGCAAAAGAAGCAAGACGAGCAAGCCACGGAAAGCTAGCTAATCAACAGTAGTCTGTGTTAGAGGCTATTGCTGGACTCTTGTCCTGACTTAACCCAATGATGGGCTGTTACCTGGAGTGCAAACCACAACAACAAAACAAAAACTGTCCTCCTTAAGTTGCTTTACATGATTCTGCAAGTAACAGCAACAGAAAGCGAACTAGGACTCGGAGTCACAAATGTACTCATTTGTTTGACTGCTCACTTTCCTCACTCTTATTAGCTCAGGTTCTGTCCCAGGGAAGTGCCTAGGAAGGTGGGGTAAATTATCAATCAAAACTTCCCCACAGACACGTACACAGACAAACTCCATCTAGATAATCACTCAGTTGATATTCTCTTCCCGGGTAATTCAGGCTGTGTTGAGGTGATGGTTCAAACTAAAGTGCATACTCTTATCAACTACTTTCTGGAGTTGTTTGGGAAGTGTTCTTCCTATTGATGTTAATCAAAGACATGATTAACATGAGTACAGAGAACAAACATTTTGCATATAGAAAATGTACAATTTATACAATACCCAAAACTTCATAAAGCATGCATATTCAAGTAAGAGAATCTAAGTTAACATCAACTTTCTTGTTCTGTTCCCACTCTCACCCACAAAAAAGCAACCAAACAACAGAGCATCTAACACTCAAACCTAAGAAACAAGAAACCTGAAAAATATACATCTATATTGTTGTGTACTTAAATTACTTCCCTGATCTGAAGTCTTAAAAATGTGAGCCATTAAAACTAAAATAATAAAGGAAGAAAGCCATTGCAGTTTAGAGATAATGAAGAACTTGGGAAACAAGTGCAACATAGGCTCTTTGTTAGTTTCTAAGTAGATAAATGCTTTCAAAAACATTCCTGAGACAGTGTAAATGTTAAGGTGGAATATAATTTATATAATTTTATAACACTTTTATTTTGTAAGTTTGCTACTATCATATTACTTGAGATATAATAACATGTAGGTGAAAATTCCCTTTTCACAAAAGTTCATGGACTAATAGACAAATAACATATATCTATGTTACATTCAAAAAGTTTGTGAGATAGTAAAATTTCTTCAGATAATAAAATGTTATGTTGAGATTGCAAAACTTTAAACATATGAGTGGAAGTTCTTTTTTATTCCCATGAAAGAAATCAAGTATCCTATACCTTTCTAACCCAAGGTAATAAATATATATATAATTTTTTTGGACACAGAAAACATATATCAGATGTACATGTTTAGAAAGAAAGAAAAGAAAATCAGGCAGATGTAGGAAAATATTTGGTGTGTGTGTGTGTGTGTGTGTTTGTTTGTGTGTGTGTGTGTGTGTGTGTGTGATAAAAATAAAGACATACATCTCATATCATTTTATTCCTGTAGGTTTGAAGTTTAGTCAAAATGAAAATTCATTAAGAAAAGTTGATTGAATCATACACAGTATGTGTTTTATTTGAGAGGGCTACAGGACTCTTTGCTATCAAAACAAAAAAAATCATTATATGTGATACGTTTCAGGATTTGAAGCTGCAATATCTGTTCCTATTCCATAATGCTATTGCATTATACTCTGATTAGTGGCCAGGTTAGCGTCTGTGTGTGGGTGTGGGTATGCATTCGGTGTTTACTAGGTATGAATTGTGGCTTAATTAAATTTTGGTTCAAATGATAGGTTCAAGAACACAAAACTTTCTGAGCAATGAGAGCTCTTGATTGTACACCATAAATACCTGCCCTTAATTATTGCAAAACCAAATGAACAAATGATGAATGAACAATTATCACAGAGAACCATATTTTAATTAAATATTAAGCTACAGATTTGAGAATTGGTAATACAGTTTCTATTTGAGTGTGTGATTAAAGTCTTGAAAGGCTAGTGACAGCTCTGAGGTACAAAAACCCTTGGCATGAAAGTGCTTTTTATTTTTAAAAGGAAGTGGATGAAAACAAACCAAAGTTCTATTTCACTCCTGAAAATGTTATGGATTGGGGTTTATGCACAGGGCCAGCGGAGAGCCAGCTGAGCTGACAACCTACTAGGACTCCTGTATAAAACCTGTCCTTCTTGAGCTTTATTCTGTATAAAGCTAAAAGAAATATGCAAACTTATATAACATAGATTAAATTCTTTTCATGGCACAAGCCTTGTACCATTGGAGGAAAAACTATCAAAATTGTATGAGTAAACACAGAACAGTGATTAAAATTAAAAAATGTTTCGACAGTTTTAATTTAATGCAGGAAAGGTCTTTGCTTGTTTATTTCAATTTATTTTAAGAATGTTTATTGATCTGATTATATTGTTACAGTTTACAAAAACAAATGTTGACTAATGTTTAGGAGACTTCAGATTTTAAAACCAGTCATCAGCCCTATCTTTTCACAGCCTTATTCAAATATCGGTTGTTTTAAAAATAATTTTATTTATTTAACTGTTTTACTGCCCAACCCAAGCTCCTTCCCTCCTTTCCTCCCAATTCCACCCTCAAGTCCTCCTCCTTCTCCCAATCCCCACTCTCCTTCTTCTCAGAGAAGAGGAGGCCTCTGAGGGTCACCAAGTCACAGTGAGACTCAGAACATTTTCTCCTACTGAGGCTAGACAAGGCAGCCCAGATAGGGGAAAGGATCCAACAGAGCCAGAGCAGTCTCTACTCCCGTTGTTAGGGAACTCATGTGATGACCAAGCTACACATCTGCTACATATGTGGACAGAGTCTAGGTCCAGGCCCTGGGTGATTTTTGGTTGGTGGATCAATCTCTGTGAGCCAGAAACAGATGCAGTGGTCTTCAACCAAACTATTAATAGACTGAACTTGGGAGTTTTATGGAAGAGTGGGAAGGAAAATTGAAGGAGTTGGAAGGGTCAAGGACACCACAAGAAGACCTACAGAGTAAACAAATATTGGTTTTGGTGTTTTTCATTCGTTTGTTTGTTTTGTTTTTTGAGACAGGGTTTCTCTGTTTAACCTCAGCTGTCCTGGACTCCCTTTGTAGACCAGGCTGAGCTTGAACTCAAAGGGATCTGTCTGCCTCTGTCTCTCTAAGTGCTGGGATTAAAGCTAAACGTTCCACACGTGGCTAATATTGTCTTTTAGATCAACAGAAATTTTAAACTATATCAAATTTTGAAGCAGAAGTACAGATTTATTAATCTCACTTTTAAACTCTTTCTCCAAAAATATTCCATGTTGTGACTCAAGCCAAGCAAATGCCATATCATATTTCAAAAAAAAATTTAAATAAAACATTTTTGCTTCAATAGTCATATTTAACCACCATGCTACATTTATTTATCTTTTTCATGTTATTTATTTATGTTATCAAAAATCTGTATTTTCATCTATCATTAGCCTTTTAGCTGAATAAATTAATTCATTAAATGTATCATATAATTATATGCAAATTATTTTAAAAGTAGAATCTATAATATGTTGACTTCTAGATACTCAATTACCTAAACACGTAGTAGAACTATTGATTAAAAACTCTTTATAGGATTTAAAAAAAAAAAGAAAAGTAGGAATGGTTTGAGGGATTGCTCAGTGACTAAGAAGACTTGCTATTCTTGCAGAAGACCTGAGTTAAGTTATGAGAACCCATGCCTCTAGCCCAAAACCACCTGCAACTTCAGCTCCAAGATATTTAAAACCCCTTCAGTTCTCTATAGGAATCCACACACAAATACACAGTGTGTGTGCACATGTGTGTGCTCACACGCCTACACGCACACACGCACACAGAGAGAGATAGCTTTAAGTAGTAGCATCTCTTGGTTGTTAACTATAAACAATGAGGTAAGTACACCATTATGAAAAAGAAAGGACAAAAGTCTTGTACAGTTTTTCAACAACCTTTCCATTCCTGTTAATAGATGTTAATGAATCCACATCAAGTTAACACTCAAGATGGTGTTGTTGAACAGGTTTCACTGGTCCAGTTTTTTCACTCCTGATTTGGGAGTTTAGCTCATCAGTACTTTTAGGACAAGTGTTTTGTAAAGTCTTTCCAGGCCTTGATTTTTTGTTACTGATGGCGAGTCTGGAAGACAATATTAGTTGACAT
Organism: Meriones unguiculatus; assembly: GCF_030254825.1. Classification (NCBI taxonomy): domain Eukaryota; kingdom Metazoa; phylum Chordata; class Mammalia; order Rodentia; family Muridae; genus Meriones; species Meriones unguiculatus. Next base: position 15,996,903 of record NC_083367.1, on the reverse strand, counting down.
TAGAAAATATTGTGTTATTGAGTTACAGGTAGAAAAAAATAATTGAATGTTGGTCATTGAATTTTGAGAAATATTAATATTAATATTTAAATATTAATCCTTATTAGATTTTTCTTGTGTCATTGCTGTGCAATTCTAATCCTTGGGTAAAAAGCATATCTGTTGACTTCAATTACATGTCTTTTGGTTTTGCTTTGTTTTAACAATCAGGACTTTTCAGGTACTCAAACTGAATTTTGCCTCCTGAAAATTTTATGTCTGACTTTGACTAAACACTGTCAAATGGACAACTAGTTGCCTAATTGCCCCACTGTAAAATTGTAAGTTCAGATCTTCAATGTAGAGACTGTCAATTAAACTTTTTATTTAATCTAAGAAGTGTTAATTTTGCTTATACCCAAGCATTTATAGAGAAATGTAGTCATGTTACGTGTGGAGGGGAAAGTGTTAAATTTGCGTATTGAAGAATATTTTCTACAGAAATCTCTGTACGGAGTTATTCTGGAATCTTTTGTAGCATCAACAGCTGGTTAAACATCTGATTGTGTAACCATAACAGAACAAATGCTGCCTGAATTTGCCATCACATCTAGAGCTGTAACCTGTTTTCATTGTTTCTCAGGAGATAACATCATTTCAGTTTCCCCTATTATAGTTCCATTGTTCCCTGCTGGTAGGTCTTATCTCTCCTGCTTAATGTCATCTCTTTCACTATTTTCAATATAATTGAGGACAAAGGCGGTGGTGTAATTCCAAAAGAAATGAAGTTGTTAGGCCTGTAATTGTCCATTTCCTATAATATGACTTAAGGACATTGCCGGGTCAGACATTCAGGAAATTGCTCGAGTATTTGTTGGATAAATGATTAAAATACACTAACATTTTCTGTTTTTAAAATGTAAATCACTTTATTTGCAGATGTAAAACCTGATTTAAATGACTTTTGAATAAGTTTTCCTCCACTTGTCTGGTTCTGTGGTTTTATGAATAGAAGTATAACATGAAGAAAGCTTTGAAGTGAAAGGTGAAAGGCAATACTGATTGTAAATAGAGGAAATCCTATCACTGAGTATACAGACAGAAGATCACAGAAAAAAGCCATCTTTTGCATAATTTACTATTCACCTCCAACTACAACAGGATTTCTTCTGTTTGTCTTCAGAAAAAGACAAAAGAGACTAGATATTATTAACTACCTACTATGAACAAAATATTTCTGCAATCTTGGGAGATAGCAGTATTCTCAGCATTTTACATGAGGGAAGGGAAGGCTCAGAGAAACAAGTTCAGCCACTCTGTGTGTCAGAACTGAAATGTGAATCTAGATCTCCCAGTGTCCTGTGCCTATTTCATTCCACATGAAATCGTTTGGAGAAAATGCTCCTTGCAATTTACTGCTTTTAAGCGGCAAAAATAAAGATCTCAGTGGTGTACATGGATAGTGTCATTTTATCACAATGTGATGTAGTTGACAGTGTCCCTGAGCTTGGGGTTTTACAGTACACAAAGGAGATATTGAAATCTTTATCTTACACTTTTAGTGTTAATATTTTACCATTTGCCTTGAGCTCTGCTGCTATCCATGTGTGTGTGAGCTAAAATGTTCAGTCCTTCATCTCAATGATCTCTGCATTCCCTCCCACTTTTTATATCCACACTCAGAATATGAATCCTTTAAAAGCAAATGTTGATGTTAGGAATTTAGTCTCTTATTTAATTATTTAACAAACAAATGATTATAGTCATATTTTCATGTATATTGCTGCCTAAAATTTTTCCATATATGATTTACATATAATTAAACACTTCATTTAGAAAATGTAGTAGTGTTAAATTATATTTTTTAAATGTTTTCATATTTATAAATGTTTAGGTCATTTATTAAATATTATTAAAGGTTTAGGTTCTTTATTAAAATATAATGCAATTAATATCATTGTTAATATGTTTACTTAAATGTATAATTATCTAGAAGACAAGTTTTATATAAAATCATATTCCTATTTGAAATTTGACACTTTCTACAATGTACCTTAGAAAGTGATATCAATTTCATTTTACTAGTAATACTTGAAGATTTCCCATGTCCTTATACCCTTGGATGATACATACATTAATGGTTTTTAGTATAATAGATGAAATAGTGCATTACTATTTGAATTTGCATTTTGCATAGGTTTGCATGCATAAACAAATGTATACATATATTTGGCCATTCCTAAAAAATGAGAAAATAAAGAGATTGAAGGTCATGAAAAATCCTGATATAGTAAAGGAGATATAGATGTAAATTCTTTGTACTTTGGATTTGCTCCTTTTTCTATAATATTTATGTTCCTGTAATTGTATGCTTTTACTTAAGTCATATTGATGTCTCCCTTAATTAGATCTGCTTATAATAGTTCCTAATAATTTGCTTACTTTTTCCAAGTGACGAATGCACATTCACAGTTCCTATGTAGCAAGCCCAAGAAAAACTATTACTTATGAACAGGAACTGCTAACCTGGCCATAAGAAACCTAGAATTTTAGAGGAAGCTGAAGCCTCTGTGAGAAGAGCCAGAGAATATTTCATCATGGACGTGATATCAGAGTAATGGACTAAGAGTGACCAAAACTTTTGTAGAAATAAAAGCTAAGTCACATGAAGGTATTTTATGTCCCAAGCCAAGTGACATGTTAGTGTTCTAGTGAGAAGTACTTGTTTTTTATAAATGAGAATGAGAAGAAAGTAGCTTGGACAGGTTTTGTGGGCAACCTTTGCTTATTTAGGCATAAATTATAAAAATTGTAATATTAATAATGCAATAAATTGTAAAATAATAATATAAATAATAAAATAATATGAAATAAAATAATGTAAAAACTCAAGCATTTTCAAGGAGGCAGAAATAGGTCTATAATTTTTGACACTAGCCTATCCTATATAGCATATTCAAAGTCATCCACAGCTACATAGTGAGACTCTGTCCCCCAAAACAAATAAGGTTTAAGATACTACTCAGCAATTAAAAACAAGGAAATTATAAAATTTGTAGGCAAATGGTGGGAACTAGAAAACATCATTCTGAATGAAGTAACCCAGAAGCAGAAAGACACATATGATATGTACTCACTTATAAGTGGATATTATCCATACACTATAGGAAAACATACTAAAATCTATAGTCTTTAAGAAGCTAAATAACAAGGAGGACCCAAGGGAAGATGCTTAATCCTCAGCTGAAGGCAAACAGGATAGACATTGGATGTAGGCAAAGAAAAGAAACAGGTCAGAACCATACACAGAGAACCTCTGAAAGATTCTACCCTTCAAGGAGGCAAAAGAGATAAAGAGACTCCTAGCCAACCAACCTTTGGGTAGAGTGCCAGAATCCTTATGGAAGAAGAGGAAGATAGACATGGAGGGAACAGGTACTACACAAGAGACCAACAGAGCCAAAATACCTGGGCCCAGGGGGGCCTGCAGAGACCGATACTCCAACCAAAGACCATGCATGGAGAGGACCTAGATCCCCTGTTCAAAGGAAGCCCATAGGCTTCTCAGTTTCTAAGTGGGTTCCCTAGTAAGACAGGGGCTGTCTCTGATATGAACTCAGTGGCTGGATCTTGATCACTTCCCCTGGGAGGTGCAGTCTTGCCAGGCCGCAGAGGAAGATGGTGCAGCCAGCCTTGATGAGACATGATAGGCTAAGGGCATATAGAAGGGGAGGAGGTCCTCCTCTATCAGGAGACTAGGGAAAGGGCACAGGAGGAGAGGGTGGGTGGGACTGGGAGGAGATGAGGGAGTGCCCTGCAATGGAGATACAAAGTGAATAAGTTGTAATAAATAAATAGATCAATTAAATTTTAAAAGATCATTGGTAAAATTGTGTACTAATTAATTGATTGATCATTGTTTTCATAATTGAAAGTATATTTTAATTACATTTTTATTTTTTATATAAATTAAAGTTTATTCACTTTGTATCCCAGCTGTAGCCCTCTCCCTTATTCCCTCCCAATCCCACCCTCCCTCCCTCAGCTCCTCCCTACCCCTCTCCAAGTCCACTGATAGGGGAGATCCTCATCCCCTTCCATCTGACTCTAGTTTATCAGGTCTCATCAGGACTGGCTGTAATGTCCTCCTCTGTGGCCAGGCAAGGCTGCTCCCCCTTGGGGGGGGTGTCAAAGAGCCAGCCACTGAGTTCATGTCAGAGACAGTCCCTGTTCTCCTTAATAGGGTCCCCACTTGGATACTAAGCTGCCGTGGGCTACATCTTAACAGTGGTTCTTGGTTATATCCATGAAGTACAAAAGAAATATTTTGGAAAGTGAGGGTTAAAAAGAACTTGCACGTAGTCTTATCATTGATATAGTCTTATCATTCAATGTAATTTAGTTTTACTATTAAGTTTTATTAACAGACACGTAACATGGACATTAAATGTGAAGGGAGATAATGATTCAGTAGATCTTATGTGATGTGACACTCAAGGAAGAACAAATAGACAATAATGAGGGGGGGTGATAATACCCAGATTCCTAGAATTTGCTGGAGTGAGGGAAAAGAGGAAAGATGGCCATAATGATCCAGTTTCTTAAAAATTTAATCAAATAACAACATTCTTTTGTTGTTCAAGCAGCTGGCCAGGGTCATTTTGACAACACTCTTGATAACAATTTCCAGCTGGCAAGCCACTGCTCCCTTAGGGATAATCAATGACCCTGGCTCATGTACCTTATGCTCCATTCATTAAGATTTGGGCAGTAGAACACTCTGTACTGCTTTTACTGATTTGGTTCTTGCTGTTTCTGTGCCATGTGTAAAAGAACTGTTTCCTGAATGAGCTACTTCTGAACTCTCCAGGTTTCTGAACAGTAACTGCCTGTGCTGGATGTGGCATTTTCCTGTCAGTTCCCTAGCATATCCTAAAGACACTCAGTGCCAGAGCCCCTTGAAAGAGAGGCCATCCTCCCCTTTTTGCTTCTTCAGTGTTGCGTTCTTCTGTGTATATTTCTTTTCACACAGTAAAGGCTCTAAATAACTGTTAGAAGTAATTAGATGTTTGCAAAATTTAAACTAAATTTATGTGTTATAACGGTGTCTTTCTCTTATTAGTTAGAAACATTTGTTCAAGAAATATATCATTTGCGAGGTGATGGTGGCACAGACCTTTTTAATCCCAATACTCCGGAGGTAGAGGCAGGCAGATTTTTGTGAGTTCAAGGCCAGAAGGGTCTACACGCAAGTCCAGGGCAGCTAGTGCTATACAGAGAAACCCTGCCTCAAATAACACACACACACACACACACACACACACACACACACACACACACATTCTATATTCAATTAATAGCCTGAAGTTAAAAATAGGCATAGAGCGTGACATAATGACAAACCCTCACTCATATAGACATGTAATATAGGATAAACCTACTAAAATTTGTGCATCTAAAGAAACTAATCAAGAGAGAGGACCCTGACTAAAATGCTCAATCCCCATCCCGAAAGGCAAAGAGGAAAAACATCAGAAGAAGAAAACAAGAAACAAGCTAGAAACCCACCACGGAGGGCCTCTGAAAGGCTCTGCCCTGCAGACATCAAAGCAGATGCTGAGACTTATGGCCAACTGTTGGGCAATGTGCTTGGAATCTTATGTAAGAAGTGGGAAATAGTAAGATCTGGAGGGGACAGGAACTACACAAGGAGAGCAGCAGAACCAGAAATTTGAACACAGGGGTCTTCCCAGAGACTCATGCTCCAACCAAGTACCATGCATGGAGATAACCTAGAACCCCTGCACAGATGTAGCCCATGGCAGTTCAGTGTCCAAGTGAGTTACATAGTAATGGGAAGAGGGACTGTCTCTGACATAATCTGATTGGCCTGCTCTTTGATCACCTCCCCCTGAGGGGAGAGCAGCCTCACCAGGCCACAGAAGATAACAATGCAGACATTCCTGATGAGATCTGCTGGACTAAGATCAGAAGGAAGGAGAGGAGGACCTCCCCTATCAATGGACTTGGGGAGGGGCATGTGTGAAAAAGGGGGTGGAAGGATGGGATCCGGAGGGAAGGAGGAAGAGGCTTATGGGGAGATACAAAGTGAATAAAATGTAATTAATAAAAATTTTTTAAAAAGGAGAAAAAAAGAGGTAAAAGTAGGAAGATCAGGAATTCAAAACCATCCTAGGCTTCCTAGCAAGTTCAAAATGTAAAATCTTGATTATTTTGTCTTTTGGAGAAATTTTTGCACTGAATATTTTCAGTTAGCTTTCAAGTCACAGGTGATGAATGGGATCATTCCACTCAGTCTTTGCATTCAAGCCTTTAGCTGATTATACAAAGAGTTTAGTATGATTTGAAATGCATATTCCTCATTTTATTTTCACTTTATTTCCTTAACAGATTTCACAAATGTTATATGTAATTTTTGAGTACTGCAAAGTTATGGGGATAGGACAAACTATAAACTTAGGCAGACTTGAGTCTCAGACTTCCTTGTCCTTGAAGAAATTATTTTCTTTATGTCTTGATATATCTAGAGAATGAAGATTTTTTTCCTTCTATTTTTATTATTATTATTTACAATTTATTTACTTTGTATCTCAGTTGTAGCCCCCTCCCTCATCTTTTCCTAGTCTCACCCTGCCCCCCTCTTTTCCCCTATCATTCTTCCCTAGTCTTCTGATAGGGGAAGTCTTCCTCCCCTACTGTCTGACCCTAGCTCTTCAGGTCCTAATCAGAACTGCCTGGATCTTCTTTCTCTGTGGGCTGGCGAGATCACCCTACAGGGAAGAAGCGATCAAGGAGAAGGCAAACAAGTTCATGTCAGAGACTGTCTCTTCTCCCTTTACTAGGGAACCCACATGGAGGCTGAGCTGCCTATCACTACATCTGAGTAGGGGCTAGGTCCTCTCTATGCATGGTCTTTGGTTGAATCATCAATCTGTACAGTCTTCCCTGGGCCCTTTTAATATATATATATATATATATATATATATATATATATATATGGCTTTGTTGGTCTCGTGTGGCTCCTGATCCTTCCAAGTCCTTTAATATGCCCCTTTTTCCATATGACTCCTTGTGTTCTGTCCAAAGTTTTGTTGTGAGTCTCTGCATCTGCTTCAATCACCTGCTTGGTGGAGTCTTTCAGAGGACATCTGTGGTAGGCTCCAGTCCTGTTCCCTCTCTTCTACTGCTTCCTGTGTCTACCCTTGTTTTCCCTTTTGAATGAGAATTAAGAACCTTCTCGAGGGTCCTCCTGTTGTTTAGTTTCTTTAGGTCTGTAGATAGTAGAATGTTTATCCTATGTTATTTGGCTAATATCCATTTACAATAAGTGTATACCATGCATCTCTCTGCTTCTGGGATACCTGTTCTAGTTCCCACTATTTGCCTGCAAATTTCATGATTTCCTTGTTTTTAATTGCTAAGTAGTATTCCAATGTGTAAATGTAGCACAATTTCTGTATCCATTCCTCAGTTGAGGAACAGCTAGGTGGTTTCCAGATCTGGCTATACTAATAAAGTTACTATGAACCTTGTTGTATAGTTGAGCATCTTTTGGATATATACCCAAGAAAAGTATAGCTGGATCTTGTGGTAGCACTATTCCCACTTTCCAGAGAAAGCGCCAGATTGATTTCTAAAGTGGCTGTAAAAGTTTACCTTTCCACTAGCAATGGAGAAGGGTTCCCTTTCCTCCAAACAATCTCTAGCATGTGCTGTCACTTTAATTTTTGATCTTAGCCATTCTGATGGTTGTGAGATGGAATCTCAGAATCGTTTGATTTGTATTTCTGGTTACTAAGGATGGTGAGCACTATTTTAAGTGTTTCTCTCCCATTCAATGTCCCACTGTTGAGAATTCTCTATTTATCTCTGTATCACATAATGGTCTCAAAAACAATAATATAATTTACATTATATATAATAATATATAATTATATTATAATTATCATAATTATGTAATAAATAATATAATTTACATTATATGTAAACAAAAGATGTGAACAAAAGCTCTTCCTAAGTTGTCTTTAAAAAATAAAAATCCCAGCAATTTTGTAAGTAAGCGATTTGTTTTACATTCTTACATTGATACTCCAAGTAAAAGAGTTTTTCAATAAAATTTAAATTTTACATTTTTATTCATTAAATATTTTCTTTGTTTTATACATGTACAGAGCACATACTGTTTATGTTCTTTGGTACTCTTTCTTAGCACTTTTCATCTCTATACTGCTTCCTGCTTACAAATCTTTGTCTCACCTTCTATCTGGTTTTCTTTTGTGACCACCCCCCCTCAGTTTAGTCAGTAATATTTGTGTGATCATAGGTTCGGAGCTATCCAGTGATGTCTTGTTGATTAAATAGTGGGTTTAATACTAAAGAGTTACTTGGACTCTCAGTAGACATTATTTCAGTAGTAAGGGGTAAGAACCAATAAGCCCATCCTCCAACAGTGACTGAACAAGGACAAGACCATTCTTGTGCAGGCCTAGTGCACATAAGATAGTGAAGTGAGGTCCTCAATACATGGTTGAATCATGCCTAAAAACAGCATTTCACAGCTCTTTATCCTATCTTCCAATCCTTATGTCCTTCCTGATCCTTGTTCCACAATGTTCCTCGGCAGTTGAGAGCAATATAAATGTTGTGTTTAGAGCTGTGCTCTCAACTGTCACTTATTCTCAAAATCTCAGTTAGCCATGAATTTCTGTATCTGCATTTGTATATGATCACTGCAAAGGCAGACTCTCTGTTTAAAGTTGATAGTAGCTTTTGTCAGTGTATATGAACACAGATATTTAGAGGATAGTTTAGTGCTATGTCAATTGGGTTAAACAACTTGGTCATACATTGGTCCTAAGATCATCCCAGGAATGGGTTGTTGACTTGGCTTACGGTATCAGACATAGGTTCTTGCCTCTGCAGCCAAGCCAAAGGCAGGCACATCTTGCGCAGCAGGTTGGTTTTGTTGTTCATAAAAGACACAGCTGGGTAAGACTATTGTTGATGCTTTTTCTCACTCCAACTCACTTTCAGCATCTTACCTCTGACAGTTTGTAAATTACCTAGCATGGAAGAATTTCCTAGCTTGGCCTTTTTATAACTTAAAAAGAAGTGTGTGGTCTCTTCAGTAATAAGAATCATAAGAATCTGTATTGTTCGGTGAGACTGGTTGAGGGTTGGGGAGTTCTCTAGCAAACAACTCTAGCAGATGTTATCAGACATTTGTCAATGAGAATTTTCTGTAGAAATCCATTGCTTCTGGGGTCAGCAGTATCCATCCTTGAGGATATCCCCTTTTAATATCATTTGTGTTTTAATTGTTTATGTTTATGTTTATTATTTATATTTAAAATTGTTTATAGCCAGTCATGGTGGCATTCCAGTACAGCCAAAGATATATATATATATATATATATATATATATATATATGCAGTTTTGCATGTATGTGTTTCTGTGTGTGTGTACATTGCGTGCATGCATGTGTGTGTGCATTTATGTGTATCACTGACATGTGTGGAAGTCAGAGGAATTATTTCTCTCATCATAACTTGCAGAAGCAGGCTTACTCACATTGTTTCTGGCGTTATACATATCCAAGAGCAGATTCTTATCAATATTCTTGTCTCTACTTTCTATCACAATAAGAGTTCTTGGTTCAAAGCTGTACATTATTAAATCTGGCTTTTTCTTTCATGGATTATGGGGTCAAACTCATGTCATCAGCTTCCTCAGCCAACCCCCTTAACTACCAAATGATCTTATTGGCCTCACCTTATTTTTCTCTGGAAAGACAGAGTTGTATGCCATACATTTATTTCAGTTATTATTAACAAGTCTGTTAAGTATATGGATGAGATGTATAGATTTGATGTCTTGTTGTATCTCTGAAACTTTTACGACCTCGACTATCATCACCAGCAGTAGAAGACTGCCACTTACATTTTCTTGTAAATGCTTGACTTTTCTATAGTCATCAGTAATTTATTTTTATCCATTGATTTGTATTTTTATTTCAATTTAGAATAAAGATTTTAACTAAAAAGGAGAAGAGCACCCAGTAGGAGGATCACATTAACTGTGCATGCATTTTTTATTTCCCTTTCCATTTTTTGTTTTGTGCAATTTTTCTTTCTATGTCTCCATTCATTTTAGTTTTCATCACTAAGAAAGGGTGCAGGGTTCTTTTGCAGCTATGCTGCCAACTCAGCTCGCCAGTATGGAATATCATAGTAGCATTATTTGGTCCTCAAGTGCAGAACTCATCTCAGTTCTACAGCCTTTACTTCCTGTTGGCTGCAGTGGTTATTTTAAATAGCACTGATATTTGTATTGTCTTTATATTGGCTCCACCCATTTTTCCATCTTTAAATTCTCATTTGTGTTTTGTCTTGGGCATTGAAAGGTATGAAGTAAAAAAAAAATTATAAGAATAAGAATGAATCTAGACATTATAGCACTGTTGAATTCCAGTTTAGATGTTTAAATCAGAACTGAGGTACCATCTTCAAGCCCCTGGATGGCATTTGTCTTCTAATAAACTTGATGACTAGGATTAGCATAGTTAAAAAAGACCATGGTTAAATGAAAGTTCCCCCAGGTTGATGAATAGTACCAAATTAAAGGTAATCAGACAAGTGCATGCTAATATTAGTGACTTTACACACTGATATATGTCAGCAGAACACAGAAATACCATCCATTGCTTTCGACGCCACATTGTACAGTACGCATCACACGCAGGCCGCCATTCTCCTCTGCTCTGCACAAACTGGACATTGACAGTCCCTCGTCTCTCAGGGTCAGAACCTGGAACATGTTTCTTTTACATAATTTATTAAATATTTTATGATGTCTGGCCTTGCTTCAATTAAGACAAGAATACTATTGTAGAATACCATAAATGTTAGGCACTTTCATCTTTGTTGTTGTTATAGAAATATCGGAGTCTGCCTACATAAAGATACTTTACTGCTTTTGTACTCTGTGAGGCATATACTTATGAACATATCCATATGCTCAAATCCAAAATAACCAGTTCCTAAGTTTCTATAACGAAGATGTTGATTGCAAATAGGAAATGCCACAGAGATTTTACTCAGCCTTTAAAAAGGCAATGAATCACTGAAACATGGTCACTGATCAATGGAAAATATAGCTCACCAATATCTGACACCCCAAACTGTGAAAGTTTGAAAATAAATGCTATTGTGTAATTAATTAGCTCACCAGAAAATTATCTCAGTGACAGCATTCTCTGAGTACACATTTTCATATAAACTTAAGATCACATTTAAGAAAAACTGAGGAAGTATTCTTCTAGGTGTTTGAATTCTCTGCAATGAAGGAGTTTCTTGCAGTTTTTTTTTTCTTTTTTTCTTTTTTCTTTTCTTTTTACATTCAAAACCATATGAAAATTAAACCAGAATTCCCAAATTGGACCAAAAAATGAATTTGGATGGTCATGTATGTGTCTTGTGTAAAGAAAGAAGAGCTGCTTTGAGGGATGAAATAGCATAAAATCTGTCTTGAATACCCTCCAATAATATTTGACCAACTGAATTTGGAATGGAATGGCTACTCACTAAGCTATTTAATGGTGTCTTTTTATGTCTGGTGATCTGTTTTCAAACCATTGTTGGCTTCTGAATTTCTCCTATCTACTCTACTGGTACACTGAACCTCAAAGAGAAACTTGGCCTGATTCCTCGGGTGATTAAAGAAACTGCTAGTTTGATCAGTTCATTATTAGCAAGGGTTTTAATTGTAGATATGAGAGAGAAAACATCTAGAGCCATCTGGAATAGTCTGGAACAGAGAAGGAAAAAACAGATTGAGCTTAGTGAGAGTCAAGGAAGTGTGAGAACAGGAGAGAATAGTGGAGACAGAAGATGAGAACAGTGAGAAAAGTGAGAGAAAGTAAAGGAATAAAGAAGAATTAAGAGGAAGAGAGTGTGATTAGAGAGAGAGAGAGACAGCAAGACCTAACAATGGTGAGAATAACTGGGTAATAAAAAGAATGAATAGCTGGGGAGAGGGAAGCCTGTTAGCTGGAGGGAGGTTAGAGAAGGATGTTAGATGGGCTAGGACACTGGATGTTGAAATGTGTCTCAGGTACTGTGGTTCTGAGGGAGCATAGAGGCTCCTGTAGTCTTTGATATGCTAATAGGCATCACTGGAGCCCCATGTCCCTCTGTAAGAGGTAAGGGAAATGACCACTTTGCAGATGTGAACTGGTTTTACAAGTTCCTGAGCAAGGCTGTCTTTTATTTAGCTCTCAAAAATCCTGCTCTAGTACACCTTGAGCTCATGTCTGGATATTTGGACAGCCTGAGACCTCACAGATGTCTATTTTCAAATCTTGCTTGGCTTCTGAACATATTTCATTTACTCAACTGGTACACTGAAGCTCAAAGGGAAAATTGGCCTGAATCCTCAGGAGGTTTCTTCTGGGCTAGTTTGGTTCTGAGTATTGCACTGCTCTGTGAATCGTAGAGCCTTTCCTCACAGCTGTTACGTTGTCATACGCATTTTTTAGGTATACTCTTTTATGGTGGCATAATTATTTTCTAAATTCTCTCATGTATTGCTTACAGTCTGGACATGCTTGCTAGTTTTCACATATCTAAATTATGTGTAATTTTTCATTTCAGCAATAGTGTACACATGTCTTTTCTTCTCTTGCTCATATGTTGCAATTCTATTTTAATGCCATATAGATAAAAAGATGACCTAAATGTTTTCCAACTTTGGGTATTATAGTGTACATTTTTATTGGTTCATGCATACAAGCTTTACATAAACTGTGAAGTGCTGTGGATTTCTTTGTGAATCACCATATCAAATCTAATGTGGTGGTGGTTTACAAAGTAATTCATAGTGCTTCATAGGTGCTTCTGCAGTTGATCTACCCCTTGGAGCCTAGGATCCTTTATTAAACCATTGAGAACAAAGCTTCCAACTGTAAGATTCAAACCTTTGAAAGATCATTAGTGCCGGAGCCAGCTGGGCAGAGTAGAACGGTTCTTGAGTTGGGTGTGAGGATTAAAATTAATGAAATAAACACACAGCACACAGGAAACTTTTTAAAGGTCCAGACTCAACAGCCATAGCAAAAGGCAGACTGCTGCAGCAAGCAGTGCCAGCAACCAGTCTCAAGTCTCTGCCTGCCTCCTCTGCCTCCAGCCTTCTGACCACTTTATTCTTTGAGGAGTTACTTTAGCCAGTAAAACATCTCAGAACAATAGGTTAATTTGCACAAGGAGCCTGAGGAAGAGGTGTAACCTTCATAAGCTATCCCACCTGTTGTCACAAACAAAAGGAGATGGATTTGCAAGTTCTCCTCTTCTATTAGTAAAGGCCTCCAAAAAGCCATCTCTCCGCAGAGATTAAAATATCAAAGCAGGGCGCTGAGTCACGGCTCCCGACACATTAGTGAAAATACTCTATTTTTTTAAAATTTACTTAGAGAACAATTATCAAAGATATATCTAGCACTGGAAAATTAAGCCAGATATATTGCAACATGCTAGTAATCCCAGCAGGTGAGATGCTGAGGTAGGAGACTGCAGAATTTGAGGACTGCCTGGGATACATCACCAGACCATCTCTCAAATATCTATATATGCTAGAATTGTTTTTAATTTAATTAAATGTATATATTACATTAATGCACTCTTCTAATTTTAGCAAAAAAAAAATTAAGGTGCCTTTTTAAAAATGTGATATATCAAAAACAAAAGCATTGAATTGCCATCTGCACTCATTAATCATAAATGAACCATTTTAAAATTTAATTTTGTTGCTTGCACACATAAGTATATACATATAATAAAAATGAAATATTATGCAGAATGTTTGTATCCACTGATTTTACTAATTATTATGTTCAAATGAAAAATAACCAGGAATTTGTAAACATCATTATTTCATAATGGTTTTGGAAATAACTTCAGTTTCATCTTATTCAAATGATACAGACAATGCAATAGCCTAGATGTACAAGATTGTATGTTTGCATTTAAAATTATATATTCTTTTAAAACCCATTTCTAACTAGTCTTTAGAGAATTAATTTCTGTAACTTTTTTATGACAGAACAAATTTAGTGTGGGTCTGAAGGCATAGGTCAATGGCTAAGAGCTCATATTGTGCATCCAGGGTGCTGGAGTACAGTTCCTAGCCACCACACCATGAGTATCAAAGCCACCTATAACCTCAGCTCCAGAGATCTGACACTCTCTTCTGGACTACATTAGCCCTTACACTTGTATGCATATGCCACACACAGACAATCATTCACACACACACACGCACACACTCACACACACACAATTTTAAATAATATTTAAAATGAGTAAGTTTCACAAAGCTAAATAATATATTCCTGTCATTTTAGCTAGCAATTGCTTGACAATAACTTGGAGCAAATGGTTGTTTTCCTCATTATTTTCATTAAATCTACGGAGTCTAGAAATCCAACCATCCACCATTAGTTTTCAAGCTCCAAAACATCATTTAGTTTTGATGTTCGTACTTTTACTTGCAAAGGTCTATCCTAATTTCAATGGTCTGGCAACAAGATTTCCACAGCTATAGAATGTGTTACCTTTTATTTGTTAAGTGACATAGCTGAATTCCTAAGTGATAATGAACAGGCCTCTGAAATTACTTGTGAATCACTCTTGAATAAAGCTCTTCTGACTTTATTTTTGTCTTGCTACATTTGAAGTAATGCATCTGGTTTATAGGTTTGGGTATCTTTGCATAGTCCTAACAAATCATTAAGCTCTTCTAGTATATATTAAAAAATAAATCTTAAGAACACAAAAATATGTGACATAAATATTGACACTTTATATGAGTGTCTATAATTAAGATCTATCATATACAGTGTTGCTGGAAAGACTTCACAAAATTTTCTCCTCTTCATTTATTTTGATTTTTTCTTTCCGCATTTAATTACTTTAGAGCCTAATCTCAGCATCGTCCCTCCTCTCCTGTCAATCCTCATGATTTCCCTCCCCACACTGCTCTCTCCTTCTCAGAGAAGGTTAGGATCCCAAGGGATACCAGTTCATCCTGACATCTCATGTCTCAGCAGGACTAAATATATTCTCTCCCACTGAGGATTAACAAGGCAGCCCAACTAGGTGAAAGGGATTCAAAGGCAAAAAACAGAGTCAGAGACAGCCCACACTCCAGTTGTTAGGGAACCCACAAGATGACCAGGCTACACACCTGCTACATATGTGTAAAAAATATACATTACATAAATAATGATACTTTATGTAAGTGTTTGTAATAAAAGTGTATCATATACAATGTTGATGGAGAGATTCCACAGAATTTCTTCCTTTAGTTTTGATTTGAATGTGCTGTCCTACTTCTTAGCCTTTACTTCAGCATCAGTTATCACTGTCACTATTTATTTAAAACTGTGTATACCTCTTATACTCAGAAATCAGTGTTTCTAAGAACGTTCTTGGTAGCTGTGATATTTACCATGCTCTCATTGCAAATTCCATTGCTAGAGAAGGATTATGTGGGAGAAAACCAAAATAACAGGCTTCTGAAATAAGGATGTCCTACAGCTTTGTGATTTGTGATCGTTTTATATAAAGGGATGCTTCCAATGTTTCCTCTGTTAAAGCTTAAGTTTTACTACTAATACTTAGTAGCGTTGGCCTTTGAATATTGAAGGAAGAGGCAGAAGTTTCTAAGAGAACATTTCAGTTGCTGGAGTTGATAACCGGATTGCCTAACATGTCAAATAGCCATGTATCCAAACATTGTGTTGTAAGTCTAACAGTTGTATTTGTATTAGCATAGTCCTGGGTGATTTTTATTCACACTTGATGTCAGTTCAGGCAGGGTTAAACAAAAGATGATTGAAGGGTAGTTTGGAGAGAGGATATACTCAAAGGTAGACTTGCCCTTTCCTAATAGAGATGGAGCAAGCGCTCCTAAGTTTCCTGAGAGCTATGTGAAAATGTTGATTTTGAAATGAGTTTATTAGGTCAACTTCCTTCAGAAAAACTACCGGTGTTTTATATATTGAGAAGGATTTTTCTTGAAGGTGTTCTCAATTAGGGAGGCAACATAATAGGAAAGGCTAGTAGTCTGAAGAAAGTTCAAGGCTGAGGGCCTAAGCCCTCAGGAAGGCCCCTGTTTCCTCGTTCAAAAAGGCCTTCAGGTGATAGGTGCCCTGTGTTTTGGGTGAAAATGTCAGTCAAAGCCATTGTTTCCGATGCTACTCTACTGTAATGACCTCACAGAAACATCACAATAGTGTTTGACAAGACATCTAGGCACCATGGCATTGCCAAGTTCACAAACGTAACCATAGAAGCAAGAATGTTTTCATTAAATTAAGGAAAAAAAATGTAATTTTAGGAATCTAAGCTAAAGCCTTGTGCCTATATGGAAGCACTGTACCACTGAGCTACACCTCCAACCCAGGAATTGAGGTTGTTTTGTTTGTTTGTCTGTTTTTTGTTTGTTTGTTTGTTTTCAGAGATAGGCCCCACTCTCTTTACTACAAGGCCCACATAAAGAGCAATGTGACCATTTGTTCTATCTGTGTAGGGTGCCTAGGTCCACTCCATGCATGGCCCTTCATTGGTGCTTCAGACACCACAAGCTCCTTTGGTCCCTAGTTAGTAGGCTCTGTTGATCTTCCTGTGGAGCTCCTGTCCCCTCTGAGTCCTTTCCACCTCACTCTTCCAATAGACTTCATATGCTCTGCCCAATGTATGGCTGTGAGTGTCAGCATCTGCTTAGATCTACTGCTGGGTGGAGCCTCTCAGAGGACAGCTATGCGAGGCTCCCTTGCAGAGTATATTTAATGGTGTCAGAAGTTGGCTCTCTCCCATGGGATGGGTCTTTAATTGGTCCATGCATTGGTTGGCCATTGCCTCAAACTCTGCTCTACATTGATTCCTGAACATCTTGTAAACAGGGTAAATTTTAGGTAGAAGTTTTGTGGATGGGTTGGTGTTCCCCTCCCTCCACTAGGTGTCCTGGCAGATTAGATGATTTCCTCTTCAGTCTCCATTATCTGGGGGGGGGGGGGGAAGAAATCACAATTTTGCAGAGAATTAAACATATTTTGAATTCTATTTTATAGTTAAAATTTGAGTTTTATATTTAAAATGACAACTTGATATATTTCTTCTAAGATTTCTCCAATTATTTTACACATTTATCTCGATGTGGAAACTTTAAAATATTCAAGTTAAAGTTAAACCATTGGAATTTCAATTCATTAATAAGCATTTGAGACACATTTCTGCTGAAACAGTCTTAACCTGGAAGTCTGTGGAAATAATGTCAGTATAGGTACATCTTACCAAATATTTTCATGAGAGTTTAGTATTTTTGAATGAGTGTTTTAACACCCACTACTAGACCTTAATCTCTTTTAATAGAATTATTGTTTTATATTTCACTTATTGAACCCAGTACTTAGCAGATACCAAATCATTTTTTTTCTTTTTTGCCAAAAATAAGAATGGACTTATGGAACCTCAGTACTGCTGTTACAATGGAGGGCAGTGATGAGATGTGGATGCTTACTTTTAGCCTATGCCTGATCCTAGCTTCAAGCTAATTGAAAAGTTTCCTTAGGCATAACTCACACTCAAGCAAATTTCCAATATAAATATCCACTTTATCTAATAATTATTGAAGTGCTGAAAAAATAGAATGATGCAGTAGTGTAAGTCAATCTTATGTTAAATGTTGAAATAGTTGAAAAGTGAAGTAGCCTGCTAGATACATATGGGATGAAATTTTTCCAGGTCCCTTGAATGCTTGCTTGTAAAGCACGTCAACAGAATTACTCAAATTTTGGGTATATTAGCTATACATTAACTAACAGTTAGTGGAATATCAACTTTTATTTTCTTGTGGGAGTACTCATGTGCTGTAACTGAAAAGCACTGTAGTCAGTGTCCTAATTTGTCTCCTTGAGAGAATATACTTCTACAACCTGTTCCCCAAATAAAAAGAAGTGGAGTAAATTAAATTTCTGCAGTTCTTCAGAAAATCGTGTGGTGAGCCCAGCAAAAGAAAACACTGGGATAATGAATAAGCTCTCCTTTAGAAAAGGAGCCAAGATTTACAGAGATCTTATGTTTCCTGTGATTTATCTGTGTTATCTCATTTATTCTTTCTAATGTGACTTTCCCGTCCATAAGTAGAAGATACTAAGTGTCCTGACTTGTAAACTCTGCTCTGTGTTATCTCACATATTTATATTCTGCTATATGCAGAAATTAACCTATCCACGAGGCTTTACAACATACAGAATAAATTTTGAAAACAACAACAACAAAAAAATCTGTCTATTGGCTTAATACCATCAGTTTTCTTTTGTGGATTCCCAGTATATTGCTACTTTTAAAAAAATGAGTTTCACAGCTCTGCCTCAAATGATGTCATGAAATCTTTATCCTGATTGTGGATATGATTTCTAGAAGCAAAAACAAATACACCTGCCAGAGGTCCCACCATTAAGTCAACATCCTCCAATAGTGAGCTTCCCTTTGTTAGATGATGCCAGCATTTGAGACTCTAAAACACAGGGGTAAAATTGGAGCCCTTTGGTTTCTAGTGAGTGAGCAATGCTGGACAGACTCTGGGCTAAAGAGAACAGAGCATAAATGAGTAGTGGAGACTGTAGTTTAAATTTACCAGGCAATAGAAATTATTTCACCCATTCTTCAAAGGAGCATAATTTCTATGGTGGTAGGACTGTATAATTTGAGAAACCTTCTCTTAAATGTTCTTCTTGAGAACTACTGAATGAAAATTTTGTGAGGTCAGTAATATTGAGAAAATTTAGGTAAAAAATTTAAAATACAGATATAAAACCAGTATGAAATTGCATAAAGCCAGAGGAGGGAAACCTATAGCATTAAGACTATAAAGCACCTTTTCTTCCAAAAGCAAGGTAACCATGGAAACATTGCCAAGGGCCTGCGATCCTGGATGACCAGCATGGAGCTTTAGTCTGAATGGGACTTCGCTGCCAAAGTGTTCATTTCTATGCTTGGCATTGCTTATCTAAAGCTAATATTGATAACAGATGGGGGAATTATCTCAACAGTAGTAGCCCATGGGAAATAAAGTGAGCCACATAAGATAGCCACACTTCCTAGGAGGATGTAGTAAAAAGCAGTTTTTAAAAGTAAGAAGAATTAAGTAAAATTAATTAAAGAACTTTCATCACATTAATGACCTTTTGTGTTTGTGTAGAATATGCTCCTGCCATGGCACACCTGTGGAATTCAGAGGACAATTTGTAGGAGCATATTCTCTCCAGCTACTGTGGGTTCCAGAACTAAACCCTTGGTCACCAGCAAAGGCTACTAATGCCTGTTAATCACTTTCCCAGCCACAAAATAACTTTATTAATGTATTTTTTATAGCCAAGATCATTTCAACAGTAGTAGAAATAAAATATGAATGGGAGATTTCAAAGATTTATTTTCTCTCATGTATGTGTAAATATTTGTCCAGATTTACATGGTATGCATATAGAAATCTGAGCACGGTCAGATTTCCATAAACTAGATTTATAGGTGCTTGTGAGCCACCCAGCATGGCCACTTGGAACCAACTTCGGATCTCGGGAAGAACAAAAGGAATAGCATATTTGATTAGCTAGATTTCATTTGCATTGTAATTTTGTCTGGTTGTGAATGTGGTGCTGAGACTTTTGGGTCTGAGGAACATAAACAAGTGTGAGTTTCAGCCTTGTTACGTGTAACCTAGAATCTTTTGCCATCTCTGTGAAACACCTGTCATAGGGAAATGTTTCGAGTATGGATTTTCGGGTCTGAGTTACTGAGTGGCATACTTGTACCAGTTAGTGGCTATGTATGACCTGAGGCTTGTTTCATAAACTCATTATAAGTTGACTTATACATACAATAGAAAAATATTTTTTTTTCAAAAATGTTGTTGCAAACATAAAGTAGAATGATATAAGGACGTTGGGAATATCAGAAGACTTATATCTATGTCATTTGTATTTTTCTGTATTCTTAGAACTTTTTTATATTCCTGTTACTTCAATTCCCATCTCTAAAACAATTTACAGACTTTTCTACAATCAGACTTGTCATTTATAAAACCAAACAACAGAGTACTACCATATGTGTTAGACTTTTAAGAAATTTCTCAGAATCTGCTTATTTTTATTTATTTTTAGTTTTATTAGATTAATTACAGTTTATTCACTTTGTATTCCAGATGTAGCCCCTCTCTCATTCTGTCCCAATCTCAACCTTCCTCTCTCATCCCCTGCCATGCCCCTCTCCAAGTCCACAGAAAGAGGAGGTCCTCCCCCCCCCCTTCCATCCGACTCTAAACTATCAGGTCTCATCAGGACTGAGTACATTGTCTTCCTCTGTGGTCTGGTAAGGCTGCTTCTCCCTAAGGGGGTGGTGATCAAGGAGCCAGGCACTGAGTTCATGTTTGAGACAGTCCCTGTTCCCCTTACTAGGGAACCCACTTAGATACTGAGCTGCCATGGACTATATCTGAGCAGAGGTTCTAGGTTATCTCTATGCATGATTCTGGGTTTAAGTATCAGTCTCAGAAAAGACCCCTGTGCCCAGATTTATTGGTTTTGTTGCTCTCCTTGTAGATCTCTTGTCCTCTCCAGGTTTTACTATCTCTCCCTTTGTTCATAGGATTCCCTGCACTCTGCCCAACATTTGGCTGTGAACCTCAGCATCTGCTTTGATACCCTGCTGAGTAGACTCTTTCAAAGGCCCTCTGTGGTAGGTTCCTATCCTGTTTCCTGTTTTCCCTCTCTTCTATTTTTTGTCCCTTTGGCCTTTCTAAATATAGATGGAGCATCTTGTCCAGGGTCCTCCTTCTTGCTTAGCTTCTTTAGGTGTACCAATTTTAGTATGTTTATCCTATATTATATCTCTAATATTCACTTATAAATGAGTATATACCATGTTTGTCTTTATGCTTCTGGGATACCTCATTCGGGATGATCTTTTCTAGATCCCACCATTTGCCTGCAAATTTCATGATTTCCTTGTTTTTAATTGTGGAGTAGTATTCCATTGTGTAAATGTACCACAATTTCTGTATCCATTCCTCAGTTGAGGGACATTTGGGTTGTTTCCAGCTTCTGGCTATTATGAATAAAGTTGCTACTAACATGGTTGTGCAAATTTCCTTGTTGTGTACTTGAGCATATTTTATATATATATGTAGGCCTGAACTCACAATCACTCCCCCTGAGTTCTGTACCCTTAGAATAATCAAGAAAAGTGGGGTTGGCCTTTTTTAATTGACAAAAATGAAAATTCACAATAGTCTCATCAAATAATTTCTTCTACATTAAAAAAAATCTTTCTTTTCTTTCTTTTTATCATTATCAGCATATCCCTGACATATTATCTAAGTCTGGATTGCAATGGCCTTCTAATTGGTCAGTATTCATCTTTTAAAAATATTTTTAAATGTTAATCTGATTGCTTTATTCCCCTTCTTAAAATACTTTAGTGAATTTATATGTGTTCAAAGGTGAATTGAACTGTTTTCAATATGACATGAGAGATACCAGTGACTATGACCGTCTGTCCCTATATTTGAGTGAATTAATTAGTTCATCACATATACTCTTTTTTATTATGGATTGAGTTTATTTGTTGACTGTTTTATACATGGATGTAATATATTATGTTACTCTTGTTCCTTACTCTTACATTTCCATCCAACTCTTATCCTCATATTCCACACAGGTCCCTTTCCCACATTCATGGCTTTTGTTTTGCTTTGCCTTGCTTTGCTTTGTTTTTTGATCCTGTGATTGCACATGTTTGAAAATACTGTTAGCCTTGTTGGCTCAACTCTTGGTACAGAAGGAAATTCAATGACTGTCCTTACCTCAGAATCCAGCAGTTACCTGTCTTATAGATAGTGGTCATCCTGCCAGAAGGTGTTGTGCAGGCTGCTGGCAAGGTGAGGCATCAACAGCCTTATCCAGCTGTAAACACTTGATGTTACTACGCATGCCACCTGCCGGGTTAAATACACCCATTGGTGTAACAGTGGCACAACTGTTTTTGGATTAACCAGCTGTTCTTGGATTATATTTGAAATCTGTTCTTCATGAAGAGATACATACCTTATTCTGTAAACACAGTTTATAAAATAAATATGTTTGGAAAGACTCCAGGGGAAACCTATTCTGCAGGTTAGTTACATTGACAGTTCACTAAACTATGGTGTAATTATTTATGTTATATCCATAGGCAAATGCTACTGTCATCCTTAGTCAGATAAACTTCCCTTTGGAGAGAGAGGGGTTTAGTGCAGAAACTAATAGCTATTCAAGATGCAAAAGAAAATGGTGTTAGGTACTAAATAAAACATTATATTGTGGCTAAGGGAATGCTATAGATGAGAAAGCAGAAAGGATGTGGAGCTGCAAAATCAGAAAATATAAGTGAAATGTTATGATGAGGGCACAATTTTAGCCATTGAAGACATGAACAGAAGCAATGCTCACCTACACCTGGCCTGGCACAAGACTGGCCCTGTCCACAGCCAATCATGGATTAAGGATGAGCTCATAGAATCCTACCTATTACATACACTCTTAAGACAGGATTATTACAGCATATAATTTGTATATCTAGAATTTTCTGTTCCGACTGATTTCCTTACTTAGTACATATTCATTTTGTATATATCACTACAAATACAATCTCTTTGCATGAACTCTGATTTCTAGTATCAAGTCCCACATGATACCATCATAGGTCATAATATGATTATTTATGAGAGTATTGGTTATGATCACATTGATTGTTCTTTTCATAAAGTAAGTGGTATTTATTTTACTATATCACTATTTCATCTTCATTGTGAAATATAGTTCCTCCTCTAGAGAGGATGTTCAACACCTCTATGCAATGAACCTCAAGAGGAAAAAAAAATAGATTTGGAGGCAAAACACAAAATTTACATAGAAAAGGAAACATTTTTCTACTACAACAAAATTCTCCCTTCAGCTGATTCTAGCATCAGACTATAATGTTAGCCTTGTGTTTTTTACTCACTAAAGTTGTTGCAATTAGACTGCTTCATTCTCAAACTTTACCAGGAACACAGCCCTGCTTGACAACTGCTCATGTTTCTCCAAATAACCATCTCAGGAATTCTGCCTCTAGTTTACTTTGTTTTCATCCTGATCAAAGTCCAAAAGAGAATACTTTAACTCAGCTTATACCTAAGGACTTTCTATTCAGTTTAGCTAGAAAGGCAGGGTATTGCTTCAGGAAAGAATAGTCAGATGTGGGGAAAGGAAACAAAGAGGATGATCTCTAAGGTCTGAGAGCAAAGTAGATTGCCTTAACCAGATTGGGACCTAGAAAACGCAGTACATTTCATCTGGGACAGACAATACCAGGTACAGCTGTAGTCACCTAGACTATGAAACCTCACTGAATGTTTTCATTTCCTGAAGGAATGGAAGTTAAAGGAATTATTGTTACATGTGTCTGGGGCATTCAGCTTGTAATGTTTTCTGTGCCAAATATATAATGCATTGATTTGTAATAGTATGAATAAGGATATAAATACTACAATGCATAAAAATTAATAAGACTCAGAAATTTAATTTATAGACAAATATGTTACAAGGTTATTAAATATTCATCAAGCTTTGAGGTGAATGTGGACTTATGTACATTTTATAATAACTAAGGTAAAGGTATATTCATAATGAAAGGAAGTCATACACAGTTTTATGTTCAAAATGCATTAGCCACCCCCACTCCAAATTCTTACTATAGTATGTTTCAAAACCTTAAAGGTAGCTTATTTTAAAAATCCATTGGCTTATATTTGACATCCTATTCTAAAGAGTGGTCTCTGCTCCCTTTTATCTCATTCGTAGAATAAAGTGTTTTTTTCCTACTATTTAATTCTTTGGATGACTTCAAATCAACAGCATTGGTATAATCACACTGGAAGACATACTGTGATGTGGATTAGAACTTAGCTAAGAGCCAGTACCTACCTACAAGTCTCTGAAGGAAGCATACGATTCCACAGTCAGTCAGAAGCATGTGTGGGTTTATATTTTCATATCATCCACAAACCCATTGGTAGTTCTCACATATGAAGAAGAGATTTTACATAATGCATATAATTTTGCCTTTATATTCATGTGAAAGTAATTTCAAGTTCTGTTTGCTATTTAATAATTGATTTTTTTAAGTTGAGCAAGCAGTTTTCTATTACTGGCTCACATATGTGGCTGTTAGTTATTTGTGCCAAAGAACATATGGTTAAATTTGCAAGTGTTGCCAGCCAGCAGTGCTTCCTGGTACACGACAGTATTGAAGTTCTAAGATGAAATATACTGATATTTATTCTTGTTGTGGTTAGGAAACTTGTCACACAGATTTTGAATGCTGAGAAATCTGGGACATCTTTTCATATACAAAACAAGAAAGCTAAAATGAGAGAGAACCAAAGTCCCGCAATTCAAGTACAGCACTTTCATTTAAGGAGGAAACTTAACTCCTATTTACATGCTTAAATGTTATGAAAAATGAATATATTCTACCTATGTACAAAGCTTTGCCATAACTTGGGAAATTATATTGCAACTCTGTGAAATTCTGTTTTAAAACTTAAAGCTTTTCTACAAAGAGCCCCAACATGATGATGCTAAACCAAAGCATAGCTTTCCCTAAATACCACTGCTAGTGTCTCATCCTCGTTCTCACTATGTAATGTTTATCTGGTAATGTTTGTAAGGTGGTTATGAAGAACATATTAACACAACATTCTGTTTTCCACAGCTGTGTTCGTCAACATGCAAATGATAGCCAAGACATAAACACTGAATCCTTGAATTTTACTCCCCTAATTCCTGTTGTAACTCCTTCATTCCTTAACTCAACCCCATTCTCTCAAAGCTACTTGGTTATATGGGAATGTTCTCCCAACAGTTCATTCTGCTCCTACCTATTTTCAATTTGCTTCAAGAAAAAAAAATCATACCCACATTCCTAGCACAGTCTTTATTCATGCTGATGTGTTTATTCTATCTTAAATATAACGAACGCTAAATGCTATTTTACCCTTTATAAATGTTATACCTTTTATTTTTAGAATATTTTATCCCCTCCCACAGACATGTAACTTTCACACCAAACTTCTCTACATTCGTAAATGGCAAATTCCCATCATGTTTAAAGTTATAAGGACAATCTTTATCTTTCCAGAGTTTCCACAAGCAGATGATTGAACTCTTCTGCCGTGCTTCATGGCACCCCACACAAGAGGATGTTGTAAGTGCATGTCACTGCATGACAATGATGCTCTACATAAATAATGGTCTTCTCAAGGACAGAGAAGCAACATCACAATAGGGACTTACTGTTAAACAGTGTGGGCTATTTAGTAATAGTACAATGTTAAAAACTCAGTGAAGAATATGCTTATGTCCCTATTCCTCAAGTGTGTTACAGTTTGAGCATAATAATTGTTTTGTTTTTTTTTTTTTTGGGGGGGGGTGCTTCTAGCCTCTTTCTCCTAGGTTGTGACTAGACAGTATCTCCTATGTTGACCACCTGTTTTATATAGATTACCTTGTGGCTCATCCTGCTAAAATTACATAATACTTCATAATTTTCTCCCATGTTTCTCTAAGAAGAAAGCAGTGGCCCTGTCTGAATTTGTTCAAGCAAGAGGTGCTGAGATACTAGAGAAGCTGTGGGTATCTCTGTACCTTGTGTTCTTTCTTTCCAACTAATTTATTTATTTAATGACTTCACAGCCTTATGGCAGCCCTGTCCCTCTTCTCCTCCCTGTCCCACCCTCAGTTCCTTTCTCCCTTCCCCTCAGTTTTCTGAGAAGGACAGGAACCCACATGGATACCAACCCAGCCTGGCATACCAAGTTGCAGCAGGACTAAGTACATCCTCTCCCGCTGAGGCCTGTTAAGGCAGTCAGCTAGAGGAAAGGTACCCAAAGGCAGGAAACAGAGCCAGAGACAGTGTTGCTACAGTTCTTAGGGGACCCACTTGAAGATCAAGATGCACATCTGGTACATATGTGTAGGAAGTCTAGGTCCAGGCCATACATGCCCTTTGGTTGCTGGTTCAAGTCTCTGTGAGCTCCTAGAAGCCTAGGTCAGTTTACTCTGTAGGCCTTCTTCTGGTGTCCTTGACCCCTCAAGCTTCCTCAATCCTTCTTTCCACTCTTCCACGAGACACCCCCAGCTCTGACTGTTGTTTAGCTGTGGGTCTCAGCACCTATTTCCATCAGCTGCTGGATGAAGCCACTCCGAAGATGGCTATGCTAGGCACCAGTCTGCAATCAGAGCAGAGTAACATTAATAGTGTCAGAGGTTAGCACTCTCCCATGGGGTGGGTTATCAAGCTGGGGTAGTCTTTTGTTGGCCATTCCCTCAACTCTGTTTTATCTTTATGCCTACACTTCTCATAGGCACTAAAGTTTTATGGGTGAGTTGGTGTTCCTGTCCCTTCACTGGCAGTCCCACTAGGCTACAGGAGGTGCCAACTTTCTTTTTTTAATTTTAATTTTTTTATATTAATTACAGTTTATTCACTTTGTATCCCAGTTGTAGCCCCCTCCCAATTCCACCTTTCCTCCCTCATCTCCTCCCATGCCTCTCTCCAAGTCCACTGATAGGGGAGGTCCTCCTCCCCTTCCATCTGACCCTAGCCTATCAGGTCACATCAGGACTGGCTGCAATGTCCTCCTCTGTGGCCTGGTAAGGTTTTCCTCCCCTACTTAAGTGGAAGGTTATCAAAGAGCTAACCACTGGGTTCATGTCAGAGACAGTCCCTGTTTCCTTTACTAAGAAACCCATTTGGGGATGGAATTGCCATGGGCAACATCTGAGAAGGGGTTCTAAGTTATATCCATGAATAGACCTTGGTTTTAGTCTCAGAAAAGAACACTGTGCTTAGCTTCTTTAGGTGTACAGATTTTAGTATGTTCATCCTATGTTATATGTCTAGTATCCACTTATAAGTGAGTATATACCATGTGTCTTTCTGCTTCTGGCATGCCTTAATCAGGATGATCTTTTCTAGATCCCACCATTTGCCTGCAATTTTCATGATTTCTGGCACTTTCTCAGACAATTAGGAATAACACTTCCTCAAGATCCAGTTATACCACTCCTAGGCATATATCCAAAATATGCTCAAGTACACAAAAAGGACATTTGCTCAACCACGTTCCTAGCAGTTTTATTCATAATAGCCAGAACCTGGAAACAACCAGATGTCCCTCAGCTGAGGAATGGATACAGAAATTGTGGTACATTTACACAATGGAATACTACTCAGCAATTAAAAACAAGGAAATCATGAAATTTGGCAACTCTTTTTTAAATTTTAATTTTTTTTTATTCATTTTATAACATGATCATAGCACCCACCCTCCTCTCCTCTCAGTCCCACTTTCCCTCCCTCTTTACTCTATCTCTCCTCTGTTGCTCATCAGAAAATGGGAGACCTCTGCCTCTACCCACCCAGAACATCAAGTTTATGTGGCGACTTTCTTGATCATTTGAATGCATTGATTTCCCACCCTATTTAATTTATTTGTCTTTTTTATATTGATTATTGATGAATTTTAAAAAAGTATTTATTTCAGAAGCCCTCTGTGGTAGGCTCCTCTCCTGTTTCTTGTTTTCTCCTTCTTCCAATGTCCATCCTATTTTTTATCTAAGAGAGGATTGATCACCTTACCCAGGGTCCTTCTTGTTTAGCTTCTTTAGGTGTAGATTTTTAGTATGTTTATCCTATCTTATATGTCTAGTATCCACTTTTCTCCCCTAGGCCCCTCCCCTAGTCCACAGATAGGGAAGGTCCTCCTCTCCTTCTATCCTTCTCCAGCTTATCAGGTCTCATCAGCATTATCTTTTTCTGTGGCCTGGCAAGGCTGCACTCCCCAGGGGGAGGTGATCAATCTGTCACTTTCTCAGAAAATTAGGAATAGTACTACCTCAAGATATAACTATACCACTTCTAGGCATATATCCAAAACATGCTCAAGTATACAACAAGGACATTTGCTCAACCAAGTTCATAGCAGCTTTATTTATAATAGCCAGAAGCTGGAAATGACCCAGATGCCCCTCAGTTGAGTAATGGATACCGAAATTGTGGTTTATCTTCACAATGGAATACTACTCAGCAATTAAAAACAAGGAAATCATGAAATTTGCAGGCAAATGGTGGGATCTAAGAAAGATCATCCTGAGTGAGCTTTCCCAGAAGCAGAAAGACACACATGGTATATACTCACTCATAAGTGGTTATTAGACATTTAAAATAGGATAAACACACTAAAATCTACAGTCCTAAAGAATTTTTCTCTAACAGCTGAAAAGTTGGCTCATTTCTTAATACACAACTAAATTAACTTTTAACTAAGTTTGATAATTAAAAGGTTCTTGAAACACATTAATGTTTTTATATGTGAAGGTGTTTTGGGGTTTCTTTTGCTGTGAAGAGATACCATGACTATGGCAACTTTTATATAGGAAATATTTAATTGGGGCTGGCTTACAGTTTAGTCCATTATCATCATGGCAATAAAACATGGTGGCATGTAGGCAGACATGAGGCTGGAGAAGGAGCTGAGAGTTCTACAACTGGATTGGCAGGCACAGGAAGTGAATTGCCATACTGGACCTTGTTTGAGCATGTGAGACCTCAAAGACCACCCCCTGTTCCCCTTCAGGATGTCTGTGTAGTGATCCTTGGATTCTGTTAGTTCATCACCTTACATGGCAAAGAGATTTAAAGTTGCTGATGAACTGAAAGTTGTTAAATCAGCTAAACATAAAATACGTAAACAATTCTGAATAATTACATCTGAAGAAGTCCATTGGAATTACAGGGCCTCTAAAAGTAGAAAGGGCCCAATGGACAGAATCCAAAAGAAGTGTGAAAATGATTTTGTAGTGATGATTTGCACTGGCATTGAATACTGGAATGATTTACCTCTCAGCAAAAAATTCTCCTGGAGTAGAGACTCATAAATCGTTATTCCTCGAACATCTAAGGATTTGTTTCTTCTTTCTGTTTCTTAATATTTTTTTGTGGAATTTCTATAGTAGTTAGTTAAATAAACTTCTACAATCTAAATTCATGGATTAACTGGGAAGACCACGAAATAAATCAATACACAAATGCCGTTTAATACAATAAGCACTTAAGAGAAGAACTGTTCCTAGCATCTGCTTTCAAGGTTGTATTCTATGGTGGAATCAGGTACAAAATGGACATACTGGGGTAAATTTCTGTGGAATCATTACTTTCCTTTTTTTGCAGAATCAGACCAGAAATAAATATTTCTGGTTCTCTGCTTAAGTATGTTTGCATCCTAGGTTATTTTCATAAATTGTCTATGGTTGACTGTACTTTTAATAATTACTGATAGAAAAAAAAGTAGAATATGATCTGGTGGACTACTATTTTGAAACTGTTGAAAGAAATGACTCTTGTAGTTGCTGGAGGTTGGTCTGATGCCTTTTATTGGCCCTCAAGATCTGATTACAGCTATCCTTGTTTTGTAAATCTGCTTAAGTCATACCTCATTGGTTGATTAAACAGTCTATTCTGGGACAGGGCAGAATGGGGTAGGCGTGGCTAAGGTTCCTGGGTTTAGGATTCAAGGGAATCATGTGAGACAGACAGAAGGGAAGAGAAGGAAAGAGGATTATATGATGGGTTAGCATGGAGAAGAACCACATGAGCCAGGAGGAAGGACTCCAACAACAGTGTGGAAAAGCCCAGGTGAAGAGTAAAACCAAATATTTGTAAGATTGTAGATGGAAGATAATTCAGATAAGGATGTTTAAGGTGATGGCATTGAATGAGGCCTGGCATATGGATGGTGAGGATATTGAAATAGTGTGGGTGAAATATCTGCCCAACCCAAAGTAAATAAGGCAATTATAAAATCTAACAGGTGTTTGTGTCTTTTTATTTGTGATAGTGGGTTAGATAATACCACCATGATAATGTTAGGGCTAATAAAAAACATTATATAGTCTAAAACTCATTTTTTATTTACTTCAACATGTAGTGTACATCATGATTACAAGAAGAAACAAGGTGTAAAATTAAATTTCTACTTCATGAATTATCTATATCTCTTTTAAAAAGGAGGTATATGAATCTTACATGCACTCATTCATTTACTTAATGACTTTTGCTTGTTCATGGGCCTGTCAATATACAAGACTTCTGGCATTAGGACAGACAAAATTCATAATCATAATTTCAAATTATAAAGCTTTGTGATGAATACTGTTAAGTTAAATTTGACCTAAATCTGCTTCTACATTTCAAATCCCTGTTAAGTAAACTGCAAACTAAATATATAAAGTGTATCATAAAACTATATAGATATAGATGCTATAGATAGATATGGTGATGCGTGTGTGTATGTGTGCCTGCACACACACACATACACACACATGCATGTGTGTCACACAGAAAGAAGCAGACACCTTTGTTGTAGAATAGAAATTCCTGGAATAAATACTGTCCAATTGGTGGATCTTTTCCCTTCTTCTGGCAATAAACTTGATAAGTTTGATTTGCCTAACTTTTTAATTTTAGCAGCAGTTAAAAAAACCAACAAAGAAACCAAACAACAACAGCAAAACTCCAAGGTGCTCTGAAAGCAGGCCGCCCTTCTTCAGATTTCCAATGTGATAACAAGTCAAGTTTTCCTGGGGAGAAAAAAAAAAGGAGATCTAGCTGTTAACTGAAGGGCAGATGGGGGCAACTAAGGTAGGAAGGGTTGAGTTAAATATGCCTGAGGAAGAAGGCCACCCACAAACATCCATTAGCCATGAGGTAGCTCGGTCCTGCAATACCTGCCTTTAGAAGGTCAATAACATCTGCAGTTTTGTAAGTCTGAGGCCAACTCAAGTTATGATAAACCTTGTTTCAAAATAACAGCAGTAACAACAAAGTGATGGTGGCTGGATAAATGCTGTACCCTCTGTCTTTTCAGAACGAAAGTTGACTTTGGTACAGTGTAAAGGCAAGGCGTTACTGTAAGAACATACTTTTAAAACTCTGGCAATCCCCTCCAGTTTCCACCTTGCTTTAAGGTGTAAGGAAACCTGAAGTGGACAATAGACTGGGTGGAAGTGAGGTGTGCTCTGGGTTTCAGTGATGTGAATGCACAATCAGGTTGCCATCCCCAGTTCCTGTGTCAGATCCAGGAATGCACTACAGATGACTCGCTGCACCAGAGAGAAAAGGAAATGCCTTGTGAATTTGCAATTTAGTGTATAAAGTTTACTTATATCTCAGCCCAAACTGATGCCTTTGAAACTGAAGGTTATTAAACTATCAAATAGAGATATTTCACTTGGTAAACGTCTTGAGTAAAAGCTTAAAAGGTATGGATTTGGGTGTGTGAGATTGTTCAGTATTAAACAGTATTAGCCAGCAAATCTGAATTTGTTCCTTAGCACCTATGTGGTAGAAGGAGATGATCTACTCCTTTGATAACATAGAAGATTTTTAGAACTACTGAACAGTAGGCAATTGTTAAGGTAAAACATTTTATATAAAGACATACTGAAAGAAAAAGCTAAAATGTATTTTAACAGTTGCAACATTTTTCATTTCAGTTGACTAATGCACATGTCATAATTATACTTACAACCCCTGAAACATATTTCAATTCTACCTTTATAAATGTATGTGTGAATGTGTGTGAATTTGTGTGTGTGGCTGTGTGTGATTGTAAGTTTAAGCAAATAACTATTTATAAATGTATGTAAATGTTCATATATTTTGATGTTGAAATGATGCTATAATGTACAATTTCATTTCATTTTATTTTCTGGTCTTGACATGTGGCTCTTGGGAGTTTCTTCTCAAGCAATAAATCACATTTAACAGAGCTGTGGATTTGGAGATGCTCCACAGGGATAAGAAGCTTGGGAAGGAAGAAAGAAACTGATCATAACAGACAGATGAGAGCTGACATAACTGCAGCTAGTCTCCCTTGAAGCTTAGATGAAATGACACCTTATAAATGGAACCTTGGAATTCCATAGAAACGTACACACAAGGTTGCCTGAATTGGGGAGAAATGGGTCAGGGCAAAGCAGATTTCTATGGAAGACACTACTGTATCAACTTTAGGGGCTCTGCACTAGCAAAATTAGTACCATATCCTTATCAATTTATAAGACTTGTCAGGCTTGAGATCCTGGGGACCAGAAATGGGTGGGAATTCTTGAGCATAATGACTAGCTCTGTACTGATTCACATTAAAAAAAAAATCAAACATATTGTGAGGAGCAAGACTGGATCGAGAGATGGCAACCAAAACCATGAGTGTTAAGCAGACAATAGAAAAAGGAATAGGAAGCAGAATGGAAGCAGAGCCTCTGAAAAATTTAATAAAGACTGTAACCAGAAAATGATTTTACTAAATGCTATTCACTTGTCTTCTCATGTGAGGTCTTTAGTTATAGTGTTACCATGTAGATGAGTTCCATTTTGCTTTACTTTAGTTTCAAATTAATATTTTACACATTTTCAGAAAGGGAAATTTACAGAAAAATACAACTAATTACAGATTTCACAAGTGACTGCTCTAGGGCAGAGAGAGGTTTATAGAAAAGTTATTTGAAATAAAATATTCTCCTCTTGGCCTCTTGAAATTTTGTCCACACATCTGGGGATTTACTGCTAAAAGGGGGAATTCCATGGTGCTGTAGCATACACAGTGTGATCTGCGAGGGGTGCAGAGCCAGGCATCTTGTCTACAATAAAATTGCCCTGGGGGCTGATGAGACCACCCATGTCTGCTGCACAAGCACAGGAACACGTGTTTGGATCTCTGACTCATATGTAAAAAAACATCCGATGATCATGCTCGTCTGTGACCCTAGTGCACAGAGAAGGATTAGAAGCCAGAGGATCCCAGAACTCACTGTCTAGCCAAGCTAACCTATCACTGTGTCCTGAGTTCACG
Source organism: Meriones unguiculatus (assembly GCF_030254825.1). NCBI lineage: Eukaryota > Metazoa > Chordata > Mammalia > Rodentia > Muridae > Meriones > Meriones unguiculatus. The sequence goes on along the minus strand of NC_083367.1, from coordinate 15,963,857 downwards.
GAGAGACCCTGTCAAAAAACCTGAGGTGGAAGGCAATCATGGAAGACACTTGGAATCAACATTTGGACTCCACATGCATACACACACATTTGCACATGGACCACCCCATACAAGTGCATGCACATACATGCATTATAGACAGAGAAGCAATAGCAAAAAGTTGCATGATATTTATGCAGTGTGAAAACTGCCCTTCTCTATGGAAATCATACTATGTCAGAAACAGAGAGAGATGTGTTTATTTTCACAAGGTCAAAATTTGCTGACAACAATAAATTCACCTGGCATGTTGGTTTCATTGATAGTAGTTTGCAAAACCCTCACACTTTTCTTGGTATCCATCGCTGAGGAAGCAAACAAAAGTTTATTCCACTCTTAATTGTTAGCATTAACTGTCACATTACACATTAGGTGTCATAGAGTAAATATATCTACACCTATATATTGTATATGTGCAGATTACAGAATGACTACTGATAGTTAAAGAAACTAGGAGTTTAAAGGAGTTCTGAAAAGCTAGGGCTGGGAAAGTGATAGGGATGTAAATGAGTCTGTAAGAATCTGATACCCAACAAGCTGGAGGTCTCTGCCAAAGCTCTGAGGCCACTGTCCTCCAATCAGACTGCAGAATCAGAATTGAGCAGAAATGAATCTAGCCACGGAGGAGAAATAGCAGTAACAGATTCATACACAAAGGAAAGACACATGGACAGCAGCCCCAGGCTGGTGAACAGGACAGGCTGATGATAATGTGAGCAGACAGTGAAAATGAGAAATCTAGGAAGACACTGTGTCTACAAAAGCCTTTAATTAAAACATCAGTGTCGTAGAGTTTGCAAAGTTGTAGGTACTGAGACTATGTACAGTTTATCTTGTGATATCTTTAGCCCCTTAAAATAGACATTTTTTCCTGATCTGTAAGTCGGTTTTAGCATTCTGACTGACATACACAAATTCTTTGAAATGTATAAACAGACACTTAGTTTACACCAATCAAAGAATACTGTCACATAGCACCTAAACCTAAATAAGAGTCTCACCTCCTTTGTTACAACCCATTTACCAATGTAGCTACCAGTACATTGTTTGAAAAATTGTATTGATTTATGGGGTTTTGTTTTTGTAGTTGTTGTTCTGTTAGTATATAAAAAAAGATTTTAAGAACTTACTTCCATATTTGAGCATGAAATTTGGAGTGACCTAAACCTGTGTTCACAAGCCATAGTAATCTAGATTCCTCTCCAGAATAAACTGTCCATTTTCACCTTCAAGTTAAGACTTTTTCATTTCTGTGTTCAAAGTCAACCACAGAGATGGAGATAAGCTGAAGTCCTGGGTAGAGTGGGCAGTTCTCTGCCTGTTTATATACACATCATGTGATTTGAGCACAGGTAATGCAGTCCTTTTGTTTATGAGGTCTGGATAAGAGAATGTGTCCAGTAAGTTTCTGGGCATGGTGTTCCTAATATGATTTTAGTGTTCCTACAGCCTTAATTGTCTCCATTAAGTTTAGAAAACGGCACCATTCTACTCCTGAGAATAAGTCAATTATCTCCCTGTCATTTGTGGGTATACCCACAGAGGGAGCCATTCACATTCTACTCAATTATATGGTCATCCTTTATTCTCAAAATGGAGTCCAAGTTAAATGAGAAGGAGTTTCCTAGAGAAAAGCTTTTTGAAAAGGCAACATTTTACACAATATGGAGTAATGTAGGGATGGTGAAGCCTGATCTCAGCAGTTCATCCCCAGGGGTTTCTTAATTAACATCAGAAATTAATGTGCACAGTGATCTTTTGACCATGTCTAGTGGTGGTCTCACTGGATTCATTACAACTACTCTGCTGTTTTTGATGTTGTTGTTGTGGTGGTGGTTGTGTGTGTGTACATACATGTATGTAAATGCTTATGTCTGATACAGCAGTTTTTCTTTTTATTTTGAGAGAGAGTTTCATGTATTTCAGGCTGGCCTTGAATTTAGGGTTGCCTCACCTCACAAGTGCTGGAGTTATAGCAATGAGCTACTGAACACAGAACAAGGCAAGGTAATTTTCTACAACTACTACCTCTCCATCTTTCTTTCATTCCCTTCCTCCCTCCCTTCCTTCCCTCTCTTCCTCCCCTCTCTCACGCTCTCCTTCTCTCTCCCTCCCTCACTTCCTTCCTTTCTTCTTTTCTTCTTTTTTCCTTCTTTCCTTTATCTCTTCCTTTTTTGTAATGGTACAGATGAAAACAAGGATTATTAACAAATCAAGCAAGTGTTGTGCCAGTGAACTACATCCCCATCCCCTTTGTGTTTCAGGGCTTTTCCCTTAAGAAGTTTGTCATCATAAAAGTAAAAGTCATTAGGAAGATTCAATAGTTTATTAACGAATATGAATCATGCATTGTTCTGATTTTACAATCCCACAAATGAATGAACTACACTGAATCTAATTATCTTCTGTAGAAGAAAACTCCTTATTAAAAATTTTTACAGGGGAATAATATGATAGAAGGAGGAGATAGTAAGACCTGAAGAGGACAGGAGTTCCACAAGGAGAGCAACAGAACCAAAATATCTGGGCACAGGGGTCTTTTCTGAGACTGAAACTTCAACCAAGGACCATTCATGGATATAACCTAGAACCCTGCTCAGATGTAGCCCATGGCAGATACGTATCCAAGTGGGTTCTTTAGAAGGCGTACAGGGACTGTCTCTTACCTGAACTCAGTGGCTGGCTCTTTGATGGCTCCCCCTGAGGGGGTAGCAGCCCTGCAAGGCCACAGAGGAGAACAATGCAGTCAGTCTTGATAAGATCTGATAAGCTAGGATTAGATGGAAGAGGAGGAGAACCTCCCCTATCAGGGGACTGGGGGAGAGGCATGGGAGGAGCTGAGGGAGGGAGGGAGGGTGGGATTGGGAGGGCATAAAGAAGGGGGCTGAGATACAGAATGAATAAACTGTAATTAATATAAAAAATAAAAAATTAATTAAAAAATTATTGGCCCATAGATTCAACTAAGTAGGGCTCACAGGGGCTCAGAGAGAATGAAGCTGACACCACTGAGCCTGCATAGGTTAGCTGTAGGTGCTCTGCATACATGGTGTGGTTCTTTAGCTTGCGAGTTCTGTGTGACTTCCGAGAGTGGGATTGGAGTGTGGGATATCTCAGACTATTTTGCCTGCTCTTGTGACCCTTTTCTTCCTAGCTCATATCATCCAGCCTTGACGTGAAGATTTATGCCTATAGTCTTCTTGTATCTTGTTATGCTATATTCAGTTCATATCCCTGGGAGGTCTGCTCTTTTCTGTGGGGAAATGGAGGAGGAATTGATTTGGGTAAGAGGGCCTTAGGGGAAACTTGGGAGTAGTTTAGGAAGAGGAGCATCTCACTGGGATGTATTATATGAGAGATTTAAAAAAAAAGTAGAAATACAAAAAGAAAACAACAACCCAACATCTCTTATATGTCTTGAATGATTTAAAAAAATAAATATATACTAAATTATTAGTGATCACATTACATTTAAAATCAGATTTAGTAAAAATACTGAATATCCATATAAACAATTACATTTGAACATAAATTAAAGTCTATGAAAGTTCTGTTACGTTTTAAATGCTTCAATTAATTGAAGAATGACATCATTATTTCTCCATTCCCGCATACTTCATTTAATTCTTTCTTTTTGAATTGAAACTCTTGGATATAATTAATTTTTGAATAGATGTTATATAGGATAAAAAATACATTGTATGCATTTTGCAGAAATTCTGTTCAAGGAATAATTAATTTTCATGGAAGAGAATAAGAAAATTCAATGAAAGGCATTTCTGACTTTGTTCTTGCTTTAATCCTTCGGGAACTCTGGATGTTAATGTAGTATTTCATTGCTCTCACAGAATACTCAGATTTTATTAAGAAATGAAATCTCCCTTGCCATAAAATTGTTCAGTACTGTGTTATAACAATAACTATCTCTAAATCCCATTCATTTTCTTCTGGAGACGTGACACTGTCAATCTCAACTTTTTCTTCCTGACAATGAGGCTTACCTTTTTCTCTCCATGAATGAGTGATCATTTATGTACTCTGACTCTAAGAGTACATTAAAAACGTGTAATGCATTCAGTCTGACCCATCTGAGGAAAGAGTCTTCAAATATTCATAACTTTTTAATGTATATCTAATGCTCCCTACTCATCAATGATCCCCAGGGAATTTGTCTGTCCATGAATGCTCGCTTAGTATGTGGTGATTTCCTTTATAAAATAAATAAATGATGATGAAGACAGAACAATAAAACTATCTTGGATTGTCCCTTGTAGTCCTATGATCTCTTGGAGATTCAGTGGCTGTCTCTTCACACCATTCTGGAAGTTCTTCTGTAATAATCTATATAGAACAAAAATAGCTCAGTTCTACATGCCTTAGAACTTTTGTTCAGTCCTGAAATGGAAGCTGTGAGTGTAGAATCTAAGGCATCAACAGTGATTTTTTCTCTATGAATACATTGGATGGTGAATCTGCAATGACCACTTAAAGGTGAAAAGTACAGTTCCCAAGAAGGAATTGAACCTTCTGCTAGGATGTTTTATTGATTAGAATTTCATTACTATGGACAGATTGGAATGTTGCAGTTTCAGAGACTAGTTATAATTTAATTTGTGTCATGCTTAGCACCCTAAATGGATTTTCTTTGACCACTTTTGTATAGGAAGGACCTAAGATTCTGTAACTACTAATGAAAACCTTTTGAATGTATTAACTAAAAAAAAAATTAGTTTCCACAGATCTGAAGGCTAAGAAGACTACCAGACAGCATCTGAAGCCTATGTCAGAGATTTCTGTGCCTGCCTACAACATACCTCTGATATTTTTACCAATGTATTTTAAAATTATCTAATTTCTGACTTTCTTTGTATTGTTAATAATAAAAACTTTATGAAATTAATTCTACTTTGCGACATGAAATTTAGAAAAACCTAAATATGTGTTTCTGGGCCATGGTTCCAGAATAAAATATCTGGAAACAACCTAGATGTCCCTCATTGGAGGAGGAATGGATACAGAAATTGTGGCTCATTTACACAACGGAATACTACTCAGCTATTAAAAACAAGGAAGTCATGAAATTTGCAGACAAATGGTGAGAACTAGAAAAGATCATCCTGAGTGAGGTATCCCAAAAGCAGAAAGACACCCATGGTATATACTCACTTAAAAGTGGATATTAGCTATATAATATAGGATAAACATACTAAAAGCTATAGACCTAAAGAAGATAAACAGCAAGGAAGACCCTACTGAAGATGCTTAAATCCATTTAGAAAGGCAAACAGCATAGACACCAGAAGCTGTGGAAGAGAGGGAACAGGGTGGGAGCCTACTATAGAGGGTTCTCTGAAAGGATTCACCCAACAAGGGATTAAAGCAGATGCTCAGACTCACAGCCAAACTGGGCAGAGTGCAGGAAGTCTTATGAAAAGGGGAGGGGAGTAGAAGGACAGGAAGGGGAGTCGCCATATAAGGAGACCAACAAAGCTAAAACCTGAGCCCAAGCGGACCTACAGAGACTATGATACCAAGAACTTTGCATGGAGAAGACCTAGACCCCCTGATCAGATGTAGCTGATTGGCAGCTCAATCTCCAATGGATTCCCTAGTAAGAGGAGCATGGGCTGCCTCCATCATGCCTGCTCTTTGATCACTTTGATCACCTGGAGATTTGGCCTTCTCAGGCTACAGATAAGAGGATCAAGGCAGTCCTGATGAGACTTGCTAGGCTATGGGCAGATGGCAGAAGAGGAGAAGTCCCCCTGTCAGTGGACTAGGGAAAAGGGATAGATGGGAAGAGGGAGGGAGGGTAGAACTGGGAGGAGTTGGGGGAGAGGGCTTCAATTGGGATATATAGTGAATAAATTGTGGTACATTTACACAATGGAATACTACTCAGAAAAAAATAAAAAATAAAATATCTCCTTTCCCCTCTGAGGTGAGAAATGTGTTTTCACGTTAGCAAAGTTTCAGTATTAGTATAAATGAACTGTTTACTTCTCTGTGACATGGATATAGTGATGATCCTGCAGTCAGTAGGTATGGTGTTGGACTTAAAGCAGATCGGTTTAGGATAAAGTTTTAAAAAATTAGTGTTTGTTGACATTCGCCCTAGCAGTATATATGCAGCTCTGGTTATTTGATTTAGCATAACTATGAATTCAAGTATTCCATCCTTGAAATAAAATATTATTTTTAGATTAAAAAAACAAGTATCCATTTTACTTGCTACGGTAGCTACCCACACAAAAATCCCACTGTTTAGGAGAGTGAGGCAGGAGGAATATGGGTTTGAAGGCAGTATGGAATACATAGTGAGATCAAATTTTTTCTGGATTACACAAGGAAACCGTGATTCAAACAACAAAACAAAATAAAAAAATACTCCTAAATAAATTATTAATTAATACCCTAACTGATTATTGATTTACTTTCATATATTTATTTCTCCCTCTCTCCTCTCGATCTCCCTCCATCTGTTTCCCCCTCTGTTTCTCTTTCTTCCTTTCCCTCTCCCTTTATGTCTGTCTTTTTTTCCTCTCTCCTATTTCCCTCTTTCTATATGTCTCTGTTTCTTTGCCTCTGTCTCTCTGTGTGTCTCTGCCTCTCTCTGTGTCTCTGTCTCTATCTTTGTCTGTCTCTCTGTCTCTCTGTTCTCTCTCTCTCTCTCTCTCTCCCTCCCTCCCTCTCTCCCTCCCTCTCTTGCTTTCCCTGGCATGGCTTCACTGAAAAGCCATAGCTAAGCCTAGACTGGAGGTCAGGATCTTCCTACTTTGGCCTCTTATTTGCTTGCATTTCAGGCATACAGCCCGTGTCCAGCTATTTCAAATCTAATAGGTCAAATCTTACAGCAAGAGAAAATAGCACTGGGGATGGTGAGCTCTTACTTCCTGAGTACTCAGCCTGTATGTCAAAGAGATTATTTGCCCTAGGCAAAATCTCTCTCTCTCTTTTCTTCCTCCACCTCCCTCTCCAGCCCCTCCCTCTTTTCTCCCCCTCTCTCTCTTTCTTTGTTTCTTTCTTCTCTTCTACTGAATACCTTTTACTTTGTTTCTCCAATTGTTGCTCTTTTTTTGGTTTGTTTGCTCCTTTCTTTCATGTATTTTAATTTTCCTTATATATTTGCCATTGTTTTAAGTCTTATGTCTTTCCTTATCTAGTGACCTGGGAGGTATGTGATCACTAAAAGTTCAATAGAACGTCTCCCTGTAATTTTTAAAAATATTTAGAAATCCACATACATAAAGTCAGAATAATTAAAAACAGCATATTTTAAGGACAACTTTTCTTTCTAGGTTAACAATAGGGTTGCCAATTTTCTAGGTTAGTAACACAAAGCATTGACTGTTTCTTGCAATGCTGCCTAATATTTTTAGCTTTGAATGTGTGTGAAGAATTCACTATTTCCATATTTTAAGTTACTGCATATATTTAATTTCTAAAGATATTCATAGGTCTTGAAGAAGCGACAGTACAATAGCCTTAATCAGAATTTGTCTCGCTGCTGTCATTACTTGCTGTAATTCATTTTTATCCTTGCATTTCTACATTCCTTAAATAAATCAGATATTATGTCTCATTAGGAACATAGCAAAATATTAATTTATGCTTTTGGTTGTAATGTTTCTGGGAAAAATAACTCCAAAATGTACAAGAGTCAATAAAAGTCCTCTCCATAATTACTGCCTAGCTCTTCTCAGAACTGTGAACACAGAAATCAAGTGTCTGCTAAACATGGGGTTGTTGTGGAAAGGGTGGCTTGGATTTTATTTTATCTATTTTTTTACTGAGCCGCAGACACAATTTTGAACCTAGAGAATTAAAAATGGGTATGTAAATGTTCCACTAATTTGGAAGAGGGAAAAAGAATCAAGAGAGGTCATGAAGGTGCTGTGCCTATTTTAAAGGAAGCTATTCTTAGCCTTTCTACCAGTTGGTATTGTTACTGGCGTTATTAGGGTCAGAGCCTGAGACTGAGCAGCTCTAGAAAAAAAAAAAAAAAAAAAAAAGATTGCCCACCTATTTTCAGAGGTTTAGTTAAAGAAACAAGAAATAATGAAAGCAAGAAAAAAGTATTCAGTGTGGCTACACTGGGGAGAATAAGAATAATTTCTGTTGACATAACAGGTACACACACAATCAAGCCCATCTTCAGGTGTGTCTCGAGGCTTAGGTATAAACGCAGTGCAAGACATACGAATTACAGAGCAGTCTCGGTCGAGGTGTGACTGGCCCCATCGTTGTTTATGGCTCCTATATTTCCCATGAAGCGGTCTGAGCAGTTGTCAGAACAGAGTAAAATCTTCCTGCAGAGAAAATTTCTTCTGGATAGGATTAGATCTCGACCTCACCCACTGATAGGGAAAGAGGGTGGGAGGGAGGACTGCGAGGAGAGAAGAAACAGGGTTACAATCAGGATATAAAGTGAATATATTAATTTAAAATAAAGAATTATTTTTCTTAAAAAAAAAAAGAATTAGAGCTCAGCTTTTTCTTCCTCTAATATGATACTCTTTGGAAAATCACTTCCTAAATTCCATTGTCTCACTAGTTTGATAGCCTAAAGGAGGGGCACATGTTTATCTTAAGACTATTTGCTTTACTTTTATGGCATTTAAGCACTTCTGGCAAGATACAGAAGTTGTCTAGAATGTGCAGTCAACTTAGATATTACGGACATTTGAACATCTGCCGTGAAACATGTGGTACACTCCCCACATTAAATTGAAGATCTGTAGCAGACAGATGATAACAATCACTCTGAAAAAGGCGAGGTGGTCCCCATATGTCTTTACAGTTCTATCCGTGGTGCCTTTCTTATCCTTGGAAGACCCTCAAGGATATGAAAGAATGAGGAAGGAGTGAGGTAGGTGCTCATCAGCGTTGTCGTGTTGTATTCTATGTCCTCGGATGAACAATACATTAAGAACAGTTGGCTTCTCACAGTATTACGAAGAATATAGGCTCCACATTGAAATGTGTAACTGTTCTCACAGGTATTACGACTAATATCTACTCCGCCCTAGGAATGTGGAAAGACTTCTATACCTGCAGTAGTGATAGGAACTGAGGATTACACTAAGATCCTTGTCTCCCTTGTCCTTATGATGCCATTAAAAGAATCCAAAGAAGACACATGATGTAGAATAGAAGATAGTTTATCACAGAGTCGAGTGCAGTTTTTAGACCAGTGGTTTTCAACCTTCCCAATGCTGTGACCCTTTAATACAGTTCCTCATATGGTGGTGACCTCCAACCATAAAATTATTTTATTGATATTTGATAACTGTAATTTCGCTACTGATATGAATCTGATACACAGGAACTCTGAGAACCACTGCTCTAGAGTTAGAACAAGCAATGGCCAGAGAGATCACAATTCTGCTCTGCATTGGAGACAAGCTCTACTCTGCTTTCTAAGGGATTTCTAGAACAAGGGGCCTTTTCTGGGGAGCTTTGTCCTGTACAGATGACTGATAGCTCTGTTTTTATTGTCTTTTGAAAGAGGAAAAAACAGGACCTCTCGTCATTGGCGAGCTTCAAGGCTTAGGGCTCTTGAAGCCAGGTGAGCTACAAAGTGAAGGTGAAGAACCTAGCGATTTCTCCTTCTTTCCAGGATACAAATTGAATAAATTATAATAATAAATAAAAATTAAATAAAAAGCATCTAGCGATAGGTTTAGGATGTCATGTCACCATCTAATGCAAGACATAGGTCACATTCTTCTGATTAGTAATTAAAATATCCTGTTGTTACATAATTTTGTGTTACAGTCTGTTGGCCATGAGAGAGGTTCAGCCCCACTGTCCTCCACAGCTGCTAATGTCTGAGGAACTACCTAGCAACAGTAGGTGGCAATCACTCAACCTGCCCAGACAATGGCGCATTCCCTCATACTATCTCAGCTCAGTCATACTTCATGTCCTCCCACAGAGCACCTACAGGAATGGAGTGCAAGAATAGTGTGAGGGCATGGAGGGGGAATCTGGATCAGAATATGTTTTATGAAGAAATGCTATTTTCAGTAAAAGAAAAATAGAAAAGGAATGACTTGAAGAGCAGGAAGTGCTTTGGTATAAATCAGCTATAAGGCTCTTGTGCTGTCAACAGAGGGCCAATACAATGACTACCTTACTTTATAACGATCTTATCTAAAGTAGAAAATTTATTTATTTATTTATGTAATTATAAAGAGATTAATGTGGTATCCTTGCTCTTTCCCAGTAGGTGGATTGAGAAATAAATAAATATAAATGACTAAATGTATAGTCATTATCTTGTATGTCATGCACAATCTCATTTAAACTTCTAATCAGTGAAATTCTTGTTCATTTCTTTTAGTCTCTTCATGTCTAAATCATCAGTAGTTCTAAGTATCTGCTTAAATGTTATTGTCTTGCCTTTTCTGAGCACCTTTTTTAAAGTTCCAATTCCCAACCTACTGTCCTCAACTTTTTTTTTTAATTTTATTTTTGTATTTTCCTTTATGTGTTCAGTGTCTTTGCCATCCAAACTGCAGGTAAAACCTGGAGTAATTTGATTTGTTGAATCATTTCAGATACTAGCCAAAATAATTCCAGGAACAGATTCTAGCTAAAGTTCCTACAATCTCAGCCTCATGTCTAAAGGCTATTTTTTTTTTTTTATAAATTTTGTAAAGGAAAAATCACTACACTCTACATGGGCCACAGATAAGAAGCAGCCACAGGATTATGTAAATGGAGGGAGCTTTAGGATAGGAAGACAGTCCATGAGAAGCAGTAATTGACTCTGAGGAGACTGGGGCTAGCAGGCCAGAAAGTTGAAAAAATATCAGTTCTGGGAGGCCAGGATGTGCATGGCTGTGATGTAATTTAAATATATGCTTCAATAGAAATAGAAGTTTTAGTTGGTTTCCCAGGCAGCTGTTAAGTGACTATTTTATCACTTCCTCATTTTACCTTTAAACTTCTGTAATTAAATTTAAGGTATCTCAGATGTTTTTTTTTTTTCTTTAATCACCACATTCTTATGTATTATCTGCTTCATTGATTTCCTTGTTGATTGCAGCTAGTAGAAAGTAAGTTTCTTGGGGATAGGAACTTTTACTCATTTTTGAAATTTTCTTAATACAGACAATGTATCAGTCATATAACAACCCCTGCCCTCCATCTAGCTTCCCATCCTAGCTTTCTTCAATATCCCCATCCCCTATTACCATCAAGTCTTTCATTTTATAATAACTCACTAAGTCCAGTTATTTACTCTCACATGTGTGTGTGTGTGTGTGTGTGTGGAGGATTGTCCACTGGGAAATTTTGTTATATAATAACTCACTAAGTCCAGTTAATATTTCTCACTTGTCTCTGTCTGTGTGGGGGGGTGGTGTTGTAGGGTTGGATTGTCTACTGGGGAATGGAAAATTTATGGATATGTCCCCCTCAGAGAAAAATGGCTGTCTTTGAGCAGCCATTATCTCTTGTTATCCCCTCAACTAGGTGTGGGTCGAGAGAAATGACTCTTCCCTCCATGCTGGAACTTTGGAGTCCAGCAATCTTAAGCCACCTTGTTCAGATAGACACAGCTGCTGTGAGCTCACGTTTATAAAAGCTGTGTCATGCCCAGAAACCAGCCTCTTCTTTTTCTCTGTGCATGTGGGTGGGGTGGGCTGACATAGGTGTGTCATCTAGCGGGGAGCAGTCATTGTTGCTTATTCTCAGCATTTTGAACTTAAGAGTCTCTGCATTAATCAATACTCTGTGCAGAAGAAGCTTCTTAGACCAGGGTTGAGAAAAACTCAAATCTGTGATAAAAGCATAAATTCTCAGAAAGGAAGTTAGCAATGTGATTCTTTTAGAAAATATCACTATATTCTCCCACATGGGGCCTGGCTTCCTTTGCCGTGGTTTTTTACTATCTCTGTAATACCAGGAGTGACTTCCCTTTAGTGAAGCAGATCTCAGACCATTCAAGAGAACAGTTGATTGCCCCATTAATAATCTTGGCACTGTGGCAAGAGGGTATATCCTTCCTGCCAGGTCATTATTGCAGCATGCAGGGACCAGCACTGGGCAAAACCGTTGATATAATTTCTCCCACTGCATCCTTCGTTGCACTTTCCAGTCCCTGTAACAGCTCATTAGTGGTGAGTTTTCTGGTCAGTTCAAGATCGCTCTCTCTATGTCCTGCATCAAGGTGTGTAGTGCCTCCAGTAATAGGGTCTAATGAGCTAGTTATGGTCATAACTTTTGGTTAAACAAAATCGCTGGCAATAGCCTGTCTTGTTTCTGGTGCCCCCTGAGTTTCCCCACCCGAATCCATAAATAGGGTGGTTATTTGTGCCTATCACTTGGTTTTTTAATTAATAACCCATGTATTTGGCTGTGTTGGTTAATCACTAGAGTTACCAAAATGCTTTAATATCTCATTAAGGAATGACAACAAAGCAATCTCCTTTTGGATTCATTTGATAAAATGATCCCAAATTGGAATTCTTAATTTCTCTCCCTGTCTTTTATCTGTCTATAGTTTCTGTTGTTGAATTAGATATCAGACTCTCAAGGGCCTCTCTATCATAGCTAGTTCCCAAATAATCAAGACACAGACCTTTTAGATTTAAATAAGCTCTCAAGCACCATAACTGTGCAGGTATCAACTCTCTAAGATATTTTATTATTTCCCTGCTACATGTACTTCAATATCACTTGCTAAATGTTTCCTTTGGGCTGCTGCTGTTCCATCAGGCAGCCCTCACAGCTATGTGTTTATGGTTCACCGTGGAGACTTTCTTCTCTCTGGCTTCCTCTTCTCCTTCTACATCTTCTGCTTCTTCTCTCTCCTTCTCCCAATGTCATGATCCTCTGAGACCCTGAGCCCAGAAACTTAAAGCTCCTCCAACTTTCTGTTCTACCAAGTTATAGGCTTCCACATCTTTATTAACCTATTAACCTTAAATTAGGTAAAGCAATGTTTACACAACACAAACCTGTAAATGAGATATACAAGGATGTGCTTGTCTGGCAGAAACCAGATCTTGGGGACAAGTAATTAATATTAGAATACATAGTCCCAGACCAACGTCCAACAATTTTGATGTTACTAGACTGTCTGTTGTCAGCCTTTGTCTTTCCTTGCTGCTTGGGGCTGTATATCTGAATCTGTGCCTGTAACTGACAAAGGCTTTCCTCTGTATTTATTAAAGAGCATGGAAAATATGGCATGGAATAGAACAAGGCATGCTTTATAGAGACCCTTAACAGAGTTTTACAAGGAAAGAAGTCACTTTACTGACCCCATCTGACCCAGAATAACATTTAAAACTGCTAACAGATGATATCAACCTATATCATAATGTCGATGCCAACATTTATGAGATATTTGTTTTAAGATTGTTTTGCTTTCACCCTGTTAGCTGTTTAGCTGTTTTCAGAATGATTACCATCACACACACACACACACACACACACACACACACACACACACACTATTCTCAGTCAGAGGCAGAAAAGAACACATAACTTATGATTAAAGCTATATATGTTTTTTAGGTTGTAAAATTTGATTGCAAGGGAAATTCAGGACATAGTAAGATTGGTTACTTTGTTCTCTTAAAGTAAAGGTTAACTAGGCATTTTATTAAACAGACTGTAAGGTCCCATAAAATTCTTTAGGGTCAAGAGATATATGTAAAAACATTTATCACTGTATTATTACATATGAAATTCTTCTGTTCAGCCCGATTGCTGTTATTGCCTGTGATTTAATTAACTAATAAACTTATGGAGTTTTATGAGAAGTCTACATACATGCTTAGTTTTGTTTAACCTGCTCTCTACCACATCTTTCCATCACAGTGTTGCAGTGTTCCCTCAACATGTGCCTTCTTATTCCATGCACTCCATTTCATTTTGTTTTAGTTAGGTTACAAGACAATTTGCTCCCCGCAGCTTCTCCACACACACTTTATCTGGTTCCTGTCGTTTGCCCACCTCTATCACTCTACTACATGCTCCCACATATACGCATACACCTAATTCACTACACTACCTGTATCCCCTCCCAAATTCAATATCTTCTATAATATATTACCCCTTTTTAAAAAAATACTTCTTTATTTTTATATATGAGTGTCTGTTTTCACACACTTAGAAGAGGGCATCAGATCCCATTACAGATGGTTGTGAGCCACCATGTGGTTGCTGGGAATTGAACTCAGGACCTCTGGAAGAGCAGCCAGTTACTCTTAGGCGTTGAGCCATCTCTCCAGCTCATACTACCCCTTCTTAAGTACACCCACACTGGCCTGCTTTTTTACATTTAATCCAGGATAAGTACATAAAACAAAGCTGTGAAACTAGCATTCACATATAAGAAAGAACATGCTCGATTTGTCTTGGGTAACCTCACTAAGTATTCTTTTTTTGTTCCATCCTTTTACTTTCAAATTTCATGATTTTATTTTTCTCCAAAGCTTAATATCATTCGACTGTGTATGTACCACGTGTTCATCCATTGTGCAGCTGATGGATATCTACCTTGAACCGTTTTCTAGGCACTTTGAATACAACAACAATGAACATTAAATACCTGATAATCTCTGAAGTAAATATAAAGTCCTAGGTGATTGAACCAAAGAAAAGTATATTTGGCTTGTACCATAATTATTTTTCTAGTTTCTTTTGAGTCTCCTCCAAACTGAGTTACAAGTAGATGAACTATTTTACCTTTCCACCAATAGTTTCCCTTTGCCACAGCAATGCCAGTTGTGTCACTTATATTCTTGATGATGGCCATTCTGACTAACATAAGATGAAATCTTAGAGCAAACATCCATATTTCACTGGTAGCTCAGGATGTTAAACACTTCTTATTCAAAGTGTGGAATGGACATTTGTGTTTCTTCTTAGAACTTTCTGTTCAGATTCATAACAGTCAGTTAGTTGGTTTATTTGTTTTCTTGATTTTTAGGGTTATATATTTGTTTCTTTTCTTTTTTTTTTTTTTTTTTAATTCCAGACTCTTCTTTTGTCAGATTTATGGCTGGAAGAACTATTCTGCCATTATGTTGGCTGATTCCTCACTAGACTGACACTTTATTTACTGGACAGAAGCATGTCAGTTTCTTCAGCGCCCATTTTTCAATTGTTTATCTTACTTTTTGAGCTACCAGACTCCAGTTAAAAAAGACTTTCCCTGTTCCTAAAAGTCAAAGTGTACTCCATGCTTTTTCTTCCAGCAGATTTTATTATTTTAATTGAAATTAAAATATAATTACATCATTTCCCACTTTCCTTTTTCTCCCTCCTACCCTTTACATGCTCCTGCACCTTGGCCTCTCCCAAATTCCTGGCCTCTATTTTTTAATTAAATTTTTATTTTTTTATATTAATTGTAGTTTATTCACTTTGTATACCAACTGCAGTCCTGTCCCTCCTCCCCCCTCAAGTCCACCCTCCTTCCCTCATCTTCTCCTATGCCCCTCTCCAAGTCCACAGATTGGGAGGTCCTCCTCCCCTTCCATCTGACCCTAGCTTATTGGTCTCATCAGAACTGGCTGCATTGTCCTCCTATGTGGCCTGGCAAGGGTCCCCATCAAGGGTAAGCAGACAAAGAGCTAGCCACTGAGTTAATGTCAGAGACGTTCCCTGTTCCCCTTACTAAGGTACCCAATTGGATACTGAGCTACCATGGGCTACATCTGAGCAGTGGTTCTAGATTATGTCCACGAACGGTCCTTGGTTAGAGTATCAGTCTCAGAAAAGATCCCTGTGCCCAGATATTTTGGTCCTGTTTCTCTCCTTGTGGAGCTCCTGTCCTCTCCAGCTCTTACTATTTCCTCCTCCTTCTTTCCTAAGATTCCCTGTACTCTGCCCAAAGTTTGTTTATGAGTTTCAGTATCTGCTTTGATACAATGCTGGGTAGAGTCTTTCAGAGGCCCTCAATGGTAAGCTCCTGTCCTGTTTCCTGTTTTCTCCTTCTTCCAATGTTCATTCCTTTTGCCTTTGTGAGTGAGGATTGATCATCTTACCCAGAGTCCTCCTTGTAGCTCAGCATCTTTAGGTGTATAGATTTTTGTAGGTTTATCCTAGATTATATGTCTAATATCCACTTATAGGTGAGTATATAGCATGTGTATCTTTCTCCTTCTGGGATACCTCATTCAGGATGATCTTTTCTAGATCTCACCATTTGCCTGCAAAGTTCATGATTTCCTTGTTTTTAATTGTTGAGTAGTATTCCATTGTATAAATGTACCACAATTTCTGTATCCATTCCTTCGTTGAAAGACATCTGAGTTGTTTCCAGGTTCTGGCTATTCCAAATAAAGCTGCTACAAACATGGTTGAGCAAATGTCCTTATAGTGTAGTTGAGCATGTTTTGGATATATGCCTAGGAGTGGTATATCCGGATCTTGAGGAAGCGCTATTCCTAATTGTCTGAGAAAGTGCCTGGCCTCTATTTTTTATTACATATGCATATGTATTCGTAATCCTAAATGTATATACATACAACCTGTTTAATCTGTATAATGTTACTTGTTTGTATATGCATTCTGGACTTGTGACCACTTGGTATTGGGGGCAGAGTAGGAGAGGTGACAGAAAGACTTTAAGAGACAGAAGAGAGGGAAGGTTACTTTGAAATTTCATCTCCTAGAAATTTCAGAATAGTTAAACCCATGAAATCTCATCAACATGGCTCCTTAAATAAAACAACACCACAGACATACTAACACAAAATGGGGAAATACCAAGGAGCCTCAACACCAAAGAAATTCCAGCAACTAAATACTGGAAGCCAGACAGATCCCTTATAACTGGTCATCTGCTAACAGTTTTAGAGAATCATGTCTTATGTTAAGGGTTTTGATTATTCTGCAATTGAATTTTGTTGGGGCTGGGGAAGTAAGGCTCTAAATTCATGTTTTGTATGTTGAAATCCAGGTTTCCCATGCTTTCTGTCAGAGATGCTGTTTTTTCTCCAGTATGTGTAATAGGAATCATTATCAGATATTTTGTAGCTATAGCTGTGTGGACTAATTTATCATACATTATTTTATGTTATTGCTCTATATGTCTATTTTTCTTTTTCTGGGGAACCTTCTGTTTTAATGCCTATGATAGCTGACTGGTGTTTTTTGTTTGTTTGTTTTTTGTTTGTTTTGTTTTTAATTACACTTTCTTCACTTTGTATCCACCCATAAGCCCCTCCCTCCTCCCCTCCCGATACCACCTTCCCTCCCCCTTCTTCACACATGCCCCTCCCCAAGTGCACTGACAGGGGAGGTCCTCCTTTCCTTCCTTCTGATCTTAGTCTGTCAGATCACATCAGGAGTGACTGCATTGTCATCTTCTGTGGCCTGGTAAGGCTGCTCTCCCCTCAGGGGGAGGTGATCAAAGAGTAGGCCAATCAGATTATGTCAGAGGCAGTCCCTCTTCCCATTACTATGTGACCCACTTAGACACAAAACTGCCATGGACTACATCTGTGCAGGGGTTCTAGGTTATATCCATGCCTGGTACTTGGTTGGAGTATGAGTCTCTGGGAAGAGCCCTGTGTTCAAATTTTCTGGTTCTGTTGCTCTCCTTGTGGGGTTCCTGTCCCCTCCAGATCTTACTATTTCCCACTTCTTACATAAGATTCCATGCACTCTGCCCAACAGTTGGCCATAAGTCTCAGCGTCTGCTTTGATAGTCTGCTGGGCAGAGCCTTTCAAAGGCCCTCTGTGGCAGGTTCCTAGGTTGATTCGTGTTTTCTTCTTCTTCTGATGTCCATCCTCTTTGCCTTTCTGGATGGAGATTGAGCGTTTTAGTCAGGGTCCTCTCTCTTAATTAGTTTATTTAGATGTACAGGTTTTAGTAGGCTTATCCTATGTTGTATGTCTATATGAGTGTGTATATACCGTGTGTCTTTCTACTTCTGGGACAACTCACTCAGGATGGTCCTTTCCAGGTCCCACTATTTACCTGCCAATATCATGATTTCCTTATTTTTCATTGCTGAGTAATATTCCATTGTGTAGATGTACCACAATTTCTGCATCCATTCTTCAATTGAGGGGCATCTGGGCTGTTTCCAGCTTCTGGCTATTACAAATAAGGCTGCTACAAACATGGTTTTTATGCCAATCTCATGCTGTTTTTACTTATTATGGCTCTATTGAAGAGCTTGAAATCAACCATGGTGATACATATCTGCCAAGGGACTCATTTTACTTAGGATTGTTTTAGCTGTCCTTGATCTTCTGTCTTAATCATTAAATTTTGATGACTAGGATGGTATCCCAAATAATGTACATCCTGTATAAATAGTTGTGAGATAAACATGAATATATTTTCCAAGTTGGCAGAAATTTGAGGTGGTGGAGTAAAATGAAAGTGGGAAACAAGCCACAGATTTTGGAGGAAGACTTCGTATCTCTGGTAATAATTGAGATAAAGATGTACAAGTTAGAGAGAAGAGTAAAAAGTGGCCATCAGATGGTTAGTCTGAGCAAGTATGAGAGTAATAAAGAGTTTATGATAGGAATGACCATATAAGCCAGCAGTTTTCAAACTTATCATGTTAGACCTCTTTGCATTTAGAGATTATTTAAGATTCATCCGTGCTTTTATTTATGTGGTAATATATATGCCAATATTTACTTTAATCAAAATTTAAATTAGGAAATTTTAAAAATATATAATTAAATAGATATACATCATGTTGGATAAAAACAATTACACTTTCTTTGTACAGAGCTGTTTTCAAATATTTTTCACATACCTCTAGTATCTGTCCTAAAAGAAGATAGTTGAATTCTCATATCTTCTGTGTTCCAGCTGTTATGACTTTGTCTACATCTGTACCTTTTAGAAAATGTTACCTGCTCAGCTAGATAAAATAGAAGTGAAGCCAATGAATATATTATTGTATATTGTAGTGGTGAAAATGGCTTCTACCTGTGGTCCTCTAAATCCTGTAGTCATACCTAATTATCTCTGACTTTAAGCAGTGGATGATTCTCAAAATGTTTGTTCCACCATTCTCAGTTTACTTCTCTGCTTCTGGAGAAATTAATAGCTTCATAAAACTTTCATTGTCCTTCAAGTGACAAATTGTCTGTCTAGAAAAATATACTCAATTCAGACATGAATGGGACATCCACATTACCTCTCTGAAACAACAGGAAAAAAAAATGAGTGAAAGTGGAAGGAAACAGCGTAAGAGACGTAGAATAGGTAGATATACAGTAAAAAGCCGCCTGTAGTGGTCTTTTTTAAACCATACTTTATATTTTTGGGTGTTTAGTCTACCTCCCTTCCACAAGGCCCCCGACCTTAGACAGGAGAGAGAAAATGATAGCAGGGAGAGGTTCCCAGAACCCTTCACTTCTCCTGGCTAGCTAGGGTGAAGGGTTCTTTTGGAGCTCTATACCGCAAGAGGCAGCCAGCAGTCTCCTCCACATCACTACGCCCCTGATCTCAGCCTGTCTGCTCCAAACTGTCACACTGTCTCTGGTCTCTGCAAGCTGCCGCATGCCGTATGCCAACAGTGAATGCCACAGGGAACGCCACACCACATGCACTTCCTCTCCTCTTTCTTTGCTTTCTTCCTCTCTTTTTCTCAGAGGCCTGGACCACACCCCTCACCTCGCCACACGTATGAGTCCATTACCAGCTGGCAAAAGCCACGCTCCACAAGAGATAATCAACAGACGTGGACAAACTACAGCCCAAATAAAATCCCACATTTGGGATTAAAACAAAAGCATACTTACAAAACATACATATCAACCAAAACTTCCATTACATATCCCCCCCTTCTCTTAAAAAAATGGCTTTTCCTCTAACATTAATAAACTATATACAATAAGAATAATTATGAAAATTATCAGGTAAGAATTACATTTGTAATGTCCTTTATCCTATCCTGGTAAGTCCAAAGTTCTTTACTTAAAAATCTTGTTTTATATCTATCAACCTGAAAACATCTATCTAAACCTTAAAATATCTTTTTAGACCGAAAACATTTTAATTCCTAAACATCTGAACTTAATTGTAGTGAGACTATAACTATCTAGTCTTCAACCCCATCAGAGATGCATACCAAAATGGATATATTCTGGATGTGATATGTCCATTATACAAATGGACTCACTGTAGTTATGGGCATCTTTACAAGACCTGCACAAGATTTAACCCATCAACACCAGGAAGCCATAATTGGCAATTAGTGATTGCTCAGTGAGGGTTTCATTTCCTGTGACACTTTAGCCATTGGCTACTTGTCTTTACAACAGTAAATCAGCTTCTATCCCTGGCTATGGGAGCGACTCTGATTAAACACAGTGAGTCAGACTCATAAAGGCATGGAAGTAGGAGGGGAAGAAAAAGGGTTTCAGTGGGAGAGTGAAGAGTATAAGAGAAGGGAATGGGAGGTGAAAATGACTAAAATGTATTATACACCTGTATAAAACTGTCAAAGAATAAAAATACCTGACAGAAAAAAATTTATACAAAAATTCAGATTTAAACCTCGATAATTGTTCTGGAAATGTCACATGCACATACTTTCCTTAAACTCCCCACTCCTCTGTGGACATATACATTCTTGACCTCAGGTCTTGGTTTTTTTTCACCTCATTCTTTGCTGACATTTTGTGAGTGAAAGAAAATGTTTCACAGGACCAAAGGAAGAATTTTTACAGACTGTAAACTAGATTCTCAGCATGGAATCCTGTATGCACCACACCCCTGCACATCTTCTGCTACTCTAACAGCATTTTAATAGTTTCTTCTGTCTGTGGAATCGGTCCCTTTGTGGGAGGGTAGACTAAAACTATGAAATGTTATTAGCCATGAAATGAAAACACATATTCAGATATTTGCTTCTGTTTTTGGCAGACAGAATGCTGTGTGCACTTAGATGTATGACATTCTAATATTTAGTCTCTTGAGAACGCATCCTTTTATGTCCCAGCTCTAAGGTTGAACAAACAGAATAAACATAGCATCGGAAAGAACAGAGGGATATATTTATGGAGGCTGATCTTAGAGTTCAAAGGCACACTGGGAAATACAGGTGTAAAAAGCACACTTTCTCTTAAAGGATGACTGTGGCTTGTAATGGAACTCTGGAATGTAGGGATTAAACTATAGAACTCTACAAACTTTCTCAGTATCAAGGTACTATTTTACAAACTGTATATTTTTTAATTTTCTTATTTTTGTTAAATACAGTTTATTCTGCATAGCAAATGGATCTGCTATGTGAGAGGGAGTCCTTTCATTCGGAATGATGAAAAGTTATACCCAGATATTTGAATTTTGCAAAGTTTGGAATTTGTCCTTAAAAGTTGTAGGGTAACAACTGAGAAAAAAAATAAATTGTTAGAGTAATATATTACTTAATATAAAGATTGAAACAACTTAGATTTTCTTGGAATGCACATGCAGCAAGTAGGTAACCTGTGCTGGGACTCAGTGCTCAAGATTTTTTATTTTATTTTGTTTTATTAGTTTAACTTGCTGTCCAGGTGTTTTAGTTCCATTTGCTGAGATAGTGTCTCGCTATGCAGCATAGCCTCGTCTTGAGCTCATGATGCTCCTGACTCCACCTCCAGAATACTGGGATAATAGGTTTAGCACATCCTAAACAGGCTTTTTTGTGATTTTGGTCTGTTGGTATACTGACGTGGTGGGCATGGGTCATCTTCTGAGAATAAGAAGACATTTTAGAACTGGGGCTATAACTCATGGTAGAGTATTTTCCCAGCCTGTGCTAAGACCTTATTTTTGCTACAATGATATAGTGGTGGCAGAGGAAAAGAGAGACAGTAGAAGAGGAGAAGGGGCATACAGAAGAGAGAGAACATTTGTGTAGAGCTCTTTCAGTAACCTAGGTACTTATCCATTTCAGCATTTGCTGCCTTTCAGTAATATTCCAGATCCAGAAGGACTAAAGTGAAATTAAAGTGGTCCTTGCCATCAAAGCTATCATTAGTAGATAGAGAAAGAAGTTATAGAGAAGGGAAGCACAGAGTATGATGACTGAAACAATAGAAACAGAGTGTGGAAGGTAATGAAAACTGTAGGTGGTAAAAAATAAAGTAGACAGGGTGTATAGGAATAGATAATATTTGCCCTGGGCTTAGAAGCATTAGAAAGATTTTAGTCAGTAAGAAAAGAACTCTTTGAACAGCCAAGAAAAGATATTTTGGGCTAGAAATGATTCTCACATACATTAGCAAGATAGAACAAATAGACCCTATATTGTTAAACCAGGGAGGTTAGCATCAATCCCACTTCCATAGACATAAAAATCTTAAATAACTAAATGCTTATTGTTTTTATCAAAGCCACTAAGCTATCAAGTAATCATTAGGTTGCATATTTATGGAACATATGCACATATGGTCATTAGGTTGCACATTTTCTGGTGAGAAAATTGAATTGTGAATACTGGGGAGCTCATTGGTTTTACATCTATTTGATAATATTAACCAATAAGCATGTTATGCCATGAAAGCCAACATGTTAAAATTACATTCTATGCTCAAGAGATACTTAAGAATAGCTTCCACACAAATTTTTAATGATTAATGTTAGGTTTAATTCTTGTGTTCAGGCAAATTACACCCACATACATTTATTATAGTTATTAGATGCATGTTTATTTTCTTTTTTTTTTCCATTGCAAAACACATGAGGGTCTTTTTATTGTAAATTACAAGCTGCAGCTTGGGCCTACACAGCCCCACCACCGAAGCGGTGGGAGCTGAGCGCACCGCGCCCAGGTTAGTTGGGTGATATATAGATTCTGGTCCCTCCCAGCATGCCCAAGTCAGGGGCGATTCCTGCCTGGCAAGCATCTATTGGTCAAGATGCTACATTTTGAATCAATTGGCTATAGGAAGGTTCCCAGACCATTAATGACCAGATGTCTCTCCCTAGGGGGAGGGTCCAGTTTCCTAGCAACTGTATCTCTAGTGGGTGGGGAAAGAAGGCAGCGAGGTAGCTCTCCCCTCAGGGAATTTACTAACTGCTATACCGCACCTACTCTACATAGTCTTAACGATCGCTGCTACTTTATCTTTTGGTCTCTCATTTCCCCCTTTCCCATGATCATGGCATGTTTATTTTCTAATGACCAGGGAAAATTGTAGAAGTAAGTGTGTATTTTGGCTTGTGGTTCCAGACAGAGGATCAAAGTCTATAGCCATCCTGGAGGAATGGTAGCATAGCAGCTATCTAATGTTAGCCAGAACAACTGAAAACTCATATCTCAAACTGAAATCATGAAGCAGGGAAGATGAGCTGGGAGTTGTGTGTGGATTTTGCAATGTTAACGCCCATCCCCAATTACATATTCTTCCAGCAAAGTGATACATCCTAAGCATGCCAACTGATTACCACAAACTGGAGAAAAAGTGTTCAAATGTATAAGCCTAAGATGAGTGTTTTCATTCAATCCACCACAATCCACTTTCTGATCCCTATATGCCTATGACCATATATTACAAAATGTGTTTTGACCAACTTTAAAGGTCCCTGTAGTCTCTAAGTTTCGACACAGTTTAAAACTCCAAAATTCTCTTTTGAAACTCAAAGTGGTCTCTTAATTATAACTTCTGGAAAATCAAAAAGCAATTTACAATAAGGAACAGAACATGTATTGCCATTGCGAAAGAGACGAACGGAGGCATAATGAAGGCATATTGGAACAAAGGAAAACCAAAACACAATAGGTCAGATACCAAATCCTGTAGCTTGCTGCTTTACATCTGAACACTCAGATAGCTCAGCCTTTCTAGTTTACCTGCCTATAACACCCATCTCTCTTTTGTATAGGTCCTACTCCTGATGTGGATCTATTCCAGACATACATCTCATGCTATGTCATCTCCTGTAATCTTGGGGTCTCCTCTGCAACTCAGGCTTCACAGTCACAGCTTTATCCAATGTTCCCTCAGTGCCTTCATCCTGGGACCCCTCTGCCACACACTGTTTGACCTCACCATCTCTCTGAAACTGTGGAGGAAGGTCCAAGACTTCTTTACTTTTGTATCCTTCATGATTCTAAGTCCAGCACCATGTGAACCACATTGTCAAGTTTGGCTTTCAGCTCGGGCTCCTTGAACCATATTAGTAACAGTTGTGGTTTGTAGTTGTTTGTCTTGGAGCAGAAATGCCTTCATCTTAGTTTCTTTGAGTAGAGTCTTACCCCAAATGCATCCTTCCCTTATCTCAATGCCGAACAGATGTCCTTTTTTAATGGTTCTAATCTCGCTCTCTCTCTTTCTCTCTCTCTCTGTCTGTGTGTGTGTGTTTCAGTTTCAGAACAAGCCTCCAATGGATGGCTTTTTTTTTCTCTTCAAGCTGTATATTTATGTTATTTCTTCCTGTCCAATTTTCTCTTTTTCATTATATACCTGCATAAGAATGCTTACTAGTAAACACATAACAGAGTCCATATTAGACTGTGTTGAAATCTCTTCTGCCAATGAAATTAGTCTGTCAAGTTTACATTTAGCCACAGGGAAGTTCTTGGGACATTGGCAAAAAGAAGCCACTACTGCCAACAAATACTGAAGGAATGGTTTCCATTTCTTGAGCTGGACCTCCACAGTTTCTGTACCTCTCAGCACAACTATTTACCAGGCTTCTTTAAGGATGGCCTATTAAACTCCATGTATAGTGGTTTAATCATGTTTCTAGTACCAAGTGCCAAAGTCTTCTACATAACACCAAAAACAGCATGGATAGGCCTGTCACAGTAATAATCCATTGTTTGGTACTAGCTTTTGTGGTGGCTAATTTTCTATTGTTGTGAGAAAGCACTATGATAAAGGCAAATTATTTATCTGGGCTTATATTTCCAGAGGGAAAAGAGTCCATTACCATCACAGCAGTCAAGCATGGCCTCTGGCAGTCCTGGCAAATGGAACAGTTGAGAGCTTACATCTCAAAACAAAATCAGGAAGCAGATTGGGCAAATGTTGTGTTTTCAGTCTTAAAGTCTATCCTCAGCAGCATCTTTATCCATCAAGACCACGCTTTCTATACCTACCAAGAAAGTGCTGCAAACTGAGAACCCAGTGTTCAAACATCTGGGCACATGAGGGACATTCTCACTCAAACCAACACACACACACACACACACACACAGAGAGAGAGAGAGAGAGAGAGAGAGAGAGAGAGAGAGAGAGAGAGGGAGACAGACAGAGAGAGAGACCTGTACTCACAAAAGGATGGTATATAGCAGAAGATTAAGGGCTCACTGTATTGAAGAATGCATACCTACTTTATCGCAAATATTTAATAGAATATTCCTGTACACTACACTCTAGCTCAGAGTTCAGCCATACTGTGGAACTGAATTTGTACTTTACAGAAAAAGGTTTGGAAGGTATCTGGGTTCCTTAAAGCATTAGTTATAAAAAAACAAAAATGTTGTAGTGGTTTGAATGTGAATGGCCCCCTGGCCTCAAATGTTTGCCCAGTAGGTGGAACTGTTTGAAAGGGGTTAGGAGGTATGGCCTTGGAGGAAATGTGGCACTCAGCCTGTGCTTCTAGGCTTTAAACATCTTGGACCATTCCCACCCCCTCCCCTCTTTCCCACTTGTGTTTATGAATCAAGATATGAGTTGTTCTCCTACTCTGGAGTAGTGGATTCTAAACCTCTGGAATGATAAGTCTAATTAAGCACTTTCTTTTATAAGTTACCTTGATCAAACTGTTTTATCAATAGAAAAATAAAAGTCGCCTTTGTTTATGGATGTAAAAACTGTTCACATCTAAGAATTAGCACATCCACTGCTCGTGTTTTATTTTTAGTATTGAAATAAGTTACTTTAGTGAGCAAGTGCCCAAATAAATGGGCAAAATAGTCCTACTACTCAAATTTGATATGATAGTCATTGTCTTGGTTACTGTTCTGTTACTGTAAAAGGAACCTGTAACAAGGCAATTTATGAAAGAAAGCATCTAATTTGGGGCTAATAGTTTCATAGCCATGACCATCACGGCAGGGAACATGGCATTAGGAGGGCAGTCATGGTACTGGTGAAATAGTGAAGAGCTTACATCAGATCTGCAGGCACAAGACAGACAAAAAACAAAACAAAACAAAACAACACAAAAACTGGAAGTGGCACGGGCTCCCGAAACCTTCAAGCCTACCTCCACTGATGCATCTCCTTCTACAGGGCCACACCCTTCATTCTCGCAAAACAGTTTCAAAGCAACTGTACAACAAGCATACAGGCACCATTCTCATTCAAATTACTGTAGGTACTCAAGAAAAATGAGTCCTGTGCTTGGAGAAGAGTGAGTCTGTGGTTAAGATACAATACACATTTGACAGTGATGATGCCTTGGGCTTATTTAGAATTTGATAGGTGCAAGTGGGAGAAGATAAGGGAATATTAAGGTAACTTGTATGGAACAGTATTCCTGAATAAAAATAATGAATGATTTATAATAATCAGACAGAACATGGTTTTGGTTTTGAGCAATGTAAGGCAGTGCCTTAGTCTATACGGGGTTTTTGGAAAATGAGTAAAGTGCTCATATTCTGCTAAGACATCTTCCTATGGTAGATATGTAAAGTTCTGTGATCCAATAGAATATGGAAATGAAATATATGCTTTATGAAATATAATTTTCTTGCCATTAGTACAGTAATTTTTGAACTGAGTTGAATTATTGGTCTGATGTTAATATAACTTTTCAATTGTCGATAACTTTCAATAAGAAATATAAGTTGGTTATGGGGTATGAGCCACTTATAACAAGTTATAAAAACATGCAGGTAAAAAAATCATCAGCAAACAAATATTAATTTCTAGAACCAATATTTTTTTTTATTACATTACATAAATATGAAAGAAAATGCTAGTAAGAATGAAGTTCGTTTTAACACTTTGACAGTTCCAACTGCTTTCAGTATTGATATTAATTTACCACTAAATTGAAAGTAATTTGCTAAAATCAAATTTAAATTATCTAAAAGGTTTTCACTTAACATTAATGAGTCAAAAGAATTCTAAAACCAAAGTTGAGGAGAAAAAAACTACATTTATATAGGATAAGCCTAATTGGAAAGAAAATGCCTTAAAACACGCTTTCTTCAACTTTATAGTTTCTTCTCTAGTATTGTGAAAATTTGCATTAATGTACAATTTTACCCAATTAGTGTTGAATAGTAGTCTGAAATGATAAATAAAAAAAAATTAATGTGAACATTACTGTTGGCCGTGTCTCTAAATACTTTTTTATTCAGAAGAACAGAAATTACCCTATAGGGGTTCTTTAAGGAGGAATTACTGGAGAAAAGATACCAAGGCTTCATTGACATACAGGGTTGATAATTTCTTTCTTATTTTTCATCTTTGTCTAGCCAGACCGACATTCATCTAGGTATACTAACAATTATTACTTTAAAAGTTCTGTATCTGTATGGCACATGAGGGGTGGGGCCAGCTCTCCCTTCGTCTTGCCCTCTGGGCTGGTTTATTTGCATCCTTTGACCATGGCTAGCCTATACTACTCTCTTCTGCTGTGAAGTGATGTGGGTGCAGGGGTGATGCCCTCATCGAACTGCCATTCATCACCTGTGGTGGTTGGGATTGCTGTTCCTGAACCTTCGCTGGCTGTAGCACTTGGGAGAGTGCCTTGCATCTTGCCTCTGCAACATATTAAAGCTGGACCCAGCAGCAAAGGCTCAGGTAATCCAGCCCAGAGGGTGTAAGAGCAGGAGAGCTGCCCCAGACCTTCACAGGCTGCAGAAATTGGAAGGGAGTCTCACACTTTGATTAAATAGCACAGTGGAGTTGGCTCTAGAGGCATGGATGCTGGTGAACTGGCCCATAGGCATGAGAGCAGGAGAGTTGACCCCGCCTTCTGCCATGGTAACAGTGGGTGGCCTTGCCCTGGTGGTACAGATAAAGAAAAGCAGGTTCACTGACCAACTTGGCTGCCACCCAGGCCCAGATCCAGGGTTCTGAGTTGGCCCACCCCAAAATCTATAACATTTGTGAATGGTTGGGACTCATGAAAGGCCAGTCCTACTGAGACAAAGCTGTAGGATCTCCATGACAGAGGGAAACAAAAGGATAATGAGGAGAAATTCCATAGGAGTCCCCATGAGGATGCAGTATTGATAGTGTCAAAGAAGCCAGAGATCTCAAGCTGACCAATAATACATTGCAATGAACATTTGCAAGTGAAGACATGTAGACAGACAGATATGCTATGGACACATATACTATGGAATGTACAGCTTCCATGATGAATTTTTTATGCTTTGGTTTTTTTTTATTTTGTTTTGTTTTTTTTATGTTCCTGACTATGTTTTATTTTTGTTTTTGTTTCTGTTTTGAAGGGAGGTTGTAAGTGTGAAGAGCAGATAAGAGAAGACAAGATGAGCAGAACTAGATTGCATGATATAAAACTCACAAGGTGTCAATGCAAAGATTAAAAATAATAATCTGTCTCTACATTTTGAGATGGGACTTTCACTACGCACCTCATACTGGTCTTCAGCCTACTACATAGACTGTGCTGTCATAGACCAGTTATTATCCACTTTCAGTCTCCCCAGCACAAGAGGGAGGATAGGTATATGCCATATGTGGCCAAACTCAGCCCTCTTACTGTTAATATTCTTAGCATCCCACACTACCTTATGAAACCCACATTTTTCACCACTATGCTTCAGTTTAAGAGTCCTGATAGACATTGATGATTCATGTTGTTGGATTCCAAGACAATATCACACACTAGCTCTGAAGAACTTGGTTATATTATTCTTAAAATTTAAAAATATTTATGGTTGTGATCCTAGCCTTTAAAAGCTGTACTTCAAGGAACAACCAGAGTTTACTTCCTAAAACAGTTGTTTTTAATTCAGTTATTTTGTTCAGACTCCCCACTACAATTCTCATTTGCTCCAAGAGAAGAACCCATACCTCTTAGCAGTGGTTACACGTCATACAGACTACTGTCAATCAAACTTTATGAGTCAGTTCCTATGCTGTTCTCTCATACCTTGAGTCTACCCCACTCATCTTTGCTGTAATCATATTAATCAGCAATTCCTTTGCTAGAAAAGACCTTTATGACTCCCATTCCTTCGTCAGCTGTAGAGGCAACATCTATTTTCATATTTATTTCATCTAATGCAGTTCATCCCTTGGTGTTCTTGTATCTTTTCAATATATAATGTTTTTTTATTTGTTTTTTAACTTTTATTAATTACACTTTATTCATTTTGTATCCCCCCATAATCCCCTCCTTCCTCCCCTCCTGGTCCCACCCTCTCTCCCCCCTTTCTGCATACATGCCCCTCCCCAAGTCCACTGATAGGGGAGGTCCTCCTCCCCTTCTTTCTGATCTGAAAATTTGAACACAGGGAACTTCCCAGAGACTCATATTCCAACCAAGGACTATTCATGGAGATAACCTAGAACCCTGACAATGCAGCCACTTCTGATGAGAACTGATAGAATATATAATGTTTTATTCCTTCACCAATAGATGTGGAGTACTTTACAGAAAATGTGTATTTTAAGACTAGTGACTTTCATCCTAGAATTGACAGAAGAGTCTACCTTGTCAGACAGTGCTTTACTTGAGTTGGTTCTGAAAGTATGTTCCCATTTTTATTATATATATATGGCATACCTAATATGTCTAAAGTATATGTGTAATTGTTTGCTGGCCTCCTTGCTTTTATATACCTAGATAAAATTAGTGTACAAATAAAACATTATTTGATAAATCAAATAGTTTACCCTAAAAGTGAAATGGTATATATTTAGACTTTATATCTATTCATAGTTTTGCTCTTCCTCTTTTCCTCCTCTGGGGTCTTTCTTCCCCTTTCTCAGCCCTTCCCTCCTTTTATCATTGGACATTGACAGTCCCAATCATATTCAAGAAAGCAAAATCAATAATCATGTTCTGAAATAATTTTATAAAATATTTTTTTATTCATTAAACACTTGTTTCAAGAAGCAAAAAAAGCCAGACTGCAAAATGACATGAAAAAGACAATTTTTACATGATTTATTTGGACAAAGAGCACATAAATAAAAGTATTTATTTTCATTAATAAAGACCTGGATTTCACATTCCTTGTATTTTGTCTACTATGATATGCTATATGTAATGTATATAATATAGCATAGCTTCACTTAACAGTAGAGTTTTACAAATATAGGAAAACTGATGTCTCCTGTGTTAATTTAGTATCAAGATTGGGCACATGCCCTCATGTCTTTCTTATTCTTGGCTTCTAAGGCATTGACTTAGACAGCCAAACTTTCTTTGTGCCTAAGAATTACAACTAGATGATATCAATAATTATTAATGTCTTGACATGCTGTTTGATTTGTCAATCAGCTAAATTATCATCACTAATAGAGCCAGCAGTGATCTAGACCAAATTTTCTTCCTGCAGAAGTGCATGCAATAAGGCTAAGGACATGGCAGGCTGGTGGTGCTTCCTCACCATTCTCCTCTGTAAGGTCCTGGGGGTTCCAGTGTTCATCTTCTAAGAAGGGTA
Source organism: Meriones unguiculatus (assembly GCF_030254825.1). NCBI lineage: Eukaryota > Metazoa > Chordata > Mammalia > Rodentia > Muridae > Meriones > Meriones unguiculatus. Next base: position 15,933,285 of record NC_083367.1, on the reverse strand, counting down.
GAGGGAAAACCCTGCTCAGAGAAGCAAGGAGTGGGGACCGAGAAAGAAAATTTGACTCAAAACTTTTATTTCTTACCAGACCTTCCTTTTCTTATAGTAGCAGGTAACTTATTGTTCATATAGTAACTATTCCCCATCCAGTCCTGCAGATATATGCCCTGGCATCATGCAAAATAATATAAAGAAATTTTTGCTAAACCACATCAGAGGAAATGTTATTATAATAGAAGGTGTGTGTGTTATAAAAGTTACTTGTATGTTTCAGATATTTTACATAAAAACAAGTCCTATTCATTTTTTCAGCTCTGAGATAACTTTCCCACTTGCTCCAAGAACTGGAAGAAAGTTATAACTCAGAAATCAGGGGAAAAGAGAAAGTGTGGCAGCCACACTTTGCAGGTTGCTTCTCCCACTTTCCTTCTGTCACTACCAGCCTTTTAGGCATCATTTCTTAAATCGTGAACTACTTTTGTTTTACAAGTTATCTCCTTCCTTAGTTTACATTCATATCCAGTAGATTGGCAATTGAAAACTCAAGTTTATGTGCAATGACTACATTACTTTGAGAAACACTATGATGTACAATAACTATACAGGCTAGAGAGAAAACAATAGCATAATTCTAGATGTGACTGTAGACTACAGCACAGACACCTAAATACCAGAATGCTTCCCCAATACCCTTGATGGCTATACACAGCTTTAAGCACTAATGGGTTTTTCTTCCCTATGCCCTCCCCTGAGAACTATATTGTTTTTCATTCTCAGTTATTCCACAATAGATTTTTAAACAAAGCCATTAGTTAAATTCTCTGTGCATTATTCTTTATTAATGCATCTGTTAGTATGACCTTAACTAAGACCTGCACATATTGTGGATGAAATAATACCTCTTCAGTTGAAGATTGAAAAAAGAGAAAATTTCTTTGAAATTCTTTTCATATTGTGAAATTAAAAGAGGATTAACTTTGTGTAAAAGATGAGTTAGGTGATAGAAAATTTTTGTTCATGAGATTATTGTTTTTAAAATTGCAAATTGAAATTAACCAAGGAAGTACAAATATCTTTAAACCTATCCTTCATTATTAAAGAAATATCTTCTGATGCATGATTTTTTATGCTTAGAAAAATATCATACTGGAGTATGTGGAGACTGGCAAGATGGATTGAAGGGTATCTGAGCTTTCTGCCAAGCATGATGACCCAATTTCTGTCTTATACAACTCCATGCTGAAAGAAGAAAACTAAGTCAATTAATTTGTTCTTCACTTCTACACTCACCTTTGCTGTGTGTGTGTCGATTTACATACATTCAATAAATCAATTTAAAATGTACTAAAGTGTACATATTTTTGTACAAGAAGTAAATTAATATGATTTTGATTTTAGCATTTCTTGGCTACTCATTATTTTTATCTAAATTAGTATAAAACTGTACTCTTCATCATCTGTCATGGAGGATGGGATTAATAGGGCCTTTTAAGGTGCTGTTGTAATCAAACCTTTGCTTTCTGTAGGAGACACAGGGAAACTCATTAGGGCATCAAAAAGTAAAAAAATAAGAAGCAGGGTAAATATACCACAATTTGTCTATCCATTCTTCAGTTGAGGGACATCTAGGTTGTTTCCAGATTCTGGCTATTATCAATAAAGCTGCTATGAACATAGTTGAGCAAATGTCCTTGTTGTATATTTGAGCATATTTCAGATATATGCCTAGGAGTGGTGTAGCTGCATAGTACTAGCAATAGTGCTATTGAGGTAGCACTATTCCTAATTTTCTGGGAAAATGCCAGATTGATTTCCTAAGTGGTTGTACAAGTTTACATTCCCGCCAGCAATGGAGGAGGGTCCCCCTTTTTCCACATCCTCTCCAGCATGCATATAGATGACTTAGACCCCTAACTCAAATGTAGCCCATAGAAAGCTCAGTCTCCATGTGAGTTCCCTAGTAAGGAGAGAAAAAACAGTCTCTGACATGAGCTCAGTTGCTTGCTACCTGGTGGAGCAACATAGGCAGCCCACAGAGGAAGAAGATCTAGGCAATCCTGATGATAGTTGATAGTTTAGGATCATACTGGAGGGAAGGAGGACTTTTCCTATCAGTGGACAAGGTGAGAGGGATAAGAGAGGAAGAGGGAAGGGAGGTTGGGACCAGGAGGATATAAGGGAGGGCCACAATTGGGATACAAAGCAAATAAATTGTTGTTAAAAACAACAACAACAATAATAATAATAATAATAAAGCATGATAAATAGGAAAACAAAATGAAAATACAAGAGAGCTGTTTTGAAGTAGGAGGGGACAGGAGAAAGTAATAAATAAATATGATTGAAACACATTATGTACTTATGTAGAATTTTCATAATAAGCCCCATTGTTCATAATTAGCATATAACAATAAAACCCCCCTAAAACAAAAGGCCAAACAAGCTTGCTATTGAGATTAGAGAAAAGGAGTACAAGAAAGGGAAGAGAATAAAAATGATAAATGTTATTTTTAAAAGTGCAAGCAAATGCTTATGTCATTTGTAGTATAATCATAAATATGTCAATACTGAAAAATGGCTGGAATACAATTCTTAAATGATATAATAAACTGATTGTGGTATTAATTGATACTCATCCACTAGAATGCTTGAGGATATTTCTATGTAGGTAAAATTCAATATGAGAAATTTAAAACCAAAAATATGCCAACTGATTCTGATAGTCTTTGTGAATGAACTTAAGATCCAGTATGAGAAAATCTATGTTTGTGAGAAAATGACATGGAATAACTGCCAAATACATGATGCTAAAATCACTATAAAGATAAAGTGGGAAAAGCCCCTCCAAGTGTTAACTCAGAATTAGGATTAAATGAGGTAGATATTAAGTCATTGATAAAATTTTCATTGAAAGAAGCTAGAAGGGAGGAAGGCAGTGGATTATGAACAAGCTGTGATATGGGATAGAGATGTTCTGCATGCTTAAGAAATAGGTGATTGCTTTGATGTTCTTAATAAGAATGTTTAAATTCTTAAAAAGACTATACATAAAGTGTGGCCCCTCCAAGGCACAGGGAATATTGTGAAAATAAAAGGCAGAAAGAAATATGACTCAAGGATAAGGAAATTTCCTGAGGAAAAAATGTCTTCCAAAAAGGACAGGTTCTTTGAACTCATTAATTCACTGCAGTTATTGTCGTCTGCAGAGGACCTATGCAAGGCTTCACCCTTCAACAGTTTATCCTCAATAGGAAAGGGGCCCAATGAGGCAACAGGCCTCCCTACAGGTCTATGGCTGTGTATGTTTTCTGGGGAAATGGTATCATTTTCTTTAGTTATGTAGCCACTATTAAGTTGCTTATGCTCCAGGAAATAAACCACTACCTGTGCTTCTTCAAGCATCTCCAGTTAAACTCAGTGATTATGCACAAAAAGAAGCCCTGAAAGTAGGAGGGGCATTGTTGGAATAAAGTTTTCATCGGTTGAGGGAGGGATGTGTGAAAATAACTAAAATTAATTATATGCATGAATGAAACAATCAAAGAATTACAAAGTAGAGATAGTGTACATACTGTGAAATTTTATTATAAAATAATAGTAAGTGTAGATGAGCTTTTATGAATGAAATCATTATATTAAGGAATGGCTGTGTAGAATCTTACCTTAGTTACCACCTCACAGATTTCATTTACTTCTCTATTGCTAGATTTCTTCAGCCTACTGTACTCCTTTTTCTATTATCTTTTGCTCAATTTCTCATCCTGATGTCTGAAAACTAAATTCTTCCCTACCAATATTTCTGAGTTAATATCAAATCTGACTAAGAATGTTCACCCATCTTGAAGACAATGTTACCATGTATGTATTAGATAATATGAAAACATAGCAAGCTTCATTCATGTAGAAATTAAAGAAAGAAAGGTTTACTTTTTAATGGAAGATACACTAGGACTTGGAAATCATGAATTTGAATGATGTAGATTTTCCATTTGGGACCAATTAGGAAGACATTTGCATTATAACATGAACATGAATATTGACAGCTGTCGATTAATATGTGTTTGTACAGTCTGCAGAGCATATTACAGGGACTCATCATATTTATCCTAATAAGAACAGATTGATACCTGGTGTTTTTTTCGTTTGTTTTGGTTTGCTTTGGTTAAAGAGGCAAAGGCATATCTAGACAATTCAGAGTACTAACCAATTGGATATTTGACATATACTAGTGATTACCTCTGGAATTAAAACTTCCCAAGCTGCAAGAAAATTTCTTGAAACATAGCCTGTAAAAAGGGGGTGAAACAGGCTATTTTAGAACAGGGCATTTACAAGGGGGTGAATCAACAGGACATTCAACAAGAAGACAAGACAGTACATCCTGTAGGGAAGCTTATTTAAACAGAAAGTAAACAACTCAAAATCATTTTAGGAACTCCTGGACACTGACCTAGGTCCCTCCTCCCCCAAGATCATAGAAGTACTAAAGAGTGATGGGAGTCACTGTGAGGCACCCCAGGCTACAAAGAAGTGTCAGACCAGGGAAACAGCCTGAAAGATGCCAAGATCAGCTCAGTTGCCTGGAAGAGGCAGAGACCCACCAACCTGCCTGGACTGGGGTCAGACCATTTGAACTTCTGATAACATGATGAGCTGCTTGCAGGCCGTGCAGGATGCTCTGTGTTTCCAGATTTCGTTAACTGTCACTCATGCTGCTGTAGACATTTGGTGATGCAGCTGTGCTTGAATCAGTTCTGCTCCTGTAAGTCACCACTCTGCTTTACTCCTTTACCAATCCTATTAACATTCACTGGTCCAACAACATGGATTTGGGTATTTTCTGTGTTCAGTTTGTTATCATTTCCCTCTATGGGGTGAGTAGAGGTTTGTTCTTGTCTCTCAAGGAATAGTATCATACAAAAACTAGGCTATATATTTTGGCTATTTTTCTCAATATGTGGTGGATATCTGATACTGAATTGTGGGAAGAAGTGAAGGTGCCATGTGCTTGTTTTAAGTTTGGGCCTTGTAATGGGCTGCATTTATAATTAATTAATTAATTAATTAATTAAAATATCTCTGACCACAAATTTCCCTTTCTCCTCTCCTAGACTGTCCCCTCCACCTCAACCTATACACTCCTCCTCCCTTTCTCTTCAAAAAATGGGAGTCCTCCCATGGATATCAAGCAGCCTTGGCATATCAAGTTGCAGTAAGACTAGGCACATCTTCTCCTAGTGAGGCTAGAAGAATAAGCCCCAAAGGTAGGCAACTCAGTCAGACATAGCACCTTCTCCTGCTGTTAGGAGTACCACATGAAGACCTAGCTGCACAACTGTTACATATGTGCAGAGGGCCTAGGTCAGTCCTGTGCATGCTCTATGGATGGCAGTTAAGTCTTTGTGGGCTGATACGGGACCAGGTTAGTTAATTCTGTAGGTTTTCTTGTAGAGTCCTTGACCCCTCTGACTCCTACAATTTTTCCTTCCCCTCTTCTATGTAATTCCACAAGCACCTCTTCTGTTGGGCTGTGGGTCTCTGCATCTGTCTCTGTCAGTCTCTAGGTGAAGCCTCTCTGATGATGGTTATGCTAGGCGCCTGTCTGCAAGTATAGCAGATTATCATTAACAGCGTCAGGGGTGGGCTGCCTCTCATGGTATGGGTCTCAAGCTGGACCAGTCACTGGCTAACCACCTCCTCACTTTCTGTTCCATCTTTACTCCTGCGCATCTTGCAGGCAGGACAATTATAGTTCAAAGGTTTTGTGTCTGTGTTGGTGTCTCAGTACCTCCACTGGAAGGTATAGGAGATGGCTGGTTCAAGCTCTATATCCTCCACTGCTATGACTCTTAGCTAGGATCACCCTCATAGGTACCAGGAAGTTTCCATTGCCCTAGGTTTCTAGATCATTCCAGTTGTCCCTCAGTGGAGCCACATTTCACAGAGGGCTCTGAGCACATGGTAGGACCAGTGAGCAGCCTTTTCTGCTTTGTTAAAAGATGTCATTTCTTAATTGTCCTGGTGTTCCCAGCTGAGCTTGGTGCTGCCAAATGGTCTTTCTCTGCTTGTTACTCCAGGCAAACCCTGCTTATAAATCAGTTTTTACAAAATTGAAAGTCATTTACCATTCTGACACCAGAAACCTGAAGTGACACATGCTCTGGTACAAACTCAATATGACACTCTTAATTTTCAGTCCCTTGGGATAGCCCTTCATGTTTTGCATCTGAAGCTAATTAACTCCTCAAACATTAGGTCACACTTGCTAAACTCGCTCTTATCATGTGCCTACTAATTGAGCTTATTATTCCTCTATCCCTAGAACGAAGATTCACTTTTCACTTAAGGTCTAAGAACACATATTTTCTCGTTCTTCATGTGCGGTGCTCTGTTCTTCACCTCTTTGTACTGAGCTGAAATATTAACCTGAGTTCTCCCTCTATGTTCTCAGTTATGGTCCTGTGTGTTTGGCAGGAGCTCTGGATCAAGCTTCTCTTCCTGTGAAACAAACTAATCTCAAATCTCACAAGTTTGAGAAAACAGCAAGTATTAATATTCTACATAAAATTATGTTTGATTTATCTAGGAGTTAATCTGAGCTGTGGAGTATTATTTCAGGGGCTTCATATCTGTAATGTTTGGAGGATCTATGGAACCGTACTGACTAAGCACTCTGAAAGAGGTAACCCATACCTGGCATTGAGCTTTTAAATTTATAAACTATGTTGTCTGGAAGAGACACTGACTGAATTTCATTGTGTTACTCAATTTAAATACTGTCTCTTTGTGTGTATGCACACATATGTGTGCCGTGCTTGTGTCTTTCTGTGTGTACGTATGATGTGCCTCTCTTTTTGTGTGTGACAGAAGTAGGTGTCAATATAGCTTTCGCAAAGTTTTTAGTGTTGTTTTTTCTTTCCCATGTATCTTTTGCTACCCTGTAGTCCCCACCTGTTTGCTCTATCATTTTCTGTTACTACTCCATTTATATATGTGACTGTATCTCCCTTCCTCTGAAAGTGCTCTTCCCCATGACCACCTAATAACTTTCTGCATTCTATGAATACTGTAATTTAAACCTATAGAATTAAAGATTTAAAGGTATAAATCTACATATGATAGAAAATATGAGTCATTTCTCTGTCAGGAATATTTCACTCACAATGATTATTTCCGACTCCACGCACTTTCCGAAAACTTCATTTTTATCTTTATAGATTATTGATAATCTATTTTGTATATATACACACCACATTTCTACAGTTTATTCATTTAAAAAAATGGACATGTAGGCTTTTTCTGTTTCCCAGATGTGAGCTGAGCAGCAATGGACATGATGTGACAGTATATCTTTGCAAAGACATAGAGTCAAATGGGACTGTGCACAGAACGGGAATAAACATAACAAATGATTTTATAGCTACGTTTTGAGGAACTTTCACTCTGATTTTCAGGTGGCAGCACAAGTCTGCACTCCCAACAGCAGTGAGTAGGTGTCATCATTCCTGAATGCCCATGTCATCATTTGTTGTCATTTGTTTTTTATCTTATCTATGCTAACAAAGGTTAAATCTCAAAGTGTTTTTTTCATTATTATTATTATTTATTACAATTTATTCACTTTGGATCCTGTTCTGCAAACATTTTGTTAGTTGTGTTTTTTTATTGGCGATCTGAGTCCATTGATGTTGGTATATATTACTAACCAATTATTGTAACATGCTTTTACCGTGGATTTGGTGTTGAGCGTGTTTGCGTGCTTGTTTTCTTTTGGTTTTTGCTGTTGTTAATTTCTCTATGTCCTGTGTTTTCTTGGGTGTAGTTGACCTCCTTGGGTTGTAGTTTTTCTTCTAGCGTCTTCTGTATGTAGGGCCAGGTTTGTGAACAGATATTGTTTACATTTGACTTTGTCATGGAATATCTTGTTTTCTCCATCTATGGTGATTGGAAGCTTTGCTGGATATAGTAGTCTGGGTTGGCATCTGTGGTTTCTTAGAGTCTGCATGACATCTGCCTAGGCCCTTCTGGCTTTCATAGCTTCTGCTGAGAAGTCAGGTGTGATTCTGATAGGTCTACCTTTATATGCTACTTGGCCTTTTTTCCTTCCACTTTTAATATTTTTTTCTTTGCTCTGTAGATTTAGTGTTTTGATTATTATGAGGTAGGAGGAATTTCTCTTTTGGTCTAGTCTTTTTGGTGTTCTGCAAGCCTCTTATGTGTCTAAGGGCATCTCTTTCTTTACGTTGACGATATATTTTTCTATGGTTTTCTTGAAAATATTTTCTGGACTTTGGATCCTGGAATCTTCTTTTTCCATTTTTTTCCTATTATTCTTTGGCTTCATCTTTTCCTGGTGTACTTGATTCCTTGGATGTTTTGTGTCCTAGGAGTCTCAGCTAGGGTCAATCCCATAGACTCCCAGGAGCCTCCCCTGTCTCAGAGATGCCCCCCACACCCATTTCCATTCTCTCTCCTGGTCCTTCCCCTACACTTGGAGCCCACTCATGTTATCCTCTACCACCCAGTTCCCTTCCTCCATCTACTTCAGAAGTCTACTTTATTTTCTTTTCTGAGTGAGATTCAAACACCCTCTATCAGGCCTTCCTTTTAACTTAGTTACTTAGTTTCTTTGTGTCAGTGGATTGTAGCATGGTTATCCTGTACTTCATGGCTAATATTCACTTATAAGTGAGTACATAACATGTATGTCTTTCTGTCTACAACCACATGCAACATCCCCTGTGATTAACCAATGACTGCTATCTTGACTGGCCTGGGCAGTTGGGTACTTCTCCATTTGCTATATCCTATGTTTCAAAAAAAAAAAAAAAAAAAAAAAGCAAGGCCAAGGCAAGAGTACTGGAATGAGAATGCTTTCTTCGTCCTAAGTACTTTACCCCAGGAGTGGTTTCCTTGCTCTGTTGAATGTGCTGCCAAAGCAAATATGGCCATTTCACTAATCCGTAAATGAGAAGTCAAAGCAGCTCCATTATTCACAAACTCCAGATCATATTTCCCAGCCACTCCTTCACAGTGTTCTTCTTTTATGGCACACTGGAGTGGGTCAGTTGTAGTTATAGGAGCTATCCAAGTCCAAGACTGAAGTTATCAACAACTTCTTTTTTACAAACTGCCTGACTGAATAAATCCTAAGACCTTCTCCTCTGCATGCCTCTGTTGGGGCAGGTGTCCCTCCAGGGGAAGCATTATTGCTGCAGGTTCTCCTTTTTAAAATAATATTTTTTTTTCAGGACAACCTCAGTTTCTTTATTTCATGTCTTGCAGAGGTGAAAGTCCAAGGAAACAGTCTCTTTTTGACATACATAGGAGCAAGAACATCTTGAGTGTAACAAAAACTGACGATAATTGGAGACTCTTTCCAGGTGAGCCCTTGTCCATTCACGGTGTGGTGCTCACTTTGTACAGAAGGCTACCTGTTTGTGTGCAGTGAGGTATCTGAATTTTTTTTTCAACAACAGATGTAAAGCATTGCTTGCTCCGATTTAAGTTAAGAATAACTTCCCAGGGGTACTGGGAAAATTAAAATACGTGCTATGAAAGCAGCAGTGGAGGAAACTGCATTGTTCATTCTTCCTGTGACAGATTCATCAAATAGAAAGTCCTAGAGGTTCATTTATGAAGATGGGGCTTCCTCCACCCTTTCCCAAGGATGCATGTGGGTATGGCATACCCTTGCTGGCAAGACGATAGATCTCTTGCAGCTGTGACTGCTGCTATTTTTTGTGCAAAGCTTATTATTGGCCTTAGCTGAATATTCAGAGCTCTATTAGCCAAGACCCCAACTGTTTCTCAGGGAGTGAAAACTGGGGAGACTTCCAATTTTCTGTCCCCACTCTGAGCCTTAACAATGGCCTCAGGACTGCTATTTTCAAATGCATCTAGAATAAGAGATCTATTACATTTTTTGTTGTTGTTGATGATATTTGCCAACTATTCCTTGCCAGATTTTTTGCAAATCATTTTTTTAAAGTGATCTTCCCTGAATTTGTAAAATTACCAGTGTAATCATATATTTAACAGACTCCAGGATGAAACCTGATTTTCCTATCTACACCTATCTGGCACTTGATGGATATAAACATGTGGGCTTGACTGACATGTAGTTTTTAAGATGGTGAACTGGCTGGATCTTCTTAATCATCTATAAAGTAAACTGAAGGCTATTTTTGCTTTGTGTTTAAACTGACTCATAGTAAGTAACCTAGTCTTATTAAGTAGCCTAGTCTCAAACTTGAAATCCTCCTGTTTCAGTTTCACAAAGGATGGGGTAAATTTTGTGTGCCACCATGTTTTTTCCTTATACTTAGAAGAGTGTGTTTAGTTTCCCTAACATTCAATGTCACTTTTATTGTCTTCTATGTCAAAAGTACAAAATGTAAGATGGAGATGTGTTTCCTGTAGCCATGATGGTATCTATTACGGCAATTTTAAATTCCCCACGAGACTGAGAATTGGGTTCCTGACTTTAGCACTGTAATGAAGCTTTCCCCTTCCCTCATCCAACTCTTCTAGCTTTTGTCTTTCATAGTGTTTTTTTAAAATTTATTTTATTATTTTTTAATTTATTACAATTTATTAACTTTTTGTTGTTGTGAGAAGAGGCCACTTTATTTTATTTATTTATTTTTAATTTTTATTAATTACTCCACAAGGAAAGCAATAGTACCAAAAAATATGGACACAGGGATCTTTTCTGAGACTGATACTCCAACCAAGGACCATTCATGGATATAACCTAAAACCCCTGCTCAGATGTAGCCCTTGGCAGCTGAGCATCCAAATGAATTCCCTAATAATGGGAAAAGGAACTATCTTTTCTTATTTTTATTTTTTATTTTTATTTATTTAACCTAGAACACAATGCTGTGCAATAGTTACTCCATCCTAAACCTCCAAGCCTGCATAGTTTCCTACAATTCAGATTCACCCATTATATTTGCTTATAGTGATATCTTAATTCCGGTTCATTTCTTCATGTCATTTCAAGACCTCTCCTCCAGCTTCTCCTCTCCCAGCTCCTGCTCCTCTTCTCACTCCTACTCCTTCCTCTCCTCCTGCCTCTCTCCACTCCCTCCTACTCCTTTCTCTCCTTCTGCTTCCTTCCTTTCCTCCCATTCTGAGCCAGGATGTCCCACCCTATCTTCTTCATTGCTCAACATTGTGGCTGGTTGCTTTAATTGACACATCAGAGAACAAATGGTGGCAAGTTTACACAAACTTAAGACAGGTGATGCGTAGAATAAGTATTACAATGCAATGTCTGGATTGAAACCAGATAGTAGGGGAGAGAAATCAGCATTTGAATGAACAAGGGTAAATTATATACATTCCAAAAGAACATTATACTAACATTTCCCCCTGTAAGTCCAATAAAACGTTCCTTTTCTTTCAATACAATAATAATTATGAAATTTTATTCTTTCTCAAGTCTCTGATGGGATTGAAGAGCAAATAGTTATAGTGCCACAATTAAGTTTCTTTTTTTAATTTTATTTTTTCTTATCAGTTACATTTTATTAACTCTGTTTCCCAGCTGTATCCCGTTCCCTCATTCCCTCCCAATCCCACCCTTTCTCCCTCATCTCCACCCTGCCCCTTTCCAAGTCCTTGTTGTGTACTTGAGCAAATTTTGGGTATATACCTAGCAGTGGTATGGCTGGATCTTGAGGAAGCACTATTCCTAATTGTCTGAGAAAGCGCCAGATTGACTTCCAAAGTGGTTGTACCAGTTTACATTCCCACCAGCAGTGGAGGAGGGTTCCTCTTTCTCCACAACCCCTCCAGCATGTGTTGTCACTTGAGTTTTTCATCTTGGCCATTCTGATGGGTGAAAAACTCAGGGTAAGGTGAAATCTCAGGGTCGTTTTGATTTGCATTTCCCTAATGGCTAATGAGGTTGAGCATTTCTTTAAGTGTTTCTTTGCCGTTTGATATTGCCATTTGATATGGCGAATGTGAATTCGCCATAACCCTGCCCCGGCAGAACAGAAGGATAAAGAGGCGCACAGCGGCTTCACAGCACCCGGACCCCAGTACTGCCAGCTGCTCCTAGCAAACAAACTTCAGCTCGGCATCTGGGACTATGGTCATTTCACATGTCCTGAGACTCTCCCAGGTCCAGCGCAATAAGGTCTAGCACCAAGTCCTAACACCAGCGGCCCCCCCAACCCCTGGCAGAGAAACCAGGCTCAGGATCGGGACTGAGAAGTCCCAACCCCTTCTGGCACTCCCCTGAGAGCATAGCCATAAGCTTGCTCTAGTGGAGGGGAAGGTCAGAGGGGAAGGACAGAGAGGCAACCTGCCAAGGACACAGCAACCTCTCTCCAGCTCACACAGTGGCCCCTGGCAGAGAAACCCGAGTTCTGGATCTGAGGACACTCAACCCTAACTGGTACTCTCCCAGAATCATAATTAAGTTTAAGTTGTTTAGAAATTAAGAAATGCTTTCACATAGGTAATACCAATAAGGATAAAAGTTAATTTAGGTATAGAACTCTAAACTTGTCATATATAGACTTCACCTAACAGTTTTCATAACAGGGACTATCTTTGACATGAACTCATTACTTTAATTTTTAATCTATATATTATCATTTCTTTAAGCAGAGTAATTTTGAGTTTCTACTTTCTCCCATTTTCCCCAAACTTTTTAACCCCCATTTTAAGCTTCTCTTTACCAAGACTCTTTTCACTAAATATTTTCAAGTTACTATTTTATGAAACACACACACACACACACACACACACACACACGTGTGTGTGTATCTATCTATCTATCTATCTCTCTATCTAATGCTTTTGTATTCTGTATGTGGTAAGTGGAGAGGACAAATCACTTCCTGGACAATGTATTGTGTGACTTTCTCCTAGCTACATGGTCACTTACATTGAAATTAAGATTTTAAAATTCATTTTTTTTCAGTAATATGAACCACATTTCCATTGTCCATTACCTGTATTTATCTCCTGTTTACCATATTAGAAATTCAGAACTAGAATCTTCTAGGTGACATATAAAAAGCTAATGTTCAGTCCTGATGAACTCTATTGGATAAATATAATTTTGCTTTCCATTTTGAATACATAGTTTGCATTAGATTCTGAAAAATGCATTTTATCATTTAATCTCTTCAGTATCTCTATAATGCCAGTCAATATCTTGATTTTACAGAGAAGAAAAACCAAGATATAAGCCTTAAGACCAGTTGAATCTTTATATTGCTATGAATTTTCAACATTCATTAACTGGTAGATTTAGATCTCACAGCTGAGGCAGATGAGCCCTGCTCTAGCACCTAATTAGAAGACATGCAAATACTGCCATGGATGTGATCATCATAATCGCTTTGAAGTAATCCACAGATACGATGCCTGTGTACTCCGGACTCCACATGTGACTTCTCCAATAACAGTTCATTTGAAACCACCCCATGGAAGAAGACGATAGAATCAAGTGAGCCAACAAGACAAAACAAGGCATGCTTAGACTCAGGGTTACATCCTCCTAAATAACTAAGTCCACAATGAGATTTTTTTTTTAATTCTTTATTTACACTTTATTCACTTTGTATCCCCCCTGTGGTTCCCTCCCTCCTCCCATCCTGATCCTCCTTTCCTCCCACAATGAGATTTTTAAATTTGGTTTTGAAAGGCCATCAAGTAAGAAAGTCTGTGGTAGATATCATATGAACTGTACTTTGAGCACATAGCTGTTAGAAACTAGTGGATTTCATAATTTAGTTAGACAATGATGCAATGATGGCACAAAGACCAGTCCAATCAAGGAGCTCTCATCTGAGGACATACAGATATATATATATGTGTGTGTGTGTGTGTGTGTGTGTGTGTATACACTATACACACATGTTTGTCTGGAAAGTGTCTCTGTTGGAGTTTCATTGTGAATCATTAAAGACTGGAAGAAACTTGAGGTACACAATGTACTTTGGAGCTAGCAAGTGCTTCTGTTTTAATATTATTCAGTTTACTATTTCCTGGGCCAGCATGGGAGTTCTGTTTCATCTGAATTATGACTCAACATGCAAATTGGAAAGTTCATTTTGGGAAGGTTCTGTATTGGTGAGTGACAGGCACAGAGTCCCAAGAGCTGCCCTGCAGTCCCTACATACTGATTCTAGAATGAGTTCCTACCTGGAAGGGGCAGTTAAGATGACAGGTTATTAAACTCTGTCCACTCAGCCCTGGTCTGACTTCACTTTTAACTACCCTCTAGGACCTGTGCTTTAGGAATGCCACAACTGCTCTCTCTACTGGAACAGGGGAGAAAATCTAAATCCAGAAGGAAGAAAACAAATTTACATTTGAGTTTGCATGTGAGGATTTCCTCCTAAAAGACCTTTGATTTCAAGGTCATCTGTATGACCTCATCATCAATTCTCCCTCAGTCCTTACACAAAATAATTAATTGTAAGAGAAAAGTGTTTTAGAAGAAAATCAGAGAAAGACGCCAAAGCCAGTGGTTGATCGTTTCCTGCCCTTCATGGCATTTGTTCGGCTCCATGGGAACGGCTTAGTGTAGGCCCCTACACTCAGCTGTCATGAGCTGAGCAATTCAAGTGTTGCTGTAAGCTGCGTACACTACAGTGAAGGAGAGAAGAGAAAGTTTGTCTTGAGTATTGAACATTGAGTCTTGGGCTCAGTTAGTCGTCACTTTTTATCATGTGGCCAGCTAAACAACAAAGGACAAAGAAGCTGGACAGAGTGAGGGGAATGTGAAGGCACTCACATTTCTGTTTCAATGTCCTACATGCTTAAGCTCAGCCATACAATTGCCTGTACAACCAAAGCATTTCGTTTTCTGCTAAAATAGTTAAAAATAGCCTGTAATCTATATCCAGAATATTCTTATTTTTACAAAAACACACATCTACCTGAAATTTTTTAACCCTAAATTAAAACATTTCCCTTTCCTGAGATGACTAAGCTCAGTGTTCCAATTTTTCTTTGTCCTCAAGGCTGTCTACTATTGATAGTCTCCCACCACTTCAAATAGCTCTACGTTCTTTAATGCTGTGAGAAACAAGTGTGAATCAACCAAATCCCCAAACCTGAAAGGTTCTCTGTTGCCATGGTAGATAAAGAATGATGTTCTTATTGCTGTCCTCCAATCACAGACAAGTTTCAAAGCAACGTTTTTAGTGAGAATAATATATTAATGAGCTCTGTGATCTAATAGCTGAGCAATTGCAGTGTGACATAAGAAAGAACAGTTCTTAACAGCTTTATTGGTTACTTTTCATTAGATCCCATGTTGCACTCTTTTTATTAATTATACATGACTCACAATAAGTTATTAATTTTTTAAATTTCAAATGGCTCAAGGTACAATATTTTTTTCTGAATAAAGGACATATATTATTCTCTCTACAAGGATTTGATTGTGTCTGAATTCATTATTAAATCACCTCTCTTTCTTTGAATTTGTTCTTAGCAGTTGCCAGGCAACTCCTATGATGCTTGGTAAAATATTCTCAGAGAAGAAAAATTAAGAATAACATTAGTAGAGGCAGGGACCCCTTGAAATAATGGATATTACATTGTTCAGATGTAAAATTAGCCACTATGAATAGTTATTATTTAATGGCATGCTAAATGGAACTTTCTGTCCAATTGTAAGCTAGGTCTCCCACCCACAATTCACTTAAATTGCAGAGAATACCTTAATTCCCGATTTCAAAGGAAAATGGTGTTGAAAAAAATAATGAATCTTATATTCAAGTTTGGAAGGTGAGTGATGATATATGAGTCAGGGCAAGCTTTGATATAATCATTCATGCTGCCTCCCTGGAATAGATACTAAGAGAACTACCATCATTCCGTTTGAGGTTTCCCATTTAACAATCACCACACCAGATCAAAATTCAGTTCACTCAGGTTTCTTCTAGATAGAAACATGTATGAGATACAAAATTTCATTAAGTCAATATGCTATCAAAACTTGAAGTTTTTTAGGAGAATTCAAGGAATAATAAGAAAAGACCTAATGAGAAAAGCCATGTTAATGTCCTTTGGTGTATCAAATTTAGAGATTTCCAATTTTGGTTTTATAAGTGTCGACAGTAGTAGAAATTGTTTCTTTAAGTTAACGAGAAATTTATTATCATGTAGTTTTTTCTCTTGTGTTATTCCATGCCAGTTGTTGTTTTATGATAGTATAAATGCATAGTTTAAATTATGAAAGACGATTAAAATTTTCAAATTGATGGAGAGCTTCAATCAAAAATCAGATGGGTTAAGGAAAATGATGTTCATCAATTAATAATGAGATTGATGTTGGGTAGACGGCCTAATCATCAAAATGCCAATTGCCAAGGCTTAGGACCTGAGTTCAGATACTGGGAAACTATGTAAATTCCAAGCAAGGCAGCTATAAACCTATCACTAGGTAGATAGATAAAGGGAACCTCAGTGTACCTGAATTGGTGAACTAAAAGTATAGAAATAGACTTTGTTTCAAAGTATATAGTTAGCTAGTTATCTAGATAGTTACTTAGTTAAGAGAAATAGATTGATAGACAGATGATAGATAGATTGATAGATAGATGATAGATACACTATAGATAGATGGTAGATACACGATAGATAGATAGATAGATAGATAGATAGATAGATAGATAGATAGATAGATTAGAGTAGAGAATGTCAAGGAACATACCAAATATTAATCTCTGGCTTCCACAGGCACACATATAAAAACACCCATGTGAACACCACACACACAGACACAGACACACACACACACACACACAGAAACACACACAAATACAGTGATGACCTTTACTTCTCTTCTTTTTTTTCTTTTTTCTTTTTATTATTAGTTACATTTCATTACCTCTGTATCCTAGCTGTATCCCACTCCTTCATTCCCTCCCAATACCACCCTTCCTCCCTCATCTCCTCCCTGTACTTTCCAAGTCCACTGATAGGGGAGGACCTCCCCTTTCATCTGAACCTATTTTATCAGGTATCTTCAGGACTGGCTGCAAAGTCCTCCTCTGTGGCCTAACAGGTCAGCTCCTCCATTGGGGGGGGGAGGTCAAAGAGCCTGCCATTGAGTTCATGTCAGAAATAGTCCGTTACCCTTACTAGGGTAACACACTTGGTTAATGAGCTACCACGGGCTACATCCGAGCAGAGGTTCTAGGTTATATCAATACATGGTCCTTGGTGGAGTATCCGTCTCAGAAAAGACCCCTATACCCAGATATATTTGGTCCTTGTGGAGTTCCCATCCTCTCCATGTCATACTAACACCCCATCTTTCATATGATTCCCTGCACTCTGCCGAAGGTTTGGTTATGAGTCTTAGTATTTGCTTTGATACACTGCTAGGTAGGGTCTTTCAGAGGCCCTCTATGATAGGCTCCTGTCATGTTACTTGTTTTCTCCTAGATCCCACCATTTGCCTGCAAATTTCATGATTTCCTTGTTTTTGATTGCGGAGTAGTATTCCATAGTGTAAAAATACCACATTTCTATATCCATTCCTCCGTTGAGGGACATCTGGGTTGTTTCCAGGTTCTGGCTATTACAAATAAAACTGCTACAAACATGGTTGAGCAAATATCCTTGTTGTGTACTTGAACAAATTTTGTGTATATGCCTAGGAGTGGTATAGCTGGGTCTTGAGTAAGCAGCATTCCTAATTTTCTGAGAAAGCGCCAGATTGATTTCCAAAGTGGTTGTTCCAGTTTACATTCCCACCAGCAATGGAGGAGGGTTCCCTTTCTCCACAACCTCTCCAGCATGTGTTGTCACTTGAGTTTTTGATTTTAGCCATTTTGATGGGTGTAAGGTGAAATCTCAGGGTCATTTTGATTTGCATCTCTCTGATGGCTAAGGACGTTGAACATCTCTTTAAGTGTTTCTCTTCCATTCTATATTGTTCTACAGAAAATTCTCTGTTTAACTACATACACAATTTTTTAATTAGATTAATTGATTTATTGCTTTTTAACTTCTTTAGTTCTTTATGTATTCTGGATATCAGCCCTCTGTCAGATATAGGGTTGGTGAAGATCCTTTCCCAGTCTGTAGGCTGTCGTTTTGTTCTGACAACAGTGTCTTTTGCTTGCGGTTTTTGTTTCTTTGTTTGTTTGTTTTTTGTTTTGTTTTTTTTTGGTCTTTTTCTGCACTCACTTAAATTCCTCTCAACAAGAATTTCTTGAGTGGATAAGCTAAATCTATTCCATCTTTGAAACAAACACTTAACATTAGCAAATATTTCTTCATTGTTTGCTTCATGGCTCAATATCCTTTCACTTGTGGGTTCTGTGACTATGTATAGTCTGTTTACAGTGTGTTCAACTTGGATCTCAGCCTACTCTCATGGCATGCAAATCCTCTCTGAGAGATCTTCCTCTAGAAATGAAAGTTGCTACCTCAGTTGCTTGGACTTCATCTTTGCAGAATTTGAAAGAGCTAATAGTCATCTCTATCCCCAGCTCAATAGCTTCTTAGCCTAAAATTATCTAAAATTTGATATCATTTTCAAAATAAACTTAATCTATTTTGTCAGAAAACTGTGGTTTTATGCATTTTTACTTGCTGAAATTATGACCTTATTTTTCATTCCTCTCTTCCTTTTTCCTTAAAACAATGACAACCTTCATCATTTCCTCATTTATCTCATTTATAGTTTTTTTTTTTTTTTTCAATGCAGTTTATTCAGGAACATTGAACAATCCTCGGACCCCGGGGAAAGCCAACCCACAGCTTAAATAGCCTCTGGGTAACCAACCCAGGCGTGCCACGGGGGCAATGCAGATAGGTCCACATACATGGAAGCAAGCCAGATCCTCGGCCTTAGCCAAATGTGGAGTTGTTCGTGACAGAGAGCACTCACCATCGGGAAGGTGGAAGGCGGAAACCAGCTCCATCTTTAAGGCATAGCATTCCGCAGCTCTCTACAGTTCCCCCTTTTTGTTTTAGACACATCAGGCAAGAGTAGAGGTCTGATCTCTTCATTTATAGTTTTAATACCACTTCTATTCCTTTACTGACAGCATCATAATGTATATTTAATGACGAAACTTATGCCATCAAGATCATTTCTCCTTACCTTTATCTAAATAAAGACATAATATTAAGAGATATTGTGCATTTTATATTTTATTATTATGAGAATATTTATAAATTATTTTAAAGCAAATACAGTTAAGAGTTAGTGATGGTATGTGATTATCTGATTGAAATATTAGCAAATGAATACATTTAAATATAAAGCATTTCTTTTTTTCTTTGACATGATATGGAATATATTTGAGTCAGAAGCATTTGTTTTCTTGGGCATGGAATGAAGGGCTATTTCACTATACACCTGTGTCTTCTGAACTTAGTTTTGGTTCATGTCTTCACCAAATCAAGGATTTTAGAAAATCCTCCTAAAACAATCCCTGACTTTTAAGTGTGATTATCTTGCTGTGTTAGTTTTAAGATGTGAAACAGACATCCATCTGTTGCCATCCTATATGGTTGACTGTTTTTTATCTCCTGCCAGAAGCAATTATAAATGATGCTGAGCATTTTAGTGCCTGGCCTCTGGAGGAAAGTGAACACTGATCAACCTCAACTTCTCCGTGATCTGGCATACTTTTGGATGTCAAGTGCACCTGGCATCAAAAAATTCTCAAAGTTTTCTAGTTAAATCAAAATATTCTATATACAGTATGCAATTAATTTGTATAATTCATTTCATGCAGAATTTTTACCTTATTGACTAATCATGATATCATAGAGATTTTTTGATTTTTTAGTAACATGTGTATATGTGAACATAGATTATTACTGTCATGATAAATTTTATTTTTAAAAAGGCAAATACCAACCTAAACAATTAAATAAAATAAAGACCAAGTTCATACAGCAGAGATAATTGAACACTTTACATTTCATCTGATGTATTTAAAGAACAAAGAGAATGAAAATATATAAAAGGAAAAATAGAAGTCAAAGTTTACTCATTTAACTATATGCAGCCATTTTAAAGGAAGTTCTGAATACTGAAAATATAATGAGCTCATAAACTAATCAATTAACAAACTATTTCAAGTTAGTACTTTACAAAAGGAGAGAAAATAGAAACTGGCTCAAGGGAAAGTGAATCAATGCCTTCAGAAGAAAAGACAACAAATAAACCTACTTATTGGAAGAGTTACTTCGTACATTTCGGTTCCCTCGTTTTTCTTAATTAGTTCTCTGCTGAAACGTTACCTACATCTCCGTGTGTAGTTCAACACCACTGCAGAAGGGAGCTCCTCACATGAGGACCCCTTAAAGAGCCTGCGTGGTGTTGTGAGTCTTTGTCCTGATGGACTCCAATTGCGGGACGTACTCCAATTTGTGAGAACTAAAAGCCTCTTGAGATGGCAGGTATATTTTGATCCTCTAAGCATGTTGTAGATAAGCTTTCCATACATGGCCCACATTTTACATATATATGTATATATATAATTATATTATATAATCTTGTATTTACATATAATTATTTTATGTATACATATATTATATGTTGTAATATATATTGTATTATATATATAAATAAATGGAATGGACATAGATGTAATGCACATAGATATAGATGGAGATATATTTATATATAAATATAGATATTATCTTCAGTGTCTTTGGTGCCTGGTGTGTGTAGAACTGAGGGAGAAGGAAGGGAGTAAAAAAATGAAAAAAAAAAAGACTATGTCCATTATATGTTGCTGGCTCTGTTACTACAATTCATCTTCATGAGAATATCTGGAAATCTTGAAAACATCTGAATAAATATCCAAAAATCTTCCAAGTCAGGAAGACTAAAACTTTCTCATTTCAAGTATTATATTGTGTACAATAATATTGTTAGGTTTTATTTTATTTTTAGGGTTTTTTTTCTTTTTGAGTTTCTGATACAAGTATTCACTTTGGCTGGTCTTGAGCTCATTTTATGAATTTACGCAGTTGTGATACCTGTGTCTATCCTCCTGCTAATTCACTGCTAGGAGTACCAGCATGAACACACCCCCTACCTCGTTTTATAACCATAAATATAAAGTCACAAAAGTTGCTCTTTTTAATAAAGTAGCTTAAGATATACTGAGTATTAGAGTATATGCATATCATGTAATGTTTAAATAGGGTTGAGCATAATTATTTCTTCAAGTACCATTCCCTTATGGTAACAAATACAGGATCATTTCTACTAGCATTTTGAACATTATAACACATGCTTACTTTCTGTTGTCATTCTGCTATTCAAAAACTTGCAAATCCATTTCCAAAGAAGTCAGTGACAAAGTAGAAACTGGATAACACATGCCAAATTACCAACCAGACACACTAATATTAGTAAAGGAAAAGCATTTGATAAATGATCCTTGAGAAATATAATTAACCTGAGGGGCCACATTAGCATTGTACAGGTCCTGAAATAGATTTTTCATGTTGGTCACTTCTGAATTATGAGGTGGGTCAATTACCACACTAAGAAATCAAAAAACCTTTAGCAAGTAGATTGTTTACTCCTAGACACCTTTCACAGATAATAAAAGTAGCATTTTGAAGTGGAAGTCTCTGGTTTCTTAGAAGGCTTAGTTTTCTCATGTAATGTTTTGCTGCAAGTTGGACACTTGATGTTTTGATGTAGGTTGACTTGTGAGGGGTGACATGATGTTTTGCTGTGAGCTCTTTCATTCAAGGGGCATGATTTTGGCCGGCTGGGAACATCCATGGGTAGACTTTGAGGAGAGGAGATATATAGAGGCCCACTCATGGTGGGGAATGGCTGTTCGGATCGACATTGCTGCCCTGATCTTTGTACTTCAACATTTGACTTTGCAGAGAGAAACATTCCAGAGAACTTCTTGGGGCATTCCAACTGAGTATTGCAGCTTTTTCTGACTTGTCCTGAGCTTCTGAATTTTGTTGCTGCTTGATGTTGGCCTCTGGACTGGACTGCTGGTATCCTGACAACTGAGTTTGGTAATCCCCTAAAGACTCATCAACCCTAATCAGCAGGAAGTAGATAGAAGAAGTCTACACACTATACATTTAACACTAATTGTAAGTGTCTCTGTTCATATTCTCTATTCATGCCTTTGTGTTTGACTGTCTAACAATTGTACCCATAAATAATTCCCGCTAAAGTTGAACTGGGATGACTTGGAGTTTAGTCTAAATCTTAAAGTTCACAATGTGGTTCATTTTCTCTGGTTATGCGTGGACTCATGTTGTTGGTAGAGTCTATAAGGCCCTGCTTTAGGTTCAAATATCATGCATGTTAACAGAAAATTATATTATAGTATTTCCTATAAGGCTCTCAACCCCTCAGAATCCTTCAAGTGTTTAACATAAAAATATGGGAAGATTATGATGGGGATTTTTTTCCTTCAGTTTGTTTATATGGAGGATAACATTGATGGATTTTCGTATATTAAACTACCTTTGCATGCCTGGAATGAAGGTCATGGTAAATGATATCTTTTATGCATTGTTGGATACGTTTTGAAAGTATTTTATTGAGTATTTTTGTGTCAATGTTCATAAGAGGGACAGGTCTGAAGTTCTCTTTTTCTTGGGTCTTTGTGTAGTTTAGGTATCAAGGTGACTGTGGCTTCAATGAATGAGTTTGGTAATGTTCCTTCTGGTTCTATTTTGTGGAATAGTTTGAAAAGAATTGGACTTAGCTTTTCTTTGAAGGTCTGGTAGAATTCTGAGATGAAACCATCTGGCCCTGGGCTTTTTTTGGAAGGGAGACTTTTGATGACTGCTTCTATTTCCCTGGGTAATAAAGGCCCATTTAATATATTTACCTGATCTTGATTTAATTTTGGTAGATGGAATTAACCACTTTGGAATTCAGTATGGCATTTTCTCAGACAATTAGGAATAGTGCTCCCTCAATATTCAGCTATAGCACTCCTAGGCATATATTCAAACATGTTCAAGTATACAACAAGGACATTTACTCAACGATGTTTGTAGCAGTTTTATTCATAATAGTGAGAATCTAGAAACAACCCAGATGTCCCTCAACTGAGAAATGGATACAGAAATTGCAGTTCATTTACACAGTGAAATACTACTCAGCAATTAAAAACAAGGAAATCATAAAATTTGCAGGCAAATGGTGGGAAAAGATCATCCTGAGTGAGGTATCTCAGGAGCAGAAAGACACACACGGTATAGATATATACTCACTTAGAAGTAGATATTAGACGTATAATATAGGATACATATACTAAAATCTGTACATCTAAAGAAGCTAAGTAAGGACGAGGACCCTGGGTAAGATGATCAATCCTCATGCAGAAGGGCAAAGGGGATGGACATTTAAAGAGGGAGAAAACAGGCAACAGAACAGGAGCCTACCACAGAAGACCGCTGAAAGACTTTATCCAGTAAGGTATCGAAGGAGATGCTGAGACTCATAGCCAAACTTTGGGTGGAGCGCAGGGAATGTTATGAAATAATGGGGAGGTAGGAAGACCTGGAAGGGACAAGAGGGCCACAAGGAAAGCAAGAGATCAAAAAATTTTTGGCACAGAGGTCTTTTCTGAGGCTGATACTCCAACTAAGGACCATGCATGGAGATAACCTAGAACTCCTAAAACCCTTGCACAGATGTAGTCCATGACAGCTCATTCTCGAAAGTCAGTTGCCTAGTAATGGGAACAGGAACTGTCTCTGAACTCAGTGGTTGGCTCTTTGATCACTGCCCCCTGGTGGGAGGAGAGCAGCTTTACCAGGTCACAAGGAAGACAATGCAGCCAGTCCTGATGAGACCTGTTAGGCTAGGATCAGAGGAAAGGGGAGGAGGACATTCCCGTCAGTGGATTTGGGCAGGGACATAGGAGGAGATAAGAGAAGGAGAGAGGGCTTGGGAGGGGATGAGGGAGGCTGCTATAGCTGGGATACGAAGTGAATAAACTGTAATTTATAAAAACATAAACAGGCATGACATTTAGCTTTCACAGTTTGCTGGGATTGGCTCTCATTGGCCTATAAAGATTTTAAGACCATGTTTTATAAGAAACATGCTTAGATATCCTGGCGTCAATGTATGAAGATCATTTCAGCTGAAGTTTTCAACTGAACTTGCATGTTTGCTTATGTTCCCATAGATGTAACCATCATTGTATCTATTTATATATAATTATATACATAAAATTATATGTCTATATACAATATAAATAATATATAAACATAAATATATAATATATAAATATTATATATTTATATTGATATCCATATAATTATATTTATATATAATCATTGTATATTGTATATTTATGTTTATATTATATATAGATATAATAATAATGAATGAATAATATATAAATATAAATATTTATATTTATATATTATTAGTCCTAATAACCTGTTTAACATTGTATCCCCTTTTAGACTAAGAAAGCAACAAGTCAGAAATACCTTAAATTGGTTTGGATTTTTACGTGATGATGATAGAAGTTCAAAGTTATAATTGCTACAACATTTTGTACATATTTAAAATATACTGGTTTAAATGTTCTTTATATGATGATGAAATTTCAAGGTTTTAAAGGTCTATTCAGATTTAAAAAAAACAAATTTAAGATATATGTGGCCACTGTATCTTGATTCTGACTGGTCTTGAATATGTCAATAAATGCCGTTTTCTTTTTCTGATAAAAATAAACATAAACAAATTTTTTAAATGTGAAAAATATATTGGAAGAAATACTCTCTAGAATAATGCTTCAGTAGTTATTTATAGATACTGCACATATATCAGCTAGCCATTATATTTTCTCCTTCATTTCTTTATATTTTTGTTTAATATCAGGTTTTCCATGATATATTCTTTTATGATCATGATTATCTTCCAGTTCTCATACACAATGCACCTTTCTGCTTCTGGCCTTTTTGTTCATATCACAGGAATACTTTTTACCAAGTTGTTTATGTCTAGGTTCTTTTTACTTTTTTTTTTCTTTTTTCTCTTTTTACTTTTCATGTTTCCATTTAGAATGCCACCTAGATGTAAATTCATTCAATTGTTAGACCCTTTATTGTAAACCCCGATCCTTTGGTTTAAAATGTTTACTGCAAAAAACAGTTTTACCTATTAGTTTGTTCATTCATTTTCTGACCACAAAATCACTGATTGATTAATTTGGGCTGTTCTATTTTCCATAGATAACAACATAGAATGTTCAAATGTTTATCAAGTAAAGGAATCAAAGAAAGATAAAGAAGCTAAAAGAAGAAAGGCAGGCAGGCAGGCAGGAAGGAAGGAAGGAAGGAAGGAAGGAAGGAAGGAAGGAAAGAAGGAAGGAAGGAAGGAAAAAAAGAAAAAAGAAAGGAAGGGGAGTAAAGAGTCAATGGAGCCATCTTCCATTCATACACCAATGCTCACAATTACACTTGTAGAAACCCTTCTATATTCATAGCATAATAGGTCAGTGATCAGATAGACTCTGCTGCAACATAGCCGAGAGGAAGACCTCAGCATAATTACCTATCATTCTGTTGACACAGAGTTCTTTCTTCATTGGTAAGTACTCAGAACTGGTATTAATCTTAGTCATAAGAATTAACTCAGAGACTGGAATTGTCCATGACATACATTTGAATACAAAGGTAACCTCTTCAACATTGCTTGCTTTGTTTTCCATGTCACTTAGATGGATTTTTCCCAATCATGTCATAGTTGGAGTCCTAGATTACAGAAATCATATTTCTCACCTTTATCTTTGTTTTCATGGCATGAACATCTTTGGTCTTGAAGTACAAACCATGAAAACAATTAAAAGCATATGTTCATGGAAAATGAGTCCACTATTGTACAATTTACTCTTTCAAAGTTTGTGTTAGAATCTCTTCAGAGTTGATAAAAGAGTTGGTATGAATACACATACTTACTGGGTCTCCTGGTGATTGTGCCTATGACATTTTGTGTTGATAGGCTTGCCATTGAGTATTTAAATGAGCCCTTAAGCATAGAGATTTGCAAAGACAGCCTTCATACTGTTAGAAACCTGATTTTGTCAGGTGAATAGGGCATAGTTTAAGTATGATGTACCCAGAACAATAGGAAATGATTGCATATCACCAAAGAAGGGTTTGAAAAGAGGCACATTTACATTTCACTTTTTTTACATTCAGATGCATTCATTAATGGAAAAAAATTATCTAAGTCATTTCCAATGAAAATATTTATTTATT
Organism: Meriones unguiculatus; assembly: GCF_030254825.1. Classification (NCBI taxonomy): domain Eukaryota; kingdom Metazoa; phylum Chordata; class Mammalia; order Rodentia; family Muridae; genus Meriones; species Meriones unguiculatus. The sequence continues at coordinate 15,907,059 of NC_083367.1, read as the reverse complement.
GAGAGTCATTTGAAAATCACATAGTAAAAATAATGACTATATATTTTAGCTTGGCTTGTACACCCTCTTCTCTCCTTAGTTCCTTTCTCATTTGTATTTTTCTAATAAACACATATTGAAATAATGAACTTCATTTCAATCATATGCAAATTTATAGTAGAAAGATTGGTACAAACACACTCTGAATTGTCACAAGAATAAACTAAAGCTTTAAAATAGGAGGCCATTATTGAGAAGAGACTGATTTTAAGATAAGTGAGTAAAAAGCATACAGAAACTATAGCTTACTTAACCAATGAGTGAATGCTGCCTACTCTGGATCCCTTGTTTTATAGACTTAAATAAACTAGACAGATTTCTTGTTCTCACTCATTTCTTTTTTATTAATTTATTTTTTATTTATTACAATTTATTCACATTGTATCCCAGCTGTAGCCCCCAATCCTACCCTCCCTCCTTCATCTCCTCTTATGAACCCTCTCCAAGTCCACTATTAGGGGAGGTCCTCCTCCCCTTCAATCAGACCCTAGTCTATAAGGTATAGACTACCTTATAGGACTGGCTACATTGTCTTTCTCTGTGGCTAGGTAAGGCTTCCTGCTCAGGGGGAGGTGATCAAAGGGCCAGCCACTAAGTTCCTGTCAGATACAGTCCCTTTTCCCCTTACTAGGGCACCTACTTGGAGACTGAGCTGCTATGGCCTACATTTGTGCAGGGGTTCTAGGCTATCTCCAAGGTTATCTGCATGGTGCTTGGTTGGAGTATCAGACTCAAAAAAGACCCTGGTGCCCAGATTTTTTGGTTCTGTTGCTTAATTGTTGGTGCTCCTGTCCCCTCCAGGTTTTGAAAAACCTAGAATTGCTAAAACAATCTTGTGCAAACAACAGATCTCATGGAGGTTTCTCCATCCATGATCTCAAGCTGTACTATAGAGAAACAGTAATGAAAACTTCATGGTACTGATATAGAAACAGAATGGTGGATCAATGAAATCAAACAGAAGAGCCAGAAATTCATCTACAGATACTTGATTTTTGACAAAGAAGCCAAACCATTCAATGGAAAAAGATAGCATCTTCAACAAATAGTGCTGATCTAACTGAATATCTACATGTATAAAAATGCAAACAGATTTATACTTATCAACCTGCACAAAACTAAAGTCCAAGTGGATTAAAGTCCTCAAAATAAAACCAGACACCCACTATACCTGTTGGAAGAAACAGTGGGGAAGAGCCTTGAACTCATTGGTGCAGGAGACAACTTCCTGAACAGAAAAACAACAACAGCACAGGCTCTACGATCAACAAGCAATGAGACCTCATGAAACTGAAAAGTTTCTGTAAAGCAAAGGACACTGTAGTCAGAACAAAACGACAGCCTACAGACTAGGAAAGGATCTTCACCAACCCCTATATCTGACAAAAGGCTAATTTCCAGAATGTATAAAGAGCTCAAGAAGTTAAAAAGCAACAAATCAAGTAACCAATTAAAAAATGGTGTACAGAGCTAAACAGAGAATTCTCAATAGAGAAATATTGAATTGCAGAGAAACACTGAAAGAAATACTCAACAGCCCTAGTCAACAACGAAATGCAGATCAAAACAACCCTGAGATTTCATCTTATACCCATCAGAATGGCTAAGATCAAAACTCAGTGAGAACACATACTGGAAAGGAAGTGGAGAAAGGGGAACCCTACTCCATTACTGGTGGGAATGTAAACTTGTTCAACCACTTTGGAAATCAATTTGGCGCTTTCTCAGAAAATTAGGAATAGTGCTTCCTCAAGATCCAGCTATAGCACTCCTAGGCGTATATCCAAAAGAGGCTCAAGTACACAACATTTGCTCAACCATGTTTGTAGCAGCTTTATTTGTAATAGCCAGAATCTAGAAACAACCCAGATGCCCCTCAAGTGAGAAATGGATACAGAAATTGTGGTTCATTTACACAGTGGAATACTACTCAGCAATTAAAAACAAGGAAATCATGAACTTTGCAGGCAAATGGTGGGGACTAGAAAAGATCATACTGAGTGAGGTATCCCAGAAGCAGAAGTACACACATGGTATATACTCACTCATAAGTGGATGTTAGACAAATACAGGATAAACATATTAAAATCTGCACACCTAAAGAAGCTAAACAAGAAGTACCCTGGGTAAGATGATCAATCCTCATTCAGAAAGGCAAACAGAATGGACATAGGAAGAGGGAGAAAACAGGGAACAGGACATGAGCCTACAGAAGGGCCTCTGACAGACTCTACCAAGCAGGGTATTAAAGCAAATGCTGAGACTCATAGCCAAACTTTGGGCAGAGTTCAGGGAATCTTACGGAAGAAGGCAGAGATGAAAGTTCTCATGCAGTTCATTTTCTTTTTTTTAATTAAATTTTTATTTTCATATATTAAAAAATATCTTTATCTTGTATCCCAGCTGTAGCTTCCTCCCTCATTCCTTCCCTTTTCCATCTTCCCTCTCTCATCTCCTCCCATGACCCTCTCCAAGTCCACTGATAGGGGAGGTCCTCCTCCCCTTCCATGTGACCCTAGCTTATCAGGTCTCATCAGGACTGGCTGCATTGTCCTCCTCTGTGGTCTGGCAAGGCTGCTCTCCACTCTGGGGGAGGTGATTAGAGAGCCAGCCACTGAGTTCATGTCAGAGACAGTCCCTGTTCCCCTTACTAGGAAACCCACTTGGATACTGAGCTGCCAGGGGCTACATCTGAGCAGGGGTTCTATGTTATCTCCATGAATGGTCCTTGGTTGGAGTATCAGTCTCAGAAAAGACCCCTGTGCCCAGGAGCTCTATTAGGAGAGCAACAGAACCAAAAATGCATTTCATTTTCAAGTTAAGAAAAAGAGAATTTGTCAATGAGTGACAAATGAGGAAACAGACAAAATGGAAATTTAAAAGGATGATATAAGGAGTTAATGCATATGATTATTTATATATTCTGATTATTAGAGAATTTAACTTTTAGCTAAAATCCAAATGAAAAAAAAAAAGAATGCAGTTACTGAGAAATATTTTTTCATATTATCCAACACATGAAGTTAGAAATGTATATATCATGGTTGAAGTTTTAAAAAGTTGGTAAGTCTGAAAGGCACTGATATGAGGTTAGAGATATTATGAAGATTCCTAAGAAATAGGTCTGTGAAATGGAGTAGCAGGTAAAGTTGTTTGCCACCAAACCTTTGGATTCAGTCTTTAGGATCCACATTATGGAAATATTTAAGCCTATGAAGTCATCAAAGAAAATGAGAAAATATAAAACCCAACCATTAGAGATAAAGCAGAGGACTTGACATACACAAAAGGAGACTTAAACATGACCAACAATAAAAACAAACAATCGAAAAATTTGGAAATCTGGCTCCCCTGAAGACCAAGAGGAAACATGTTTATTCTACAAACTTTCAAGAGATCAGTTAATAAAGTAGCTGCTTTTACAGCAGGTGCTCTTGTAGAAAGTTATTCTTGTCTTTTGTTGTGGTATTAATTCTTTAACTTTTGGGCTAAAACAAAGCTGTTTCACATGTTTTTCTTCTATTCCCTTCAAACACAAGAGAGACACAGTTTTTTATTGTTTGCTCCGGAAAAAAAGATGACATTAAATCATAGACTCCTACAGGAGTGTGGCTCCCAGTCTTTGATTTAACGTAATTTTCATTACCATTTTAAACAATCTACTAGTATATAAAATAGTATCTCTTAAAAACCTTGCTGCAAGTGTCATTTTAATTATTTTTAAGTTAATTTTATTTATAAATTAATCAAAATGATACGATGTCTTGAAAACAAATCAACCCTGTATAGTTATAGTTTCTGTTCTTTGTGATATGATTTTGGAAATTCTCACCCCCTCCTTTGTCACTTCTCTCTCAAACACACATGGACACATTTACACACAAAAAAACACATTTACACACACATAAGCACGTTCACACATAAACATTTAGACACATATAAGCACATTCACATACATAAATGAATTTACACACACATAATAAGCACATTCACACACACATGTAAACAGATTTACACACACATGAACACATTTATACACACATACACATTTGAACACACATAAACACATTTACACACATACACACACACACCACATAAGTTGTTGATTGACTGTTTGGGGGACTGGGTGTCACTTTACAGCTCAGGTTGAAATGAAATCAAAATCTAGGGGGAGAGGGTGTTGCTTTACAACTTGTGCTGATTTCAAATTCATGATACTCCAGCCTCATCTCTCCTGGAGGGGGGAGGGGGAATCTAGCACCAGATTTGACTCAACTCAATATTTCAGTGTCCTACAAACTGTGACTTCACTGTGCATATTTAACACAGACCACTTCATCTGCTATTAAAGTACATGAACAGGGCTTTCCACTATTTTTTTGTTTTGTTTTCAGGGAAAATATTTTTGATATATATTATTTATATGTACACATTATTTGTTTTTAATATATAATAATTTTCCTGGCAAATTTTATGTTCACATGCATATTTACAAATTAATATTTACATCTCCAAGTTAAAAAAAAAAAAAAAAAAAAAAACAAGTATCACTTTCTGCTCGGCGGCTCGCCACAGCGAGATGGCAGTACAGATTCCCAAGAAGAGAAAGTCTGTGGCTGATGCCATCTTCAAAGCTGAACTGAATGAGTTTCTCACTCGGGGTTGGCTGAGGATGGCTACTCTGGAATCGAAGTCCGAGTTACACCAACCATAACAGAAATCATTATTTTAGCCACCAGAACACAGAATGTTCTTGGGGAGAAAGGTCATTGGATCAGAGAGTTGACTGCAGTGGTCCAGAAGAGGTTCGGCTTCCCTGACGGCAGTGTAGAGCTTTATGCAGAAAAGGTGACCACAAGAGGTCTGTGTGCCATTGCCCAGGCAGTCTCTATGCTACAAACTCCTAGGAGGGCTTCCTGTGCGAAGGGCGAGCGATGGTGTGCTTCGATTCATTATGGAGAGTGGGGCCAAGGGCTGCGAGGTCGTGGTGTCCGGGAAGCTCCGAGGACAGAGGACCAAGTCCATGAAGTTTGTGGATGGGCTGATGATTCACAGCGGAGACCCTGTTAACTACTATGTTGACACTGCCGTGCGTATGTGCTTCTCAGACAAGGTGTGCTGGGCATCAAAGTGAAGATCACGCTGCCCCAGGACCCAAGTGGTAAGATCGGCCCCGAGAAGCCTGCCTGATCAAATGAGCACTGTGGAACCAAAAGATGAAATCTTGCCCACCACTCCCATCTCAGAACAGAAGGGTGGGAAGCCAGAGCCACCTGCCATGCCCCAGCCATTGCCTACAGGATAACAGGGTCTTGGCAACTACATCTGGAGCCTGGATCTTGTCCTATTTAACAAAGACGTTTAATAAAATCTTGCACAAAAACAAAAGAGAGAGAGAGAGAGAGAGAGAGAGAGAGAGAGAGAGAGAGAGAGAGAAAGAATCATCTGTGAAAGCAGGGGATCTGATTATGTTGTCGGGGTTTCTAGGCAGGAGCTGAGTAGTGGTGTGCAGAGATAGTGCATTTGTCAATGAAGACTAGAGTGAGAACATTCCAAGCGGGAGAAGAATGGTGTGAAAACTTTGACGTGATAAAGAGCTTAGAAGCATCTTAAGAACTGAAAGAATAATGAAATACATGGAACACAGAAAACCACAGGGACGAATAACCAAACCATCAAATAGAAGCCATAGAAACGTGGAGTAGGTCATATTAGTAATTTCAATAAGCATTGTGGCAGTGAACAGAGAATAGTTTGGAGAGAAAAAATAGACATACAACCATTTCCAGGGGCTAGTGCCATGGTCTGGGAAAATGTAGTAACATCTTGGTAAGAACACTAGGTGGAAGAGGTGGACATTGGGCATATTCTAGTAATTTTTCAGTCTTTGTGGGAGTTCATTTGTTTCTTTTTAAAGCCATGATATACAGTCTGTTTTAGTACATCTAAAGTTACACTAAAATATGAACTCCCCTTGGGGGGGAGGGTTAAGCCTTGCCAGGCCAAAGAGGAAGACAAGGCAGCCAGTCCTGGTGAGACCTGATAGGCTAGGATCAGATGAAAGAGAAGGAGGCTTTCTCCTATCAGTGGACTGGGGGAGGGGTATAGGAGTAGAATAGGGAGGGGGGGTGGGATTGGGAGGAGATGAGGGAGGGTGCCACAGACAGGAAAAAAGTAAATAAATTATAGTAGATAGATAGATAGATAGATAGATAGATAGATAGATAGATAGATAGATAGATAGATAGATAGGTGAAAGAGGGAAACTCCTATGAGGTAGAAAGCCAGAGAATTAGGGATCAGATTGGGTGTTTTTGTTACACTTGGTACTTAGAGAACCATTATCTTTCTTTGTGAGACAAGCCCCTGTACCTGAGTGCAGTGCTATCTGTGACCTAATTTCCTGTTGTAAGTCATACCACATTAGGGAGCATCTAATGCATGTATCCTGCACAGATGAAACACTTACAAATGAAATATGATTGTGTTTTGGTGAAAACTGTTTTCCAAGTAAATTTTACATACTGTACCAGGAATCAGTATATTGCCTTATCTTATATCTAATTGGCTCTTTCATGAAAAAAAAATCTAGTTTCACGATTTGTTTATATCAGTGTCGACAAATGGAAGAAGTTCAAAGTAAGTACATTCACTTCAGGTGTGGATTGAGGCCCCCTCCCTCCTGAATATTTTGGCAACCACACATAGCTTCAACCTTTATTTTACACTTTCATCTTATATTAAAAAAACATTATATTCTAATTTATTTCTTATTTAACAACAGATGCTATAAATATCAAAGAAAAAATAATGGCAGAAATATTAGTGTTAACCTTTCCTTAAATATGTATGACAAATTATTTGATTCATAGTATTTATATCTACAGAAAGACTAGAATTATCGTTCTTTTTCTCAGTGGTCACAATTTATGAAAAAATGCAATGCATTCCTGGATAATTAATTATACCAGCAAATTACCCAGATTTTGCTTTATCCTAGAAAGACTTTGACTTGAATGGTTCAAATCTGAATTTTACAATGCTAGAATTTTATACAAGATTAACTCCACTTGAAAAATAAAATCAAGACTGTGGTCAGTAGATAAAGAAAGACCTTTCTTGAATTAATTTGTTTATTTTTTTTTTAACCACCAGAGGGTATTCATGTAAGACTGCTCATCCAAAACTTCATTCTGTTTATATCTTTGACCAAAGCTGAAAGTTCATAGTCAATAATGACACAGGAAACCTAAGAACAATGGTATCACTGGATCTTGAGGAAGCGCTATTCCTAGTTGTCTGAGAAGGCACCATATTGACTTCCAGAATGGTTGTACAATTTTACATTCCCACCAGCAGTGGAGGAGGGTTCCCCTTCCTCCACAATCTCTCCAGCAAGTGTTGTCACTTGAGTTTTTCATCTTAGCCATTCTGATGGGTGTAAGGTGAAATCTTAGGGTCTTTTGATTTGCATTTCCCTGATGGCTAATAAGGTTGAGCATTTCTTTAAGTATTTCTCTGCCATTCGGTACTCCTCTGTCGAGAACTCTCTGTTTAGCTCTGTACTCCATTTTTTAATTGGATTAATTGATTTTTTGCTCTTTAACTCATTTAGTTTTTTATATATACTGGCTATTATTCCTCGGTCAGATATAGGGTTACTGAAAATCCTTTCCCAATCTGTAGGCTGTCGTTTTGTTCTGAAGACAGTGTCCTTTGCTTTACAGAAGCTTTTCATGAGGTACCATTTATTGATTGTTGCTCTTAGAGCCTGTGCTATTGGTGTTCTGTTCAGGAAGTTGTTTCCTGTGCCAATCCTAGGCATATACCCAAAAGAGTCTCAAGTACACAATAAGGACATTTGCTCAACCATGTTTGTAGCAGCCTTATTTGTAATAGCTAGAAGCTGGAAACAGCCCAGATGCCTCTCAGTGGAGGAATGGATGAACAAATTGTGGTATATCTACACAATGGAATATTACTCAGCAATAAAAAACAAGGAAATCATGAAATTTGCAGGTAAATGGTGGGATCTGGAAAAGATCATCCTGAGTGAGCTATCCCAGAAGCAGAAAGATGCACACGGTATATACTCACTCTATAGACATATAATATAGGATAAACCTACTAAAATGTGTACACCTAAAGAAACTAATCAAGAAGGAGGACTCTTGCTAAAATGCCCAACCCCTATCCAGAAAGGCAAAGAGGATGGACATCATAAGAAGGAGAAAAGAGGGAACAGGTCAGGAGCCTGACACAGAGGACCTTGGCCCTGCAGACTATCAATGTAGATGCTGAAACTTATGGGCAACCTTTGGGAACAATGCAGGGAATCTTAGGAAAGAAGTGGGAAACAGTAAGATCTGGAGAGGACAGGAACTCCACAAGGAGAGCAACAGAACCAAAAAATCTGAGCACAGAGGTCTTTCCTGAGACTGATACTCCAACCAAGGCCTATGCATGGAGATAACCTAAGACCCCTGCACAGATGTAGCCCATGGCAGTTCAGCATCCAAGTGGGTTCCATTGTAATAGGAACAGGGACTGTCTCTGACATGAACTGATTGGCCTGCTCTTTAATTACCTCTCCCTGAGGGGGGAAGCAGCATTACCAGGCCACAGAAGAAGACAATGCAGCCACTCCTATGAGACCTAACAGACTAGGATCAGAAGGAAGAAATAGAAACCCTCCCCTACCAGTGGACTTGGGGAGGGGAGTGTGTGGAGAAGGGGGAGGAAGGGAGGGAACTAGAGGGGGGATACAAAGTGAATAAAGTATAATTAAAAAAAAAAGAACAATGGTATCATTGTAAACAAAAAATATACTTTAAAGTAACATATTAAAAGGAATGAGATCAGCATGAGACTTATTACCCCTTGTTCTCTTTAAAACAAGGTAAGCCAAAATAAGTAGATGGCATTCTGTGGGCTGGGGATGAATGACTAAGGACCCATGCAGTGCTGTATCACAAGATTATGTGTAATTGGTGCATTTACCTCTGAAAGCTTTTGGTTCTGCTGAAGCTTAAACATTGCTGAAAATGCATTGAGTGAAAGGACAGGAATGATTCAAAATCACTCTGTTGAGAACTGAGTTGTTGTTACCACCACTAGTTTTTGTTTGTTCTGTTTCTTTTTGTTTTATAATGACTCTGATTATTGGCAGTACAATATATCATGTCAGTGACATAAATAAAAAAATAGTGAGAACATAAATAAGAGGGAAGCTACCTTTCTGCATTTTTTTGATTTTTTTTTTAAATTCACTTAGACTTTTCTGCTAGGTACTATGCAAGCCTCAGAGTTATCAAGCTGAACATTCAATGTTCCTTCAAGGAGCCTGCAATTTAGTGATATAGAATATATAAAAATATTGTGAATCTTTCGTTTGAATAGAATATATAATCTGATAAAAAATTTGGAACAAGGCAGCTTATATTATTGTTTATTAAAATTTCATATGACATTGGTTCCAATTATTTCAATAAAAGCCTCTCTAGAGTAAATATTACTCTCAATTGTTCCTTTTGCCATTTAAAATATTTGAAACTTCATTTCAGGTCAATTGTACATACTGTACAGTCTAGGCTTTTAATTCCAAGGATAGATATTGGCTTAGCAAAACAATAAAAAAAATGATGTCCATGAGAGTTAATTGATCCCAAAAGCCTGAGCTCAGTTTTAGAAATCTGAAAATAAAGTAAAAAAATTAGAGAACACTGGTTTACAATAAAAATTTATCAAAAAGAGAGCATATTAGCTCCTCAATTGAGAAAACCTTTTCTTGATCTCGATTTTAAAATGCAGGATTTCCCATGAGACCAAACTTAAAAAAAAAAAATCATTGAACTGGAAACTGACATTGTGTTTTTTGCTCTTAAATCTAGAAGCAATCTAATTATAGTTATTTCTTAGAATGGCTCTCACTAAGAACTGATAGTGAAATGGTAGCACTGAAGTGCCTGGTAACATGATTTTACAGGAGACTGAACAAACCTGAGAAGTATCAAGTCCTGTGTACTAGTGTAATGTATAAAAAGCAAATTAGTTTTAAGGGCACGAATCAAAAACTTTCTCTGCACTTACTGAAGAACATGTCTAAAGAACTAATTAACCCAAAAAATAATAAAAGCAAAATAAAAAAAAAAGTTTTACCTTTACTTATTTTAGTTTTTCTTATCTGATTTCTTATAAGGCTTATAGAGAAAGTGACCATGTACAGCCCAGATATTAACATCCAAAGTATTGTATGATGAATATGAACATTAAATGCACTTAACACTATAAGGATTTTAAAGGTAGTAACCTCTCTATATCTGTGAGTGTGGCTTCCCAGTTTGCCTTTATTTGTTGTAAATGGTGCCAAGTCACCAGTAAATTTGTTAGAAGAAAAAATGGGGAAGAGCCTTGAACTCACTGATACTGGAGACAACTTCCTGAACAGAATACCAACATCACAGGCTCTAAGCTCAACAATTAGTAAATGGGACCTCATGAAATTGAAAAGCTTCTGTAAAGCAAAGGACATAGTCATCAGAGCAAAACAATAGCCTACAGACAGGGAAAGGATCTTCACCAACCATATATCTGACTGAAAGCTAATATCCAGAATATAAAAAGAACACACGAAGTTAAAAAGCAACAAATTGAGTAATCCAATTAAAAACTAGGGTACAGTGCTAAACAGAATTCTCAATAGAAGAATATTGAATTGATGAGAAACACTTAAATGTTCAACATCCTTAGTCATCAGTAAAATGCAAATCAAAACAACCTTGAGATTTCAGCTTACACCTATCAGAATGGCTTAGCTCAAAAACTCAAGTGAGAACAAATGCTGGAGAGGATGTGGAGAAAGGGGAACCCTACTCCATTGATTTTGGGAATATAAACTTGTACAACCACTTTGGAAATCAATCTGGCACTTTCTCAGAAAATTAATAATAGAGCTTTCTCAAGATCCAGTTATAGCACTCCTGGTCATATATCCAAAAGATGCAAAAGTATACAACATGAACATTTGTTCAACCATGTTTGTAGTAGCTTTATTCATATTAGCCAGAATACTACCCAGCAATTAAAAGCAAGGAAATCATAAACTTAGAAAAGATCATCCTGAGTAAGATATCCCAGGAGCAGAAAGACACACACGGTATAGATATATACTCACTTAGAAGTAGATATTAGACATATAATATAGGATACATGTACTAAAATCTGTACATCTAAAGAAGCTAAGCAAGGAAGAGGACCCTGGGTAAGATGATCAATCCTCATGCAGAAGGGCAAAGGAGATGGACATCTGAAGAGGGAGGAAAACAGGCAACAGAAAAGGAGCTTTCCACAGAAGGCCGCTGAAAGCCTTTACCTGGCAAGGTATTGAAGGAGATGCTGAGACTCAGCCAGACTTTGGGTAGGGCGCAGGGAATCTTATGAAATAAGGAGGAGATAAGAAGACCTAGAAAGGATAGGAAGGACACAAGGAGAGCAAGAGATCAAAAAATTCTTGGCACAGATGTCTTTTCTGAGACTGATACTCGATTCAAAGACCATGCATGGAGATAACCTAGAACCCCAAGAACCCCTGGACAGATATATCCCATGGCAGGGGCATGGAAGGAGATGAGGGAAGGTGAGATGGTTTGGGAAGGGACGAGGGAGGGGGCTACAGCTGGGACATAAAGTGAATAAAAATTAATAAAAAATGAATAAATTAAAAGGTGTTGCCAAGTCATTTTGATAATTAGTCAAGCATGAAATTCTTGGATATAGCTTGTGTGTTCAATTACAGAAATGTGTTTGGTAGAATTTTTATTCCCTAACAGGATACTATAGGACAAGTACCTACCTACAGGTGAATTATTACATTTCCATCAGGTCTACAATCAATCAAACAGAAGTTTGACTAAAGGATAACAGCAAAAAATTCCAGTATTCTGAGAGAACTTAAGGAAGATAGATGTTCATACACATTCTGCGTTTTATTGTAAAAATGATGCCAATTATAATTTTAGTAACATCTTACAGGTGTATGTTTTCATTTATATCTAATTGAAACAGCATACTATACAAAAATTACATATGAATTAATTACATGTTTGTTTCTAAGAGAAAATTATCAGGGTTTTGTGGTTTTTTGATGTGTTTATTTTTTGTCTATTGCTTGTATTTCTCAAAACTCATTCTTACTGATCGTTTTTTCCTATATTCTATTATTATTATCACAATTATTATTATTACTTTACAGTTTTTCACTTTGTGTACCAGCTGTAACCCTCTCCCTCATATTGATCTTGATCACAGTCTTGTTTCTGAACTACCCCCTGTTTGTTTTTTTTTTTTTCATTAATTTATTGATTTAATCACGTAATGCCTGATCACAGGCTCCTCCTTGGACCTAAGCCTCCTGCAAGTATGTGGCAGATTTGCAGCTTGCTCATCCTGCGGGTCTCCTGACAATTGTAGCAGGGGCTGTCTCTGACTCTCTTGCCTTCCACTGGGTCCCTTTCCCCTAGCTGTGCTGCCTTGTCTGGCCACAGTGGGAGAGGACACACTTAGTCCTGCTGCAAAGTGATGTGCCCAGTGGTTTCTTATAGGAGATAGTTTCTTTGTAGTATACCACACACACACACACACACACACACACACACACAAATTACTGGTCACAATTCTTTGAATTCGGGAGCCAATTCAGAGAACCCTAGATCCCACTAAGCTTCAGAAAAATTCTTATACCCTAATCTAAACATGTTAGAAGATTTGTTGTCTGGATCAGTATTTTTTTTTAACCTTGAAAACATTATAGCTGGATAATGAACAAAATAGGTGGAATTTCATGTGAGATGGCCAAAGTGACCAAAATATGTACAACAGTCTTCTTCCCCACATAAACCTTAGGAAGATCACATAGGATTGAGGCAGAAAAATAAAACATTCCTGGTAAAGGTATTTTTGTCAATTCATTAAACATACAGACAGCACTCTGCAAGTGCACCACAATTCAGTAGCATCCCTCTGTTCTCAAAACCACTTAGTGGCAAAGACAGTCCTAGAACTTGGGTAGCTGTTACCCATTAAGCTATACGCTGTGCAATTCTAAACTCACGGATATGGGAAGTTTATGCTTTGGCTGATTAATCATGCAACTTGTGTCTTTTATGCCAGGAAATAGAAGACAATAGCAGGTTTGCATATTCCATTTCCAGGTTAAGAACCCAAGTATCACATTTCAACATGCAATCGAGTCCCAAAAGAATTTATTAATTAGTAACACTGTTTTGGAGACAATTGTTGAACAGAATTTGAGAAGCAGAAACCCCTATTTTAACATGCATTATACAAAATGTAAATCTTTGAAAGAATCACCATGAAATCTCAGTCCTTTCCTGAAACACTTTCACACATTCTGTTGCCGTAATTTTAAAACTGAAGGCACTCTAGTACTGAAACTGACAGGAATATTAAATGAATCATATGTCTCAAAGGAAGCTGTAAGAATAATGAAACAACAATTTCTACTATAGAAAATTTAAGTATGGCCACTTTTTCCAGAAGACCATAGCTCTGCTGTAATTTAACAATTCAGATACTGTTTTGGTTAATAATATACTTTTAAACTTGCTTATCTTGGAAAATAATTGGATTTTTAGGACCCTGTATTTTATCTCAAATTATAGACAAAGTATTTTAGAACAAGATACACAAATAAAAGTTCTTCTTTTTGAGCTATGTATTAAATTTTATTGTCTACTGTTTTCTTCAAGTTCCTTCTTAATGTAGAAGGAACTCTTATACATACTTAGCAATTATTGGAATCAAATTTACAGTTACATGAGGAACTAAATCTCCTAGCCTTTTTTTCCTAAACTCAACAAAGACTATATTACATTAAAATTTCATAAATTTAAATTTTATTTTTATTTTATGTGCTAAAATATTTTGTATATCATATGCATGTCTGCCCATGGAGTCAAAGGGGTCCACTAGAACTGGAGTTATGGACAGGTTTTGAAAGAACGTATGGGTGTTGTGAATGGAACCTAAGTCCTCTGCAAGGCCAATAAGTATTCTTAACTACTAAGCTGTCTCAATCACTAGAAACTTTTTTTTTAATTTTATTTTTTCTTATCAGTTACATTTTATTAACTCTGTATCCCAGCCGTGTCCCTATCCCTCATTCCCTCCCAGTCCCTCCCACCCTCCCTCATCTCCTCCCATGCCCCTTTCCAAGTCCACTGATAGGGGGGACCTCCTCCCCATTCATCTGACCCTGTTTTATCAGGTATCTTCAGGACTGGCTGCAAAGTCCTCCTCTGTGGCCTAACAGGACTGCTCCTCCCTTCGGGGGTGGGGAGGCCAAAGAGCCAGTCATTGAGTTTCTGTTAGAAATAGTCCTTGTTCCCCTCACTTTGGGAAACCAATTGGTTACTGAGCTACCACAGGCTACATCTGAGCAGAGGTTCTAGGTTATATCCATACATGGTCCTTGGTTGAATGTCAGTCTCAGAAAAGACCCTGTGCCCAGATATATTTGGTCCTTGTGGAGCTCCTATCCTTTCTGTATCAGACTAACTCCCAATCTTTCTTATGATTTCCTGTACTCTGCCAAAGGTTTGGTCATGAGTCTTTGCTTTGAAAACACTGCTAGCTAGAGTCTTTCAGATGCGCTCAGTAGACTCCTGTTATACGTTCAATGCACATCCCATCTGTCTTTCTAAACAAGGATTGATCATCTTACCCCATGTCTGCTCTCTTGATTATCTTTTTTAGGTGTATAGATTTCCTTATGTTTATCATATCTTATAGGTCTATATAAGTGAGTATATACCATGTTTGTCTTTCTCCTTCTGGGATATTTCATTCAGAATGATCTTTTCTAGATCCCACCATTTACCTGCAAATTTCATGATTTCCTCCTTTTTGATTGCTGAGTAATATTCCATTCTGTAGAAATACCACAATTTCTGTACCCATTCTTCTGTTGATGGACATCTGGGTTGTTTCCAGGTTCTGGCTATTACAAATAAAGCTGCTATAAACATGGTTGAGCAAGTATCCCTTTTGTGTACTTGAACGAACTTTGGGTATATACCTAGCAGTGATATAGCTGGGTCTTGAGGAAGCACTATTCCTAATTGTCTTAGAAAGCTCCAGATAGCTTTCCAGAGTGGTTGTACCAGTTTACATTCCCACCAGCAGTGGAGGAGGGTTCCCCTTTCTCCACAACCTCTCCAGCATGTGTTGTCACTTGAGTGAAACTTAATAAAATGATTGGTTGAATCATTACATGCTCCAGGAGTATCTGACCATCTTTTATAGGCTAATAGCCACATCTTTGAGCTTATTAACTAATCTTTTCACAGTGTGTAATAATAACATGACTTGAGTGAAATTTGATGTTACTTTTATTCTGCAGTCCCTTTGGCCTTGTAGATGCCTCTTAAGTGGACAGAAAACTAGAACCAGGACAGGAGGAAGATGATAGCCTGATGATTACGTGCTCCACACTTTAAAATTGCTGCAGTTGTGCTTACTGAATACTTAACTCCTCAAATATCAGTATTTTAAGTTTTATTGACACAGTTCACAAAGGCTGGACTACTGAAAAAGTAGAAATTTAAAACAAAAAAGAAAAAAATGAGTTTAACAAAAGAAACACTATTGCTTAACCTACAACTATGGTCTTAGATGGGTCATGTCAATATGTCTATTGACTAATTTCAGAGATGTATATATTACCATGACTACTGGAATAAAAGAAAGCATTAGCTCACATGTTATAATTCTTTGAGGGAATATTGAGAGTAGAGAAATTTTTTTTCTATAAAACCAGTCTAAATGTTTTGGGCATCACATCTCAGTCACCATTTAGTCACCATGGCTTAGAGCCTAAAATGCAAAAATTTTACTTACCACAAGAAACAACTTTTTGTATGTGTCTGTTAACTCAGGGTTTTCTCTTACTGTTTGTTTACATGACACATGTTATTTTCATGGGGATTTTGAGGAAAATATATTTGCCTTGATTGTTGGGGACTGGTATGCTGTCTGAATAGGGTGGATTCCTTGTTCATGTGTATACAGGTAATTGCTTCTTGTTCCTTTGCTTTGATTTTTGCAGACAAAATCTGAAAAGATAACCGAGGCTGGCTATAAACTCACTGTGTAGCTCAAGATTGCTTCACACTCATTATCCTCTGCCTCAGCTTTCCAAGTGCTGGTTTTATTACTTGTTTTAGTATTCGGAGTTGAGGCTGTTAAGATATATTTCACTTCTAACCCATGATTCTAAGAGAATAAAATAGAGGGATCTGGATACTTAGAAGCAATTATTGGCTCCAGAAGCAAGGTAGTGAGGCAATGGGCCTATTTTATTCTTTTTTTTTTTTTTTCAATGAAGTTTATTCAGGAACCTTGAACAATCATCTGACCCTGGGGAAAGCCAGCCCACAGCTTAAATAGCCTCTGGGTAGCCAACCCCAGCGTGCCACGTGGGCAATGCAGATAGGTCCACATACATGGAAGCAAGCTAGATCCTCAGCCTTAGCCAAATGTGGAATTGTTCCTGACAGAGAGCACTCACCATCGGGAAGGTGGAAGGCGGAAACCAGCTCCATCTTTAAGGCATAGCATTCCGCAGCTCTCTACAGTTCCCTCTTTTTGTTTTAGACACATCAGGCAAGAGTAGAGGTCTGATCTCTGATATTAGAAATAAATTGGGACTTTGTACTGATGTTCATTTAGGTGTCATTCACCCAAAGAGCATCAGACCCGACCGATACCTTTTTCTCAGAGGCGGGACCTGGGGCATCAACCCGCATGCAATCAGACATGCTCTTCTCTGTGTCCAAAGCGGCTGACCCTGAGTGCAGTGCTTAGCCTCGCATCCTGAGCGTAACATTTTAGCTTTTTATGGTAGCCAACCATGCTTAGCTTCAATGGCTGTAAAGGCCTGAATGGTCATGGCTGCATTACGCTGTTTTGAGACTCTAATCTTGCATATATACCACAGGCAAACCAAGGAGACCAACACCAGAAGGCCTGCTAATGCTCCCATGCCTGCCCATTCCTTCAGATGATTCATGGCTGCAGCAATCCATGATGGGAAACTGTTCTGACCTAAATCACCCAATCCTTCCCTAGAAAAAGTCTAGCAGACTAGTGGGGCAGAGGCGCCAGCACTCAGCTGTGCTCCAGACACAGGCACAAACAGTTGATGCGCGCCTGATGTCCAACTGGGTCACAGCAGCTGATCATTAAATTTACAACAAGAAACCCAGAAACAGGGCAGCTGCCCTCAGGACTTCCCTGGGTGAGAGGAGAACCCTCTCGACTAACAAAGACCACAGTTACCACTCAGGTCTATATCCCTGAGGTGAGCAACTCCTGAAAAAACACCAGCCATCCAGGGACTATACACAAAACGCTGAGAAGACATCCTTCAGGAAAAACCAGCTTTCTGCAAAGGGGATTCTCTCCACCACAGGATCCCCAGGAACCACCAAAAAATAACCCCAAACACCTAAGATAGCACAATGGGTAGAGGCCAGCGTAAAAGCTCAAGCAACAAAAGACAGAGCAATATGGCATCTCCAGAACCCAGTTACCCAGGGGCAAGTAGCCCTGGACACCCCACCATAACTGAAATCCAAGAAGACGGCCTAACAAGTATGCTCATGAAGATGATAACAGAGGAAATAAATAAGATTCATAAAGACATAGAGGAAGATAAACTCAAACAGAATATTGCCATCTGTAAAGAAGTAGAGGAAGCTGCAGCCAAACAGTTTATGGCCTTTAGAAAGGAAATGGTTAAAACACTGAATGAAATGAAAGAAACAGAGTTGAAGGAACTAAAAGGAAAACAGGAAAGTACAATCAGACAGGTGAAGGAAGTAAAGAAAACAACTCAAGACCTGAAGATAGAATTGGAAAAATTAAAGAAAACACAAATGGAAGAAATAATGGAAAGGAAGAATCTAGGGAAGAAAACAGGAACTACAGAGGTAAGCATAACCAACAGACTACAAGAGATGGAAGAAAGAATCTCAGGTGTAGAAGCTACAATGGAAGAAATCGATGTATCTGTCAAAGAAAATGTTAAATCCGAAAAATTCCTGACACAGACCGTCCAAGAAATGCAAGACAATATGAAAAGACAAAACCTAAGAATAATAGGTACAGAGGAAAAAGAAGACTCCCTTCTCCAAGGCCCAGAAAATATTTTCAACAAAATCATTGAAGAAAATTTCCCCAACCTATTTTATTCTTTAGCTTTCTGTGTTGGAGTTTGTTTTCTGCTTCTTAGGAGAGGGAAGGCTAGAGCCAAACACATAGTCACAGAAAGTAAAAGAACCACAGGCTTCACTTCCCCTTTCACCCTCTCTTTACATCAAGATATTCTTTAGGCTGGAAACTCCACAAGCAAAGCTTCAAGTGTCTTTAATCACTTCATTTTTTATATTAGTTACAATTTATTAACTTTGTATCCTGGCTGTAGCCCACTCCCTCATTCCCTCCCAATCCTACCCTCCCTCTCGCATCTCCTTCCTGCACCTTTCCAAGTCCACCGATAGGGGAGGCCCTCTTCCCCTTCCATCTGACCCTATCTTATCAGGTATCTTCACAACTGGCTGCAAAGTCCTCCTCTGTGGCCTAGCAAGGCTGCTCTTCCCTCAGGGGTGGGGTGTGGGGGCCAAAGAGCCAGCCATTGAGTTCATGTAAGAAATTGACCCTGTTCCCCTTACTAAGATACACACTTGGATACTGAGCTACCATGGGCTACATCTGAGCAGGGGTTCTAGGTTATAGCCATACATGGTCCTTGGTTGGAGATACAGTCTTATAAAATACCCCTGTGCCCAGATATATTTGATCCTTCTGGAGCTCGTGTCCTCTCCAGGTCATACTAACTCCCTCTCCCCCTTCTTTTACAGGGTTCCCTGCACTCTGCCAAAGGTTTAGTTATGAGTTTCATGAAATTTGCAGGCAAATGGTAAGACCTAGAAAAGATAATCCTGAGTGAGATATCCCAGAAGGAGAAAGACACACAGGATATATACTCACTTAAAAGTGAGTACTACACTTATAAGATAGGATAAACACACTGAAATCTGTACACCTAAAGAAGATAAACAAGAAAGAGGACCCCCAGGGGTAAGATGATCAATCCTCACTTAGAAAGACAAATGGATGGACATTGGAAGTAGGAGAAAACAAGTAACAGGACAGGAACCTACCGCAGAGGGGCTCCGAAAGACTTTACCTAGCAGTGTATCAAATCACTTCCATTTTTAATTACTCTTTTGGTTGCCTGGTGGATAGCATTGCATGCTTCCTAATATGAGAGAGATAGTCAAAAAGAGATTGATGGTAGACAGATAAGTACATAGATGATAGATAGAGAGATAGATAGACAGAGACAGACAGACAGACAGACAGACAGACAGATAGATAGATAGATGGATGGATGGATGGAGGGATGGATAAATGGATGGATGGAGGGACAAATGGATGGACAGAGAAACAGACAGACAAGCAGGCATGCAGATAGATGATATTAGAGAAGAGAGTATATCTCATCAATCTTGCAGAAATATTATAAAATCTTTCTTATGCTTTTATTTCCATGGGTGAATTAGAAATAAATATTAAAACCTGTTAGGATATGTTTATTACCAGCAAAATAAAGCATAGCTCCTTTTTTTCCATTACATAAGCATAAATAATTTCCTTTGTAATGGATTCCAAATTTTTCTCTTAGCTATAGAGGAATCCAGAAAATTTTCCCTGACTCTTAAGAAACTTGTCAGACAATTAGTACACACACACACACACACACACACACACACACACACGTGCGTATGTGTATCTTTTTTCTTGGATGCATATATGTCTGAGAATCACATACATGCCTGAAGAGAAGAGGGTGCCCAACACCCTAGATGCAGAGTTATACACAGCTGTATGCCACTACTTGGGTGATTGGAAGGAAATGTCCTCTGGAAGAGTGGCCAGTACTCTTGACCACTGAACCACCTCTCCAGCCCATGGAATTTTAAGCAGCCAAAGCTCTTGGCCACCTGAAAAAAAAAATGTGTTTTGTAACTTTGGTCTAATAAAGTACCTGTAATAAATAACAGCCCAGGTCTTGTAATACACAACTGAAAGAAAAAAATATAACTTTTAAATCTATATTCTAGAAGGAAAATCAAACAATTATAAACTGACATAAAACTGGATTTTAAAAATACAAATACAGTACTCATCATTATGTTTGTTATGTATATAGTGTACATACTTATGCATGTTTACACTAAAAAAAACGCACAAAGCCTTTGGCAGTTTCTGTGTTAGAATTGGGAAATTACAAATGTTTTTAATTAAATATCTTGGTTGCCTGTGTGTTTTAGAAATCTTCTTTTACATATTTTGTTTTTATTTGTGTTATTTACAGTCTATTCACTTTGTATCCCACCCATAGCTCCCTCTCTCTTCCCCTCCCAATTCCACCCTCCCTCCCTCTTCTCTACCCATACACCTCCCCCAATCCACTGACAAGAGAGGTCCTCCTCCCCTTCCATCTGATCCTAGTCTATCAGGTCTCATCAGGACTGGCTGCATTGTCTTCCTCTCTGGCCTGGTAAGGCTGTTACCCCCACTCCCGGAAGGGGAGGTGATCAAAGAGCAGGCCAATCAGTTTATGTCTGAGACAGTCCCACTACTAAGGAACCCACTTGGAAACTGAGCTGTTATGGGCTACATCTGTGCAGGAGGGTTAGGAGTTCTAGGTTATCTCTATGCATTGCCCTTGGTTGGAGTATCAGTCTCAAAAAACACACCTATGTCCAGATTTTTTGGTTCTGTTGCTCTCCTTGTGGAGCTCCTGTCTCCCCCAGGTATTTCTATCTCTCCCTTCTTTTATAAGATTCCCTGAACTCTGCCCAAAGTTTAGCTATGAGTTTCAGTATCTGCTTTGATAATCTGCGTGGTAGTTTTTCAGATGCCCTCTGTGGTAGGCTTCTGTCCTGTTCTCTGTTTTCTCCCTCTTCTGATGTCCATCCTCTTTGCCTTTCTGAAAGGATTGAGCATCTTGCCCCAAGTCCTCCTTCTTGATTAGCTTCTTTAGGTGTACAGATTTTAGTATGTTCATCCTATATTATATGTCTAATATCCACTTATACGTCAGTATATACCATGTGTGTATTTCTGCACTGGGATACCTCACTCAGGATGATCTTTTCTAGTTCCCACCATTTGACCGCAAAGTTCATGATTTCCTTGTTTTTAATTGCTAAGTAGTATTCTGCTGTGTAAATGAACCACAATTTTTGTATCCATTTCTCTCTTGAGGGGCATCTGATTGTTTCCAGATTCTGGCTATAAAAAATAAAGCTGCTAGATTTCCTTGTTTTTAATTGCTAAGTAGTATTCTGCTGTGTAAATGAACCACAATTTTTGTATCCATTTCTCTCTTGAGGGGCATCTGATTGTTTCCAGATTCTGGCTATAAAAAATAAAGCTGCTACAAACATGGTTGACAAATGTCCTTGTTGTATACTTTAGCATCTTTTGGATATATGCCTAGGAGTGCTATAGCTGGATCTTGAGGAAGCCCTACTCCTAATTTTCTAAGAAAGCACCAGATTGTTTTTTCCAAAATGGTTGTACAAGTTTACATTCCCACCAGCTATGGAGAAGGCTTCCCCTTTCTCCACATCCTCTCCAGCATGTGTTCTCACTTGAGATTTTGATTGTAAATATTCTGATAGGTGTAAGCTAAAATCTCAAGGGTTGTTTTGATTTGCATTTCACTGATGACTAGGGATGTTGAACATTTCTTTAAATGTTTCTCTGCAATTCAGTATTCCTCTATTGAGAATTCTCTGTTTAGCAGTGACCCTATTTTTTAATTGGATTACTCAATTTGTTGCTTTTTAACTTCTTGTGTTCTTTATTTATTCTGGATATCAGCATTCTGTCAGATATAGGGTAGGTGAAGATCCTTTCCCAGTCTGTAGGCTGTTTTTTTGTTTTTTTTTTTGTTTTTTTTTTTTTTTTTCTGATGATAGTGTCTTTGCTTTACAGAAGCTTTTCAGTATCATGTGGTCCCATTTATTGATTGTTGAGCTTAGAGCCTGTAATGTTAGTGCTCTGTTCAGGAAGTTGTCTCCTGTACCAATGAGTTCAAGGCTCTTCCCCACTCTTTCTTTTAACAGGTTTAGTATGTCTGGCTTTATATTGCAGAATTTTATTCCCTTGGACTTTAGTTTTGTGCAGGTGATAAGTATGGATCTATTTTCGTTTTTCTACATGTAGACATCCAATTAGATCAGCACCATTTGTTGAAGATGCTATCTTTTATCCATTGTATGGTGTTGGCATCTTTGTCAAAAATCAGGTTTCCATAAGTGTGTGGGTTTATTTTAGGGTCTTCTATTCGATTCTATTCACCAGTCAGTTTCTATGCCAGTACCATGAAGTTTTTACTAGCATTGCTCTATAGTACAGCTTGAGATCAGGGATGAAGATACCTCCAGAAGATGATTTATTGTAGAGGATTGTTTTAGTGATTCTGGGTTACTTGGTATTCCATATGAAATTGAGAATTTTCTTTCAAGGTCTGTAAAGAATTGTGTTGGTAATTTGATGGGAATTGCATCAAATCTATAGATAGTTTTTGGTAAAATGGCCATTTTTACTATGTTAATCCTGCCAAGCCATGAGCATGAGAGTTCTTTCCGTCTTCTGATATCTTCTTCTAATTCTTTCTACAGAGACTGAAAAGTTTTTTCATACAAGTCTTTGACTTGCTTGGTTATAGTCACACCAAGGTACTCTATGTCCTTTGTGGTTATTGTGAAGGGTGTTGTTTCCCTAATTTCTTTCTGAGCCCTTTTGTCTTTTGTATACAGAAGGGCTAATAATTTTTTTGAGTCTATTTTGCATCCAGTCACTTTGCTGAAGGTGTTTATCAGCTGTAGGAGTTCCCTGGTAGAATTTTGGGGGTCACTCAGGTATAATATAATATCATCTGCAAATAGTGATGCTTTGACTTCTTCCTTTCCAATTTGTATCCCCTTGAACTTCTTTAATTGTCTTATTGCTCTAGCAAGGACTTCAAGAACTATGTTGATATGGAGAGAGTGGGCAGCCTTGCCTTGTCCCTGATTTCAGTGGGATTGTTTTACATTTCCCTCTGTTTAGTTCGATGTTAGCTCTAAGCTTTCTGTATAGTGTTTTTACTACTTTTAGGTAAGTGCTGTATATCTTATATCCCTGATCTCTCCAAGATGGATAGAAAATATTTTATAATAAATTTAATGCTATATGTTTATGTGGATATACTGTTATTGCTTATGCCAACATGTATGTGATTCTTCCACAAGGTTTATAGTTTCCTAAATTCTGGAACCCAGTTTTGGTGATTCTTACATACTCTTCTCTTTCAATGTCTAATATACTTTATTTAATTGATGACTTGAGCAATTGATTACAACACTACATAAGCCTAGCTTAATCCAGGAAAAGTGTGCAACTAAGCAATGAATTTAAAAAAATAAAAATGTAAGCTCCTTAGTGTTCTGTGTGAAAGCTGTCGTCACATCAGTGAACAGACAAGTGAGACCACCCAGTGACTGAAATGATGGAAATGAACAGATCATAAATTACGTTCCCATTTTCCCACCATCCTTAATTTGGAGACTACAGTTTTGCATCAAAAGAAAAGAAATTTTACTAATTTGAATAATGGTGTGCCTTCCACTGAAATTATTTCTCTGTGTTTCATTTCTTAATTTCCTGTCTGACATACACTCCCATAATAGTTTCAACTAAGTTTTGGAAACAAGCACAACCTTAATGCTTTCAACTCATTTCTCCCTCAAAATCCCAAGAAGCTTTACCCTCAAGTTTTACTTTGCGTAAGAACTGTGATAAGCACAGAAGAACCAAAGAGTCAAGCTTCTCCCTTCAAATGATGATATCCGGTTTATGTGACAATCTGATTAGGACATGGGCTGAGACACTGTAATTAGGGTTCAAATTTACTGCCCATTTCCAGAGATAGGTTCACTGTAATTGTAACATCTCTAGCCAACCAGTGTCTATTGCTCAGACTTACCGTATGGCTTATTAGCTGTCCATCTGTTTTTACGTGTGGCTTGCTCTCTAATCTAGCAGTTTGAGGGCATGCTTTTTTCACTTGAACTGGTTAGAAAATATCTGCATGCATTGTAACATAGTCTTGTTGTTATTTATAGTTAATTAGAAAAGACACATCAGAGTGTTCTTGTCTCTATGCATAGAGTGAGGTATCATTTTAAGACTGGCACATTATTTTCCTTCAGTTGATGAATGTTTACTGTCACCGCTCAATAAGAGATGAGCAACAGTCTGCTGATTTTGGCAGTGTCTGCATTGTGGGGATGTTTAGCTTGTCCTCCTGAATTACAGCTCCATTTATTTCATCCAGTTTCATTAATCTTTTGAATACTCTCATGGCTGATGATATGGCTACTGCTAGTGTTGAGTGGAGGATTAATTACAAGTACTTTCGAGCAATGCATCTATGGAAGCCAGTCCCCCTAAATGATTTGGATGTAATTTTAATTAACACAGAACAGACTGGTAATAGACTGAGAACTCTTTGCAAAGGACAGTCTCCAGAGCGAAGGTCAAGGGAGAGGTAGGAAAGCATTAAATGTGACCCTCAGGGAAGCCATAAAGTAGGAGCATATTATAAATTGAAGCCCCAACACATGGTGTTTACTGGTAGGTCATAGCATACAATTGCAGCATTTTTCTGTTTTTGAAAAAGATAATAGATTTCAGTTTAGAAGATACTTCAACACAGAAATTCCAGCTACCAAGTTCATTTTCTGTGGAGTGGAAAGAGTTACCTACGATGAAACAAAAGCACATACCTAAACTGGTTTAGTAAAAAAAAAAAAAAAAAAAAAAAGAAGGAATCTTAAATCTCTTTTCTATTTCTTACTGCTGACATGTAAAATGTCATTTTGATTCTGCTCATCTTTTCATCAAAATCATCAACATGTCAAATCCTGTAGAATCATTGAAACAGGCAAGAAATCCAAGTTCTAAGGCAAGAGAGAAAATAACTCTCATTGTTTTGGGAAAAAAAAAAGTTTGCTAAATGATTTTTTTTGTAACGGTTCTTATTTCCTCATCAGCTTACATTATAATTTAAAAGATGCACTTCTAGGAGGAAATTTTTGATTCCTAGAAAATTATATGTCTTATTCCTAATGCACTCATTATGTTTGTCAGACTGAGTGATGAGGATGATGAGAATGAAGATAGCTGATGCTTTGGTACACTTAAGTTGTTCCAGGTACTGGTAACGGCTTTACATCTCTAACATATTTACTTTTCAAACCTTTGATGTAGGTTGTGTTATTGCTTTCACAAATACAGAAAGTTTTTTGTAAAGTACACAAGAATATCTGCCCCAGGTCTGTGCCTTTTCTAGCTCTCTTATCTTTTGCCAACCTAGCATATCTCATTTTCTGTTTCTATTTCTCCTGTTCAGTCTAGAAAGAGAAAAATAAATCATTACATTTTTTCATACTAAGTTGTCAGCAGATGTAGGACTATTTGCTCTTCCCCAAATATTTCTTTTATAATGTTTAGTTTTGTTGTCTGTTACTGTGTCTTTGATGACAGAGAACCCTTGTAGTCTCCATAATAGTTGTCATTGACCTATCTTTCATGTAACTGGGCTTACTATTCATTATTTCATATTAATGCTGCCCATCTATACTCCCTAAAAAACGAGGCTTGAAGCTTATTTTTTTAGATTTTACACACACACATTGCCTATCATTTTTAGGCATCACTTACATCCAAACCATGCTTTCTAATACCGTATGTAATTTGTATTTGTGTCCTAAGATTTTCTATGCATTAGCTCCCAGGTTCCTCACTTTCTCCCTGCTAATCGCTTTGCCATTTGTAATGCTCAGACTCATTACACAAAGTTTATAATCACCAATATTGTAGAATTTCCATGATCTCAGGTTCATCCAGTCCTCTAACTAATCATTAGTTCTCTTTCTAACCTCAACAATTTTCCACTTCCAAATAAACCTCCAAAATATTGATTGTACAAAGTCACTGTTCCTCTCATGTTTTGTACCCTTATTCCCTACCTTTTCCAGAGAAAAGTCAACAGTTGTTATGACCACTTAGCTTGTAAGCCCCAATTCATTTGCCTTTTTCTTGCTTAATCTTAGGAAACAAACAATTCATGATTAAAGCTATCACTCATTGTTTTCTAGGCCAGCAATATTACAATAGAATGTGACCGGAAGAAGCTGTGGAAACCAGTTTAAATTGTATAGTTTCAGGTTACATTTATACCCAGTAATATCAAGGGAATGATTTTAGCTCATATTTTTCAAATTAATAGATCTTATTTTCACCTTTCTGTGAGACTTTCTCAAACCATGCCTTTAAAACGCCTTAATTTATAGATAGATACATAGATAGATAGGCAGACAGATAGACAGATATGATATATATAATAGAGAGACAGAGATAGATATTTTCGATTTAGCCAGTAGCCACGAAACCCCATGTCAACAGTAAACGCCAGCAGTTCTCATGCAATCTGTATTCGCTCCTTTATGAGGGGAGAAATCATGTTTTGAATAGGCTCAGCCAGCTCCTGCTCATATCACTGGAAGCAAAGTCTCTGCCTTACCCAAAGCTGTTCTCATCAGTCTGCACTGTACCCACATTAACTTTACCATCATTCTGACTTGAAACATGCTACTATTTATTTAAAAGAAAATAAAAATTCTGCTATTATTTAAATTGCCTTATCAGCTAGCAAGCCATTCTTTCTTAAAAACTGAGTTCTGTGAAACAATTATCTGTACTTACCCTCTCACTTTTCTCTTTTTTTTCACGTTTCTCTTTTTAGTTATTTTATCTTTTTTATTTTATTATTATTATTTTTTTATCAGTTACATTTTATTAACTCTGTATCCCAGCCGTGTCCCGATCCCTCATTCCCTCCCAGTCCCTGCCTCCCTCCCTCATCTCTACCATGCCCCTTTCCAAGTCCACTGATAGGGGGGACCTCCTCCCCATTCATCTGATCCTGTTTTATCAGGTATCTTCAGGACTGGCTGCAAAGCCCTCCTCTGTGGCCTAACAGGACTGCTCCTCCCTTCGGGGGTGGGGAGACCAAAGAGCCAGTCATTGAGTTCCTGTTAGAAATAGTCCCTGTTCCCCTCACTTTGGGAAACCAATTGGTTACTGAGCTACCACAGGCTACATCTGAGTGGAGGTTCTAGGTTATATCCATACATGGTCCTTGGTTGAATGTCAGTCTCAGAAAAGACCCTGTGCCCAGATATATTTGGTCCTTGTGGAGCTCCTATCCTTTCCCCATCAGACTAACTCCCCTTTTTTCTTATGATTCCTTGTACTCTGCCAAAGGTTTGGTCATGAGTCTTTGCTTTGAAAACACTGCTAGTTAGAGTCTTTCAGATGCGCTCAGTAGACTCCTGTTATACGTTCAATGCACATCCCATCTGTCTTTCTAAACGAGGATTGATCATCTTACCCCATGTCCGCTCAATTGATTATCTTTTTTAGGTGTATAGATTTCATTATGTTTATCATATCTTATAGGTCTATATAAGTGAGTATATCCCATGTTTGTCTTTCTCCTTCTGGGATATTTCACTCAGAATGATCTTTTCTAGATCCCACCATTTGCCTGCAAATTTCATGATTTCCTCCTTTTTGATTGCTGAGTAGTATTCCATTGTATAAAAATACCACAATTTCTGTACCCATTCTTCTGTTGATGGACATCTGGGTTGTTTCCAGGTTCTGGCTATTACAAATAGAGCTGCTATAAACATGGTTGAGCAAGTGTCCTTTTTGTGTACTTGAACAAACTTTGGGTATATACCTAGCAGTGGTATAGCTGGGTCTTGAGGAAGCACTATTCCTAATTGTCTTAGAAAGCGCCAGATAGCTTTCCAGAGTGGTTGTACAAGTTTACATTCCAACCAGCAGTGGAGGAGGGTTCCCCTTTCTCCACAACCTCTCCAGCATGTGTTATCGCTTGAGTTTTTCATCTTGGCCATTCTGATGGGTGTAAGGTGATATCTCAGGGTCGTTTTGATTTGCATTTCCCTGATGGCTAATGAGGATGAGCATTTCTTTAAGTGTTTTTCTGCCATTCGATATTCCTTTGTCGAGAATTCTCTGTTTAGCTCTGTTCCCCATTTTTCTTTTTTTTTTTTTCAATGCAGTTTATTCAGGAACATTGAACAATCCTCGGACCCCGGGGAAAGCCAGCCCACAGCTTAAATAGCCTCTGGGTATCCAACCCAGGCATGCCACGGGGGCAATGCAGATAGGTCCACATACATGGAAGCAAGCCAGATCCTCAGCCTTAGCCAAATGTGGAATTGTTCATGACAGAGAGCACTCACCATCGGGAAGGTGGAAGGCGGAAACCAGCTCCATCTTTAAGGCATAGCATTCCGCAGCTCTCTACAGTTCCCCTTTTTATTTTAGACGCATCAGGCAAGAGTAGAGGTCTGATCTCTGATATTAGAAATAAATTGGGACTTTGTACAGATGTTCATTTAGGTGTCATCCACCCAAAGAGCATCAGACCCGTCCGATACCTTTTTCTCAGAGGCGGGACCTGGGGCATCAACCCGCATGCAATCAGACATGCTCTTCTCTGGGTCCAAAGCGGCTGACCCTGAGTGCAGTGCTTAGCCTCGCATCCTGAGCGTATCATTTTAGCTTTTTATGGTATCCAACCATGCTTTGGGAGAATGTCCTGCTTCAATGGCTGTAAAGGCCTGAATGATCATGGCTGCATCACACTGTTGTGGGACTCTAATCTTGCATATATACCACAGGCAAACCAAGGAGACCAACACCAGAAGGCCTGCTAACACTCCCATGCCCGCCCATTCCTTCAGCTGATTCATGGCTGCAGCAATCCATGTTGATAATCCTGTGGCTAGTCCTGCGTCCACTCCGGTAGAATTTACTGTGACAATGGCCACTCTCAGCTGCTCCATCGTAGTATCGAATTCTCCAGTCCAATTACCTAAAATATAGCTCGACAATTGTTTAGACAGATTTGCAGCACAGGAAAAATTCTCATGTTGTATGCCCATTTTTCAATTGGATTACTTGGCTTGCTGCTTTTCAGCTTCTTTAGTTCTTTGTATATACTGGATATTAGTCCTTTGTCAGATAAAGGGTTAGTGAAGATTCTTTCCCAATCTATAGGCAGTTGTTTTATTTTGATGACGGTATCCTTTGCTTTACAGAAACTTTTCAGTTTCATGAGGTCCCATTTATTGATTGTTGCTCTTAGAGCTTGTGCTGTTGGTGTTGTGTTCAGGAAGTTGTCTCCTGTGCCAATGAGTTCTAGGCTGTTCCCCACTTTTTTTTCCAATTGATTTAGGGTATCTGGTTTTATGTTGAGGTCCTTGATCCACTTTGACTTTAGTTTTGTGCAGGGTGATAAATATGGATCTATTTTCATTTTTCTGCATGTAGACATCCAGTTGGTCCAGCACCATTTGTTGAAGATGCTGTCTTTTTTCCATTGAATGGATTTGGCTTCTTCGTCAAATATCGAGTATTCATAGGTGTGTGGATTTATTTCTGGGTCTTCTCTGCGGTTCCATTGATCCTCCTTTCTGTTTCTATGCCAGTACCATGCAGTTTTTATTACTGTTGCCCTGTAGTACAGTTTGAGAGTAGGGATGGAGATACCTCCAGATGATCTGTTGTTGTACAGGATCGTTTTGGAGATTCTGGGTTTTTTGTTTCTCCATATGAAGCTGAGAATCTTTTTTTCAAGGTCTGTAAAGAATTGAGTTGGTATTTTGATGGGAATTGCATTGAATCTGTAGATTGCTTTTGGCAGTATGGCCATTTTCACAATGTTAATCCTACCAATCCATGAGCACCGGAGATCTTTCCATCTTCTGATATTTTCTTCGATTTCTTTCTTCAGAGACTTGAAGTTTTTCTCAAACAGGTCTTTCCCTTGCTTGGTTAGAGTCACACCAAGGTACTTTATGTTATTAGTGGCTATTGTGAAGGGTGTTGTTTCCCTAATTTCTTTCTCAGCCTTTTTGTCTTTGGTATATAGGAGGGCTTCTGATTTTTTGAGTTGATTTTGTATCCTGCCACTTTGCTGAAGGTGTTTATCAGCTGAAGGAGTTCTCTGGTTGAATTTTTGGGGTCGCTCATGTATACTATCATATCATCTGCAAATAGTGACACTTTGACCTCTTCCTTTCCGATTTGTGTCCCCTTGATCTCCTTTAGTTGTCTGATTGCCCTGGCTAGGACTTCAAGTACTATGTTGAAGAGATATGGGGACAATGGACAGCCTTGTCTTGTCCCTGATTTCAGTGGGATTGATTTAAGTTTCTCTCCATTGAGTTTGATGTTAGCTATAGGCTTGCTGTAAATTGCCTTTACTATCTTTAGGTATGTGCCTTGTATCCCTGATCTCTCCAAGACTTTAAACATGAATGGGTGTTGGACTTTGTTAAATGCTTTTTCGGCATCTAAGGAGATGATCATGTGGTTTTTCTCCTTCAGTTTGTTTATGTGGTGGATTACATTGATGGATTTCCGTATGTTGAACCACCCTTGCATGCCTGGGATGAAGCCTACTTGGTCATGGTGGATGATATCTTTGATATGTTCTTGGATTCGGTTTGCAAGTATTTTATTGAGTACTTTTGCGTCAATGTTCATAAGGGAGATAGGCCTGAAGTTCTCTTTTTTTGTTGGGTCTTTGTGTGGTTTAGGTATTAAGGTGACTGTGGCTTCATAGAATGAATTTGGTAGTGTTCCTTCTGTTTCTATTTTGTGGAATAGCTTGAGGAGAATTGGAGTTATCAGTTCTTTGAAGGTCTTGTAGAATTCTGCGCTGAAGCCAGAATTCTGGTCCAGGGCTTTTTTTGGAGGGGAGACTGTTAATGACTGCTTCGATTTCCTTGGGAGATATAGGGCTATTCAGTCTTTCTACCTGATCTTGACTTAGTTTTGGTAGATGGAATCTTTCAAGAAAATTATCCATTTCATTTAGATTCTCAAATTTTGTGGCATATAGGCTTTTGTAGTATGACCTAATAATTGTTTGGATTTCCTCAATGTCTGTGGTTATGTCCCCATTTTCATTTCTGATTTTGCTGATCTGGATAATTTCTCTCTGCTTTTTAGTTAGTTTGGCTAAAGGTTCGTCTATCTTGTTGATTTTCTTAAAGAACCAGCTTTTTGTTTCATTGATTCTTTGGATAGTTTTATTTGTTTCTAGTTGATTGATTTCAGCCCTTAGTTTGATTATTTCCAGCCATCTGCTCCTCTTGGGTGTATCTGCTTCTTTTTTTTTCTAGGGTTTTCAGTTGGGCCATTAAGTTGTTTGTATGTGATGTTAGGAATTTCTTCTTGAAGGCACTTAGTGCTATAAATTTTTCTCTGAGCACTGCTTTCAATGTGTCCCATAAATTTGGGTATGTTGTGCCTTCCTTTTCATTGAATTCTAGGAAGTCTGTAATTTCTTTCTTTATTTCTTCCTTAACCCATCTGTCATTGAGTAGTAAGTTGTTCAGTTTCCATGTGAGTGTCGGCTTTTTGTTGTTTCTGTTGTTGTTGATGTCTAACTTTAGTCCATGGTGGTCAGATAGTATACAAGGGATTATTTCAATCCTTTTGTATCTATTGAGGCTTGCTTTGTGACCCACTATATGGTCTATTTTGGAAAAGGTTCCATGAGGTGCTGAAAAGAAGGTGTACTCTTTTGAGTTTGGGTGAAATGATCTGTAGACGTCTATTAGGTCCATTTGATTTAGGGATTCTGTGAGCGCTTTTATTTCCCTATTTGGTGTCTGTCTATTTGATTTGTCCCTTGGTGAGAGTGGAGTGTTGAAGTCTCCCACTATTAAGGTATTAGGATCAATGTATGATTTAAGCTTTAATAATGTTTCATTTACGAATGTCGGTGCTCTTGTATTTGGGGCATAGATATTCAAGATTGTGATGTCCTCTTGGTGGATTTTTCCTTTGATGAGAATATAGTGGCCCTCCTTATCTTTTTTGATTAACTTGGGTTGAAAGTCTATTTTATTAGATATTAGGATGGCTAGTCCAGCTTGTTTTCTGGAACCATTTGCTTGAAAAACAGTTTTCCAGCCCTTTACTCTGAGGTAGTGTTTATTTTTGTTGCATAGGTGTGTTTCTTGGATGCAACAGAATGTTGGATCCTGTTTCCTTAACCATTCTGTTAGCCTGTGTCTTTTTATTGGTGAGTTGAGTCCGTTGATATTGATAGATAATAGTGACCAATGCATGTTAGTTCCTTTTGTACTGGAGTCGGTGATCTAACCCTGTTTCATTGCTTGCTTTCTTTTCATTTTTGTTGGGATATTATCTGTATGCCCTGTTTTCTTGGGTGAATTTGTTTTCATTGGACTGGAGTTTTCCTTCTAGTATCTTCTGTAGGGATGGTTTGCTGTGTAGATATTATGTAAATTTAGTTTTGTCATGGAATATTTTGTTTTCTCCATCTATGTTGATTGAAAGCTTTGCAGGGTATAGTAGTCTGGGTTGACATTTGTGATCTCTTAGAGTCTCCATGATACTTGCCCAGGCCCTTCTGGCTTTCATAGTTTCTGATGAGAAGTCCAGTGTGATTCTGATAGGTCTACCTTCATATGTTACTTGGCCTTTTTCCCTTGCTGCTTTTAATATCTTTTGTTTGTTCTGTAGATTTAGTGTTTTGACTATGATGTGACGTGAGGTGTTTCTTTTCTGGTCTAGTCTATTTGGAGTTCTGTAGGCCTCTTGTATATTTATGGACATCTCTTTCTTTAAGTTGGGAAATTTTTCTTCTATGATTTTCTTGAAAATATTTTCTGGACCTTGGATTCTGGAGTCTTCTTTTTCATGAATTCCTATTATTCTTAGATTTTGTCTTTCCATAGCATCCTTGATTTCTTGGATATTTTGTGATTGGAACATTTCTGATTTTACTTTTTCTTTGAGAAAAGTATCCATTTCTGCAAGTGTGTCTTCAGCTCCAGAGATTCTCTCTTCCATCTCTTGTATTCTGTTGGTGATGCTTACTTTTGTGGTTCCTGATCTTTTCTCCAAGTTCTCCAGCTCAAGGGTTTTCTCATTTTGTGTTTTCTTTATTGATTCTAATTCTGTTTTCATGCCTTGCACCATTTCTTTCATGTGTTTGAATTTGGATTCCTGTCTCTCTACGATGGCCTCTATTTCTTTTTTCATTTCCTTTTTATATGCCACTAATTTTTCCTCTACTTGTGTATCTATTTGTTTGGCTATGTTTGCCTGTGTTGCTTTAAGGATATTGTCTATTTCTTCTTTCTTTGCCTCCAATTGACTGGCCAGCTCTTTGAAAGACTTGTTCATTTCCTCCTTATGAGCCTCAAATAATTGGGCAAGCATGGCTTTAAAGTCATTTTCCTGTGCTTCTGCTGAATTGGAGTATCCATCGATTTTGGGGTTTGCTGGTGAAGTCATGATGTCCTGATTCATGTTGGAAGTGTTCTTTCGCCTACCCCTGGCCATTGGCTTATCTGAAACCTTCCCTGTTTGTTTTTGGATTCTGCAGATCAGACGGGTGCTGTCTCTCTCTGGCGTCTGGAGAGTTCTTCAGGAAGCTGAGCACTCTCAGTGTGTCCTGAGGCCTAGCTGTACCTGTGGGAGGAAAGTACGCAGGCGCAAACGGGGCAAATGTAAGTGTGTGTGCGCGCGCGCGCGTGTGTGTGTCGGTGTGTGTAAGTGTGCATGGACGTGTTTCTGGAGGGACAGAGTGATGGCTAATGTTGAACCCTTGAGTGTGTGGGAGGGGCTCTGCACACTATATGTCGCAGGCGCTAATGATGATTGCAGCGCAATTTCTGGCTTTAACTGCCTTGACTCCTCAATTAGGCCCACAGGGCAGGAACTTCAATGTCCCTAGTGCCCCTCTGTTTCCCAAAGTGGGTATGTGGGTGGGAGGGGGGTTCGATGCCTGGCTTCTGATTTAGAAGGACCCAGGATCTGGGGAACTGCAGATTCTCAAGGGTGCACTCACTTACAGGCAGGTCTCTTGGCAGAGATAGTGGTATCCGGGGCTCTCTGCTCTCTGGTTTGGCCCTGCTTCTTTGATGTGCTCAGTCAGTTCTGTGCTGCTGTCACTGCCAGGTTCTGAGGTCTTGCTGCAGCTGGAGATTTCAGGGTGGTCACTTCAGCAGGGATATGGTAACCAGGCTCTCTGTTCTCTGATTTGGCCCTGGTTATTCTTAAACCGGAGGGCTGTGGTGCCCCGCCAGTTCAGTGCTGCTCTGCCGCCACGTCCCGCTGTACCTGGAGACTGGGTTGCTAGTCCCGATGCTTTGTGGGAAGTCCTGGGATCTCTTAGTTGTGCTCTCCAAGCTTGGGAGGCCCAGCGCCTGGTGTGTCCAGGTTGTATGATGTTTCTGCCTGGTTTTGGTGAGTATATAGAGTATTCTCTGTCACTGTGGGATTGGGTGGCCCATACTGTCAGTGATGGCAATCCTGCGGAGCTAGTATGGCGTCTAGCAGATTCGCACCCTGGGAGGATGGTGCAGCCTCTGTGTGAATCTGGGACTCCGGGACCCGTGCTGCTGGCTTTTGTGTGCTGCTAAAGTGCTTGGGGCTCCATCTCAGCGGCTGTATACCCCAGGCAGTTAGGTTTGCGCTGAGAAAGATGAGTCCACTGAGAAAGATGAGTCCACTGTGCTGCTGTGCAGAGGAGGAAGGAGGTCTGGGGGAAGGGAGTGCCGCAAGATCAAAGGATTCTTTCTCTCCTTCCCCAAACAAGTCCCCGGATGACCTGAGACCAAAGTTTTCACCTCCTGCGATGTTCCCTGTTGTTCAGAAAGCCTCACCGTGGTTTTCCTGGGTTAGGGGTCCTTCCATTCACCACCTCAGAAGTTCAGGTATCCCACCGCTCAGAAACTATGTATGCTAGTCGCCATCTTGGCTCCGCCCCTCCCACGTTTCTCTTTTTAAACACATTAAAATAGAACATTTACTTCTACCACTTAACCCAAACTGCTTTTGACAAAATTACTTTTGCTAAATCCAGAGGTCACTTATTTTTCTTTAATTATCCCCTCTATCTTATTTTATTGCACTCACACTCTTTATTCTATTATGTTGTAAGTTTTTTACCTCAACTTTAAATATTTAGTCAGGATCTCTGCCTAAACTAGATGATTACATGGTTAAGAATTTATTTGGCTATATACTGGGGTATAAATTATGTAGAAACTTAAACTCATATTTTCTCCAACTTCATTATACTCTTCACACAGTTTCCCTTACACTAGGTAAGAGTAATTCTGCTTCTTCATATTCATAAAGTATTTGGGTTATTATTGATTTTCCTCTGTCTTGACAATACCGTGTATATAATGATGCCTCAGCAAAATATATAAACTCAGCCACTAGAATATCAGGATCATACCAGCATCAACTCTGCTATTTTGGTCTAAGACAACACCTGAGCTCATGTATTTCTTTTCTCCCCCACCCCTCATTATTTTCTTCCCTCTCTCCCTGCACATTTCAACCATCTTCTCTCTCTCTCTCTCCTCTCTCTCTCTTTCTCTCTCTCTCTCTGTGTGTGTGTGTGTGTGTGTGTGTGTGTGTGTATTTTTTAAAAAAAGGTTTCTTTGCTTATATATTATGCACAAGAGTGCAGCATGAACTGCACTGCACTGGAACACTTGTATTTAGTTAATATTTCTTGAGTGAAAGACCTGAAACCTATATTTACTTAGTTATAATATAGATAGTCAAGGTCTGTTATTTCACAATTCTCTACTTAAATCCTTTTTTTAAAACTATTGTACAGTGATATTTATTGTTCCATAAAGTGATGATATGTGATAACTGTGATTTTGGTTTTCAAGTAACTGAATTTATTAAGTGTGCAACTAACAGGAATAAAATAAAACAAGAAATAGCAGGTAAAGAGAGCCAGGAGACAACAATATCATTTGGTCAAAACACCAAGCACAGAAAACTGGAGTACACCAATTGAGAGAAGAAACAAAAGATAAGACAGTCAAGTCCTGGCCTTACAAATATCTAGCATAATCACACTTGAGAAACCCAGTTCAAGCAGCCAACTGGATTTTTTTTTTTTTTTTTTTTTTTTAGCCCAAAACGTCCAAGATGGACAGATAATGCCTGAAGTTAAACTTCCAAATAGAAAAGGAATATCAGCAGCCAGGTAACATCATCAAATCAGACACTTACAATCAACCAACAGAAACTGACTGAGGCAGTTTAATAGTCATTAGGAATGCCCAATTGCCCCATTCTCCATGGATACGGACCCCATGGCTAAAGGGCTTCCTGCTCCTACTTCAGGTATTTTTTTTATGTGATGGGTTAAACACTAGTAATCTGAGTTAAATATTTTGCTGTGTAGGTATTCTCAAGGGCATTTTGTTTTTATGAATCTTAGCAGCATGCAGTTTCCCCTTTCTCCCCAAGCCCTTACAGGGTTGTGGAGGAGTATGAACCAAGAAGGTACTTTTTCAGAATGCTTGGCATTAATATGCTTGCGACTGAAGTAACCAGAGCAACTGTGCCTTTTAGTTAGCATAGGCAATGCTTAATACTTTACCAATATAATGTATATTACACTTATTTAAATACTATACTAAAGTAACATTTTCTATATACAAATCTTTAAATTTTTCAGTAGTTATCTTTTAGAAGCAATTTACATGTATTCTCACATAGACACAGAATTGTTATTGCAACAGTAAAGTTTAGTCCACAAATCACTTTTAAAATTTGTCTCAGATGTCCTACAAAACAAAATTATAACACTGTGTAGCTTCGGAATTGTTTCAGGTGTATATCAGTGTCTGAGGGTGGTTTTAAAGAGGTGGAGGTACTTAGATATTGAACTCTGCCTCACCAGTAACCATTCATAGAACAATCACTTCCTATAGTAAAATGGTTTGTAATTCTTACATTTATTTTATGCTTACAATTATTCCATTAGCATTTTCTATATAAATAATTGAGATGTAGATCTTGTTTTAATTCATGAGATCCTAATTCTAGATATTTACCTTTTATTTTAATTTTTTTAAACTTTTTTTAATTTTTATTTATTTATTATGTATACAGTGTTCTCCCTGCATGTACACCTGCGCACCAGAAGAGGAGGGCACCATATCTCATCATAGATTCTTATGAGTCACCATGTGGTTGCTGGGAATTGAACTCAGGACTTTTGTAAGAACAGTCAGCCATCTTAACCTCTTAGCCATCTCTCAGGCCCCGATATTTACCTTTTATACAAATAATAAAAAATGTGAATGTTTCCATAGATTCCATATAACATTTAATGAGTTTTCATCATCATAAAAATCTGCATTAGGCTCTTTCCTAGGGTCCTCTTTGTCGTTTAGCTTCTTTAGGACTATAGATTTTAGTATATTTATCCTATATTATATGCCTAATATCCACTTATAAGTGAGTATATGCCATGCATGTCTTTCTGCTTCTGAGATACCTCAGTCAGGAAGATTTTTTTCTAGTTCCCACTATTTGCCGGCAAATTTCATGATTTCCTTGTTGTTAATTGCTGAGCAGCATTCCATTGCATGAATGTAACACAATTTCTGCATCCATTCTTTAGTTGAGGGACAATGAGATTATTTCCAGATTCTGGCTATTAGAAATAAAGCTGCTGTGAACATAGTTGAGCAAAACCTCACTCAGAAGGGCAAACAGGATAGATATCAGAAGTAGAAAAAGAGAAGAAAACAGGACAGGGGCCTTCAATATAGGGCCTCTGAAAGACTCTACCCATCATAGTATGGAAGGAGATACTGACTCTTACAGCAAAGCTTTAGGCAGAGTGCAGGAAACCTTATGGAAGAAATGGGAGAGAGAAAGACCTGGAGGAGACAGGAACTGCACAAGGAGATCAACAGAGCCAAAAATCTTGGGCCCAGGAAGGTCCTGCTGAGACTGATACTCCCCACCAAGGAGTATCATGCATGGAGATAACCTAGAACCCCTGCACAGATGTAGTCCATGGCAGCTCAGTGCCCAAGTGGGTTCCCTAGTAAGGGGAGCAGGGACTGAATCGCATGAACTCATTGGCAGGCTCGCTGATCACCAACCCCTGAGGGGGGAGCAGCCTTGCCAGGCCACAGAGGAAGATGATGCAGCCAGCCCTTATGAGACTTGATAGGCTAGGGACAGATAGGAGAGGAGATTCTCCCATATCCATGGACTAGGGAAGGGCCATTGAGGGGGGAGAAGGGAGGGTGGGTAGGACTGGGAGGATACAGAGGAGGCTTCAGGTGGGATACAAAGTAAATAAATTATAATAAATAAATAGATAAATAGATAAAATTAACTATAAAAATCTCAGTAGGAGTCAATTGTATATGATTTACTTGTCATATGTTAAGGTGCTCTATCAATTTTAACATAAATATCAAATTCAATCACCTAAAAGTTATTAGAGGATATACACATAGGAGCTTTTGAAATGAGCTATATCTTTCTTTTATTGCTTTATTTATTAACTTTTTCTTTATTATTATTATTACAATTTATTCACTTTGCATCCTGGCTGTACCCCATCCCTGATCTCCTCCCAGTCCCATCCTTTATCCCTCTTCTACCCCTATGCCACTCCCCTAGTCTGCTGATAAGGGAGAACATCCACCCCTAATATCTGACCCTAGCCTATCAGGTCTCATCAGGAATGGCTGCATCCTCATTAGGGGGAGGTAATCAAAAAGCAGGCAACTGAGTTCAGGCCAGTGACTGCTGATGCTCTCCTTTGTAAGAAACCAAAATGGAGACTGAGTGCCTATGGGCTTCCTTTGAGCAGGGGTGACTAGGTCCTCTACAAGCATGCTCCTTAGTCTCTGTAGACCCCTGGCCCAGAATTTTTGGCTCTAATGGTCTTCTTTTGGAGTTCCTGACCCCTCCAGGTCTTTCTATCTCCCTCTTCTTTCATAAGATTCCTTGCACTGTGCCAAATATTTGTCTATGAGACTCAATATCTGCATCAATACCCTGCTGGGTAGAATCTTTCATAAGCACTTTGTAGAAGACTCTTGTCCTGCTCCCTCTCTTCTCCTACTTCAGATGTCTGTCCTGTTTGCCCTTCTGAATGAAGAATAAGCCTTTCCCCTAGCGTCCTATGTGTTGTTTAGCTTCTTTAGGACTATAGATTTTACTATGTGTATCTTAAATTATATGGCTAATATCCACTTATAAGTGAGTATATACCATATGTGTCTTTCTGCTTCTCCATTACCTCACTCAGGATGATGTTTTCTAGTTCCATCCATTTTCCTGTAAATCTTCACCAACCCTACATCTGACAGAGGGTTAATATCCAGAATATACAAAGAACTCAAGAAGTTAAATACCAACAAACCAAGTAATCCAATTAAAAAATGGGGTACAGAGCTAACAGAATTTTCAACAGAAGAATATCGAAATGCAGAGAAATATTTAAAGAATTGTTTGTTGTCTTTAGTCAACAAGGAAATGCAAATCAAAATCACCCTGAGATTCTACCTTACACCATAAGAATGGCTCAGACCACAAGGAGAGCAACAGATCCAAAAAGTGTGGGCACAGGGGTCTTTTCTGAGACTGATACTCCAGCCAAGAACCACTCATGGAGACAAGTTAGAATCCCTGCACAGAGGTAGCCCATGGCAATTCAGTGTCCAAGTGGGTTCCCTAGTAAGGGAATAGGGACTGTCTCTGACAGGAACTGATTGGCCTGCTCTTTGATCACCTCCCCTAGGTGGGGGAGCAGCCTTACCAGGTCACAGAGAAAGACAATGCAGCCACTCCTGATAAGACCTGATAGACTAGGATCAGAAGGAGGGGCACAGGTAGGGAAAAGGGAGGGAGGGTGGGGTTGGGAGGGGAGGAGGGAGGGAGCTACAGGGGGGATACAAAGTGAATAAAGTGTAATTAATAAAAATAAAAATAATTATAAAAATTTTGAATATGTATTTAAAAATTAAATTACAAACAAAACTCAAAAAAAAAAAAAAAAACCTCAAGGGACAACACATGCTTGAGAGACTGTGGAGAAAGGGGAACCCTCCTCCATTGCTGGTGGGAATGTAAACTTGTACAAACTCTTTGGAAATCAGTCGGGTGCTTTCTTAGACAATTAGGAATAGCACTACCTCAAGATCCAGCTATACCTCTCCTGGGCATACATCTGAAAGGTGCTCAGCCAAAAAAGGACATTTGCTCAACTATGTTCATAGAAGCTTTATTCATAATAGCCAGAATCTGGAAACAATGTAGCTTTCCCTCAATAGAACAATGGATAAGAAACTGTGGTACATTTACACAATGGAATATCACTCAGCAATTATTTACTTTACATCCTTATCATATCTACCTTTCTCCTCTCCCCGCAGTCCCACTCTTTTCCCTTCCCCCCCATTCTCCCTCCCCTACTACACAGAAAAGAAAAACCTGCCCCCCCTAACAGCCCACCCCAGCACATCAAGCCATCAGGACTGAACATGTCCTCTTCCATTAAAGCCAGATAAGGCAGTCCTGCCTGGAGGTCATGATGGAAAAGCAAGAAAAGGAGTTCATGTCAGAGACAGCTCCTGCTCCCCTTTTTGACATTCCCCCAAACTCTATTCTACCATTATCCCTGCACATCTTGATGGCAAGATTGAGTTTGGGTTGAAGATTTTGTGGGTGGGTTGGTGTTCCCCTTCCTCGACTTAGAAGTCCTGTCTGGCTGGGAGGCGGCCTCTTCTGTTTCCTGCTTCTAGGAGGCTTAGCTAGAGTCATTCCTATCTCCTCCAGGGAGCCTACCCCATTGTAGGTCTCCAGCTTGTCTCAGAGATGACCTTGTCCTGGGTTTCTCTTCTCTCTCCAAGCCCTCTGGCCTCCCGCCCCGTGAAATAAAGATAAAGATCATATGCCTATCTTTTGAAGATCATGAATAATATATGTTCTAGATAGATCTGTAGAAAGTAATTGTGTAAATCAAAGTATTATTGTTCTTTGTTCAGAACTGTGAGCTACCAAGTTTATGCAGCTAGTCTATCAGTAACGTTTTAGTTGGAATCTTGGCTACATTTTTGGTGTCTTACCCATCAATAAATCAGGTTGAGAACAGTTTTTACCCTCATATATTGTCACTTATAGTTACTTTTAAGTGTTTTGTTGTGCATGCAATGGCTACATAGTTTTCTGATCACTTTATAGAATAATTACTCTTCCACAACTACTATTCTGAAGTATGAGTGTGCACACATGCGTGTGTGCATGGGTGTGTGTGTGTGTGCATGGGTGTGTGTGTGTGTGCGTTTGTGTGTGTGTGTGTGTGTTGTAGCTGTCAGCATTGGTTGTCATTACTAATGAAGCCATATACTAAGGGTATTGATTCTTCTTGACCAGAATTGTAATAACCATTCACTAATGGTTAAGCATATGCATAATGTGAAGAGTTCCCGGAGCCACTACAAAAAGGGAGTTTCCTTCTACTCTTGACAGCCTCGTAAAAATCAATGAATGTATTTTAGAAGAGTAGCTGTTGTGGAAGAAGTAAAGGACAAGCCTAGTTTATTTTTCACACAGGGTCTCTGTGTGTAGCCATGCTGCCCTTAAGCCTGTGATTAACTTTTCTCACCTTCCTGAGTGGGGATTTCCTGCAGATGGAACATGCCCAACTGGAGATAGGTTGTGAAGAGCAAGCACCAACAAAAATTCTAAAGAAAGTTTGGAGGTCTGAATTAAGAGGTTATAACACAATGCAGGTGCATCATTTTTATTTTTTACCCCGCTACTCCATTTTAAATTATATCAAGGAAAGAATCCAGTGGTGTGTTTAAAAGTAATACTATAATATTGTGAGAACTTGGAAATATCTGAGTTATACAATAACACTTCATACTTTAAGACTGTTATTTTTCTGAAGAAATGAGAAAACAAAGTTCTTATTTTGTATGATCATCTATTTTCCTTTATAAATCAAGACTGCCAGTCTGAATAGTATCAACAACAGCACAATAGTTCCACGGTCCTTGCATTTGTAAAGGTATTGTCCAAGTGTATGCCTACACTGCTTACCCTGTAGAGGTTTATTATTCCTGAACTTAGTGATTCAAATATTTATGTACTGTGAATTTCACATTTGCACATAAAAATATGTAAACAATTTCTCTGGCTTTTCTATAAAGAGAGTTAGACAGCACAAGCTTTTTCTAATTATATTTGAAGAATATACCGTACTTGAACTTGAAGAGGTTATGTTGAGCTCCTGGAAGTTACATTACTTTTCCTGTTGCTAGGATAAAATCACCTGAACAAAGGAGCTTCAAAAACGTATGTTCTTAGTTTAGTTCAGTGTTTGAGTGTATACTGCACCCAGGTGGGAAGTCCTGGTGGCAGGACCTTGAGACAACAGATGAAGTTTGATGGTCAGGAGACAGAATGATAGATACAAGTGGTCAGCTTCTCTTGCTGTCATCCAGGGCCCATTCCCACAGTATGGTAAAGCCCACTTTTAGGGTGAGCCTTCACAATCCAGATAACCTAACCAAGTTACTCTCACACAGTCATTGCCTAAGGTAAAGGTAACTGAGATAATCCCTCACTTGGGATGCGTACAGTTTTGTATTCTAGGTCATTTTAAATTTTGTAAGGTTGACAAAAGGTATTAATGAGTTCATATGGAAGATCATTATCGCTCTGCTAATGACTGGAAAGAAAATAATTCTCCCATAGTAGTGAAAGGAGAATAAGCTTTCTGTAGTGAAGCTATGATTTAGAAAGTCACAGAACATATATTTACAACTTGGAAGTAATTCCACCTCTTTGTGTTGATCTGTAGGTGAACAATTAGCTTCCCACAACTAACTTAAATTTTCCTTTCAGCTCTGCCATAAACACCCGGTTTAGAATCTTCCAATTAAAGAGATGTAGTCTTTCATAATTTTATTTCAGTTTACTTTATTTTAAAATTTCAAAACATAGTTAGTGATAAGTTTGCTCTTTTTATTTTTTAAATTTTTTATTATTATCATTTATTTACAATTTATTCAATTTGTTTCCCTGCTGTGGCTGCCTCTCTTATCCCCTCCCAATCCCACCCTCCTTCTCTCTTCTCCCCCTAAGCCACTCTACTAGTCCAGTGATAGGAGAGGTCCTCCTCCTCCTCTTCTATTTGACCCTAGCCTATGAAATTTCATCAGCACTGGTTACATTATCTTCCTCTGTGGCCTGGTGAGGTTGCACCCCCCACACACACCAGGGGATAAGCCAGCTTGTCACTGAATTCATGCCAGAGAAAGCCTCTGCTTCCCTTTCTAGGGACCCCACTTGGATACTGACTCTATGGACTACATTTGAGCCAGAGTTTTAGGTCCTCTCCATGCATTGCTCTTGGTTGTTGTATCAGTCTTTGCAGAAGCCCCAGGGCTCAGATATTTTGGCTCTGTTGGTCTCCTTTTGGAGCTCCTGTCCCCTCCAGGTCTTTCTTTATCCCCCTTATTTCATAAGACTACCTACACTCTGCCCAAAGTTTGGCTATGACTCTCAGCCTCTGCTTTGCTACCTTGATCAGTAGAGTCTTTCAGAGGCCATCTGTGGTAGGCTCCTATCCTGTTCCCTGGCTTCACCTGATTCCTATGTCTTTTGGGTTTGTCCTTCTGAATGAGGATTAAGCATCTTCCCTAGGGTCTTCCTTGTTGTTTAGCTACTTTAGTGTATATATTTTAGCATTTTTATCCTATATTATATGACTAATATCCACTTATGACTGCGTACATACCATGTGTATCTTTCTGCTTCTGTGTATATCCCAGCTGTAGCCCCTCCCTCATCCCCTTCCAATCTCATTCTTTCTCCCTCTTCATTCCCCATCTCCCTCCCTCAGTCCACTGATAGGGGAGGTCCTCCTCCCCTTCCATCTGACCCTGGCCTATCAGGTCTCATCAGGACTGGCTTCCCTTTTCTTCTATTGTGGCCTGCTACTCCCCCAGGAGGAGGTGATCAAAGAGCCAGCCACTGAGTTCATGTCAGATACAGAGCCTACTCCCCTTACTAGGCAAGCCACTTGGAGGCAGAGGTGACATTGGCTACATCTAAACAAGGGGTCGTGGCTGTCTCCATGCACAGTCCTTGGTTGAAGTATCAGTCACAGAAAATACCCCCGGGCCCAGATTTTTTGGTTCTTTTGCTCTCCTTGTGAAGTTCCTGTCCCCTCCAGATCTTTCTATTTCTTTCTTCTTTCGTAAGATTCCCTGCACTCT
This sequence comes from Meriones unguiculatus, assembly GCF_030254825.1. Classification (NCBI taxonomy): domain Eukaryota; kingdom Metazoa; phylum Chordata; class Mammalia; order Rodentia; family Muridae; genus Meriones; species Meriones unguiculatus. The sequence goes on along the minus strand of NC_083367.1, from coordinate 15,862,654 downwards.
GCCCAACGTTTGGCTATGAGTATCAATCAGCATCTGCTTTGATACCCTACTGGTAGAGTCTTTCAGAGACCCTCTGTGGTAGGCTCCTGTTCCCTAATTAAGTGGATATTAGTCATATAATATAGGATAAACATACTAAAATATATACTCCTAAAGAAGCTAATCAAGAAGGAGGACCCTAGGGATGTTGTTCAATCCTCACTCAGAAAGCAAATAGGATAGATATCAGAAGCAGGAGAAAACATGGCAAGGTTTGAGGGGTAGAAAACTAGAGATTGTTTAGATAATAGTTTTGGTTGGAGAACTGACAGTTCTCTATTCCTCAGCATATCAGTTCATCTTTAACTATTATATGAATATGTAAACTCTGGAAATATTAAAATACAGATTCTGATTAATAAATAGATATATTAGAGATCTATTTTTCTAACAACTTCCTATGTTTGATCTGTTGTGAACAGACAACTACATTTTGAGTGAAGCAAGTATTAACTATTTTATTCAGATGGACTATTATATCTGCTCTCCTGATCATAATATTCTCTCCATAACCTTGAATAATTGCAAGAAATTATTCAATCTTGTACTTGTTTCTGAAGGTCATGTACTAATTTTGTACAGTTGAAGGTTAAGCACCCAATAATGTGGAAGTAAGTAATAAGGTATTTACTCTTAAAATGCTGTGAACTACAGTAATGACTGGCACTGGTGAACATATTATAGGAGTAACCAAATGCTTTATAATTGGATTAATGGGCAATTCTAAAGATCAAACTCATGACTACTACTGTTAAATGGATCAAGAATATAAGAGGACCTAAGGCTAACCTACAACTATTAATCTGCTAAATTAACATAATAATAGACTACCATTAACATATATTTACATCTATAGGTTAGCCCAGCTCTTATCTTTATCCAAAATATTTTTATTGTGTAGAAGATAGTAATTAATACAGAGACTGACAACTTGTCAGCCTTTTAAGACTAAAATACTGTGGCATGCTCGCATCTAACAGGGACAAATGTATAACCCCTCAATCCAAGTACACATATTCTCCATTGTTCAGGATCATCAGAGAAGAGGAGACATGAAAGGCTGTTAGACACAGAGTGGAGGGTTCCTTGAAAATGATATTTTCCTGACATGACTGATCCACTGCACATTTGAACTTATGGTGGCTGTGGCTACATGGACAAGACATGCAAAGAGAAAAAGCCTGGGAAAAGATGCAGGTTGTGCTAGAATGCAAAACAAAAGCATGCAAATGCTATGAGTAAAAGAGGTATTGGAGAGCCTGCACAAAATATATTCTAGATTAGGACAAAGAGTAAGGTGTGTGTGTGTGTGTCTGTGTGTGTGTGTGTGTGTGTGTGTGTGTGTTTGTGAATATCTATCTATCTATCGTTACTTTAATACAAGATCTCATTATTTAGCATTAGTCGACCTTGAACTTTCTAGGTATCCCAGGCTGTCATCTGTTTTAACCTTTGATCCTCAAGTCTTTGATTCTGGAGTCCTGAGATTATTTGCTAACATGAGCAATATGACATTGCTGCTTAAGTTGTGAGGTATTTGGTTTACTGTAGGCACTTTAATAATTCTACATATCATTGTTACTGTGTTCATATAAGTAAGCAAAATGTAGGTAACACAAATGGTTCTGTGAAGTTTGTTTGCCTGATTGTGGTCTGTGACTAACAGGTCATTACTGTGTTTCTTCTGCCCAAAGTTTATATTATTGCTATTATTGAAGCAAAGGTATTTGTTTTCTTTAAAAAAAAAAAAGAAAGGTTTTTATAATCTTCGTAAGATTTTAAGCTCATTTCCATGTTTACAATGTAATTAAACATAGGCAGATTAAATCCAATAAAACTATACTAATCAAAATATTATAGATTGGGGCGGGGCAAGATGGCGGTGCCGGGAGGACTCTCATTCTGACAATCAGCACAGCAGGATCAGCACAGTGACCAGCAATCAGAAATCGTAGCCATAAAACACAGTGATTGTGTTTCCCAGGGGAGAGGATACCCCATGGTGGGGGATTCAATCAGCTTTTAACTCACCCGGCTAAACCATGGAAGATATCCAGGTTCCACCAGACACTTGGCTGCCGGCCGCCAGCCCCAGCCCCAGCCCCAGCCCAGAGCCACAAGCCAGTGTCTCTGGTCACGGTCCCAGACTAAACCATGTGCACCACACTATCAGAGACTGGAATTTTCAGTAGAGAGATAACCCCACGGTATAGGAAACGAATGGGACCGACCTTAGGTCACCCACACATCCCCTGGAAAAGATTCGGTTTCCACGGGCGCCCCAGGAGCCAGCCCGGAGCCAGAGCCGGGGACCCAGGCTCAGGCACAGAGCTCTGCCTGCATGCCTGATTTGCCACCTGAGTTAGAACTGTGGGCACTAGGGCACCAGCGAATGAGTTTCACTGTCCTGTGCAAACACACAGAGAGGGAAACGGCTGGTCTGATCTCAGAGTACTCAGCCGACACCCCCACCCTGGAAAGGTCTTGGGAAAATTACCCACTTTAGGCAGACTCCCAGGCTCCCAAAGGCTGGAAAGTCAGACACAGGCAGTTTCTGCATGCCAGGCAGCTGGTTGAGACTGAGCCACCATCACTCAGCTGTGCTCCAGGCACAGGCAGTTTCTGCGGCCAGCCAGCTGGTGGACACTGAGCAGTGCGCACCAGGGCAAAAAAAGACACTGGGAGTCCCTGTCTCCAGGTAATCCACAGGGAAGGAAAGAAACTATACTGACTTAAATCACCCAATCCTTCCCTGGAAAAAGCCTAGCAGACCGGCAGGGCCGAGCTGCCATCACTCAGCTGTGCTCCAGACACAGGCACAAACAATTGCTGCATGCCAGAGGTCCAACTGGGTCACAGTAGCCGATCATTAAATTTACAGCAAGAAACACAGAAACAGGGCAGCTGTCCTCAGGACTTCCCTGGGTGAGAAGAGAACCCTCTCAACTAACAAAGACCACAGTTACCACTCAGGTCTCTATCCCTGAGGTGAGCAGCAGCAACTCCTGAAAAAACACCAGCCATCCAGGGACTCTACCCAAAAAGCTGAGAAGACATCCTTCAGGAAAAACCAGCTTTCTGCAAAGGGGATTCTCTCCACCACAGGATCCCCAGGAACCACCAGAAAATAACCCCAAACACCTAAGATAGCACAATGGGTAGAGGCCAGCATAAAAGCTCAAGCAACAAAAGACAGAGCAATATGGCATCTCCAGAACCCAGTTACCCAGGGGCAAGTAGCCCTGGACACCCCAGCATAACTGAAATCCAAGAAGATGATCTAACAACTATGCTCAAGAAGATGATAACAGAGGAAATAAATAAGATACATAAATACATAGAGCAAGATAAACTCAAACAGAATATTGCCATCCGTAAAGAAATAGAGGAAGCTGCAGCCAAACAGTTTATGGCCTTTAGAAAGGAAATGCTTAAAGCACTGAATGAAATAAAAGAAACAAGAGTTGAAGGAACTAAAAGAAAAACAGGAAAGTACAATCAGACAGGTGAAGGAAGTAAACAAAACAACTCAAGACCTGAAGATAGAATTGGAAAAATTAAAGAAAACACAAATGGAAGAAATAATGGAGAAGAAGAACCTAGGGAAGAAAACAGGAACTACAGAGGTAAGCATAACCAACAGACTACAAGAGATGGAAGAAAGAATCTCAGGTGTAGAAGATACAATGGAAGAAATCGATGTATCTGTCAAAGAAAATGTTAAATCCAAAATAGTCCTGACACAGAACGTACAAGAAATCCAAGACAATATGAAAAGACAAAACCTAAGAATAATAGGTATAGAGGAAAAAGAAGACTCCTTTCTCCAAGGCCCAGAAAATATTTTCAACAAAATCATTGAAGAAAATTTCCCCAAGTTAAAGGAGAGGCCAATAAGAATACATGAGGCCTACAGAACACCCAACAAATTTGACCAGAAAAGAAAATCCTCCCACCACATAATAATCAAAACAGTAAGTATACAGAACAAAGAAAAAATACTAAAAGCCGCAAGGAAAAAAGGCCAAGTAACATATAATGGCAAACCCATTAGAATCACACCTGACTTTTCAACAGAGACTATGAAAGCCAGAAGGGCCTGGAGAGATATCATGCAGACCCTAAGAGAACACAGATGTCAGCCCAGGCTACTATACCCTGCAAAGCTATCAGTCCTCATAGACGGAGAAAATAAGATATTCAATGACAAAAACAAATTTCAACAATAACTACACACAAATCCAGCATTACAGAAGACACTGGAAGGGAAAATACAACCCCAAAAAATTAGCTTCTTTCAAGAAAACACAGGAAATAATTAACCTTACTAGAGTAAAACAAAAAGAAACCAAGCACACAACCTGATGACCACAGCCAACATCAAAATCAAGGGATCTAACAGCCACTGGTCATTAATCTCTCTCAACATCAATGGACTCAACTCTCCAATAAAAAGACACAGATTAACAGAATGGATACATAAACAAAACCCAGGAATGTTGCATACAAGAAACACACCTAAGGCACAAAGATAGACATTACCTGAGGGTAAAGGGTTGGAAGATGACTTTCCAAGCAAACAGACCCAAGAAGCAAGCAGGAGTAGCCATTCTAATATCTGATAAAATAGACTTTCAACCAAAATTAATCAAAAGAGATGGGAAGGACACTTCATACTCATCAAAGGAAAATTCCACCAGGAAGACATCACAATCCTGAACATCTATGCCCCAAATACAAGGGCACCCACATTTGTGAAAGAAACAATGATAAAACTTAAACCACATATAGATCCCCACACATTAATAGTGGGAGACTTCAACACCCCACTCTCAACAAAGGACAGGTCAACAAAACAGAAATTAAACAAAGAAACAATGTCTCTGACAGAGGTCATGAATCAAATGGGCCTAACAGACATTTACAGAACTTTACACCCAAACACAAAAGAATTTACCTTCTTCTCAGCACCTCATGGAACCTTCTCCAAAATAGACCATATAGTGGGTCACAAAGCAAGCCTCAACAGATACAAGAAGATTGAAATAATCCCTTGTATCTTGTCTGATCACCATGGAATAAAGCTGGACCTCAACAATAACAGAAATAGCAAAAAGCCTACACACACATGGAAACTGAACAACTTGTTACTAAATGACAACTGGGTCAGGGAAGAAATAAAGAAAGAAATTAAAGTCTTTCTAGAAATCAATGAAAATGAAGACACAACATACCCGAACTTTTGGGACACAATGAAAGCAGTGCTAAGAGGAAAGTTCATAGCACTAAGTGCCTCCAAGAAGAAATTCGAGACAGCTTATTCAAGCAACTTAATGGCTCACTTAAAAGCCCTAGAAAAAGAAGAAGCAGACACACCAAGAAGGAGTAGATGGCTGGAAATAATCAAAGTCAGGGATGAAATCAATCAATTGGAAACAATTAAAACAATTCAAAGAATCAATGAAACCAAGAGCTGGTTCTTTGAGAAAATCAACAAGATCGACAAACCCTTAGCCAAGCTAACTAAAAGGCAGAGAGACAACACCCAAATCAACAAAATCAGAAATGAAAAGGGGGACATAACTACAGACACTGAGGAAATCCAAATAACCATTAGGACTTACTTCAAAAGTCTAAATGCCACAAAATTTGAAAATCTAAATGAAAAGGACAATTTTATTGATCAATTTGATTTACCAAAGCTGAATCAGGACCAGGTAAATCAACTAAATAGTCCTATATCCCCCAAAGAAATAGAAGCAGACATCAAAAGTCTCCCATCCAAAAAAAGCCCAGGATCTAATCGCTTCAGCACAGAATTCTACCAGACCTTCAAAGAAGAGCTAACACCAATTCTCTTCAAACTATTCCACAAAATAGAAACAGAAGGAACATTACCAAACTCATTCTATGAAGCCACAGTCACCTTGGTACCTAAACCTCACAAAGACTCAACAAAGAAAGAGAATTTCAGGCCAATCTCCCTTATGAACATAGATGCAAAAATACTTAACAAAATACTTGCAAACTGAATCCAAGAACACATCAAAGATATTATCCACAATGACCAAGTAGGCTTCATCCCAGGTATGCAGGGGTGGTTCAGTATACGGAAATCCATCAATGTGATCCACCATATTAACAAACAGAAAGAAAAAATCCACATGATAATCTCCTTAGATGCTGAAAAAGCATTTGACAAAATCCAACATCCATTCATGTTTAAAGTATTGGAGATATCAGGGATAAAAGGCATCTATCTCAACATGGTAAACGCGATAAACAGCAAACCAATAGCCAACATCAAACTAAACACAGAGAAACTTAAAGCAATCCCACTAAAATCAGGGACAAGACAAGGCTGCCCACTCTCAACATATCTCTTCAACATAGTGCTGGAAGTCCTTGCTAGAGCAATGAGACAGTTGAAGGAGATCAAGGGGATACAGATTGAAAAAGAAGAATTCAAATTATCACTATCTGCAGATGATATGATAGTATACATGAGTGACCCCAAAAACTCTTCCAGAGAACTCCTATAGCTGATAAACACCTTCAGCAATGTGGCCAGATACAAAATTAACTCAAAAAAAAATCAGTAGCACTCCTGTATACAAAAGACAAAAGGGCTGAGAAAGAAATTAGGGAAACAACACCCTTCACAATAGCCACAAATGACATAAAGTACCTTGGTGTAACCCTAACCAAACAAGTCAAAGACTTGTATGAAAAAAATTTCAAGTCTCTGAAGAAAGAATTAGAAGAAGATATGAGAAGATGGAAAGATCTCCCATGCTCATGGCTTGGCAGGATTAACATAGTAAAAATGGCCATCTTACCAAAAGCAATCTACAGATTCAATGCAATTCACATCAAATTGCCAACACAATTCTTTTCATACCTTGAAAGAAAAATTCTCAACTTCGTATGGAATAACAAGAAACCCAGAATTGCTAAAACAATCCTCTACAATAAAAGATGTTCTGGAGGTATCTCCATCCCTGATCTCAAGCTGTACTATAGAGCAACAGTTACAAAAACTGCATGGTACTGGCATAGAAACAGAATGATGGATCAATGGAACCAAAGAGAAGACCCAGAAATAAACCCACACACTTATGGACACCTGATTTTTGACAAAGATGCCAAAACCATACAATGGAAAAAAGTTAGCATCTTCAACAAATGGTGCTGGTCTAACTGTATGTCTACATGTAGAAAAATGCAAATACATCCATACTTATCACCCTGCACAAAACTGAAGTCCAAGTGGATCAAAGACCTCCACATAAAACCAGACACATTAAATCGGCTAGAAAAAAAAAGTGGAGAATACCCTAGAACTCATTGGTACAGGAGAGAACTTCCTTAACAGAATACCAACAGCACAGGCTCTAAGAGCAACAATCAATAAATGGGACCTCCTGAAACTGAAAAGCTTCTGTAAAGCAAAGGATACTGTTGTCAAAACACAGCGACTGCCTATAGATTGGAAAAGAATCTTCACCAACCCTTTATCTGACAGAGGACTCATATCTAGTATATATAAAGAACTAAGGAAGCTGAAAAGCAACAAACCAAGTAATCCACTTAAAAAATGGGGAATAGAGCTAAACAGGGAACTCTCTGTAGAGGAATATCAAATGGCAGAGAAGCATTTAAAGAAATGCTCAATATCATTAGCCATTAGGGAAATGCAAATCAAAACACCCCTGAGATTTCACCTTACACCCATCAGAATGGCCAAGATAAAAAACTCAATTGACAACACATGCTGGAGAGGTTGTGGAGAAAGGGGGACCCTTCTCCACTGCTGGTTGGAATGTAAACTTGTACAACCACTCTGGAAATCAATCTGGCGCTTTCTCAGACAACTAGGAATAGCGCTTCCTCAAGATTCAGCCATACTGCTCCTAGGCATATATCCAAAAAAGGCTCAAGTACACAAAAAGGACATTTACTCAACCACGTTTGTAGCAGCTTTATTTGTAATAGCCAGAAGCTGGAAACAACCCAGATTCCCCTCAACTTAAGAATGGATGCAGAAATTGTGGTACATCTATACAATGGAGTATTACTTAGCAATGAAAAATAAGGAAATCATGAAATTTGCAGGTAAATGTTGGGACCATCCTGAGTGAGTTGTCCCAGAAGCAAAAAGACACACATGGTATATACTCACTCATATAAACATACAACATAGGAGAAACCCACTAAAATCGGTACATCTCAACAAACTAAGCAAAAGAGAGGACCCTAACTAAAACGCTCAATCGCCATCCTGAAAGGCAAAGAGGATGGACATCAGAAGAAGAAGAAAACAGGAAACAACCTAGGAACCTGCCAAAGTGCACTTCTGAAAGCCTCTGCCCTGCAGACTATCAAAGCAGATGCTGAGCCTGATGGGCAACTGTTGGGCAGAGTGAATGGAATTTTATGTAAGAAGTGGGAAATAGCCAGAGCTGGAGAGGACGGGAACTCCACAAGGAGAGCAACAGAACAAGAAAATTTGAATACAGGGAACTTCCCAGAGACTCATACTCTAACCCAGGACTATTCATAGAGATAACCCAGAACCCCTGCACAGATGTAGCCCATGGCAATTTAGTGTCCAAGTTGGTTACATAGTGATGGGAAGAGGGACTGTCTCTGACATAATCTGATTGGCCTGCTCTTTGATCACCTCCCCATGAGGGGGGAGTAGCCTTACCAGGCCACAGAAGAAGACAATGCAGCCATTCCTGATGTGATCTGATAGACTAAAATCAGAAGGAAGGAGAGGAGGACCTCCCCTATCAGTAGACTTGGGGAGTGGCATGCATGCAGAAACGGGAGGAAGGGTGGGATCGGGAGGGAAGGAGGGAGGGGCTTATGGGGGGATACAAAATGAATAAAGTGTAATTAATAATAAAAAAATTATAGATTTAAAATTCTATAGATTGTTATTTATTGAGAAGTGTGTGTGCATCCTTTTTCCCAGATCTGATTTTATATTCTGAATAAGTTTGATGGCTTATATGGCCTTATTATCTCAGGAAGAGCATTGTATCCAAATAAGAGAGTAACTCTATAATGATTTTAATGAATTGTAGTTTCTATAATAATGTCTGTAGATGTTCTCAGATATTCTATTTTTTCTGCTTTTTTGAGACAGGTGGGAGGCTATCACTACATACTCCAGCTGGCCTCATATTGACTGTGTATTCTGTATTTTCTTTGTCCTTGAATTGTCAAACTTTCTGCCTCAGTCCTCTCAGAGATGAAATTTATATTTGCTTTTTAAAATTGTCTTTTTTATCATTTATCATTTAAAGTATGATACTTTTTTCCTTTCTATCTATTCTTATTTCACTTACTACAAACTAAATGCAGTTTCCCCTTCTCCCTGCCCCCCTCTGCTACTCTCTCCCACCTCCACCCTCTCAGATCCACTGCTGCAGAAAAGATCAGATCTCCCAGGAATCTGCCAAGGAATATGGCATATCAAGTTACAGTAAAATTAGGCACATACCCACAAATCAAGACAGGATGAGGCAACCAGGTACAAGAAAGAGGGTCTGAAAAGCAGGCAAAAGAGTCAGAGACAGTCCTCGTTTCCACTATTACAAATTCCATACTAACACCAAGCTACACAACCATAGCATATCATATATGCAGACGGCCTGGGTCAAACCCATATATGCTCCCTGATTGTTGGTTCAGTCTCTGTGAGCTGCTGTGAGCCCTTGTTGTTTATGGGTTTTCTTGTGGTGTCTTGACCTATCTGGTGCCTGCAATCATTCCTCCACCTCTTACACAGAATTCCTCAAGCTCTGCTTAATGTTTGCTTGTAAGGTGTCTGCAATCTGTTTCCATCAGTTGCTGGATGATGCCTCTCTGGATGTGATTATACAGGGCTCATGTTTATGACTACAGCAGAATATCATGAATATCATTAGGAATCAGTGTGTGTGTGTGTGTGTGTGTGTGTGTGTGCACATAAAAGACAGAGTATGTGTGCATGCTAGTCATGTTTGTTTGTGTCCTAGGTCTTTAGGTTATGCAGCCTCTGATTCCTGGACTTCAAGGCAGTGTCAGGGTTGAGCCTCTCTCATTGCATGGTGGTTGGCTATTCCCACAAGTTCTGCCCCACCTTTACCCCAGAACATTTTCAGGTAAGACAAATTGTAAATTGAGGTTCTGTGACTGGTGGGTGTTCTAATTTCTCCACTGTGAGTCTTGTCTGTTTATAGAAGAAGGCTTGCTCACACTCCCTTTCCCCCATTACTAGGAATCTTTGCTAGGGTCACCCTCGTAGATTCCAGGCAGTTTCCATTGCACTACATTTCTCTCACCCCACTGAAAGGCCAAGCAATTCCAGTTGTCTATCGCAGTATTCTCTTGTCTTTTGACATTTAATAGTTGTTTGTCTTAGGTAAGTTGCATGCCTTCAAGCTTCAACAGATTATTTAAAAAAAATTGTAATAAGAAAACTTGGATATTGTCATTATATTTATTAAACATAAAAGTTCTGGGACTGTAAAATCCACAGTAGTGTTAATAACTGCTGATACACTGAATCATAAGTACAAATTGAAAACATACATAAAGAGAGGAACACCTCCTGTTTTCAGGGAAGAAACAGACATTATTCCACCAATGTTCTTTTCAGTACAATATTTAATGTTCTTCATGTTTCAATGAAAGTCCCTTATTAAAACTCTTAGTTTTTCTAGTAGAAAGGAGGTATATTGTGGGAAGGGGAAGGGGTGGGAGAGAAAGAGAGAGGAGGGTGGCAGCCATGACAAAGAGAGACAGAGGGATACAGGGTAAGTGAACCAAGAACGATCATAAGAGAAAGAGAGCTAGGAAGGCTGGTGGGATGAGGCCTCCTATCAGGCACACACCCTGTGCACACCTGCCACAGCAGATGATGATGTCACAGGTTTCTAGGCCCCTGAAGACAGGCCAGCTGAGTCACATCTTACACCAACCTTTCTCCCTTTTCAGTTAATTAAAATATGAGGAACTAGGAAGGGGTGGTGAGGTGGGAATGAGGACACATCATTCAAAAGCTGCTTCCTGCTGACTTGAGGGCGACAGACATCTTTGGGGAACCCTGAGAGAATTTGGAGAAGGATTTGGCGAAGTCCTGGGAGAGATGCTATTTTAGTACTGTTCAGGATCTGTGAGAACATCTGGGGATAGGAAGGAAAATCCAGGTCCAGCTGATGAAATAATCTGCGAGGTTAGACTGGACCACCTTTGGCTTTGTTGCTGTCCGGGAGGCAGGAAACACCTCACCTGGCAGGATACTGGAACACAGATACAGGCAGAAAACAAAGTTCAGTTGGTGAGGGAGAAAATTAATTTTTTAGATGTACATTTGAAGCTTTTGGACCCATGGTTGTGGTAGCTGGGGAAGGGGAGTTCCAAAACTAGGGAAAGGAGGAGGAGTCCCACCCTCTGAATTAGGTGATAGGTAGGAAACTTGGGCTGTTGGTTAACAGTATTTATCTGGACTCCATCTGACCTGAGAAGTGGATTCAGGTGGATTTACTGTGGCTTACACTGGTCCTTAAAACTCACTTCTTTTGTAGTGTGCTGTACTTTAAGCATACTGCACTGGTGGTATGACTGGAAGAAAATTTAGTTAAGTTAATAATTATTTCTTTTATACATACATGCATTTAGGTTAATGAACACATACAACAAAACTTGCCACACATTTCTTCTAATATATAAAATCCCTTTTGAAGCAGTAAGTGATATTCCTTTCTTTCTAGTTTCCTCCTCAGTGTTATGAACGTGGAATGATGTGTGCACCCATTGCAGTGATTTAGCTGAATATTTACACATCTTTAATAACTGCTGTTGTCAACAAAGCATCTTTTATTGAGGCTGCTGGGACTCCACAAAACTAAGATGCTTCAAGTTAGGTATGTTCATTGAGAGTCTTATTTTCTTTATATCCATGGCCAGTATCATAAACATCAAGATAAATGTCAAAGTCCTCAACACGGTAATGTTTTCAAGTGATGAAAATTCACTCTAAATTAATAAATATTTAAAGTCAATATTTTACTGATGTTTCATCAAAAGGCATGGATGTATGTGTCTGGGTTTATATAATTATTTATTTTTTGATAGTAAGAATATTTTTTTCTCCAAATACATTCGGACTTTATTTATAATAAACTACATACAGAGAGGCTTCCCAAGGGTCTGATGGAGTTAAAGTATAGATAGTTATATTTTCACAGTTAAGCTTAAGTTGTTTAGAATGTAAGGAAATGTTTTATATCCTAGAACATTAAATTTTTAATTAAATTATTATTTTTTTATATTAATTACATTTTACTCACTTTGAGTCCCAGCTGTAAATCCTTCCCTCATTCCCTCCCAATCTCATCCTCCCTCATCTCTTCCTGTGCTGCTCTCTAAGTCCACCAATAGGGGAAGTCCACCTCCCCTTCCATTGGACCTTAGCTTATCAGGTCTCATCAGGACTGACTGCAATGTCCTCCTCTATCGCTTCTCAGCCTTTTGGCTAAGATCATGTGTAGTATCTGTTCTTTAAACCATCTTTTTTAAATATCTTTTTTATTAGAATGTTAATTTGTAAGTTGATAAATACAGAAATAGTTTTATGAGTGGGTACTATATGTTCTATTTTGTAAAAACTTACTTTATTTTACCCTAAAAAGCATTTTGATTGATGAATATTATAACCACATTTATACTTTTGACTGAAAATATTTTACTGTAAATTTTACTTGAATATCCTTTGCATCATTGCAACAACCTTAAAAACAAACAAGCAAAACAAAACAAAACAAAAAACCTCTCATAGTTTGATACATTTTGTTTTATCTTAATTTTTTTCTGTTTCTTATTCCCTGTTAAATCGTTTAGATGACTTCAAACATTGTCTAATAAATGCAAAATGTGTCTTGTTTCATGCAGTTTCTGTGAAAGTTAGTAGACAATTTTTCAAAATATCTTTCAAGTTAAGGAGAGCATGGCTTTGTTGTTGAGACAAAAGGAAAACATTTTAGAAAATAAGGATGGATATTATCCCACAGTACAACTTAAAGTAAAAAATGCAATAGTCTTTAAAAGCATTGTTTTGTAATCAGGAACATAGCTCAGGTAGTAAAGTGCTGATTATGTAAGTTTTATGACCTGAATTTGGATCCCAGATACCATGTAATTTGGGTGGTAAAGATGGAAACAATGGGATCCCACAGCTTGCTAGCAAACTATTTTTCTTGAGTCAGTATCCACAGTATTTAGTAGAAGACCATGTCTAAAAATACAGAATGGAGAATTGATAAGAAAGAAAGCCTTGTCAGCATCTAAGGAGATGATCATGTGGTTTTTCTCCTTCAGCTTGTTTATGTGGTGGATCACATTGATGGATTTCCGTATATTGAACCACCCCTGCATGCCTGGGATGAAGCCTACTTGGTCGTAGTGGATGATATCTTTGATGTGTTCTTGGATTAGGTTTGCAAGTATTTTGTTGAGTATTTTTGCATCAATGCTCATGAGGGAGATTGGCCTGAAGTTCTCCTTTTCTGTGGGGTAATACTGTGGCCTCTGCAGTTTTTCAACATAGCTACATATAAATATTCTAGAGAAAACAATTCTACATTTGAAATACTGTTAAAAGACTATATTGTTTAGCTTCTTTAGGAGTATAGATTTTAGAATGTTAATCTTATATGACTAATATCCACTTATAAGTGAGTATATTCTATGTATGTTTTTCTGCTTCTCAATTACCTTACTCAGGATGATCTTTTCTAGTTCTCCCCATTTGTCTGCAAATTTCATGATTGTCTTGTTTTTAATAGCTCAGTATATTCCATTGTGTAAATGAACCACAATTTCTTTATCTATTCTGAGTGAGGTATCCCAGGAGCAGAAAGACACACGGGGCATATACCCACTCATAAATGGATATTAGATTCATAATATAGCAAAATCATACTAAAATCTGTACCTCTAAAGAAGCTAATCAAGAAGGAAGACTCTGGCTGAGATGCTCAATCCTCATTCAGAAAGTCAAAGAGGATGGACATCAGAAGAGGGAGAAAACAGGGAACAGGACAGGAGCCTACCACAGAGGGCCTCTGAAAGACTATATCCTGCAGAGTTTCAAAGCAGATGCTGACACTCATCCAAACTTTTGGTAGAGTGTAGGGAATCCTATGAGAGAAGGGGGAAATAGAAATACCTGGAGGGGACAGGGTCTCCATAAGGAGAGCAACAGAAACAAAAAATCTGGACATGGATGTTTTCTGAGACTGATACTCCAGCAGAGGACCATTCCTGGAGATAACCTAGAACCCCTTCACAGATGTAGCCCATGGCAGCTCAGTGCCCAAGTGGGTTCCCTAGTAATGAGAACAGGGACTGTTTCTGACATAAACTGATTGTCAAGCTCTTTAATCAGCTCCCTCTCATGGGGTGGGGGGGGAGGGTTGCAGCCTTAGGAGGACACAGAGGAAGACAAGGCAGTCAGTCCTGATGAGACCTGATAGACTAGGGTCAGATGAAAGTGGAAGAGGATCTTCCCTATCAGTGGACTGAGAGAGGGGCATGGGTGGAGAAGAGGAAGAGAAGGTGGGATTGGGATGGGAAGAGGGAGGGAGCTACAGGTGGCATATAAAGGGAATAAACTGTAATTAATAAAAAATATTATATATATATAATTTATTGGAAAAAACATCACATGCTATATGCAAGTGAAACATAATTTAATTTGAATATAAGCATATTGTAGTTATTTGTTATTTATGTTAATATACTTGTGATAGTATAGTCAAGAAAAATTTTCCTAATAGAGAAAGTAGTTTTTTCTCTGAATTTTCTGCTATTCTAATTTAACAAATAGGTGAAGAATGTCTCACATCAAAAACCATATTGAATCTAATGTAAGTAGCTAATTACAAGACATACATTTAAAAGCAAATACTGGCTTGTTTGCATATGTAATGGCATGTTCATGAATGGTGAGGGTTGCATCAATTGGTGCTGGGAGCACCATCCTACCTCCAGACTCCCTTACTGCACAAGGTCAGTGTTGATATCTGAATTTTCTCAGCTACAACGCCAGATAGGTTCACCTCAATCAGTAACTGTTTTACAATTCAGTTACTAAGCAAGTTAATACTATTAACACACTCACACCTGTGATAGATTGAAAACTATTTTCATTTGAATGGTATTTGAACATCTTTTTCAACACACTTGCATATATTATTTCCTTCCTTCCTTCCTTCCTTCCTTCCTTCCTTCCTTCCTTCCTTCCTTCCTTCCTTCCCCTCTCTCTCTCTCTTTCTTTCTTTTCTTTCTTTCTCTTTCTCTTTCTCTCTCTTTCTTTCTTTCCTTCATTTTTCCTTCCTTTCATCACTGTAACCCTGATCCTATGCTGCTCCATCCTTGCCTCCTCATCCTACCCTTCTGCCACCTGTCCCTTTCCTCCTCCCCACTTTTCAAAGAAGGAAAGAACCCCCATGGGTACCAACCCTCCCTGGGACATCAAGTCACAGCAGGAATAAGTACATCCTCTCCCACTGAGGCCTGGCAAGACAGCCCAGCTAGGAGAAATGGATCCAAAGGAAGGCAACAGAGTCAGAAACAGCTCCTACTCCCATTGTAAGGGGGCATATATGATGACTATTCTGCACGGCAGCTACATATATGTAGGGGGTCTAGGTCCAGTACATGCATGACCTTTGGATGGTGGTTCAGAGGCCAGTTTACAGAAGACTCTGTAAGTCTTCTTGTGGTCTCCTTGACCCCTCAGGCTCCTTCAATCCTTTCTTCCACTCTTCCACAAGACTCCCTGAGCTCTACCTATTGCTTCCTGTGGGCCTCTTCATGTGTTTCCACCAGCTTCCTGAAGAAGCTTCTCAGAAGACAGTTACACTAGGCTCTGGTCTTCAAGCATAGCAGAGTTTCATTAATAGTGTCAGGGTTGGCTCTCTCTCATGGGATGGGTCTCAAGCTGGGTCAGTCATTGTTTGACATTCCCTCAATCTCTGCTGCATCTTTATCCCTACTCTTTGTGTAGGAAAGAAAAGTTTGAGGTCAAAGTTTGTTGGGTGGGTTGGTGTCCCCCCTCCACTTGGAGATCTGCCTGACTACAGGAGGGGACAACTGACTTCAGGATCCATAGCTCTCACTGGTAGGAGTCCCAGCCAGTGCCAACCCCATCGACTCTTAAGAGCCTGCCTGGTCCTAGGGATGCTCCCCAGCTGATTTCCATTCTCTGTCCTAGTCTTACCCTCCCACCCTCCACCTCTGTTCTCCCCACATTTGATCCCCACCCTTGTTTCCCTTCCCACCACCTCAACCACCATGTTCCCTCTCTCTACCTACTTCTTGAATCTCACTCAGAAGGAAAGATAAAATTGCATACGTTTGCATGCCACTCCCCAAGTCCACTGATAGGGGAGGTTCTCCTCTCCTTTCTGATCTTAGTCTATCAGTTCACATCAAAAGTGGCTGCATTGTCCTCTACTATGGCCTGGTAAGGCTGCTCCCCCCCAGGGGGAGGTGATCAAAGAGCAGGCCAATCAGATTATGTCAGAGACAGTCCCTCTTCACATTACTATGTAACCCAATTGGACTCTGAACTGCCCTGGGCTACATCTGTGCAGGGGTTCTGGGTTATCTCCATGAATAGTCCTTGGTTGGAGTATGAGTCTCTGGGAAGTTCCCTGTGTTCAAATTTTCTTGTTCTGTTGCTCTCCTTGTGGAGACCCTGTCCTCTCCAGCTCTTACTATTTCCCAGTTCTTACCTAAAATTCCATTCACTCAGACCTCTACTCTTGCCTGATGCGTCTAAAACAAAAAGGGGGAACTGTAGAGAGCTGCAGAATGCTATCTATGCCTTAAAGATGGAGCTGGTTTCTGCCTTCCACCTTCCCGATGGTGAGTGCTCTCTGTCACGAACAATTTCACATTTGGCTAAGGCTGAGGATCTGGCTTGCTTCCATGTATGTGGACCTATCTGCATTGCCCACGTGGCACGCTGGGGTTGGCTACCCAGAGGCTATTTAAGCTGTGGGCTGGCTTTCCCCAGGGTCAGAAGATTGTTCAAGGTTCCTGAATAAACTGCATTGAAAATAAATAAATAAAAAAAATAAAACCATATTGAAAAAAAGAAAAAAAATTGCATACGTTTTTAATCTTAGGACTTCTACAAATTGAGAAGGGAAAATACACATTGTTTTGTAATATGAAACTCCAGAATCAGAGATTCCTGTTTTTAGACTTTTCCCTTTGCCTCTAGAACTATTCTAATATCTCCCCGTGCTATCCCAGTTTTGTTTTCATACATGCAGTTGAAAGTCTGTCTATATCCTGGCTGAGACTACTAGTCAAAAGGTTTCAGATACTGATTTTGCAGGGTATTTGAGACCAAAAGCAAAACAAAGGAAAAATATCAACCCTTCTTCTTGCTATTTTGAACTCTGGCTTTCCAGCAGGTGAGTGGAAGAATTTCTCCACAGCCAAATCAAGTGAGTGTTTTCAAGTTTTCAGTGTCTTCATCTTTACAATGGACAATCATGAGGATGACTCCAAGAAGTGTACACTAAGAAAGTTTCTGTATGCCTCTTAGAGGACAATTAGTTACATAGACATAGAATGCTCATTTCTCTTTACTTGCCATTACCTTCCCCTTTCTCCTCAACTCCTATCTGTCCCTTGAAGGTATAACATCAAATTCAAATCAACCAGAACGAAGTTGTCTGGTTCTCACAGATTCTCCTAATAGTAAACAAGAACAAAACCAAAAGAAATCTTCTTGTAATATAACTTCCATGATGTAGCAGTTAAGGGAGAATGAGTATGGAAGGTTAAAGAATACATCATGTATGAGAGTGGAAAGAAGAGTTAAAGGGGATGAGAAGTCAAAGAGGGAAGGGACAGGAGGGAGGTTGCATTTGGCTGAAAATGTACATATATTTATCTTGTCTTTGTTTTGTCTGTGTTACTTCCATAGAATCTAAGACATATATTATATAAATAATAAGAAATAAAAGTAAAAAGAAAATATATGATAACAATATTAAATTATGCTAAATACAAAAAAGTTAGCTGTTAAACATTTAGCAACTATTTGTTTAATGAACAGACCTTGAGGAGTGAGGTTATCTAGAGAAAGATACCTTGCAGAAAAATGGCGTGTGAGTGACCAAAGCTGGATCTGAACTCTTGTGAGAGCTCAAGGTGGGCGGGCCAATAAATGGATTTGTAACAGAAGGTAAAAGCTTGGCAAAATTAGACCTTCACTGAATTATATGAATTTAGTGTACATTTCTGGTATAAAAAAAATACTCTAAAATCCCTAGTGGAGGAGGCAGAACTATACTGTCATTGCCTTGAGACAAGCAGGTACAAGGTTGTTTTGATCTAGGTATAGTTACAAGGCCTGAAAACATGCTTCTAAATGCAAAATAACAACGATCTTACTCTCTTGAAAACAGAAGGCAGTAGGCTTTGAATATACAAGGCAATTTTCTGCATTGTGTGATACATAGAAGAAAAGTCTGCCTTGGGGAGAAGCTAGAAGTGAGTGTGGGTGTGAGATCACAGTGGTGATACAGGCTCAATGTGTAGCCTACTATGGTCCTTATCACGCCTATGGAAAGTCTGGTGCAGACACACTCAGTGATGCTTTGCAGTCCTGAAGTTAGCATCCAAGATCTTTAGTCTACCTGACAAGGGTCTTCATAGTGGGATGTGCTTTAGCCAATGCATTTCATTGTCTAGTAATACAAATCTGTCTTCCACCCCTGCCTAATGCCAGAGACATGGGCTTTCTCTAGAGGATTTATGCGATTTTTCTATAATACATACCAAAATCTGTCTTTTATTTTAAAAGAAGTTTCTTTCTTTTTTATTAAAATTGCCCAAATGAAATTTTTGTTTGTTTGTTTGATTTATTTTATTTTATTATGTATTACTTTTTATTCACTTTGTATCCTCCCATAAACCCCTCCCTCCTCCCCTCCTAATCCCACCTTCCCTCCCACTTCTTCACGCATGCCCCTTCCCAAGTCCACTGATAGGGGAAGTCCCCCTCTCCTTCCTTCTGATCTTAGTCTATCAGATCTCATCAGTGTTTGTTTTTTATTATTTGTTACAATTTATTCACTTTGTATCCCAGCTGTAGCCCCCTCCCTCATCCCCTCTTATACAACCTTCCCTTCCTCATCTACTCCCATGCCTCTCCCCAAGTCCACTGATAAAGAGGTCCTCCTCCCCTTCCATCTGACCCTAACCTATCACATTTCATCATGACAGGCTGAATTATCTTGACTTTTAAGGGCAGTCTACATTATGTTCTTTGAGTTAAATCTTCTGTATTTGCTTCAATCCATAACTGATTCAGACAAAACTACTTTTCTTGTTGGCATTATATTGTGTGCAACACTTCTGTTAGATTTTTCACTAAATCCAGTGGCACTTATAAAGATCTGTTTTTTGTTTTTGTTTGTTTGTTTGTTTGTTTGCTTGTGTAGAATACCAATTACAAGCCAAAGGGATTAACCTAATTTTTCTCATATTTTTGCAGCCTCTGTGCAGTGTTGAACTTTAAGATGCCTGCTCATTCTATTGATGAGGAAAGTATGTTGTGTCATTAATTTAGCTGACGGGAGATTTGGGTAGTTTCTCTAACTTGCAGGCCTGCCCTTCCATTGTAACAAAGCTTCTCTCTGCATGTAAGGCGACTCAACAGGAAAACGCCTGCTCAGCATTTCTATTGGATTTTCTTCAGGGATAAACTCTATCTCTGTAAAATTAGTTAGTGATGAATTTTCTTAAATGGGCAAATTAATAAAATACACAGAGATGCTATTCTCTGCTTAGGAAAACTAGGTATACTGTTTCCTCTGCAAAATTACAATGTAAAACACAATGGAATTTCAAAAATTCATTCCCTTTAATATTTATTACTTTAGACTGTTCATGCCCACACTAATGTGATAGTTTAAGAGAAGGAAGCTTTGAAAGAAAATTAGTCATAAAGGTGGGTTGTTGTCACTGTGGATGGAGACCTCAGAGGGGAATGAAGTGATCTCCCCATTGTGTAAACACAGAAGACTACTCTCTAGAAACTATCAAAACAGCCCTTATCAGACACTAATATTATTTTATTGTTAAATGACTTAACTTTCAGAGCTGTGTTAAATATATTTTTATTAAAATTTTAAGTTTTAAATTTCAGAGAATCAGAGAATGTAATAAATCGTTATATATATATATATATATATAAAGTTATATATATATATATATATATAAAGTTATATATATATATATATATATATATATATATATATATATATATGTATATATATGCAGACACATCCACATTTTTCCAACCCCTGTCTGGTTCCCCAAAACTCTTCCTGTGTCCTTTCATCAAATTCAAGGACTCTTCTTCCTTTATTTTTATTCTTACATATATGCATTGTGTAAAAATGTGTATCCACATATACTTGTGTAAAAACATGGATGCATATGCATATATGTGTGTGTGCATGTACATAGATATGCCTGGCATAGAATGGTACACTGTCTTCCTCATATTCTTGGTATAAGTTCTTCTTTATTCTACATTTTTGTAGGGGTGGGGAATAGAATTTACACATTGGCAGCATCTTTTGATCATAGTCCAATGTCTGTCTCCTCAACATCTGACATGATTACTGTTGTTTGAAAGATGAATCTGTAATGCATAATGATGTTGCATAGTGATATGCATAGAATGGAAAGAAAGGGGGAAGGAAGGAAGGCAGAAGAAAGGAGGCAGAAAGGGATATACTGATACCTTGATTTTGGTGATTTTTTTTCCTTATGTGGATTCTACATTGTAGCTCTAATAGTTTTCTAATGAATTTTTTTTTTTGGTTTATTTTATTTTATTATTATTTTTTTATCAGTTACATTTTATTAACTCTGTATCCCAGCCGTGTCCTGATCCCTCATTCCCTCCCAGTCCCTCTCTCCCTCCCTCATCTCCACCGTGCCCCTTTCCAAGTCCACTGATAGGGGGGAACCTCCTCCCCATTCACCTGATCCTGTTTTATCAGGTATCTTCAGGACTGGCTGCAAAGCCCTCCTCTGTGGCCTAACAGGACTGAATTTTTTGTTTTATTTTATCATGCATTTATAATTGAATTTAGACTCAACTGATATGTCATGTAGAAATTAAAACTACAATAGTTTATCACTAATTCTATAAATAAGATGATAGGACTTAGCTGGTAAACCTAATGATTCGCAGTGTGTTACACAGCTAGGAAAAGTGGGAACCTTCACTCAAACATTTAAAAGAACATGGCACACATCCAACTTACTGTAAAAATTATTAAAATATCCTTGAAGTAATTCAACGGTGATATTTTAAAATGTTTGTGATTGCATTTGAGTGTAAAGACAATTGAAATTATAGTTTTGCCACTGTATTTTCCTGTGTTTAATCGTGTGCCTGAGCTTGTTTCGTCTAGCATGTGAACTGGATTTTTTTTTTCACCATTTCTTAGTGATTTCTCTGCAAGACGGCCAGATACCTTCTTTTCTTTGGAGACCTTAATTGTAGCTCCGTGAGCTGGGTGGAAAACTGAGTAAAACTAGGCATGCTCTTTTGGCAGCTAGATGACACAAATGGAATAGGAAGTGTTCCAAGCACCTCATGTCATCAATGGTTTATCATCATGGTCACTATGAAAGAGAATGAAGTTGGGAAATATTGGTGGTTTATTGTTTCTAAATTATAAAATATTGACAAAAAGAATTAGAATACAAAATCATTGTGTTTTGATACTATTTGAAAAAAGAACTTTACATTTTAGCATATGTCTTTGGAGAATTACTTTTTCTGTTTTCCTGTCATCACTACAAACACCTTCAAATATAGATGACTAAAAGTATGAACTTGAAATGCATGCCTTAGGTAGTGCATGCATTTCAAGTTTCTGGTATAACATGATCTAGCCTTCTAACCTAGGTATGACTCATTTTCTAAACAGGAAAATAGCCTGGCATCCAGCATTGCAACCTTTGTTTAAGTATTGTCAGTCTATGCCATTACAGTAGATTCCAGTGTTGTTTCGAAATAGAAAAACAGATGACTTCTAGTTTCGACTTTGTTTATAAATAAGCTTATGACAACCAGTAAAACTAAGCATGGTGTGCTTCAGTATTCTACATGTAAAATGATGAAACTTAAACTCAAAACTATCAAGGTTACTTCTGGATTGGCTCTCTACATAAACATACATAGTCCAGTCTTGTATCTGTTGTCATAATTTCCAACCAAATATTTGGGTGCCAGCAACTGCTGCACTAGCTTTTTATCAAAGATCATCTACAATAATCATTTCATACTTGAAGTTTCCATCCATTATTTTAAGAAAACTGTCTTAATTATTTCTTGTTGATGTGATAATGTACAAATGCAGCTTAATGGGGAAGAGGACTGCTGAGACACAGTCCTGAAGGACAACAGTTCATTATAGTATAGAGGACCTGCTAGCAAGTGAGGAAGGCATGGTAGAAGAACCAGAGGCTGCATGATCACACATTATACAATCTCAGAAAGTAACAGGGGAACAGGAAATGAGGCCAGTTAGCAAATCTTGAGATGACCTGCTTTCTCCAGTCAGGCTCTACTTATTAAAGGTTCTAAGACCTTCCTAAACTACTGTCCAGGAATCAATTACCCCAGTATATAAGGCTATGGAACGTTTCACCTTCAAGCCACATTTTGTTCTTGGCTCCTGTAGTTTATGACCATGTTATGGTGTAAATCACAGTCAGTCCAACTTCAAATGCCCCATAAAATTTTTTTAGTCCCAGTAACTGTTCACATACACAAACTCTCTCTTGAAACTGAACACAATCTCTTATCTCTGACCCTATGAAAATTAAAACACAAATTGTGTACTTCCAGCATATAATAGTACATCATATTTTTGCTCATCCTCAAAAGGGAAAAGAAGATACAATATATGGAATAATCAGACCAAAAAAGTTGTAACTACAATTTTGCTTTAAATTTTCCTCATAGTGGATATGTGTATGCTATGAATAGGGAAAGGAGCAAAGAAGAACAGATGTTAGAGAAGAAGAGTGAGAGAGAGAGATGTGGAGGATACTACAAATATTCACTGATGTCCTCGTAAGATTTTAAAGGGCAAAAGACATGTTTGGGGAAAATAATATGTGCATTAGGAAGATCATGGGGCTAGTCTAATGGCTCAGCAGGTAAAGTGTCTGCCTCACAAGAGTTTATCTCTAATGTTGTGTAAAACTTTCTTTACAGAAATGACAGAGCTGAGAAGGCAGAGGCAGATGAACGCTGGTGGTCATCAGTCAATCAGTCTAGATAAGCAGTTGAATTCAAGGATCAGTGACAGATCCTATCATAGTGACTCAGAATAAAGTAGAGACTGTCTGGGGAAGAGGGCCAGTGTTAATATCTGGCTTCCACATCCACACACTCAATGCATACAAACCTGTGCAGACATGAGCACATGCCTATCACATGTTACACGCAGAGAGAGACACACAGATAGATGCACACACAGAAAGATAGAGAGAAAGGCAGAGGGAGAGAGACAGAAAGAGACAGAGAGATCTTCCTGTAAGGATTAAAATAGCAATCAGGAAACAACTGTGTGACCTGTTGTCACTAGCTTTAGAGTTCCAAGATCCACAACTGAAAAGGACAAGTTCTACTATCAACTCTTTTTTTCTTGTTTTGAATTTGATAGTACAATGGAGAGGTCTCTGGTTCAAAAATTGACCTACTAAAATATTGATAAATGATCGGTTAGCTGTCTTTTCTAAGGAAATACAATATGTTTTATTAGTTGAAAGAAGTGCTCAAGAGAAATCCCACAGATTTACAGTATTTTACATTCTCAAGTGTGTCAAGTTTAAGAAGAAACAAGCTCCTGTCCCCTCCAGATCTTACTATTTCCCACTTCTTACATAAGATTCCATGCACTCTGCCCAACAGTTGGCCATAAGTCTCAGCGTCTGCTTTGATAGTCTGCAGGGCAGAGCCTTTCAGAGGCCCTCCGTGGCAGGTTCCTAACTTGTTTCCTGTTTTCTTCTTCTTCTGATGTCCATCCCCTTTGCCTTTCAGGATGGGGATTGAGCATTTTAGTCAGAGTCCTCCCTCTTGATTAGTTTCTTTAGGTGTACAGATTTTAGTAGGTTTATCCTATATTATATGTCTATATGAGTGATGAGATCTGATAGACTAGGATCAGAAGGAAGGAGAGGGGGACCTCACCTATTAATGTACTTGGGGAGGGACATGCATGAAGAAGGGGGGGAGGTGGGATCAGGAGAGGAGGAGGGATTGGTTTATGGAGGGATACAAAGTGAATAAAGTGTAATTAATAAAAGTTAAAAAAATAAAAAAGAAGAAACAAGTATTTATGAATTTTTAACTTGCCATACCAGGCCAGGTAGAAGAGGGAAGGCAGGAGGAAATGGTCTTCAAAAGCTAAGTTAATTAAAAGATGACCCAAATGAAAATGTTCATCTGCCATAAAAATGTATGTTAATGGTAATATGTTTTGTGTTTTTTCCTGTAGTGACTACATATAGAAAAGTGAAATGGATCTCTTTTCCATAAGCTGTTGACATGTAGTCATGGATTCCCTTTAGGATACCAGGTGAAATTAGTTGATCTCCTCTGCCTTGTGAATTGAGGACACTTGTTGCTGGCATCTGTTTGAAGGTTTAGAGCACAAGCATATTTTAAACAGTGCAGTCAAGCATTTAGTGCTCTGACAATAGAGCCAGGCTCCATTGTGCACACATTGCCTATATTTCTGTATGATTTTAGTGAAATTAAATTTATCTTTCATGTACAGATATGCATTATCCACATACAAAATGTTTAATATTTTTCACAATCAATGCTTTGTTGTACTCAGTCATTTCAGATGAAACATTCTTGCATTTTCAATAGATGTCTCTTCTAGCTTAAAGCTGGACTTCATAAGAAAATGGTAAATTAAAATTTCTTTTTCTACCTACCAAAGAGTTACTTATCAGAAAAGCATGGAGACATTTTATTTTGTTTTTGTAGAGCAAGTTCAAAAATTCTAACCTCAGCCGTAGGGTATTTCATCAAGAGCAATCTTAAGTAAAAGCTACTTTTCACTTTTCAAAAGAAAGAATGTCCCTGTGTTCATGCTCTGGCCTTTATAAATGAGCTGAAAATAATTTGTATGCCTTTCTCTGGTTTCTTTTAACTTACAGCATTTTATCAGGACCTACTTCTACCTTAAAGGCACCTTTGAGAGAATTAAATTTGGAAAATAGCCTTGCAGTGTTGACTCATTCCTAGTAGCTGGGTTGCATCTGCACTGATGTAGTGAGGTTAAAAACAATCCACACCGCCCCACCCTCGTCTCTCTGAGCACTTTGATTTATGGCTTTTGCATAGTAATTTTGCATTCTGAGTTAACATTGAGCCAATTCTTGTATTCTGCTTACTCCATCCTGTGCCTTGTGATGTTTGAAAATGTTGCACAAATCAACCAGCATTGTAACATATTTAAAAGTTACAATAATAACGTGACTATATACTAGAAGAAATGGATATATGTAAATTAACACTGGAAGTGCTTGCTTAAGCAAAAGTCGAAATGGCGAAGTCCCCCCAGCCGGTCACTGGTAGATAACTATGAAGCAACTAATCTTTATATGGAGAGTGCCTCTATACCACAATCAATCATATCAGGGTTAACTTTATGGACCCCACACTATAGAGAAGGGTCCTCACAGTGCTCATCAAATTGTGACATTCATGATTGCTCTATAATGTAGCAAGAAGCCAGAAAAAAGACGTTGGCTGTGCTGTCAGTAACAGATAAATCAGGACTTTAGAATAAATTGAAAATAGGTTCCATACCTTGAATTTACAAACTGCCAAATGTATGGAAGTCATTTTCTTTTGTGGTAGAGAAATTTAGGAGAGAAAGCCCAGATATAGACAGAAAGGACTTAACAAGAGCAACATAGCCATTGGCAGGACTTATAATTTTGTTTCTAGATATTTTAATTTTTGTTCATTTTATAAAGGGATGCATTAGAAATAAATTTTGAATCAGATTATCAAATACTATAGATTTTTTCAATTACAAAAATAAGGAAATCATGAAATTTGCAGGTAAATGGTGGGATCTGGAAAGGATCATCCTGAGTGAGTTGTCCCAGAAGCAAAAATACACACATGGTATATACTCACTCATATAGACATACAACATAGGACAAACCCACTAAAACCTGTGCATCTAAAGAAACTAAGCAAGAGAGAGGACCCTAACTAAAATGTCCAATCCCCTTCCGGAAAGACAAAGAGGATGGACATCAGAAGAAGAAGAAAACAGGAAACAACCTAGGAACCTGCCACAGAGGGCTTCTGAAAGCCAGAAGAAGAAAACTGGAAACAAACTAGGAACCTGACACAGAGGGCCTCTGAAAGCCTCTGCCCTACAGACTATCAAAGCAGATGCTGAGCCTGATGGGCAACTGTTGGGCAGAGTGAAGGGAATTTTATGTAAGAACTGGGAAATAGTAAGAGCTGGAGAGGACAGGGTCTCCACAAGGAGAGCAACAGAACAAGAAAATTTGAACACAGGGAACTTCCCAGAGACTCATACTCCAACCAAGGACTATTCGTAGAGATAACCCAGAACCCCTGCACAGATGTAGCCCAGGGCAGTTCAGAGTCCAATTGGGTTACATAGTAATGTGAAGAGGGACTGCCTCTGACATAATCTGATTGGCCTGCTCTTTGATCACCTCCCCCTGGGGGGGAGCAGCCTTACCAGGCCATAGTAGAGGACAATGCAGCCACTTTTGATGTGAACTGATAGACTAAGATCAGAAAGGAGAGGAGAACCTCCCCTATCAGTGGACTTGGGGAGTGGCATGCATGCAGAGGGAGGAGGGAGGGTGTTATTGGGAGGGGAGGAGGGAGGGGCTTATAGGGGGATGCAGAATGAATAAAGTGTAATTGATGAAAAATTAAATAAAATAAAAATAAATATAAGTATTTGACAATAATTATTGAAATATGTACATTCAACAATGGTTTTTATTAGTTGCAAGTGTAGGTGTTATTAAGTAGGGATTTGTTACTAAATCAGAACAGTGGTATAAGAAAAATAAACATTTTACAAAGATATCTACTATGTTATTTTAGTAATTCAGTTTTTTTTTTTACTCTTACATAGCCCAGGCTGGCTTTAAACTTATATAGCCAACAATGTCTTTGAAGTTTCGTCTTTCTTTTGCTTCTCAAGTGCTAGGATTAAAAACATTTCCCAATGTAGCTGGATTTACTGCAGCAATTTCTTCTGTTGTTCTTTTTTCTTATTCATTTTATATTATTTAGAAGTTTTGATCTTTTCCTTGAAATAGAATTACATCCCTTTTCCCCTCCATTTTCCCCATTCTCTCCAACTACTCTTTCTGTAAACTCTTCTATGTCCTCTTCCAAACTGATAATATCTTTTTCTTTGGTTATTGATGTGTGTATGTGTATGTACAAATGCATATAAATACTGCTGCTGAATCTGGTGGTGGTGGTGTGTGAATGGTTTCAAGGCTGATAATTCTGCATTGGACAGCCAGAAATTGAACAACTCTGAAAAAAGCTAAATCTCCTTCTCCCAGTCTGCCATTAGCTGCCTGTGGTGCTTTGTTTAGGGTTGGAACCCCGTGACTTTTCTTCCCAGCATATTAGCAAGTCCATCGACACTGTGACCACTCTGGGCTCATGCAGCCATTTTCAGAAGAGACTGCTTCACAGCAGACTTCCTGGTATTCTGGCTCTTACAAACTGCCTAACCCTCTTCCATGATGTTTCTTGAGCCATACATGCAGGAGCTATGATGTAGATTCATTTATTCCAGCTAGAAACACCCCAAGCCCACAATGATGTGTTATCTTCACATCGTGTCTAATAGTAGTTTTCTGTGATGCTCTTAAGTTACTGTAAAGAGAGACTTCTTTGATGAAGAAGTTATAGCTTTACCTATCTGTGAGTATAAGGATAAAATTAGAATGTCCCTGGAATTATGCTGGTTTAGTAAAGCAGAAGTTGTAGATTTCTTTCTAAGGTCCATGGCCTTACTACCCCCAGGAAACTGGCTTGGTTTCCAGTACCAAGCCTGAGTCCCTACCTGCCAGGTGGATCATAAATCTAGACAGCTTTTGGTTATACATGTGCGTGCCACTTATTGCGCTTTTATAAATATCTTGATATGCTGATGAATTTTGTGTTTCATAGATGTTTCAGCTGGGGATGACTATTTAATTGCTTCCCTCTGAAACTACGGATGCTAAGCCACAGAAAGTGGGCCCTCAGATCAAATAGAACTCGAGTCACCTGGGTCCTCTATCCAAAGTATTTGGTTTCTTTAGCAGTAGGAGCTCAACCTTGACCCCAGAGAAGCAACCAACGCCTGTATACATCTTTTATCTATATCACTTTGGGGTCACTAACAGTACTGTTATCAACCATTTGAAAAGAGGTTTCTCTTGTCTAATACCGATGTTTTAACAGAGCGCAGTCAGCCCAACTGTATATGTCAGTATTAACTTTAGTATTAGCAAACAACGTTGGTGTTATTGTTTCACAGAGTCATAATAAACCACACTACACCGGTTACCTGTTTTGCTATCCTACGTGCATGTTGTATACAGCTGTCCACTACTCCCAAAGTACAGACACTTTTAAGAATATCCCTCTTTTATCAAAATAGCACATAGAATTAAGAATGTATAGATAAACATAGCTACTGCCACTCAGTATGACCTTCAGAGAAGAGACCGTTGTGGATTTCCTTGCCTGGCCTTGCAGCAGAGTATCCCTATTCTCAGAAACTGAGCCCTATCTTCTTTGAACAACTCACAAAAAATGAATAGAAATTAAAAACGATAAGTAAAGAATGAGTATTTAGAATTTTTAACATAGCCCTATGTGTGTCTTCTTTTCTCTGATGGCTATAATTCTCAGACTGGGCTAGAAGCTCTTAGCCTTGGGGAAGCCAAATTGACTGAACGAGCATTTTTAACCCAGTGATGATTATTTTCATTAATTGTCAGTTTTTTCACACACATATGCACATGACATACACACTTTCCTCATCAAATGTTTATTTAATAAATTCTATATAAGCTGGAAGAAGGAGAAGTAGGGGTCTACACTGGCAGGTCTCATAAACTGTATAATTTCTCTAATTTGGAACAACATGATTTTATCATTATTGTTTGCTTATTTGATGACTATTCTTTTCTGACTTACTCAGCTGTGTGACAGCAAGAGAATGACTATTTAGGTCACTGTTTATCTCCAGAGCCTATAATGTTTCTGATTAAGAAACATTAATAATCTCTGGAAAGGTTGGGTACCTTTTGACTTTTTTTAAATATTTTTTTAAACAATTTTATGCATTCACTTGTATCCCAGCTGTCGCCCTCTCCCTCTTTCCCTCCCAATACTCCCCTCCCTCCCTCATCTCCTCCCTGCCCCCTTCCGAGTCCAATGAGAAGGGGTGTCCTCCTCTCCTTCTGTCTGGCCCTAGCTTATCAGGCATCTTCGGGATGGTTGCAATGTCCTTATCTGTAGCCTAGCAAGGCTGCTCCTTCCTCAGCGGGGAGAGGAAGCTCATGAGTTACAATTCCTGTCCCCCTTTTGACTTTAATAAGTTTTGTAGAATAAGTGGGGGAGGAGAAGGAACAACAGGAAAGGACAGCATGCTTGCTCAGAGGGTATCATCTGAGTTGCTTTGTGAGAAGACAGTCTATAAAAGGTTATAGTTATCGGTTAAATTAGTAAACTTTGATTGACTACCTACTATGGCCTTTCAGATTTCTCATTATTTGGTTTTGTAAAAATTTCAGTGGCAACAGTTTCAGGACTATTTTTATTGAAAATACATTTGCTTCCACACAATATATTCTGATAATCTGCTCATGTTTTCTCTCAAGCCCTCTCATGTTCCCCCAAATCCAGATCCTACATTTCTCACTCTTACACTCTTGTTAGAAAACATACACACACACACACATATATCAAACCCAAATTGTACAAAACAAACAGTAAAAAAAGAAAAAATAGCCAAATAAAACGAGCATAAGAAACACATACAGACACAGATGCACACATTAGTACACACAAAAGTCCCATAAAAACAGAAAACTGAAAGTCAAAGTCCTATAAGTTAACAAAAACAAACAAACAAACAACAAAACAAAACAAAACAAAAACAAAAAAAACCTTCCAAGAGTACCATTGAGTTCATTTTCTGTTGGTAATCTACTGGTGGAAAGGGAACATTTCTTAAGACTGGTTTGTATACCCAGAGAGATTACACTAGATAAAACAAAGTTTTCCTTTGTTAGTGGTATTCAATCACAGATCGCTTCTGGGTTAGGGAAGGTGGTTTGTGTTCACTTCCCCTCTTGCCATTGGGACCCTTGTGCAGAAAAAAAAAAAAAAAAGAAAAACAGAGAGAGAGAGAGAAAGAAAATGCAGTTATTAAATAGCTATTTAAAGATCTTATACTTCAGAGTCCATTATTTAACTCAGAAATTCTGTGAAGTAAGGATTTCTGACTTGCTCTGTGAGTGAGCACACAATGTGTAAGGAAGTAGAAAGCAGGGGAGAAGAAACAGTGGCAATCTCTTTTTCAGTATCCTCTTTCCTCTATCACCATACTGCAGGCATTTAAATTTGTAATCTAAAAACTGTATCTCAGCAAAAGCCATTAGGCATCTTTGACTTATAACATAAGTATTCCATAGACTCACAGGTTCTTATTGATATTGGCAAGCCTAATATTTGTTTGGTCGTTCCATCAAACAAATGATTTTTGAGTGTTTACTAGAAATGAGTTGGGATGATTGAACTGCGGTCTTTGCTGATTTTCAGTTGAGGTAAAATAGAAGAAATGGTTTTCTATTTTCATGCATTCTACAACTGTTGGCCTCTGTTATATGGTCCAGCTGCATTGGCACAGTGCCACCTCCAGATGGGTGTTACTAGTTGGTACAAGAAGGCAGGCAACCATGGGGAGAAAGGTGTAAAGAAGCAATTTGCCGTGGCTTTAGACTTAGTTTCTGCCTACAGATTCTTGCCTTGAGTTCCTGCCTTGACTTTCCTCAATATACTGTAACCCAGGATATGCAAGCAAAACAAATCCTTTCTTCCTTAGGTTGCTTTTGGTCATTAGGTTTTATCACAACAACAAAACTTAGCTAAGAAAATAAGCTGTCAAAGTCCTATATCCATTGAGTTTACAGTGTATTGATATTTAGAGAATTTAAACTCCTGTAAGAAACTATGAGGTAAGCACCATATACAAATGAACACGAACGTACATAATCCTACTCTCCTTGTATCTAGGAACCCTGGCAAGTGGGAGTCACAACTGGAAGTGCTCCACACTGGATGAGAGTAAGCTTATGATGTGATTTTCAAAATCAAATGATGATATAGTTGTATGATATTAGGGAGAACAACAGAAAACCATTGGAAAAACAAAAACAACAAAAAAATTGTCAGTTAGATCTCCAGGAAACATAAATTAGGAATTAGACTCAGCAGAGAGTTATTGTCAAGAAAAATGATCATCTTTCTAAATGTATTTATTTATGCTTTCAAATTTTCATACATGTATACAATGAATCTTAATGACAATCTCCCTCAAATCCCCTTACCATTTTCTCACAGAACCTGCATCACATCTACGTCCAAACATCATGTCCTGTACTTCTATAAATGTGGCAGAAGAGTCATCCACTGTAGTATAGAACACCTACTCATGGTCACACACACAAAGAGGAGTGGCTTTTCCTCCCCTAGCCACTCTTTCTGATACACAGCTCAGTAGTCTGCCTTGGACCCATGGTAACAATGTAGCCTCAGAACATATCCACACTCCCTTTACTGGTCCTTTCTCTTGCCCTGCTTTCTTCCATCATTCTGTACTCTACCCAATTAACAAACATGTTTCCAGGTATTTTAAAAGGGATTCAGAAATCAATTTGCTAGTATTAGGCTTTGAAAATGAAATCATACGGAGAGAAGTGTTTGAAACCCAGCAGATTTACCTTATTTGGATGCACCTCTCTATTATAAATAGAAGATGTTTTGATTTTCATCATCAGATTTGTAAAGTTACAATTTTGCTGATTTTGTACGGAAATGAATTTATTTTGTTTTATTTTTGAAATTATAATATAATTAAAATATTTCTCCCTTTCTTTTTCTCCATGAAAGCCATCTTATATACTACTCTCTGATTTTCTTTTCCACTAATTATTATTGCATGTGTATTTACATTTGCATATATATAGATATATGTATTTGTATGTATATTCCTAAATATAACTTCTCCAGTCTGTATAACGGTACTTGAATTTATGTGTTCAGAGCTGACCATTTGGCACTGGAAAACCAATCAGAGAGCTTATCCCTGTGGAAGACAACTTCTCCTTCTCCCAGCTTTCCTCACTTACGCGTAGTTCTTTGAGTAGGGCTGAGGCCCAATGTGCTTTGCACATTCTAGCTTAGCATGTTCGCCGGTGTTTTCCTTGTTCGTGTTGGGGATATGCTATGGGAAACACAGCCTCACAGCAAGCTTCGGAACCTCTGGCTCTTGAAATCTTTATATTCCCTCATCCACAAGGTTGTCAAAGCCTTAAGTATGAGTGTTTGGAAGATGGCCAGAATCCTCGGAGCTGGGCTATACAACTGTACTTTGATTGGCTGTAGTTTTCTGCAGTTGTCTCTATTTGTTGCAAAGCGAAGTGAAATGGTTATTTTGGTGATTATATAGTAATGTTTATATTTCTGGAGATACAGTTTATTTATGCTTCATCTTTGTATATTGAGTTATAGCTGAACATCTTCCCTTGCATTTTGCATTGGCTGAAAAGCTTCACAGTGTCTGCAATCAGGTTTCCATGACCTTTAAAGGGACAAAAGCTTCTTGCTATACACCATACTTCTACTTTTTACTTAAATTTTTAAGTTCAGAACATCTTTGAATTCCTACATATATAAATTTCTGTATGTGTGTGTGTGATAGACAGAGGTGGGGTAGAGAGAGACAGATAAAGAAAGAGACAGACAGATATATAGAGAGAGAGTCACTAAGAATCTAGGACTGCACAAATGGTAGGGAACCATTCTACCACTGATAGATATTCCCATCACCCATAGGATTCATTATGACTAAAAGTATGCACACTTAACAAAGCACCTCATTTAAGTTCGTATCTGACTCTCTCTCCAATGAATTGCTTTATGTATCCTCCTCCCCACAATTTAATTTTCATGTTTCAGGCATTTGCTATGAGTTACATTGTCAACTAAAAACCATCTTACTGTTTAGCCTAACAGTGAATGATCAATAGTATTGTGCAAACAAGCAGCATGAATAATACATTAACCTAGAAACTTAGAGATGCAACTTCCAGCAATAGGATTTGGAAGGAATTGTTTAGGGTTGAGCTCACCATTAAATGAAGAAATGTTTTAGAGTACTGGCTATGAAGTCCTCCTCCCTGTACTTTTACCAGTTCCTCTATGAAAAATGTATACTGTATGCCACCCTATGCATGTAGGTATTCTTCAAAACATGACATCTTTGTAAGTAGATCTGCTTTGTGGCTTTTAATTATATAAAACATAATTGAGATGCATGGTTGCTTGATAATATTTCATAATATGTTTCTTTTCTTTTCAAAGATAATTTAATATTATAAAGGGAACTTTAAAATCAGTAAGTCCAAATCTGATCCCCATTTCAATAACATGCCACTGTAGGTGGTCTGGTTGAAGAGAGCTTGAGCTTTGCTTGAGGGTGTTTATGCTATGGGAGAGCATTGCTCTCATTCAGTTACTACTGAACTATCTGGGTTTTAGAGTGCTTCTGCTTCTTTTTACTTGTGCATTCATGTCCATCGGCGTGAGTTTTCAGACTTAACTTTTGCAGTTAGTATCTTGTGATGTGGTGTAGCCTGTTTGCTGCTGTTGTGCATGGACACTCATGATGCCTAAGTAAGGGAGTACATAGCACTGAAGATCTAAATGAGAGTCAAGGAGCATTCAAGGCCTAGGAAGAATAAGGTATACTTTCAGCTCCAATGGGCAATTGTCAAGGGCCATTTAGTAATATCAATAACTGCCTGGAGCATGGTTTCACATTCATTTACTAAAGCATTGCTGAGCTGAGGTCTCATTTTACTGCTTATTCATGTGTGTTCAAAAGTAGACAACAGTGATGTTACATCTGGGCAGCTGGTCCACAGGGGACCACTGCAGAATTGGAGTCTGCAAAATCCTGATTTATTGTTGCTAATAAAAGTTTAGAGATAAGGAGGCCATAGCAATGCACAGCTAGCACCTCCAGAGACAGGCATCCTGAGTACATTCCCAGAGACTGGTAACTGAATGGGTTTTCCAAGGTTGGGAACAGGATTTCATCATTTCCTCAAAGTCTACCTCCTCCTCATCATTAACTTTAGAAAGCCTAAATGTGTTATTTACCTACTAATTTGCTAATTTACAAATGAGCTATATCAATATTATATTTCATATCTATGGCATCTCCTCTTTCAGGTTTAAATAGCCATGGGAAAATATTTCATTTACTCATTCATTCAGCAAAGATCCACAGAAGGCCCATACGATGCTCTGTACTACATTGAAGATGGAATAATGCACAAATTAGACCCCTCCTACATTCCTACAGCACTGAATATCTTAATAACTATAAATGGAAAATACAGTGGTAACAATATATGTTCATTTTCATGCAGTATAAAAAGGCAAGATTTCACAAACTATTTATAGTTACAGAAAAGGTGTACACCAACTTAAATCTAATAGAGGCTTATAGACTCTAAAGATCAAAATATAGACAGTTTAATAATTGTTTTTTACTAAGTATTTGCTTAGTTGTGCTTTAGAATGGGTGTGTGACTCTGCTGAACTCTATCTCTAAACCTGCAGCTACCTATTTAAATCAAAAACATCTTATAATTTGAGAGAATGGAAAGGTCCAGTTTGAGAAAAAATGAATGACAGAACTGACTGCATATAAGAGGTAGCTATGAGCAAAGTACAGAGACATGCACTTAAGAACGAGTCACAATTTAACAGATGATTTGTACTACATTAAAAATGAATTTAATTAGACACGCACAACATTCTGCATATTACGTACTATTACTGCTACCATTTCAGCGATTAAAAAAGATACACTAAGAATTAGAGTGATTATACAATTTTCCTTCTATATTCAAAAGTAGCTTGCTGGTATTCTAACTAATTACGGGGTGATTCCAAATCTTGTAATATTGACCTACATGTTACCTGAACTTACCAAAAAAAAATGAAATAAAAAAAGGAAAATTAATAAGAGAGGTGATGGAATGTTACATCATAGTTACAGGAGGAGACAGCTTTTCCACCTAGGGTTTTCTTCACAGGTAAATGTAAATTCTAAAGGAGCTATGCGAAAAGATTATCTTGGGGTAATCTCTTAATACAAGGTTATTTTTATACAGACATACACCTTGGCACTTCCTCAATTTGTTTATTCTTGTTAATTTTACCTTATAAATTTGATTCTATAAAGATGTGTTGCTCACAAAGTCGGGTCATAGGGCATACAACATGCCTGTGCCAACTAATGACAGGAATCCAACAGGAAAACCTTCAGTGTAAATAAGGCAAAAAGTCCAGCATAGTGTTTCCTTGTGGATTATAAATAGGAGGGTAGAATTTTTGTGAACTTTGTGAAAGGATCAGGTTGATATCAAATATCCTTGAACACTAATATAATGAGAACACCTCAAGAGAGGCAATTCTTGTCTGTATTTGTTAAGATTGTCTAGTTTTACCACTAATCTCAATGACGTTGGCCTATTTTCTCCCAGTATAAAATCACTAAGATGTAATGTTTAAAGGAAAGCTCTTTCTATATAGTACATACTATACACTGTTCATATAACAAGAATTACTGGAATTTGGCTGCTTCTGAGATAGATATATAATAAAGGTTGGAAAATAAAATTCATAATAGATGTTTTGCCATGTTCCTACCAACAATAATATTTTTTTCTTTTTATTATTATTAATATTATTATTAGTTACAATTTATTAATTCTGTATCCTAGCTGTATCCTGCTCCCTTACTCCCTCCCAACCCCACCCTCCCTCATCTCCTCCCTGCCCCTTTCCAAGTCCACGGATTGGGGAGGACCTCCTCCCCTTTCCTCTGGCCCTGTTTTATCAGTTATCTTCAGGACTGGCTGCAAAGTCCTCCTCTGTGGCCTAACAGGACTGCTCCTCCCTTGGGGGGTGGGGAGACCAAAGAGCCAGTCATTGAGTTCCTGTCAGAAATAGTCCCTGTTCCCCTTACTATGGGAAACCCATTGGTTACTGAGCTACCATGAGCTTGGTCTGAGCAAAGGTTCTAGGTTATATCCATACATAGTCCTTGGTTGGAGAAACAGTTTCAGAAAAAAACCCTGTGCCCAGAAAATTTGGTCCTTGTGGAGCTCCTATCCTTTCCACATCATACTAACTCCCCTTCTGCCGAAGGTTTGGTTATGGGTCTTAGTATCTGTTTTGAAACGCTGCTAGGTAACCTAGAGTCTTTTAGATGCCTTCTGCGGTAGACTCCTATCATATGTCCAATGCACATCCCATTTGTCTTTCTAAGTGAGGATTGATCATCTTACCCCAAGTAATCCAATTAAAAAAATGGGGAACAGAGCTAAACAGAGAATTCTCTGTAGAGGAATATTGAATGGCAGAGGAACACTTAAATAAATTCTCAACCTCATTAGCCATTAGGGAAATGCAAATCAAAAGGACCCTGAGATTTCACCTTACACCCATCAGAATGGCCAAGATCAAAAACTCAAAAACACATGCTGGAGAGGTTGTGGAGAAAGGGGAACCCTACTCCATTGCTGGTGGAAATGTAAACTAGTACAACCACTTTGGAAGTCAATCTGGCACTTACTCAGACAATTAGGAATAGTGCTTCCTCAAGATCCAGCTATAACACTGCTAGGTATATACCCAAAATTTGCTCAAGTACACAACAAGGACATTTGCTCAACCATGTTTGTAGCAGCTTTATTTGTAATAGCCAGATCCTAGAAACAACCCAGATGTCCATCAATGGAGGAATGGATACAGAAATTGTGGTATTTCTACACAATGGAATACAACTCAGCAATCAAAAATGAGGAAATCATGAAATTTGCAGGCAAATGGTGGGATTTAGAAAAGATCATTCTAAGTGAAGTATCCCAGAAGGAGAAAGACAAACATGGTATATACTCGCTTATATAAACCTACAAGATATGATAAACATAAGGAAGTCTATACACCTAAAGAAGATAAACAAGAAAACAATAATATCTTTAGAGCTCTATTATTTTTTAATAAAATTCTGATTAAAATGATAATATTATTTCAACTTCCCAACTATGTCCTGCTTTTGCACACACACGTATACACACAAACACACACATAGATATATATGTATATACATATATACATAGACACACACTAACACACATGTAATATAGCTTACTAAATATCAAGGTATTTCTGCAGACATAATGTTCGTCATATTTACACTAGGAAATATTGGTATTTGTGGTTTGCAGAGAATTTTCCTCTTTAATTATTGTGGTCTGAATGAGAATGCCCGCCATAGGTGAAGGAACTGTTTGGGAAAGGCTAGGAGCTGTGGTCTTTTGTAGGAGATGGAGCACTGACGGAGGTGGGCTTGTGGCTCTAAAAGCTGCACAACATTCCCAGTGTGTCCTTCTCTGCCCCTTGCCTCTGATCAAGATAGGAGCTCTCAAATGATCCTGCCACCATCCCTTTGCCATACCAGCATGGACTCTAACCCTCTGAAACTCTAAGTCCAATTAAATGCTTTCTTTCTCAGGCTGCCTTGGTGATTGTGCTTCATCATAGCAATTGATAAGTAACTAATAGTCATTCAGTTTGTTACTTGCTTAGCATTAATTCAACTAATAATGAAAGTATTCTAATGATTATAATATGGAATGAAAAGATGACAATGACCATGGCACCATTATGGATCTTTGAAAATACCCAGATAAAATGACTTAGCAACCAGATAATCGAAAGCAAAATCTGAGAACATTTCCAAGGTTATGAGCATGTCCACACCACCTTCTACCAAGGCATAGGGAATGAGAAAGTAGAAAGATGGTAAAAGCAAGTGCAGTAGGTAATTGTAAGGAAGGAGTCTCCTGCATGAAGCAAGGTAATTTGTACACATGAACTCACAGCCGTTGTGAGCGCATGCACAAGATCTGTGCAAGTTCCAGCCAGACCAGATCCCAGCATGGAGAGAGTAGTGGACATGAAGTCTCACTGACAACCAAAGAGCTGTTGGCAACTGGTAGCTGTTAGAAGATAAAGAGTTTTGTTTAAGAGAATCACGTCTGGTGCATTGGCCATTCTCCAGTGGAAGGTCAAACACCCAAAAACATACGTGAAGCCAATGTTGAAGTTTATGGGTTTTTTTATTTTGTATTTGTTGTTTTATTTTTTTTTACAAGGAAACAAAGTTGGGTAGATAGGGAAGAAGTTTGTGTTTGAGAGGAGGTAAGGAGAAGTGAATATTTTCATAACATACTGTACAAAATTCTCACAGAACTAAAATAAGACAAAATTCCAGCAGCTAGGAGAGCTGAGTAGAATCATCATCTTTCTAGCAAAATACAGAGAAAAATAGTAAGGAGAGTGAGATCCAACAGGAAGAGACTGTCTATATCTGGAGATGTCTCCCAGAAGACAAGTGGGTCACTTTGAGAATTGCTTCCTAAAGTGAGAGCTTTAACTCCTCTTGTCTCAAATCGGGTGCAAGTGACTGATAGAAAGATCTACAGAGACAGCAACCTCCACCTAGTAAATTCTGAATATTTGAATATTTTTGTTTGTTTTATTTGTTTGTTTGGAAATACTCAGCACTGGGAGAAAAAGAGATAGAGAAACAATCTACTGCAAGTAAAATCAGCAGACAGAAACAGAAACAGTGGACTCAAAGAAGGAGAAATGGCTGGATTAAAGTAGAAAATGAAAATCTATTTGGGATATAAACATGTTATAATTTTGTGTATAATACGACCTAAGAGACTTAAGTGTGAGTGAGCCAAGGCAATGGAGCTTCATGGCAAAAACAACTAAAAGGTACTTACTACCATTCATAATTCATACAAAAGGTAAGCTTGTGGCATAGGAAAGGTGAATGTAATCAAAGCAAGAGGGAAAGCATTTTCCCAAGTAGGGAAAGGATTAAATCTTGTAATACATTCCAGTACTGGAAGCACTGTGATCTTGCCATTTGTAGCCCACATGCCCTCCCATGGTGAACCAGAGATCACCATCTCTGGTTTCTCTCATGAACAATATTCTGTATGCCTGGAATTTCAAAGGTCTTCCTGTCTCTTCTTCGGTTCAGGTTTTGCCCTTATAGTTTTACATATCATCCTTTCAAGGACTTTCTACAATGATCTTTACCCACTAATGCTGTGCACAACCCTTGCATTCCACTTGTCTGCATAACAGCACCTTTGATATCACATGGATGATATTGAAGCTCTGTTAAGAGCTCAGACATCATCCACATCCTTTAAGCTATGAGTTCCGTGACCTCTGAGTGCCTGGATCACGGAATTCAGGAACATCTCTCTAGATGAACTTGAATGTGTAAGGCAATCTAGGTGCCTCAAAGCTAAGTTGTTCAAATGTGTTGAAACCTACATGGAATCTGACAATTCCTAAGATGTCATTATGACATATTTCCTGTTTTCCTGATTCAAAACAATCTCTTTTGAATTGTAACAATCACTTTAATAACCACACCCTGCTTTTTATACTTTTAAATATGCTCTTTTTTGTTGTTGTTTCTTTTTCAACCAAAATTTCTGTTTTTCAAACTTTCCTGCTATGGTTCCTATCACACAATGAATCTTCCTAAAAACAGCAAGCATTGATGCCTGAATGTAAGCTTAAATATTCATCCATCAAATAATTTACTTCACCAATTTATTCATTTATTTGTTTGCACATGATGAATGTTTTCCTGCCTTTCCAAACCCACAGAGGCCAGATGAAGATTGTAGAGCTCCTGAGACTGGAGTTGGAAGCCACCGTGTGGGTGGTGGGAACTGAATCCGGACTCTCTGCTGAAGCAGCTTGTTATTTTAACTGCTGAGCCATCTCACCATCTTTAAACTATGCCTCATTAAAGACCCTGGGGCACTGGCAAAATGCAGACAAATTATTTTCCAGAGTATAGCACAAATGGCTTATGGTTCAATTCCTAATAGATCTTGCTTTTCTTTCTAAGAGCAAATGAACCTTCACTCTTCTTATTTCTGTAGACATCCTGTTCTCTTGAACTGTCACACATGCAATCCAGCTTATAGCATTTTAAGTTTGTCCAAATCTCTTCTCCAAAGTATTCCACTCAGTCCACAAACAAGTTCCTAAATTTTCGCAGACACATGGTCACATTTATTCAATACAATGACCTTACTTCTTTGATACTGTTACTTTTCATTTTAATGGCTTCTTTTCTTTAAGTTCTTTGAGTATTCTGTATGACTTACATTATGTGACTATGTGAAGGTATCTGACACAATATCTTAAAGGAAGGAAAAGTTTCAAAGGATTGTTCCTATGGCCTCTTGACCACGTATACCTGGGCAGGACAGCATGGCAGTGGGGATGCCAAACAGGAACTTTTTCACCTCATTGCTGACAGCCAGGAGCAAGGGACAAGACAATCTATGGAACCCTCTGAGACACACTTCTCTCTAGCTACGTTCCTACCCCTGTCATTTCCAGTACTTCCCAGGCAGCTCCACCAGCCAGAGAAGGACCAAATCGCCAACAACAACCCCCATCACAACTCATTTCTAGCCGCATATTATATCTAAAATAAAACAGAATATCAATACATTTAAATATTGAAGAAATACTGAGGAAAGCATATAAAAATCCAAATAAACAAAAAGAAGCAGTAACAAGAACATTTATTCTATTCAAGTAAACTTTGGAGTTGAAACTTGGTTTTTACTGTCAAAAAAAATGTTACCTCATTCTTTCCCTCTCACTTTCCCTCGTTCTTTCTTTCCACATCTTCCTCTCCACTTCCATCATTCCTTCCTTTTGATATTTCTCTATGTTTATTGTTTAGTAAGACTGTTATCACAAATGAATATACCTGAAAATAAAACTATAATGATTTTCCAAGCAGGGTAACACTTGTAAAACAATAAAGTAGAAATTAGTAGATATTAAATTACATTCCAATGACACATGTTTTGTCTACCACTGTTTGACAGAGTTAACTTTTCTCTTAGAGTTCAGAAGGAAGAAATGCCTTTCTCAGACATATTTTGGGCAATTAGTATTAAAATAGGAAATCTTCTCCTAACCTGTAATTCTTATCTATGTTTTCCAAAAGAACAATGATTGTTGCATATGTAAGAATGCTGGACATCACTCCTGCACATAGCTAATTTTACATAAATAAGATTGCTTTCTATATTAACTAATTAGCTAAGAAACTCCTGTCAGCACCTCACCTCTAAATGAGAGGAGGTAGGGTTCCAAGGCAGAGATAGAGGCCAATTTGATTCTGTTGTCACACAGAAAACAGAAGGTACAGATAGATGCTCCTTGATGTTTGCCTTTCTCAGTGATTCCTCTCCAATATGTGGAAAAAAACATTCCTAAGTTAAAAGGATAGCAAAAAAGACTATCTACTTTTCAGACTATACTACATATTTGAGAGAAAATATTTCTAAGCTCTCTAACAAACGTGCTAAAGTAAAAGAAAAAATAAGCTTCTTTATATTCAAAATGAATTAGGTCACTTCTATTTAATTTATGTTTGTTTTTATTTACATAAAGGGCTCACCGTAGCTTATAATTTCCCTTAAGATTATTAGTAAAAAGTATTTCTAAGGCTGGGCTTAGGGGCACATGAGTGGCAGAGGAAGGCAGATCTTTGTGAGTTCAAGACCAGCCTGGTCTACAAAGAGAGTCTGAAATAGCCAGGCAAGAAACCCTGTCTCAAATAAAAGTTCCTATTGTACTTTATTTTTATCAGATTGTACTATGATAATATCAGATTCTGGCTATTGGAAGATGCTTCTATGGTTACTTTGGTGTGTGTGTGTGTGTGTGTGTCCGTGTCTTTTCACCATGCAGACATTTATTTTGTTAAATTTTAAGATATCCAAGATATAGATCATGTTGACTTTCCCATTGAATTTCCTCAGGTTATCTTGTGTAACTCTTTCAATTCCAATTAATATCCCTTAGCCATTGCTCATCCAACTGGCAAAATGATTGCTGTATTTCCCGGATACTGGTTGACGTTATAAATAAAGACACCTTTGCTCAAGAAATGCCTAAACCTATTTCCCTTGTCATTTTCTTTTTTGTCATAAAAATTAAGTACATTCTGGGATTAATTTTTTTTAAAAATACTTAGTGTGGTGGTTTGCTATATTAGAATCACTTTGGGGAAGAGAAAAATAAATAAATTTTAACTCTATGGAACTTTCTACTCAGGTTCTTTTCCTGTAATTGAAGAAAGATGGCTATAAAGATGCCTCAGTTTTGGTTGATGCCTAAAATGATTGTGTAAAGCAGACATTTTCATACATCTCACACATTCAGTATCAAGAGGTGACAGCTCCCACTTAGCTCATCAGTTGCCATATGACTAGATCTGCTTTCTTGAAAATAATTTATCAAGTATATACTTTAGTGAAAAAAATACCCTATTTTGATTGTATTCATATCCAATTATTGGGGTTTTTTTCCAAAAACAATCTAGCAAAAATTCTGTTGGAATTTTGTTCTTGACAAAGACATTTTTGTGCACTGCATTAAAGGTGAACTTCCTGTGGGCAGGAAGTCTGCTTTATAGATTGGTACTGTCGCCAGAGATTTCGGGTCAATGCCTGGGCTTTACCAGCCTGACAGTCTGCAGTGTCCTAATGGAAAGGATAAGTGCTAGTGGGAAACAGAGATGAGTTTATTTGAGTGTGCTGCATTTGGGTAGAGGAATAAACAGAAGTTCAATGACACCCGGGTCATCTTAGGGATGCAGACATGAACTTGGGAATACAGAGCAAGAAGGAAAATATGCAATCAGTCCTGTGGTCAGAGTGTTCTTCCACCCATCAGTGACCCACCATTGTGGTCACTGCTGTCTGCCTTGCAAGAACCAGGTTGTCAAAACTGTTGAGAACTCTCTTGGTGAACACATATTTCTGCAGCCAGTGTTTTATGATTTCTTTTGTGTGAATAACTCCAAATCCTTACGGACCATTGTTTCAATAGTTTGATAACCAAGTAGGAGCACACCTATATCTAGAACATGTTTACTTCCACCAGGATGATTACTATAAATCAATATATTGAACCAGCTAGTGAAAAGGGGACATAGAACAACGTTTATTAAACTGTGTATAATTTCTTAAAATGTAGTTAGGTATGTTGTATTTATCCATATCTAATATTCTTCCTGCATCTGTGGCAAATGCAAATTATCAGAACAATGTTGATCTCCTCTGTGGTGGTCCAAGTAAGGCATCCAGGTAGCCATCATGACTCAGAACTTTATTGTGCTACAAAGAGACCTGCATTTATGGGTCATTCTGCTGAAGGTACTACAAAGGCAAGTATTTTTAGGACATATTTCTCTTAGCCTGTGCTCAAAAGCCCAGTTTTCCATTTCTCTGCTGCTGTTCTATGAATGTGTTTGAGGTGCCACCCTTCCCGTTTCTGTGCTTCTTGAAACAATGTCCAAGGAGCAGCTGGGAACAGAAAGATTCAAATATGCAATCAATCAAAATAGCACTCATAGAGTCTCTCCCTTGGTATTTGACATTTTGTTGACATGCTATCAGAGTACTTCACAGTTGACTGGAAAGCCATGGAAACAATTACTGGGGAACTAACAGGAACTGAAAAAGAAGAGCCTCTCAAAAACAGTGGCCTAAAGAACTGCTCAGGCCATAGCATCCTGATATAAATGCAGGCTTCTTGATAAGATTAATGGAAATTACACAATGCTGTATAAAGACTACTTATATGAGAAAAGGAAAAGAAAATATTCCCTAGATTTAGGCGTAGTCTTGACTTTGATGATGCTCATTAGTCATTTAAAGTTTCCTTGAATATTACTTTGTCGGCAATAGTTCCTGTAGAGAAACATTATTACATAAATAAAAGTTAATGATAGTATCTAACCTTGGTAATCATATTTTCTGTGATAGCAAAT
This sequence comes from Meriones unguiculatus, assembly GCF_030254825.1. NCBI lineage: Eukaryota > Metazoa > Chordata > Mammalia > Rodentia > Muridae > Meriones > Meriones unguiculatus. The sequence continues at coordinate 15,818,195 of NC_083367.1, read as the reverse complement.
AATTGTGATAATAAATTATATCTGATTGGAGGCCTTTCATATAGAAAGCAGTTTCTAATTTCAAAATACACTGTTTCTTATGACTTCCAAGTATAACTGAACAGCAAAGTGGAAATCCGGGGAGCATGAGTGCTAAGAGATGCTGCATTATGATGTAACCAGCTACTTTCTGATCGAAGTTGAGGCCTGTTCCACAGGTTGGAATTCATTTCTGGCCTGGAATATGTGGCTGGGGAGGTCATAGACCACACAAGGCAACGTACTACAAACATTTTTCAAATGAACATTAAAAACTGAATCCTAATATATACCTTCTGACCCATAGACTAGCATAGCTTTCAGCTCTCATCAAAGAAGCTTCTTTTTGCAGTGGATGATGGTTGATTCTGAAACTCTGGAAGAGGAGGCAGAAATATTGGATGAGCCAGAGTTTGGGGAGAACTTCTGAACAGCAGCATCTCCTGGGCATGATGTAGCTATTGAACCCATGAACTCGCGGTATCTTTGGTTTCCTCTACAGCACCAGTCCAATAACCAGAAAATCAGAAAGGATAAGGCAGAGGGAAGCTCATGAGACCCCACCTTTAACTGACTACTTGTTGACTACATGTTGTTGATGGCTTGGAAGAAAGAACAGTCAGTTTTCTTCTAGGGAATAGCCCATGGGAGATTGCTCATCCTGTGGTAGATGTCATAACATCTTGTACATACAAATAATAATTAAAAAAAACACAACATAAATTCATTTCACTAAATTATGAAAAAAATATGTTTATGTGATCAAAATACTTGTTTATATGTATAAATCCCCCCGAAACACAAATATTTAAGAAAAATAGCATATTATGAGAAATATCTTCTTCAATGCTACTCACAAAGCTGATGAAAAGTGGGAAGCAGTTATGAGTAAAAGCAAAATCAAGAGTTCCAACTAGTAATGCTGCTTCCCCATCATGTCAGAGACAGTCCCTGTTCCTATTACAATGGAACCCACTTGGATACTGAACTGCCATCGGCTACATCTGTGCAGGGGTCTTAGGTTATCTCCATGCATAGTCCTTGGTTGGAGTATCAGTCTCAGGAAAGACCCCTGTGTTCAGATTTTTTGGTTCTGTTGCTCTCCTTGTGGAGTTCCTATCCTCTCCAGATCTTACTGTTTCCCACTTCTTTCCTAAGATTCCCTGCACTCTGCCTAAAGGTTAGTATAAGTCTCAGTATCTACATTGATAGTCTTCAAGGCAGAGCCTTTCAGAGGTCCTCTGTGTCAGGCTCCTGACTCATTCCCTCTTTTCTCCTTCTTCTGATGTCCATCCTCTTTGCCTTTCTGGATAGGAATTGAGCATTTTAGCAAGAGTCCTCCCTCTTGATTAGTTTCTTTAGGTGTACAGATTTTAGTAGGTTTATCCTATATTATATGTCTATAGAGTGAGTATATACCGTGTACTTTCTGCTTCTGGGATAGCTCACTCAGGATGATCTTTTCCAGATCCTACTATTTACCTGCAAATTTCATGATTTCCTTGTTTTTTATTGCTGAGTAATATTCCATTGTGTATTATACCACAATTTGTGCATCCATTCCTCCACTGAGGAGCATCTGGGCTGTTTCCAGCTTCTGGCTATTACAAATAAGGCTGCTACAAACCTGGTTGAGCAAATGTCCTTATTGTGTACTTGAGACTCCTTTGGACATATGCCTAGGAGAGGTATAGCTGAATCTTGAGGAAGTGCTATTTCTAGTGGGAAACAGTAAGATCTGGAGAGCACAGGAACTCCATGAGGAGAGCAACAGAACCAAAAAATCTGAGCACAGGGGTCTTTCCTGAGACTGATACTCCAACCAAGGACCATGCATGGAGATAACCTAAGACCCCTGCACAGATGTAGCCCATGGCAGTTCAGTATCCAAGTGGGTTCCATTGTAATAGGAACAGGGACTGTCTCTGACATCAACTGATTGGCCTGCTCTTTAATTATCTCCCCCTAAGGGGGAAGCAGCATTACCAGGCCACAGAAGAAGACAATGCAGCCACTCCTGATGAGACCTAATTTACTCGGATGAGAAGGAAGGAAAAAAAGTCCTCCCCTATCAGTGGACTTGGGGAGGGGCATGCAGGCAGAGGGTGGAGGAAGGGAGGGATTGGGGTGGGAGGAGAGAAGGAACCACGGGGGGATACAAAGTGAGTAAAGTGTAATTAATAAAGAAAAAAAAAAGCCAAAAAAAGAGTTCCAACTAATACACAGGCCAAATAAATGTGCATGTGTAGAAGTCAAGGGCCATGAGACAGTGTAAGCATGACAGACATCAGGGACAAGACACATGTAGTGAGTTTCTCTGCTGGTGCAAAGATCCCATGATTCAAGCCTGAGAATGGAATAAAGCGAAATAAACTTAAGAAGTGCAATGGCTCTTCTGATTATTCTCTGAGGAAGTATCTGATTAGGAACAGACTAGGAACTTTTTTCAGTTTTTTACTGGTGGCTGTTTTCTGCTAGGCCCTTCTGAGTCTACAGAGAGGTTCCAAATACAGCTTCTGTTGCTTTTCCCAGGCCAACCACACCATTTTCCAATTTGTATTCTCTTAGATCTAAAATTCTTCATCTATATCTCCATCTCCACCTGGATAATATTTTATCATTGCCCTATGGAGTCACAGCCCGAAATTATCAGATAACATCAGATATCATGTATATATATATATATATATATATATATATATATATATATATGGAGTATAAATGGCGCTACCACTTAAGAGAAATACAATACTCTAACTGGGCACCATACCTTTTTTTTTTGAGTGATTGGCCAAAATAATCCTATAGCCCTCCATCTCCTGCCCTCACCAAAACAGAACCTTACAGGCTTCTACTAATGGTTATCCTTGACAAGTTTGCAGTAAGATTCTGTTTCTGAAAACAGTACATACTTAGGTCATCGAATGTGGAGAAATCTAGCTGGAAGCATCACTCCTGATGGCAAAAGTTTCATGGAATAACCAACCACTGTTTTGCAACTGGTTTTAAGTCTTGACCTACAAGATGCAAACCACACATGGTACTGTGAGTTAGGCCAAGCACATGAGACTAGATAGATTGTGATCCTTAAGGGAAAACTTAGAAGTATTTTTCTGCTAACTGAATATAGTTATAAAATTACTTTTCTTGACATAACAGTAGGCCTGTAGATAGGGGCATGGCTCATTTGTTATAAGAAAAGTTTTTTTTTACTAAAATAGATGATGATTCACATAGAAACTTTCAGCTACTCAGTGCGCAAAGAATATGAGATTTTAGACCATTCAACCCTGAATGGAATGCTAAATCATTCCCTCCTCTCTAAATTCAGGGAACAGGACAAAGCAGAATGATTGTAGAACTTTGTAGGTCAAAGTTTTTTAGACACTGGGGGGCTGATGTGCATATTAACTCACAGGGAATAGTGCTACCTCAAGATTCAGCTATACCACTCCTGGGCATATATCCAAATGATGCTCCAGCATAAAAAGAAGACATTTGCTCAACTATGTTCATTGCAGCTTTGTCTGTAACATTCAGAATCTGGAAACCTAGATGTCCCTCAACTGAAGAATGGATATAGAAATTGTGACACATTTACACACTGGAATACTACTCGGCTGTTAAAAACAAAGAAATCATGAAATTTATGATTTCATGAGGAAAATGGATGGAACTAGAAAATATCATCCTGAGTGAGGTAACCCAGAAGCAGAGAGATACACATGGTATATACTCACTCATAAGTAGATATTAGCCATATAATATAGCATAAAATACTAAAATCTACAGACCTAAAGAAGCTGAACAACAAGGATGACCCGAGGGAAGGTGCTTAATCTTCATTCAGAAGGGAATAGACATGGGAAGCAGTAGAAGAGAGGGAACAGGATGGGAGCCTACCATAGATGTCCTCTAAAAGATTATCCAGCACAGGATCAAAGCATATGCTGAGACTCACAGCCAAACTTTGGATAGAGTGCAGGGAGTCTTATGGACGAAGGGGGATATAAAAGGAGGAAGAGGAGATAAGGGCCACACAAGGAGAACAACAAAGACCCCCCCCCAAAAAAAAGCAGGACCCAGGGGGCCTGCAAAGACTGATGCATCAAAGACCTCATAAAGAGAGTACCTAGACCCTCTGCTAAGATATAGTCCATGGATAGCTCAGTCTTCATTTGGGTTTCCAAGTAAGAGGAAAAGAAACATTCTCTGACATGAACTGAGGTGAATATTTCTTGATCACTTCTCCCTGGTGGGGCAACTTAGCCAGCCCACAGAGAAAGAGGATCTGGACAGTTCTGATGGGACCCAATAGGCTAGGGTCAGACTATAGGGGAGGAGGCCTTCCCCTATCAGTGGACTAAGGAAGAGGGATAGGGGAGGAAGGCAGAGGGAGAAGATGAGGGAGGGGGTTACAACCAGGATACAAAAAAATAAATTGTAAATAATAATAATAACAGTAATAGTAATAAATTGTCACAAAATTTAAAAAGTAAATTAAAAAATAGAATAGCAGGGAATATGCCTAATACTTAGTGGTCGCTTCTCTCTTCCTGGTACTGGTTAGAGTATTTCAGAAATACATGGAGGAAATTGTGATACTCATGTGCAAATTGGAGAGCTCCTTATGAAAATGAAGGACAGGGTAAAGTGGAAGGAAAACAAAGTCTGTGTAAATGTAAGAAAGTCGGGGATACAGAGAATTACACTCTTTAATTTTATTTTGTGCAATATTTTCCTGAATAAACATTTAATGTTAGGTGTTGTATGTCAGTCCAGATAGTATGCCCATGAAAGGATCTTTTCTTCATTAGGCTGTGCACTTGACAGGATAGAGAGAGGGTGGCCATTGCCAAGTTTACTCTCACTTACACAGTCTTTGGCACAGCTCTAGAGTCACAGGCATGTCTTCATCCTAATCTGGAATTTCTGTCTACTTAGGCTTAGCCGTCCCCAAAACACTCCCTTCCTGACCCCAAATACACTTGGCTGTTTAAAGTTAATTAAATCCTAAGAGCCACAAATGGAATGCTTCCTTCATTGAGGCCCAGTGTCCTCAGGTCTATTGTAACTTGTTCTTGGAGTGGTAAACAGCTCAGGCTTAATTGCTGTAGAAGATATTAACTGCTTTAATTCAGGACATAATCTTTCTTTGGGAGCTGAGTCTGAAGAGAATAGCTAATTTTTACTTCCTCAAAGGGCAGTTTCCCAGAAGCCCTAAAAAGCACTGCAGCTTCACATGTGCCTTGGTCCCTGGGGTTATTTCTCCAGGGACAGCTCTTAGACCTGTAGATCTGTAAAGACCCCCCTTACACACACACACACACACACACACACACACACACACACACACACACACACACTTCTCAAAGTGCTTCTCTGTTGTTAGCTGAATAACACCAGGTTTTGAGCCGCGGTGCAGACACACTTCCTGATTTGTTGTCCAGATCACAGTCTGTTTTTCTTTTTTAAGACCAAGGATCCTACACTGGCTACCAGCCAAGCTGGACGTTTTCTAGCATATAACATCTTCTTTTTATATATTGAAAATTAAGGTCCAGAGAGGTAGAATGGCAGGGTGAGGGAGCCAGGCTATAAAATTAAACTCTCATATTCTGCAATATTGTTTGTTTTGTTTTAACCAAGAAGCTCTGCAGTCTTTAAGGGGAAAAGGAGAGTAGGTGATACTAAAGTTGGGCATGGGGAATAAAGCATTTTGAAATTGTCCTACAGCCTCTTGGCTCAAGTCAGTAAATATATAAAAGAGCATGCTGAATTGCTAAGTTTTGATTCTGTCCCAGGGAGAGCAGAAGCTGGATATTCTACGCAAAGTAATTTACAGAGAATTTTTTTATCATAATTTTTATTGTTTATTATTATTAGTTACATTTTATTAACTCTGCATCCCAGCTGCATCCCGCTCCCTTATTCCCTCCCAATCCCACCCTCCCTCCCTCAGCTTCAATCCATATGTACCAAAGCCATGTGCCCTAGATTACAACCATGTGGAACTGTCTTTGTGTTTCTCTCTAAATCATAGCATAATTGACCCTGTGCTGTGTGATGCCCTAGATCATAATCAGTCTCTACCCCAATAATAATCCCCTGACTGGAAGGTAACTGTATATAAATCTCTATGAGGGCAACAGCTAGCTTTGGCTAAATTGCCAAGGAAGATTTTTTCTTTTGTTTATTTATTTTTATTATTAACTACATTTTATTAACTCTGTATCCCAGCTGTATTCCACTCCCTCATTCCCTCCCAATTCCACTCTCCCTCCCTCATCTTCTCCCTGCCCCTTTCCAAGTCCACGGATTGGGGAGGACCTCCTCCCCTTTCATCTGACCCTGTTTTATCAGGTATCTTCAGGACTGGCTGCAAAATCCTCCTCTGTGGCCTAACAGGACTGCTCCTACCTTGGCGGGTGGGAAGGACAAACAGCCTGCCATTGAGTTCCTGTTAGAAATAGTTCCTGTTCCCCTTACTGTGGGAAACCAATTGGTTACAGAGTTACCACAAGCTACATCAGAGCAGAGGTTCTAGGTTATATCCATACATGGTCGCCAAGGGAGGTTTTTATAGGACCATTCTGCTTGTATCTATAACATCCCATAGATTCCCACCTCTCGACGCTACCAGGAGCTCAATATTCCATACATTTTCAAGATATTCAAAGCAAAATCTTAGCATTACTATTTATGCAATGATTTTTAACAATATCAGTTTTATTATTTATTGAGGAAAAAATTAAAGGTCAGTCTATTTTACTAATTGTTTCACTGTGTATTGTTTGGTGATATAAGACAATAATATTTAATGACTATCCTTTCTTGAATTTAAATGATAGTATGAATCTCACATTGTTAAAATGTTTGATGATATAGACTAGAAGAATGCTAGTAAATTCCATGAATGTTAAACACTGACCAAAGGGAGCTTACCAAACCAGATACGGGGAGCTTCCTGATTCATGGCAGAAGTAGTAGAAAGAGCTCTATTGTAGGTATGCTGGTTCCCTCAGCTGCAGTGAGTACAGGTAAAGAGTGGAAACTGCCCACAAAAAAAATTCTTTTTTAAATTGTTTAACTATTCCTTAAGGTGCAGTTACATAATTTGTGCCTTCCCTTTCCTTTATGCAGTACTTCTCATATCCTCCCACTCTCTAAAAAATAATGGTCTCATTTTACTATAGATGTTACGTATGTACGCAATATGTATGTAAAATCTGCTCATTACATTCAGCGATGCTTGCATGTACATGAATTCATTGCTGAGTACTTGGAATTCCTAATGGAGAGAGCGCTGAACTAAAGGAATTTGCATTTCTTATTTTTTTTTAATTCTTTTAAGATTTCACCTGCATGTGTGTGCATCAACTGCATGCCTGGCACGCAAGGAGTCCAGAGACATTACTAGCTTAATTAAAACGTAACTACAGCATCTTCCTACATACATTTCTTTCCTCCAGCCACTCTCATATCTGCCATCCACTATTTGAATTCTTGGGCTTAGAAAAGGTCATGGTTTTCTGATCTGGGCCCAGTGACCAAGTCCCCACAGAGTGCAAGTGATTCTCAGTAGGCTGCCACCCAGCAGCCACACAGGCACTGCAGTACAGTTTGGTGTACTTTATCTCATTTAATCCAGGCAAGAACTGCCTGAGTTGGAAATGATTTTCACACAAAATGGATGAAAAAGTGAGGGTGCTCACAGAACCTGAATTACCCAAGATACGTACCTGTCTGGACATAGAGATGTGTAACTCCTGCCTGCTATTTTTCCCACTGTAACTGTCAGCTCTTCTGCCTGGAGAAGTAGTGTGGGAGGAAATGTAACCAGACAGACACCAACTTAGGCTCCTTTGAAGATAGCCTCATGGTCCAGCTCATAATCTAGGCCCGAGGTCCTTCGAGAAGGACTGCCCAACACTGTGCTTTGATGATTGGAATAATGTACTCTCAGCAATTTCTTCTTGCCCTTTTACTTTTTCTAGGCTGTATTTCTCTTGTCACTAAAATCAGGTTTAAGATAACCTGAGAATTGAATCTGGACACGCTCCGCCCTCACTGCTGTGTCTACAGAAGTTTAGCCTGGGATGCTCTCTGTGGAGTACAGATTAGAAAGTGCACCTTATGTCCACAGCTCCCATCACTGACAGTTAGGTTTCTCTCTTGACAGATGGGCGAGTCTGAGTTCTGTAGTTTCAAAAGGAAAATAAAGAAGAAATAAAAGAAAAATCAATACAAGAAAATAAATTTTTAGATGTACTTTGAAGTCAACTAACCCAAATAGAATCATGCTTTAGTCTGCCGTCCTTTCATTATTAATAACAGTTAAGCTAAGAGATCTATCTCCTATGGCTCGTATTTGTTTCTTCAATGGAATGTTAGAACAACTCAGCACTTCTGAATCCTTTCTTTGACTTTTTCTCCAGGAAACCCTTGAAATACTTAGCTTGACTGGATAAGAGCAATACCAATATGAGTAATTTATGTGGACCATTTAGCAATTATGACTCATCACTTTGAAAGACAGTAATGATTATTGATTCTGTCAAAATGCATCCGATTAACTTTAATGTGAAATTTCTTAGATTACTAAACTATGCCCACAAGTTCACTCTTCAGAGCCTCATGCCTACAGTTAGATATTGTCAGATATTGCTGGAGTAGAAACTGTTGCAAGTCCTTTTCAACCTGAGCTTCCTTGGTCTACTGAGCGGCCATGGACAGTGAAACCTCTGTAATTCAGATATATCATTTAATAATTTTTTTAAAGTATCTTTTTTTCCATACAGTCATTCCCTTTAGGTTTCTTATCTACTCTTTAATTTTTCCTGCAATGTTTTACTTTTCTATTTCAATTAATATAATTTAATTTTAAAGGGTTAAAATAATCAAAGAATATTTGTTCTTCAATAATGGAAAATGTGGGGACTTTAAGAAGACCACCAGACAAAAATTGTCAAAAGTCTTTTTTATATAAACATTGATCTGACATGTATTATTTGCTGAAATATTTATAAGACAAATTCAGTAAGGCAAAAATGCATCCTGTGAATGCAGGTCATTTGCGAACACTTGGCTAGTAGGGGCTCAGAGCTAAGAGCACATACTGGTTTTGAAGAAGCCTAACCTCCTCCAGTGGGTAGCACACAACTGCTATACTCTCAACTCCAGGGAACCCTGACAACCCTGGCTGCTCAGGCACCTACATGCACAATCACGCATCTCCACACACAAGCCTTGGTGCCAACATTAGATTTCTAGGTGTTTTTCTTCTCCTCAAACTATATATTTTTTATTTATTTTTCTGAACATTTGCTCTTGCTAGGCCTGCATAAGAGTGATTACTAGTAGCTAAGCAACAGCGTCAATATTAGGCTATTTTGATATCTCTCCTGCCAAAGTAATTAGTCCAGAACTCTTCAATTTAGCCTCAAGGTGAGTCGTAGGATAAGGCTAAATGCAGCCACATTTTTTTTTGCCAAAATATCACAAAAATGTTCTTTAGCCCAGTTGCTAATAATCCCTTGAGCTCTATCTCCATAGTCCACATTGCATTCAGTCCTAGTCTTCCAAGCTCAGACTAACATCAACACATGATAAGGTTTGCTTACAGCAGCATTCAACTGCTTTCCTAGTCCAAAGTCCCAAAGTCTTCCACATTACTCAAAAATGTAGAATGGTCAGAAGAGTCACAGCAATAGCTCACAGCTAGAACCAACTTCTATCTTTGTTACTTTTCAATAATTCTGATAAGACGCCATGACCAAGGCAACTCTGAAAAGAAACAGTTCATTGGGTGATTGTGTTTTTCCAGGGTGAGTCCTGACCATGATGGATGGGAGCATGGCAGCAGGTAGGCAGGCATAGCATTTGAATAGTAGCTGAGACCTACCATGCTTTGCCTCAAGTAATAGGCAGGAGAGAGAGAAAGAGTGAGAGAGAGAGAGAGAGAGAGAACTACCTAAGAATGGTACAAGCATTAGAAAGATCAAAGCCTATCCCCCCTGACATAACTCTTCTAAGAAGGACACACTTTCTTCCCCAGTTCTACCAGCTGAAAGCCAAATATCCAAACACATGACACTGCAGGGGCCACTCATTCATACAACTGCAATGAATTATTCTTATGTTTGAAAAAATATTATTGTCCCAGATCATTCACAACAAAATCGACATGCAGGATGCGCTCAATGCATACTTTCATATTTAAATGGGAACAGAGATCCCATGAGATTGTAGAATTTACAGGCATTCCAAACATCTACATTCTTTGTTCTGCTATTGTCTTTTTGAAACTTCAAGGAGCATTGATAATATTATCACAGTGTTTAGAATTAAATTAAAAGGCCTGGAAGAAAGCCATGGTGATGCAATCATCACAAAGACAGCCTCCATCTTCAAGAGCAATTTTGAGTTCAATTAATCTAAAGAAATTGTTCAGGTCTACATATGATACCAAGTTCCTTCTAGAAAAATTAGGATATTTATTATTTCATATCTCAAAAAATAATAATAGCTACATTACTGTTACATTATTGCCTTTAGCTTAATCTAGTTTTCTGATCCCTCTGACAAATGTAACCTATCTTAAATTGTGTTATTCAGACAAAGCCACCTTATCTAATAATGTTTAGTATTTGTGAGAGTCACAATATATTAGGTTCATTCCCAAATAACAGGCATTAAGTATCATGATTGAATTCTCCTATTCCTGAGAAATGTAATTCTCTTTATATAACAAATTAAAAGAGCAAAACAGAGGACAGTTAAGTCGTTAGTGTCACATAACTAATTAGTGTACAACTGAGTCAACTCAGGCTACAGCCCAGAACTCATTCCAATAAAGATGACATCACATTATATCTAGTGATTATCTGGGCCCTTGCTTTTTTACTTTATATGTAAAAAATAAGATAGTTTAATTCCTGTTCATAGGAATAAAAGCTAAAATAGAAGGAATTTTAATAAATGTTCTCAAGATTTTCTTTCTCTAAAATCCAAGCTATTGGCAATTATATTTTCATTTTATAATATGCATTCTAAGGAACCTTAAAAGATAAAAATTCCTTAATAAAATATTAACAATACAATTTCAAAAACTTAATATTTTCTAAAGGGCCTATATTTTTTGAGTGTAACAAACTCTTAAAAAAAAACTTGCTTATTATGACTTATACTAACAGGGTTCCCAAATATTATACAATATATTTGGATTATGATTATAATTATATTTTTATGAGACAGCAGTTGCCACTTTGAATGACATTAAAAATAAAAATCAAAATCAAAAATATATATGATTAATACTTATGATTATTAAATAGTAGGAACTGTGTATATAATTTTTAAGAGGTAGATATGATTGTTATTTAGTAATACTTAACTGAGCTTCAAATTCTCACTCATAACTTACCTCCAGGAAAATCTCATAAAAACCTTTATTATCAACGTTTTGTCTGAAATGGAATTGCAATTTGGTTTCTGTAGTAGTTCTTACTGTTTAAAAATTATTAGAGGGATTATTTTAATTATTTTATAATTACACAATAAATTCTTTATGTAATTACTCCAAAAGATGTCTTAGGCTAAGTTAGTCAACTTTTTTCCTATTATTAATACTGTCATGAAGAAATATGCCATAGCAATTAGAACATGAACCATGGAGTAAGGCAAAAGTATACTTGAGCCCTTCAGATTGTGTGGTTAATAAACCATTTAACTTCTCTGAACTTTGTTTTCTATTATTAAAAATAAAAATAATGCAGTTCATAAGTGAAGTTATTAATTATAAGTATACAGATTGATTTTTTAATAATCTGTTTTAAATATATTTTTAAAATACTGATAAAATGACATTATTGAATTCTCTCCTGGGTTTAATTATGATTTAAGTAGCGAAGATGAATTGAACAACTGTCCAGAAAAGAAAATGTCTTTACTAGAGCGAAAGAAAGTAGACAGGAGGAAGAAGCACAGGCACCTAGGGATTACTTCATACCAGAAAACAATAAATTTAATGAAAGAATCATTTAAGAATGGAGGAAATAGTTTAAGATAAACATCGACAGTGTATTAGTATGTGTGTAGAAGGGACTCATGACTCATTGACTAAAAACTGAGGAGGTGTAATATCCAAAACATACATGAAAAAAATGTTTATGAGTACTAATCAGCAAGATGCACTAAAAACCAATGTGATATTACTTAACCATTGACTATTATCAAGTTTTGTCAAATACGTGCAGAAGAGAGAACAGTAGCATATGTTAATCAAAATTTAAATTAGCACAGCCATATGGAAAATAGCATGAAATACTAAAATTCAAAAGCAGAGTATCAATATTGCCCAAAAAACTACCCACTGGTTATATATTGAAAATAAATGAAATGAGCCCACCAGGGTCATAATTTCACTACTGTGTTCATTGTAGCATGATTCACAATGACCACAATATGGATTGAATCAATACCTAAACACATGAATGAAAACAGAAAATGAGGTTCAGACACACAATGGATTGATACCGTAATTTAAAAGAAAAGAAACTTTGTCATTTTTGACAACACATATGATCTGTAGAACATTTCTTTATTTTTCATTTTTAGCCTTATATATAACTTAATGTCTAAAATTCACTTTGAATCACTTTACTTTTCTTTGAGGTTGTGTTTTAATTAAAATTTTTCATTTCTTTCCTCCTGCCAAAGCCACACATGCGCTGCTGTCCACGCTACTGCAAATCTATTGCCTGATTTTTCATCAATTTTCATTTCATGTTTATGTTTGTATATAGATATATATTCCTAAATAAAATCTATTGAGTACGTATAATGCTACTTGTACGTATGCTTTCAGGGCTGATCATTTGACACAGAAAACCAGCTGGTATACCTTTCCCTATGGAGGACCACCTTTTTGCTCCCAGCTTTACTCAATTTTCTACAGTTCTTTGTATCAGCCTAGGGCCTCATGTGCTTTTTCCTACACCTTTTGGCATGTTCATTGGTGTCGTTCTTGTTCAGCTCATATTTGTGCAGGCATGTTCTAAGATTATAGTTATAGCTTCTGATATTATCAGGAGACACAATCACACAGCAAAGTCCCTAATCCTCTGGTTCTTAAAATCTTCCCATCCCCTCTTCTGCAATGTTCCCTGAGCCTTATGCATGAGAGGGTTTTGCATGTGTTTCCACTGGACTGGGTTCCACAACTCTGCATTGACTGTTTATTGCTTTCTATAGTGGTTTTTGTCTGTTGAAAAGAGAAGTTTCCTTGCTAAGGGATGAAGAATAGACTTATATATTGGTATAATGTCAAATATTTATAGTTTGCTTTTAGGGATTATGCTGGCTTAGTAAATTAGTCATAGATTTCCCTCCAATAGGCATGACTTCAGAAGCACCGAATAGCTGGCTAGGTTTCTAATATCAGGCTAAATCATCTTATTGTTGAGCAGGGCTTGAGTACAATTAGAAAACAGCTGGATAGCAAAAGGTGTCTATGACAATGCTGAACCCATGAGATTATAATACCATGCTACTTGATATGGCTCATAGGTAGCATGGCTGGATAGGACTCTAGGTTTCATCCCTTCATTGCAAGCTTGGTACATTTTGGTATCATGAAAGCTGGGTCCTTAAAGGGCATTCAGGCCAGTTTGGGCTCTACCCTGCTTCCCAAGTGCACAGAGTCTTCAGCAATAGGAACTGTACCTTCTGCTTCTAAAAGGTAACGGAGGACAACAGAAATAGGTTATCTATTTTGGCAATCCTTAGATGCCAATGTTGTTGGGTTTTTGTTACGTGTTCTTTGGTTACTGGAAGATGTACTATCAATTCCAATCCAGATGGGAAAAGTTTATTAAAACTATATATTTATACAATGAATTATGTGCATTACGGATATTTTAGGTAAATAGTTAATAGTATGATTCCTTGTGGCTTTTTAGCCACCCATATTGCTTTTTTACCTACCTACCTATTTTTCTCCAGTAATTACCTTCCTTAATGACCTTCCCTTTTCCATTTTCCTTAACAGAAAAATTTTATACTGCTATTCCTCGTTACCCTTCCTTTGTCTTCTGAATCGACGTCTCTCCCACTTCCTAAAGTAGTTCATAGTTTTCCCATTTCCACTATTAGATAAATTGTACCCTGCTATCCCCTCTATTACTCCCAAAGCTCCCATACTTCTGAAGATTTGTGGCTAGGAACTTCCAGCAAAAGAGAACATGCTATATTTGTCTTTCTGGTCTAAGTCACTTTCTTCAATAGGAGCTTTTCTAGCCCCATCCATATACCTACAAAGCACATCATTTTGTTTTTCTTTACTGCTGAATAGTATTCCATACTGTGTATGTACTGCATTTTCATTATCCATTTGTTAGTTGTAGAACATTTAGGTTGTTTCCGTTTCCTAGCTGTTGTGACTAGAATAGCAATGAGCAAGTATCTGTGGAGTTTGAGAGTATATCAAGTCCTGTGGGCACAAGACAAGGGGTAATATAACTGAGTGAAGTGGTTGATTTTTTTACAGCTTGTTTGAAAATTCTGCACATAGATTTTCATACATGTAGACCATTATTTTATGAGAAATAAACCTGGTTATATGAGGTAAGACTTCATGACCATATAAATGCATATAATCTGAAGTGTACTCAGCTGAATGAACTGAGCACATGTGAATCAAGGCTCTTCTTTCCATAAAACAGTCTTTATTGCCTTTTATTCATAAACATAGTCTTGGGATAAAATCCGAAGTTGAATTACAGGTTCAAGTAATAAAATAAGATTTTGTTTATTTATTTGATCATTTTTTGTGTCTCATGTAGCCAAGGCTAGACTCAGCATTTTGATAAGAATGATGAACTTCTGATCTTTCTGCTTTGAATGCCTTAGTGTTTGAATTATAGGCATTCATCATTATACTTGGATAATTTAGGACTCTTCATGCACACTGATGGCTTTGACCACTTAAATACATTATGCTTTTTCTGAAAGTCAATGAACCTTGAATAGTATTTCTTAGACAATGTGATGTGTTGTTATGAATATCTTTCTCAACTTGACAAGAGTAAAGCATTTATTTCCATTTGTAATTTTTTTCTGAATTCTACTGGGGTTGAGTAGTTTTAAGATAATTATTGGTGGTGTTAATATTTGGATATATGGTTATGCATACCAGTATGCATTGTGTAGGGTGAGCTCTTCTACATTTTGCCAGTATTTGAGATGGCATTATTTTCTTGTTGATTTATGAAACTATTTTATAATAATATAAACTCTTTTCTTATAGCTTTAGACATAATGGTGTTTGTTTTTATGGATTCTAAGCAAGGGTTATGCTTTGAAAGAACAAATATTTCACCAAATATCTAATTCCTCTATTTATTCAATCTTTTTCATCATGAAATTTTTCTGGAGGTTGTGTATATGTTAACATAATCCAGAGCTCCTCCTTAAATTGTTTCACACCAATTTAATGAATGTCATCTTTTGTTTGTTATATGACCCACATTTTATAACATGTTTAGCTGTCTAAAATGTTAAATCTGTACAGCTGTTCTGTCTCTTGACTTTCTATCTCTCATTTATTATAGTTTCCTAGTATATTTAAATTTCTAGCCTACTTTCTCCTGTTCTAGTCATGTCATCCATTTCTTACAGTTTTCATTTTATCCCAAATGTCCTTATGCTTGGAGTTTTCTGTTCCTATTTGGTGATAGAAATTTGAGTTAAATATTATTTGACTTTACAGTTTTCTAAATTATTACAAAAATATTAATAATGAAGGTATGAAATTACTTTTTTTAGTTTTCTGTTGAATTTAGTGGGCAATTTTATTATTTATTTAAGATTCGAAATATCATCCAAAGTTGAACAGTGAAAAATGTGGCTTTTCAGTAGTTGAAAAAAAAAAAAAAGCTAGATCTCAGAAGTGCTGAAGCTGTACCTGAGAAACCAAAGACATAGTTTTATGTAAAGAATATGAAAAGACTATTATATCATTATTTTATGAAACCACCATCTGAAGGCAATGAGAGGGCTAAGTGGGTAAACATGATGATTTTATGAACCTAACAATCTGATTTTGACCCCAAGAACCCACAATGGATGGTGACAATCAGCTGTTTAGTTTGTACCTGATGATCCTTACTGGGCTAATTCATGTTTCCCAATCAATAGCTTCACCATGTCCAGTGATTATGATGATTGTGACTGGACTTCATCAGCCATCTCCTCACTTGTTCCTTAATCCACTGATGTTTCATACTATTTGTATGGAACAGTCCCTGGCCATGGAGTCTGGCCCATAGTTTCAGTGCATAGCTGCAGAAAACAATAGGAAATGTAGATGCTCCAAGCCTCTTGTCTCTGCCCTGGTACTTTTTAATTTTTTATTTATTATTTATTACAATTTATTCACTTTGTAGCCTGGCTGTGTACCCCTTTGTCTCCTCTCAACTTCTCTCTCCCTCCTTCATTTCCTTCTCCACTGATAGGTGAGGTCTTCCTCCTGTTTCATCTGACCCTAGCCTATCAGGTCTCATCAGGACTGGCTGCATTGTCTTCCTCTGTGGCCTGGGAGGCTGCTTCCACCTCAGGGGAGGTGATTAGAGAGCCTGCTACTGAGTTCATGGCCCTGGTACATTTATGGACTTTGGTTGACTCAAACAGTACAGAATCAGTGTATACAGGTAGTACACAAAGCCTGACATTAAGATGTAGGGTTCCATTAAGATCATTTTGAAGTGACAGATGAGTGTCTAGAATATAACCTGCACTTTATAAACACAGAATACATCTTTCCTGTTTTAGCAATGTTCACTGAGCAACCACGTAGAGAACTCTTCATCTTATGTAATATTTAATCACAGTGAGTACCTCTTGAATAGAGATTTTAAATGAGGGGCCTGATGCTCAGAAATATTATACAATGTTTTTAGATTTTGTGGCTACTTAGAAAAAGATCATTTTCACTCTATTCTGACTCCTGTTGCCTGTGTACTGGTTTCGAACTTTATCCTCCAGGGCCTACTGATGCAAACAGCAAAGAAGAAAGTCTTGGTATATCTGTAGGCCTGTGAACCTCGGCAGCCTTCCCTCATAGTCAGTCTTCTCCCTTCCCTTCTTATTCTTGAATGCTAATGACTATTTTTCCCTGTGTGCCCATGATGAAGATGGTAGGCAGCTTCTGACAGAGCCCCGTCTGTTGAGTCTTATATGACTGCTTTAGTGAGGAAAATCTTGTTAACCCAAGGCAAGCTAACAGAACGTCAGCATTTCTTGTGTTGTGCAGTCCTGAACTATTGATCTTTCTGTTTATGTCTATTATCTTGTACGACACTTTAAATTTTCACGTGGCATCCCCTTTCCAATAGCTCAGTGGCGATGACAAAAATCACATACCTCCTGTGATGGTAATAACTTTCAGACTGTTAATTATCATCTGGGACCTGTATCATCATGATAGATAGCTGTTTATACATCTCCTTCAAAAGCGAATGCTTAATAATCTCTGGAAACCCTCTAGCAAGACTTGTTTTTAATAATAAGATTTTTTTCACCTGTGATAAGAAAGTAAATGTGATAATTAAAAGAATGTTGTATCCTGGCTGTAGCACCTTCCCTTATCTCCAATAATAAAGAAAACATATGTTGAAAAAATATGTTGCTTCACAATAAAAATATACCTGAGGTTTAAAAAAATAAAAATAAAATAAAGGAATGTTGTGACAAATCATATTCTCAAACAACATGTAAAAAAACTTTTAAGGATTTTTAAGATATTTAAATATAAAGTATTTATTATTAAAATATGCTACCATGAACTACATGTAGAATTTCTTACACGTCAAGTAACTTTAATCCATGCTTAAAAAATTGTAATTATTTTGAGCTGAAATAAAAATCTACATGACTTCACCTAGTGAACATAATAATGGTTTCAACTATTTTTTTCTTTTTCAATTTAATTTAATTTTATTAATTATACTTTATTCACTTTATATCCCCCCATAAGCCTCTCCCTTCTCCCCTCCCGTTCCCACCCTCCCTCCCCCTTTTTCACGCATCATCCTGAGTGAGCTGTCCCAGAAGCAGAAAGACACACATGGTATATACTCACTCATATAGACATATAACATAGGATAAACCTACTAAAATCTGTACATCTAAAGAAACTAATCAAGAGAGAGGACCCTGACTCAAATGCTCAATCCCCATCCTGAAAGGCAAAGAGGATGGACATCTGAAGAAGAAGAAAACAGGAAACAACCTAGAAACCTGCCACAGAGGGCCTCTGAAAGGCTCTGCCCTGCAGACTATCAAAGCAGACGCTGAGACTTATGGCCAACTGTTGGGCAGAGTAAATGGAATTTTATGTAAGAAGTGGGAAATAGTAAGATCTGTAGAGAACAGGAACTCCACAAGGAGAGCAACAGAACCAGAAAATTTGAACACAGGGCTCTTCCCAGAGACTCATACTCCAACTAAGTACCAGGCATGGAGATAACCTAGAACCCCTGCACAGATGTAGCCCATGGCAGTTCAGTGTCCAAGTGGGTTACATAGTAATGGGAAGAGGGACTGCCTCTGACACAATCTGATTGTCCTGCTCTTTGATCACCTCCCCCTGAGACGGGAGCAGCCTTACCAGGCCACAGATGATGACAATGCAGCCACTCCTGATGTGATCTTATAGACTAAGATCAGAAGGAAGGAGAGGAGGACCACCCTTATCAGTGGATTTGGGGAGGGGCATATGTAAACTATTTATTAAGTGTACTCAGGAAATGACATTTCTGCTCAATAAGCAACATCAAATATAAATATACTTTAAAAGTTACTATGCTTATGTCAGTTAAGTGTGTAAATATGGCGAATAAATACAGATTAATAATTGGTAATATATTTGTAATTTCTAAGCAATCAAGGAAACAGAGTATTGCTAGAGTTCACACTGAGAGACAGGCACAGTGAGAAGGAGAGATTCTCTATTCCACTGTAGCTCACAGCTCCTGGCTCCCTTGTCTCCTCCAGATATTTCACCTCATGAATTTTCTTGTGAAGAATAGCACAGAATAGGCCTGGTGCCGTGGTGTTTGCCTATAACTCTGGAGCTTTGACAGGATGATCTTGAGTTTGAGCCAGCCTGGATTACCTAGTGAAAAACCTGTCTTTAAAAAAGTCATACTAAAGTATTATAAAAATGACCCAAAAGGAGCCCAATGCTGCACTAAACATATTTGGACAGGCGAGGGGGAAACCAGAAAGACTAAAATCTTATAATCTGGTTCACCAAAGAACAGGCATGGGTAAAGTAGAACACTACTCAGAAATAGGAAGCAATGGTAAAGTAATGTCAAATGTATGCTTGTTGGAAGATGCATGTGCTGTTATAAATTAAAAAATGGTGCTGGGCTGAATTTTGTGTATTGTTTGCCATATAATTATTGTGGTGGTATTATTTAACCTTATATCATAATCAAATAAAACAGACACATGTTAGATCTTCTAATCACCTTAAAACACCTTGGGCTGGGCAGATAATTCGATCTGCACTATCCCAACATCCTCACCAACCACCTCCCAGCCCCCATGCTATACCATCTCCCTTAACCATATAGACTATCATCCATCCACAATCATTTAAATACATACTTTTATTTTTCATCTGGGCCTTTCCATGCCACTGCTGGAGTCCTTCCTCCAGGCCCACATGGTTCCTTTTCCATCCTAACCCACCATGGTGTCCTATTTCCTCCTCACTTCCTGTCTGTTTCCCTTGATTTTTCTGAACCCAAAGTCCAAGAACCTTAACCACACCTACCCCATTCAGCCTTGTCTTTAATCAACCAATCAGGTATTATGTCTTAAGCATATTTACACACAAAGAAAGGTTTATCTAAGCAGTAACCAGATCTTGAAAGTCAGTAATTAGCATCAAAATACATGCATCAGACCAATCTCCAACATACTTCAAATGTATGATCTGTTACAAAAGGAACGAATAATATGTCATTCAGTTTATGTGAAATTTCAAATTTGTTAAAAATTAAAAGCAAAAATATCAGTGTAGCAGCTGTTCGTCTTGGAGAATAGCAAGAAACCAACTAGGTGGTTCATGTGACTGGTTAAGGTTAGTTTAGCATATTTCTATGAATTTTACTCACGGCTCTTTTACTTCTTTGCTGGGTAAGTTGTATATTCAAATAAATGCTCTATACTGAAAATACTATAAACTTTGGACTTAAAAAAATAAAACAAAAGCAATACTTTGTACTTAGGTTCATGTTCTTCTATCCCTTTTCAGCTGTGTGACCTAAGAAAATGTTATACGTATCATTCACACTATGCTTAACTTCTCCCTCTGAGACACTGAGATGTCAGTGCTTGCTTCTTCATCTCCTCACGAGCTAATTACTTACAATGTTGACCCTGCTTCTGAGCCGTGTTTAAGACATGACTGCTCTATAAAAGTTTAACAACATGCTCTTCTCAAAGCTTGTCCTTTAAGTGTGACTGGACAATCTTTGGGTGTAGCTGTGAAAGGCTGGAGTGTTCACATTGTGTCCAAAATCCACCAAGGTAAAGACTGTCAGAGCCAAAACCGACTCATCTGGGAGATTAGCTTGAATATTGACAGACCCCACAAGTGGGACAGACAAGAAAGGCTGCTGCTTACCCCCATTTCTCTAGGAGAAAGAGGCATTAGGCTCTCAAGGAGACACTTCTTTAGTGGGTTGTGTGACGTGCTACAGAGCAGATGGTCATGTGCACTGACTTTGACCTGTGACCTGAAAATTACAGAGGATGGAAGCGAGCTGCAGAAGAATCAATCATCAAATGTCCATAAGTGCACTAATGTCGAGGTCGATATTCTATTATATTTTTGATGTAGGTTTTTCCGGTATGTGATATAAATGATTTTTTTTTTAGCTTACCTCCTTAGAGCTAAATGTGGCATAAGGCTCTTTACATACGACGTTTTGTTCTTAGAAAAACTGAAGTATTCAATGAAGAATATTATACTGACAATACTTGATTGATTTCTAAACTCTGATTTCTTCTCTTCCTTGCCCCAACAACAAGTTATGTTGAGCATAAGCCATAGAAAATGTAATTTTAGACATCTAAGTCTAAAGTTAAATCTCTAGTGTGCTGTACTAAGAGCACATATACAATATAATACTAAGAATAACATTATTAGCTTCTAAACACCCTTTATTGTGAGGCAAACTTGTAATCATTAAAGGTGTCTAGATAGAGGTAAACTGTCTTCAGTCAATATGTTCATGGGTGATACAAAGGTTTACAGCTTAATTTCAGTTTTCCCAGAGCAGTCGGTGAGCTAAAATTAGGGAATAAGGAATCTTCTTGGAGGCAAAAGGCAAACCAATTTGGAAATCAATCTGGCGCTTTCTCAGAAAATTAGTAATAGTGCTGCCTCAACGTCCAGCTATACCACTCCTAGGCATATATCCAAAATATGCTCAACTATACAACAAGGACATTTGCTCAACCATGTGCGTAGCAGCTTTATTCGTAATAGCCAGAATCTGGAAACAACCCAGATGTCACTCAAAGGATGGACAGATATAGAAAGTGTGGTACATTTATACAATGGAATACTACTCAGCAATTAAAAACAAGGAAATCATGAACTTTGCAGGCAAATAGGAACTAGAAAAGATCATCCTGTCTATCAATTGACTCGGGGAGGGTCAAGGGAGGAGATAAGGGAGGGAAGATGGGATTGGGAGGGGACTAGGGAGGGGGGATACAGCAGAGATATGGAGTGAATAAATTGTAACAAATAAAAAATTAAGAAAGAAAAGAAAAGATCATCATGAGTGAGGTAACCCAGAAGCATAAAGACACACATGGTATATACTCACTTATAAATAGATAATAGCCATTTATATAAGATAAACATACCAAAATCTATAGCCCTAAAGAAGCTAAACAACAAGGAGGACCTTATTGAAGATGCTTAATCCTCATTCAGTAGGGCAAACAGAATAGTCATTGGAGGTAGGAGAAGATAAGGAACAGGACAGGAGCCTTCCACAGAGGACCTCTGAAAAACTCTACCCACCAGGGTATCAAAGGAAACACTGAGACTCATAGCCAAAATTTGGACAAAGTGCCGGAATCCTTATGAAAGAAGAGGGAGATAGAAAAACATGGAGCAAGAACTCCAGAAGAAAAATAACAAGAACAATAACAAAGCCAAAACACCGGGAACCTGCAGAGGACCAATACTCCAACTAAGGACCATGCATAGAAAAGACCTAGAACCCCTGTTCAAAGGGGTTCTAGCTCAGTTTGGCTAGAACTCAGTTTGGCTGCTCAGTTCCCAAGTGGGTTCCCTAGTAAGGAGTACAGGGGCTGTTTCTGACATGAACTCAGTGGCAGGCTCTTTGATCACCTCCCCCTGGGGGGTACAGCATTACCAGGCCACAGAGGAAGATGATGCAGCCACCCCTGATGAGACCTGATAGGCTAGGGTAAGATAGAAGGAGAGGACTTCCCCTATCAGAAGACTAGGGAAAGAGCATAGGGGAAGAGTGAGGGTGGGTGGGACTGGGAGGAGATGAGGGAGGGAGCTGCAGTAGGAATACAAAGTGAATAAATTATAACCAATAAATAGATAAATAAAATTAATTAAAAATAAAAAGAATATTTTCAGGAGGAAAAGTGAAGCAAACGGCATTCTATTGCACTCTTTTTTATATATCCCTTAATATCCCTTCCACCTCATTGTTCATCTTCTCTCTGAATATTTTAATTTCAGATACTAAATACTCTCTTTGTTTAGGCTTTAACAAAATGGTAATATCAATAGAATAGCACATGAGAGGCCATGTTCAGTTATTTTTCATGTTTCTCACTATCTGCGTGATGAAATCATGCAACAGAGAGGGGACTTTGAGACTGTGGCCTGAGAGCATGGAGCTGACAAAAGATAATGCAATGTCTCGCTACAAGTTGCATTTAACAGTAGAGCCACTCTAACCCATTAATGTTTCTGAATCACATGTTAAGAGTATGTTCTAATGCTATAAAGGATATACATAGTATTAATGATACAAATAATAGTTTATCATAACTGCTTCAAAATTCCAGAGACGAGCACCAATGACAAATCCATCACCCTACTTAACAGACAATATAACTAATCATGTACATATGTACAGAATTTGTAGCATAGACAAAATTGTATGTCTCAGTAGTTGTTTAAACTAGATTCTATAAGATCTTTAATTATGATTGTGGATTGAGACTCAAATTCTTTAGGGCTTTGAGATATCAATCTGATTTCCTCCCCTCATCACTGTTGAAGGATACTGTCATTGGCCACTGTAAGTTACTTGCCATTTTATGTGGTGTTTCTCTCTTTCTCAGTTATTCCGCACATTTCCCATATCTTTCCTATTTTTGGATCCTATTCTACGGCTATATTAGACCCTCTGCTTGATAACAGTATGTTTCTTGTGGAAAAAAATAGATGACAAATGCTTTTTTAAAACATTTTTGAAGCTGTCTTTTTCTATTCTTACATTTAAATTATAATTAGAAATCCAAGTTAAAATTATTATTTTTTTGTTCAGAGTTCTGAGAGTTTTGAAAATAATGAGTTTTCCATCATTTTCTTGTTTCAGTTGAGATGCAGAATGGCACTTGTTTTGCTGATCCTTTGTAAGTGACTATGTTTCTCTCATATCTGGATTTTTCCAGCAGAGCATTCTTTACCCAAGAAGTCAAAACTTTCCAGAAGCAGAAACACACACATAGTTTATTCTCACTTATAAGTGGATATTAGACATGTAATATAAGATAATCATACTAAAATCTGTACACCTAAAGAAGCTAATCTGGGATAGACCTCAGAAGATAGAGAAAACAGAGAACAGGACAGGAGCCTACCACAGAGGGCCTCTGAAAGCCTGTACCCAGCAGTGTATCAAAGCAGATGCTGAGACTCATAACCAAACTTTGGGCAGAGTGCAGGGAATCTTATGAAAGAATGGGGAGATAAAAAGACCTGAAGGGGACTGGATCTCCACAAGGAGAGCAACAAAACCAAAAAAAAATCTGGGCCCAGGGATCTCTTCTGAGACTGATACTCAAACCAAGGACCATTCATGGCTATAACCTAGAACTACTGTTTAGATGTAGCCCATGGCAGCTCAGTACACAAGTGTGTGTACCCTAGTAATGGGAACAGGGAATGTCTCTGACATGAACTCAGTGGCTTGCTCTTTGATCACCTCCCCCCGGAGTTGGGGGGGAGAAGCCTTGCCAGGCCACAGAAGGACTATAAACAGTCCTGATGAGAGCTGATAGACTAGGGTCAGATGGAAGGGAAGGAGAACCTTTTTATAAGTGGACTTGGAGAGGGGTATGGGAGGAGATGAGGAGGGTATGATGAGAGAGGGGACTACAGCTAGGATATAAAGCAAATAAATTATATTAAATAAAAAAAATAAAAAAAGCTTTCACAACAGTGAGTTTTATGGCCGTTTTGATGTTGAATCTAGCCCTAGAAAATTCTTTTGAAATATGTTTTCAATTATATATATATATATATATATATATATATATATATATATATATATATTGGACTCTCAAGATACCAAGTATATAGGGCCTTCAGATTTTAATATCTTTTTATTATCTTCACTTTCTCCAATTCGTCTTTTTTCATCTGCTTTCTTGGAGATTTCTTCAGTTTTACCTATGAGTTTTTCTCTTGAGTTTCTTGTCTTAAAGACTTACTGTGATTTTTGTTTCTAGGACTGTTGTTGTCTCGCTTAAGGATGCTTCCTGACGCCTGGGTCTTGTCAATCTGCCAAAATGCTGGCACTGTCAGTTAGTTGCTCATTCTCTGAAGTTTTTATCCAATGTATTGGAATATTTTTCTATAAAACTGATCACCATTCGATCATTTTTTACCCTAAAGCATGCCTTTATTTTTTCCGCAGTGCTTGTGAATTCTGTTTTTATGTCTACAAAGCAAACACAATGAAGTTTTGGGAGCTACTGGAGATGGCCATGTTAAAAGAACATATATCTTTTTACAGGCACACATTTGGGGCATTTTCATTTTGAGAATTCCAAGACATAATTCTGTGTGCAAGTGTGTGTGTTCAGAGTGGGGAGGTGGTTCTCACAGTCTCCTCTGTCTCTCTTCCTTTTTATTCACTGTTTTTCTCAGAGCCAGGATCTGATTCCTGTGAAACTGGTGTTTCCAATATTTAATTAGTAGAGTGAAAAATTCCTTTCACTCTGTTCTAGGCCTTTTCACCCAACTTGTCTCAATAGCTACTTGGATTGCTCAGCATCTTTTAATATTCTCTGTGTTATCGGTCTTCCTGAGACAATAGCTATACGGTAGGAAAAGTTTACTTGAATTCTTTCTCAAAAAAAGGGGGGGGGGGCAACAAGGGGCATATATTCTACTCCTTCTTACTCTGTACAGGAGAAAAGTTTATCGAGTTTTCACAATTTGTCCAGAATTTTTTTTTTCAATGCAGTTTATTCAGGAACCTTGAACAATCCTCGGACCCTGGGTAAAGCCAGCCCAGAGCTTAAATAGCCTCTGGGTAGCCAACCCAGGCGTGCCACGGGGGCAATGCAGATAGGTCCACATACATGGAAGCAAGCCAGATCCTCAGCCTTAGCCAAATGTGGAGTTGTTCGTGACAGAGAGCACTCACCATCGGGAAGGTGGAAGGCGGAAACCAGCTCCATCTTTAAGGCACAGCATTCCGCAGCAGCTCTCTACAGTTCCCCCTTTTTGTTTTAGACGCATCAGGCAAGAGTAGAGGTCTGATCTCTGATATTAGAAACAATTTCTTTCTGTGGTAGGTGAGTGTAGAGGAGATTCCATTTTAAAATGTATTTCAGGATTCTTGTTAGAGATTTTTAATTACTATAACTCTGAAGCTGCAGAGATTGCTGTTCAGGAAAAAAAAAAGGTAGAGAAAGGTGTTTTCCATGGTTTTGATGGTTATTCACTTACAAATCCTGCATATAAAGACATTTCAGCATCATTCTTAATAACCTATTCTTTACAATTAACTTTGGAGCCTCTCTTAAATCTGAAGAAAAGAACATAATTTTAATATCCTGTTAGTGGATTGTATAATATTCGAACCACTCAAGTGTATTTATTTTTTTGTAAATGACAGTTTTATATGTTCCTCTTGATTGAAGATAATAGTCAGCAATCCAGGAAGAAATAGAATTCCCTCTACTGATTCAACCATGGAGAAAACAATAGATGTGAAAGCCACATGGTTATCGCAGTTTCTAGTGAGTACCCCTAACGCCATAGAACTTCTGCAGACAATGGCACCTGGAGGTAAAGGTGGTCCCAGCAGGGTAGAGAAAAGGGCAGTCACAGTATGTGCAGGAGAGAAAAGGGTTGTTGATGGAAGACAAGGAACCCATGCTTCCTGGTTATTACAACTTATATAAATGCATTTAGATATGTGTCATTGCAGCTATATGCATTTTTTTTGATTCTTCTGAAATACTTTTAAGAAGGACTATAATTCTAAGCTTGTTTGTTTCTAAAACAGTGTTTTGAACATAACAGTGTTTTTCTTATTTTAGACCTGTAAACATTCTCTTTACAGAGGGACTTCAAAGTCTCAACCCACAGGTTTAAAGACTGTTGCAGCTATTCCACACTGTACCTTCAGGATCTGCTTCCAGCGTTTCAGGAGTGATCTTTAATGCTATTCATCTCCATCCCATTGAGTGCATAGTTGCCCTGTTAAACCATAGACGCTCTCATGCTAAGCTTTCGTTATTAAATTTAGATTTATCTTGTGGTGGTCAGATGTGATTTGCACTCTTTTTACATTTGCAATTTGTTATTTTCCCTGTAGCTGCACTTCAGCAAGACATCTTGGTCTTGATTATATTAATGCTAATAATACCGCTTTTATTTGCCCGTGACTGCTCATTTTCATAAAGTAATAACGACAAAATAATGAAATATTCAAATTGCCTCACAAACAGCGCTGGGACGCTGTCGCCTTAGCACATTGTGCTGAAGAAGCAGCACTGCCTCCAGCTGGCTCCTCAGGTGAGGAGTTAAGGGCAGCACTGAAGGGCCTCTTCCCTGCAAACTCACCCAGGTCCAGTGAGGAAACTTCCAAGGGATAATCAGTATTTCAGTCTAATAACCTTGATTATTATGGTGACGATATGTCATATATATGTGAACACACAAGCTCACACACATCTCTCTATTTAATTAACGGGCCTTGCTGATGAAGCTTCTCTCATTACACTGCTCGCAGGAAGGCTGGCGATGTGTTCAGATAGTCAGTTCAGGATGAGCACGCATGTGGATGTTCCCGTGTTTGCTAATTCTCACCTAATAACACATGTCTGATGCTTTTAATTGCTTAACTTTTTTTTTCCTTACTCATTTTAACATTTTTCCTTCTGTTATTCTCAAATCTAAAAGAATTTATAAAGCTAAATTTAACTTTTTTATGCTATTTTTCAAATAATACAATAAATGGGCATGTTGAGCGTACATGATGTCATCTTTTCTTAATGATTCATCTTCTTTTTTTTGCCTATTTATGATTTCCATAATTTGGTTTTATAGCAGGCCACTTCCCTATAATTTTAATAATAAGCTATTTGTTAACTGTATGGATTGAAATATTGTTTTTCTTGAAATGAAGTGATGTTGATGATTTCCTCTTTGTGAAATTCCTGTTATGTATGTATAGTTCCCCAGTACTTTTGAAAAAGAATAAGGATATTGTGCATCTTTTATATTTTTAGCATATTTTGTATTCTCTTGTCTGTTTTTAATTATTTTACGTTTCTACTTTCTTTTTTTTTTTTTTTTTTACATAGTTCACTTGATCCTTTCTCCACATTACTGGACTGTTTGTTTGTTTTCTTTTTGGTTTTTGCTTTTGTTTTGTTTTTGTTATTTATTTTATCATCATTATTCATTTTTTGGATTTTTTTTATTATTTACTACCATTTATTCACTTGTATCCAGGCTGTGATCCCTCCCTCATCTCCTCCCAAATCCCACTCTCCCTTCCTCTTCTCCCTCTATGCCCCTCCCCTAGTCCACTTGGTAAGGGAGGTCCTTCTCCCCTTCCCTCTGAGGCTAGCCTATCAGTTCTCATCAGGACTGGCTGCAATGTCTTCCTCTATGGCTTGGCAAGGCTGCACCCCCCAGAGGGAGGTGATCAGAGAGCTGGCCACTGAGGGGACAGGACCTCCAAAAGGAGACAAAAACAAACAAAACAAAACAAAACAAAACTGCACAAACTGATACTCCAACCAACGACCATGCATAGAGAGGACCTAAAAGCCCTGCTCAGATGCAGCCAATGAACTCAGTCTCCAGTGGGTTCCCTAGTAAGGGAAGCAGGGCCTGTCTCTGACATTAGTAATTTTTAATTTTGTTACATATGCTGTTTACTGTCTGGAGGGGGCATTATTTCGGGGTGCACCAGTGCAAGTCAGGAAACAACTGTGGGAGCTGACTCTACTGTTCTGCACATGGGTCCAAGGAAATAAACTCAGACTGTAAGGCTCGTCAGCTGGACATTTACTCATTGCGCCATCTTGCTGGACACCATATCTTCTCAAGGATTTGTCATTACTTGAGAAACAACGATTCTTACTTATTATAAAAATACTGGAGGCTTGGCATTGTGAACACAAAATGGATTATTTTACATTGTACAATTGGTTTTCAACTTAAAGAAAGGGAAAAATGCCGATTTGCCAATTTGGGAAAACACTGATTTTTATATTGCTAATAACGTTTTCCTCCCTTCTTAATTCCTCATCGCCTGTGTTCTTCAGAGGGACACAATCTTTCCTCTTTGTCTAATATAGTCTCCATCTCAAACTCCCCCATCCTTCTGGAGCTAGGGATTTTCTCCTCTTTGCTGGTATTTGTGTTTAGTAATGTAGAAGATTATAAAATTTCAACCCCGAGATAAAAAAAGCAGTCACAAGACAAGCAGAGCCTGCTGGGAAAGACAGGAATCTAGTGCCTCCTTGCTTATCTTTGATTCCTTCATGAGTTTTATACACCTCACTCTGAAAATGTGCCATGATAGTTTACCTCTTAAAGCAAATATTCTCCTTTACTCCTGTAAGCTATTTTCATATCTATATCCTTCTTTTTTTTCCATTTATATATATTCTGACCTTTATTCTATTCTATTAGAAGGTCTGGAGTAACATTACAGAGTTAAAAAAAATTTTGATTATTTCATTTCAAAATGTACAGTTGCAGAAGATGTTTATAAATAAAAATGTTTAAATGTCAGGTTTGCAGATTTTTCAAGAAAAATATATTTGGTAATAAATATTTCTAAAAATTTATATAATGCTAACATTCTAATCTGAAACAGGGCAAATATACTACAAAAATACATTTTCAATAAATCTTATTTTAAGACAAAGAATAACATCTAATTTCTAGTGTGTCTTATTTTTCCCTGTGTAACAGTCACTAAAGATGTTTATAATGTGCATTGTTTCTTCAGTGTAGCTTTTGAGAACTTGAAGGTTTTATTACACTCTGTGAAAACTGGAATTCTTCTAAATTATAATTTTGTCAGAATTCTTTTATATGAACAGTATTTTAAATATTTCTAGTATTTAAACTCAGTGGGCACACACACTGAGTGACTGGAGGAATAGACAGATTGTTGAAAAATGAAATGACACTTTCAACCTGGTTGAATACAGGTTATGCTTAAGCATAGGCCTAATTAAAAATGATGGTACTGTACCAACCAAGGACCATGTATGGTACCATAAATTTTTGTCTTTTTTTTATTTAACTTTTATTAATTACACTTTATTCATTTTGTATCCCCCCATAAGCCCCTCCCTCCTCCCCTCCCAGTCCCACCCTCCTCTCTCTCTTTCTGCATGCATGCCCCTCCCCAAGTCCACTGATAGGGGAGGTCATCCTCTCCTTCTTTCTGACCTTATTCTATCAGTTCTCATCAGAAGTGGCTGCATTGTCAGGGTTCTAGGTTATCTCCATGAATAGTCCTTGGTTGGAGTATGAGTCTCTGGGAAGTTCCCTGTGTTCAAATTTTCTTGTTCTGTTGCTCTCCTTGTGGAGTTCCAGCATAACCTGTATTCAACCAGGTTGAAAGTCTCATTTATACAACCTGGAACCTCTGCTCGGATGTAGCCCATGGTAGCTCAGTAACCAAGTGGGTTCCCTAGTAAGGGGAACAGGGACTATTTTGACATGAACTCAATGGTGGGCTCTTTGAACTCCCTACCTCCAAAGGGAGGAGTAGCCCTGCTAGGCCACAGAGGAGGACTTTGCAGCCAGTCTTGAAGATACCTGATAAA
Source organism: Meriones unguiculatus (assembly GCF_030254825.1). NCBI lineage: Eukaryota > Metazoa > Chordata > Mammalia > Rodentia > Muridae > Meriones > Meriones unguiculatus. The sequence goes on along the minus strand of NC_083367.1, from coordinate 15,787,778 downwards.
ACAGGGTCAGATGAAAGGGAGGAGGTTCTCCCCAATCAGTGGACTTGGAAAGGGGCAGGGAGAAGATGAGGGAGGGTGGGATAGGGAGGGAATGAGGGAGCAGGATACAGCTGGGATTCAGAGTTAATAAAATATAACTAATAATAATAATACTAAAAGAAAAAAGAAAGAAAAAAATGATGGTACCAGGGGAAACAATGGAAGGCCCAGTACAAAGCATATGACCAGACTCCATCGTTAATGTCCACATGTTCTCCTTAGACATTTTCCCAGTCATTGATCTTTATTAAATATCATAGCACCAAGTACAAACTATTATTTTCTAAAGATGGAATAAAATGTTCCTAAGCAAGCTCTAAGCGTTGTTTTTTTTATTTGCATATACTTTACATATTGCTTTCTAATGGAAATTGTATTATAAGGTATATTAATCATTAGAGTAATAACAGCAGTATATTTCATTCTACATAAATAATTCACATTGTCTAATAAGGTACAATCAGCTATTTTAATCTGTATATACTAAGTAGAATATTTTTGCATAGAACCATATTTTTTCCAGAAGATGAAAAGTCATTTTTCATATAGACCAAATACTTCAAAATACCTAATTACCAATATCAGAGTATAATATCTTATTTAAAGCATTTAAAGTTTTTGACTAGAAAGTGTGCTTTTTTACATTTATTTTTTAATTTATTTACCATTTTATTAGTTACAGTTAATTCACTTTGTAGCCAAGCTGTAGCCCCCTGTCTAGTTCCCTCCCAATCTCACCCTCCCTTCCTCTTCTCTACCCATGCCCCTCTCCTAGTCCACTAATAGGAGAGGTTCTCCTCTCCTTCCCTCAAATCCTAATCTATATCATTCTTAAACCCATTTGAAGAGATAAAACCCATAAATGTGTGTATTTAAAAAAAAATCAGTTCTAAAATTTGTAGGCAAATTGATGGAACTAGAAAAAAATTGAATTGAGTGACAATAACCCAGTCCCAGAATGATGACTGTTACATATTCTTTCATCTGTGGCTTCAAACTCCAACTCGTCAGCTATGACTAGACAGCCTAGCATAACCACAGAAACCAAGAATTTAAAAGGAGACTGGGGAAGCAGAACTATAGGGAGGGAGAATAAAACAGAAGAAATTTGACTGAGGAAATGTAAAAAGCAGGGTTGATTAACTGAGAGGGGGAAGATCAACATAGGAGAAAGACGGTAAAAATAACAGTAAAGATATCTGAAAAAGTCATAGGTAATCACATTTTATCTGCATACCTAAATTATGTATAAAACACAATGTGTATGTATATAAATACATTGTGTACATGAAATTCTTACAGATGGGTTGACAGTTCTCCCTTCAAGAGCCATAGCCTATCCTGGAACATTAGGCAACTAAAAAGTAGTGAGAACAGGAGAAAATAGTCTTCCCCTGGAAAGAGTACCCTAGTATCTCATACTAAGAGGTCAGCCCTGAAATCAGATACAAACAAGCATATAAGTAACACTATTTTGACTATGGAGGTTCTATTTATATATTTAAGAATACACACACACACTCACACACGCACACACACACACACACACACAGAGAAAGAGAGAGAGAGAGAGAGAGAGAGAGAGAGAGAGAGAGAGAGAGAGAGAGAGAGAGAGATTTCCCAAAAAGTGGCCAAGGGCCAGGAATTTGAGAGGGGTTAAGAAAATGTAAAGTGTAGGGGTTAAAGGAAAGAAAGAAAAAGGAGGAAATGATGTTATTTTAATTTCAAAAAAAAATGTCCTAGCATTCATTTCTTTGAAAATTTAGTTGCTAAAATTTTCTGTCATACAGATGAGGACATCTGGAATATAAGCACTGACTTTTTGAGTGTCGGCTGTTTTCCCCCATTACTGTTTTAAAGTTTCTCAGCTCTGCCTACCTATCTCTAAATCATAGTTATTTTGGTGTGGTTTTTAGTCCCTAAGCTTAGGGACGCCTTCCTGTTTATTCTAAGAATCCTTTCTATTGATCTAGTTTGTTTGCTTCTATGAGATTTCACCCGTGAGATGGAAGTTTTTACTGTTTCTAAGAAAGTTTCTTTCTAAACGAGGATTGATCATCTTACCCCATGTCCGTTCAATTGATTATCTTTTTTAGGTGTATAGATTTCATTATGTTTATCATATCTTATAGGTCTATATAAGTGAGTATATCCATGTTTGTCTTTCTCCTTCTGGGATATTTCACTCAGAATGATCTTTTCTAGATCCCACCATTTGACTGCAAATTTCATGATTTCCTCCTTTTTGATTGCTGAGTAGTATTCCATTGTATAAAAATACCACAATTTCTGTACCCATTCCACCGTTGATGGACATCTGGGTTGTTTCCAGGTTCTGGCTATTACAAATAGAGCTGCTACGAACATGGTTGAGCAAGTGTCCTTTTTGTGTACTTGAACAAACTTTGGGTATATACCTAGCAGTGGTATAGCTGGGTCTGGAGGAAGCACTATTCCTATTTGTCTTAGAAAGCGCCAGATAGCTTTCCAGAGTGGTTGTACCAGTTTACATTCCCATCAGCAGTGGAGAAGATAATCAATTGAGCATACATGGGGTAAGATGATCAATCCTCGTTTAGAAAGACAGATGGGATGTGCATTGAACGTATGACAGGAGTCTACTGAGCGCATCTGAAAGACTCTAACTAGCAGTGTTTTCAAAGCAAAGACTCATGACCAAACCTTTGGCAGAGTACAGGGAATCATAAGAAAGAAGGGGAGTTAGTCTGATGGGGAAAGGATAGGAGCTCCACAAGGACCAAATATATCTGGGCACAGGGTCTTTTCTGAGACTGACATTCAACCAAGGACCATGTATGGATATAACCTAGAACCTCCACTCAGATGTAGCCTGTGGTAGCTCAGTAACCAATTGGTTTCCCAAAGTGAGGGGAACAGGGACTATTTCTAACAGGAACTCAATGACTGGCTCTTTGGTCTCCCCACCCCCGAAGGGAGGAGCAGTCCTGTTAGGCCACAGAGGAGGGCTTTGCAGCCAGTCCTGAAAATACCTGATAAAACAGGATCAGATGAATGGGGAGGAGGTCCCCCCTATCAGTGGACTTGGAAAGGGGCACGGTGGAGATGAGGGAGGGAGGGAGGGACTGGGAGGGAATGAGGGATCGGGACACGGCTGGGATACAGAGTTAATAAAATGTAACTGATAAAATAAAAACATAAAAAATAAAAAAAAAATAAAAGGAGTATGAATTCATCAGACTTTATCACATAAAAAGCTAATTGTGAAAAAAAAAAAAAGAAAGTTTCTTTCTGAAGCACAGTGCCCCCTATGCTTATGGTGAGGGTTTGAATTGGAGGGCTGCCCTGAAACCCCACTCTCTGCTTCTGAACTCTTTCTCCTTCCATGCAGCTGTTGCCTACACTGATAACAACAGTAAGATTGTTGTATTTGGCTTTTCCTTCTGTTTCTCTCAATCACTTCACAGCTTTGGTGCATCCTGCCCTATGAAGGGCTTAAGTAGAAAATTCTCCAGAAGTCCTGATTGGAATATAGCCCAAGGGAATGAGAAGTATGATTAAGTACGCTAGTTCTAAAGTCCATAAGCTTATCTTGCAATTACAAATTCAGATTTATAAGTGCATATTTAATAAGGTACACACTTGAAAAAAGTACTTGAATAAAGGTTAATGAATGTATGGCACTATTGAGAACTTCTGTGGGGCAGGAATTAAATCTAGCTGATCATTTTTGTCCTGGAGAAAAATGAACCTGTTTTCACCTTGCATTCTTTCACTCAAACGAGATCCAATGAGCACCGTAGGATGCAAGGAACACTAATGGTTTCCAGTGAAATAGTCCATTGTTTGGTACACAGTAAGGACAACAGAAGTGGTTGTTGGTATTATCCTGAAATTCACATCCTTCACTTTACAGATAAGAAGGTGAGGACTCAGTCCTTGAGCTGAACTCAACCAGGCTCTGAGACGAGTATTTACTTGAAAAAGGGAATCAAACTTTACTCATGTTCCTCATGTTTGCCTCTGTACTTGTTTCTGCATCTATTAACATACATGCATATAATAGACATCTAAAGTGCACAATAAAGGAAGGCTTATTTTTACATCAGCTTGGGTCGTTTAATAACTTCCTTAAGAAACATGAAATTATTCAACAAAATAAAAGCCAAATTTTAAGATATATATTATATATATTATTATAATATATAGTACATACTTATAATTATAAATATATTGTGATATAATATTTAACATTATATAATTACAATTATATTATATTATTTATGTACATATATATTACTTTATATGTAACTCTGACATTTAGGATACCTTTTCTCTGCAATACAGGGAATGAGAGCATTTTAAGATTGGCCCATGTCTGGAAGATGCGGCATTGTGTCAACTTCTGAAATCATGAATGTGATGTCAGAGGTGCTGGGGAAGAACCTAGCCAAGAGTGCTTAGCATGTTCTTTCAGTAGCCCACATCTTGACACGCATGTCTATCACACAGAAAAGGGTACTGCCTCAGTGAGAGTGGGTCCCCTGCGTCTGTCAAGGGATACATTTGGGATTTCAAGGAGACAGTACTTTCTTTTGAACATCTTTTTTTTTTCATCTACTCACTTTACAGCCTGATAGCAGCCCCCTCCCTCCTCTTCTTCCAGTCTCATCTTTATTCCCCTTCCCTCTACCACCTTCCCCTACTCTCAGAGAATGGGAAGCCCCACTATGAGTACCAAACCACCGTGGCACAGCAAGTCACAGCAGGGCTAAGAGCATCCTCTCCCACTGAGGTCAGACAAGACAGCCCAGCTAGTTGAAAAGGGTCCAGAGTCAGGCAACAGAATCAGAGACAGCCCCTGCTCCTCTGTTAGGGGACCCACATTATGACTAAGCTGTACATCTGTTGTATATGTAAAGGGGGCCAGGGCCATCCCATGCATGCTCTTTGGTTGGTAGTTCAGTCTGTCTAAGCTCCATGGTTCCAGGCCAGCTCAATCTGTCAGTCTTCCTGTCTTGTCTCTGAGCCCTCTGGCTCCCTCATTCCTTCCCCCCATTCTTCAAAAAAGCTCATCGGGCTTGGCCCATTGTTTGGCTGTGGGTCTCTATATCTGTTTCCATCAGCTGCTAGATGTAGCCTTTCAGAAGACAGTTCTGCTAGACTCCTGTCTCCAAGTATAGCAAGAGTATCATTACTAGTGAAAGGGATTGCCTCTTTCTCATGTGGTGGCATTGGTTGGCCATGTCCTCCATCTCTGCTCCATCTGCATCCCAACCATTCCTGTAAGCAGGACAAGTTTTGGGTCAAAGATTTCATGAGTGGGTTGGTGTCCCCCTCTCCTCACTGGGGGTCCCTCTTGGCTATAGGAGGTGGCTACTTCAGGCTCCATATCTTTGGCTATTGGGAGCCTCAGCTAGGGTAATCTCCCATAGACTCCCAGCAGCCTCCCCTGTCCCAGATAACCTCTACACACAGATTTCAGTTCTCTCTCCTGGTCCTCTGCCCACACCCTTGGTCTCACCACACCTGATCTGAGTTACTGTTCCACCATCCCACACCCTGCTCTCACCCAGTTCCTTCCTTCCATATCCTCCTCTGAGTGAGATTCAATTAGGACCTCCGTATTGCTTAGCTTTTTAGGGTATATGGATTGCAGCATGGTTATCCTGAACTTTAAGGCTAATGTCCAATTGTAAGTGACATGTCTTTTGAACATTTTCAAGCAGGGACAGCTGATATATACAACTGTGTTACACAGTTTGTATTCTCAAGCAGTATTATTTGAGAATTTACATGTAGATTTTCAGAAGACCCTAAATGGAGCATATCAGAATCTCTTTTAGACTAGACCCACTGTTCAAAGGAAGCCCTTCAGCTCCTCATTTCCCTAGTAAGGGTAGCAGGGTTCATATCATGTCTCTCATATGAACTCAGTGGCTGGCTCTTTGATCACCTCCCCCTGGAAGGTGCAGCCTTACCAGGTCACAGAGGAAGATGATGTAGCCAGCCTTGATGAGACCTGATAAACTAGAGTCAGATAGAAGGGGAGAAGGTCCTCCCCTCTCAGGGGACTAGAGTAAAGACCTAGGGAGAGAAGAGGCAGGGTGGGTGGGACTGGGAGGAGATGAGGGAGGGGGTTGCAGAGGGGATAAAAAGTGAAAGAAAGAAAGAGAGGAAGAAAGAGAGAGAGAAGAAAGAAAGAAAGAAAGAAAGAAAGAAAGAAAGAAAGAAAGAAAGAAAGAAAGAAAGAGTGGAGCCTTTGATGCATTTTTTTAAAATAGCATTTTAAAGATTTTCAGTTCATTAATTACTTTGCTTACCACCAGAAGCAGCGTCTCCCAGGGCTTTGGACTGCAGAATTTCGATACTACTTTGATTTCCTGAGTCAGAATTTGCTTTTTGACAAAATATCCACACCATCTTGATACTGTTTTAACCAATTGATATGAATATTGGAATCACCTAGGGAACTTTACGCAAATGCTATGGCCCACCTGCAGCCCCAGAGAGTCTCATTTAACTGTCTGAGGAGAGGCTCAGGTGAAATGTTTTGCAACCAAGCTTGCCAGGTATTGCTAGGTCAATTCTAGTATTTTGCTGTGGTGAGGAACGACAGACAGAGGCTATATAACCAAAAGATGAGACTAGAGCCTCCAGTTACGTTCACCTCACTTCAGAACCAGCCTTGCCTTTGTTTCCACACTACCAGAATTATACTTATTTAGTTAGTTATTTATTTATTAAATTTTAATTACAATTTATTCACTCTGTGTCCCAGTTGTAGCCTGTCCCCTCCCAATCCTGCCCCCTCCCCCTCCTCCTCCCATGCCCCTCCCTGAGTGCACTTTTTCAGTTGAGTCAGAGATAGCATCCAGAAGTAAAGGTTGCCATGTCTCATGAGCACAATGCTCTGTGAGAATCAATATCTAGTGGACTTTTAAAGGGCAGAGAGATGAGGACGGTTCCTTTCCTAGTAGTCTCCAGTTTGGAGGTTTCCCTTTCTTTTCTTTTTCTACAATTTTATCTTTGATTTAATGATGTGTCATTTATCCCTTCAGTTATGACAAATATGTCTACCCTCCCTATGAAACACGGTCTTAAGTCACATGGAGAAAATAAATGTCAATGACTGAATGAACTCTTTAGACTACTTCATTTCAAGTTCAGAGTGGGAGTGCTTACTGAAAGAGCAGCACAACTCTAAGATTTGTAAGCTAGGACACTTCCCACAGCCAGGGGAAAAGGAGTAGTCCAAAAATAAATTTTCACTCATTATCCAAAGAAGGCCTTGCTCCTGTGAATTTCTACAATAATTACTGTTTGCGCATTTTGTTTGATGACTGATGTCAAGGCAACTTACCAGATTTCTTTTGAACCATTTGCTTTCTTTAGTATTTTATTTGTATGTATCTATATTTTGCTTTCTTAACTATTATAAAGTCAAGGCAAGAGCATGTATCTCAAATTTATAGAGTATTTTAGGCACAGTAGCTTATTGGTTTTTAGCTTACCAAAAAGTAAAATTTCCCACGCTTGGGCTTTTCAACTTGTATATTTTTTCCTTTCATGGAGAATTTTCCCTTTTGTATTTAAAAAATGGTGTTCCTTTTAGGATAATTATGGTGTATATTAAAATGTTCCAAGTATAATAGACAGGTTCTGACTTTTTTATCAAGCACTCAAAGTTAGACTTTGGTGAAAAACATATATCACCATTTTAATAGAAAATAGTCTACCTCCTGGTTAATAAAATGTTAATGAGTAGCAGTGTACATCCACAGTCTGAAAAGGTTACACAGCAGTCCACTCTCTGGATATCTTGAATCTGAATTCTCCATAATTGAAGGCAAACAGTATCCTTTAGGTGGATGACACCTAAATGAACATCAGTACAAAGTCCCAATTTATTTCTAATATCAGAGATCAGACCTCTACTCTTGCCTGATGTGTCTAAAACAAAAAGGGGGAACTGCAGAGAGCTGCGGAATGCTATGCCTTAAAGGTGGAGCTGGTTTCAGCCTTCCACCTTCCCGATGGTGAGTGCTCTCTGTCAGGAACAATTCCACATTTGGCTAAGGCTGAGGATCTAGCTTGCTTCCATGTATGTGGACCTATCTGCATTGCCCACGTGGCACGCTGGGGTTGGCTACCCAGAGGCTATTTAAGCTGTGGGCTGGCTTTCCCCAGGGTCAGATGATTGTTCAAGGTTCCTGAATAAACTGCATTAAAAAAAAAAAAAAAAAGATCCTCCCTGGGGTTGAGGGAATGGTTCAGGGATAAAATGCTTGCTGCTCAGGCATAAGAATCTGAATTAGGATCTCTACAACTCACGAAAAAGCTGAATGTGTTTCTAGCTTCTTAGGCTTGATGGGTATCCAGGTGTCTTAGCTGAAACTGTGACCTCCATGCTCAGGGAGGAAGACATAATTGATGGAGATGAGCATCTGCTGTACACATGTGCGCACACACGCAAACTAAATAAAATAGATTCTCGGGCCCATGTTTTTGCACAATTAAAATGAGGATTCTTTTAAATCAAGTTGTATTACTTGAAAATAAATCCTGTAACTCTGCCTCCCTTGGAGCCCTGTTAAGTTCCATGCCCTCTTTAAACCACTGATAGACATGCACTTATAGCGTGAATGGCTCCTTTCACACTTGGGGGGCGTGGGGGTTATGTCAGCTATTACTGTGAAGATCCCTGAGGATCTCTATCCAGTATTTAATCCCTCTAAGAACGTGACATAACCTTCCCTTCTTGGAAGGTCTTGTATTAACAAGTCAGTCAAAAGTCTCTGCTGTATCAAAGTAGTGACTCTTTGGTCATATTTCACAATGCTTACTGAATTTTCAAGATGGTTATATGTAACTTAATAATAGATTTTACACTCAAGAGCAAACGCACATTAAAGTTACATTTAAAAGGCATCAGGAATGTCCATACTGGTTAAATGTACAAGTATATTTAATTTATAATGGCTATTTGAAATTTGTATACTATTTAATTACATGATGTTACTCCATTCCTTTGACATAGTTTGATGAGCAAATATTCAATGAACTAAAATTAGAGTTTGATAGGTCATCCTGAAAATAGCTATTGAATCAGTTCTCTTGTGTATCAAACAATGGCTTTGGTCAGTGTTTGCTGGGTAAGACATAGAGCCCAGGCTCTAGCCACAAGCAATATAGTGAAAGAGCAACGTGAACACACTATCCTGAGAAGCTTGTTTCGCTTTTATTTTCATTTGTACATGTTTACATTTGTTTCATCTTAAATTTTCTTCAACAGATCTTACTCTGTGAGCAATGTTTGATCTTGGCATACCTTCACTCCAAGGCACATACCAACGTTTGTGCCACAAAATCCCCATGGGAGTCTGTTACGTTAGATGCCAGCATAGGCCAGTATCACTCAGCATAGCCCCTGGTCAGAAGGCTCACACAGCCTGAAGATTTGGGACTCTATCATTTTGATGCTGCAGGGAAGTTCTGTCCTTTGGTATTTTATTTCTTCTTTCTTTCCACATATTTTGTTTTACTTTATTTCTTTTTGTCCTTACAACATATTAAAAACTTTAGGATATGCTTCAAAATAATCTTCAATGTGGAAGAAGCCATAATTTTATGGTGGGGATTCTGTTGCATGTTTTCTAATACTGGAATATCTCTGAGGTAAATATAGCATAAGAGTGTTTATCCGCTTGGGATGGAAGAGTATTTCCAGCCCTCAGGCATAGGTTGTTCCACATGTACTTACCTTCTGGAACAATTGCAGCAGACTGTGGTAACACACCTTTTCACTCCTGGAATTTGTTGCGGTTTCTTTCTTTTTTGGCTTTGCTCTCTTAGGTGTCTCTAAGACTGTAGCTCGGGCTGGCTTGGAACTCCATGTCAGCTTTCACTCTTGCCATCCTCTCGCCTCAACCATGAGAATATCAGGGTAGTGCTCAGCAAGCTGGTGCACACCTGCAATCCCAGCACTCAGGGAGGAAGCAGCAGGTGGATTTCTGTGAGTTCAAGGCTAGCCTGGTCTACCAAGCAAGTCCAGGACAGCCAAGGCTACACAGAGAAACCCTGACTTAAAAAACCCAAAACCAGCCAAACAAACAAACAATCAAAACAAATCAAAGCAAAACAAAAAGAATATCAGGGTAGAGAAGGCTGATTGGGGGAGGGGGCAGATAATTGAACAGAAAGGTGGTTTTTTTTCTGGATTTCTTACTGACACAGGCAAACAGTATTTCTGAAAAGTAAGGCAACCACTTTCTGTGAATCTATTTTTTTCTGGATTTTAAGCTCTTTTTCAATTTCTGCTAAACAAATCATCTGAAATATTTATTTTTTGAATAAGCCCATGTTTGTGTAAGGTAAGATTTAATCATCACAGTGGATATTTTAAATTAGAAATGGACAAGATTCTTGTCATACAGACAACCTATGAAATTTTAAAAGTGAAACAATCAGTTATTAGTTTTTTTATCTATTCCAAAGATCCTCTCTGCAGCCTTACCCAACAATTTGGCATTGCCTCCCAATGCACAAATAAATGATGTTTTCAATCTTCCAGCATACCCTGGCCTTTTACCTTCTCAAATTATTTTATCTTAATATTAATGTACTGAGTGTTACAAATGTACATTGGAGAATAAATCTAAAATATTTTATAACACAAAAAATAGGAATATTTTAGTACTTCTGTGATAATATATATTCTTATCTTCACTTACATTTTTCCAGAATGAATGATGTTTATTTTCCAAGAATATGTGCTATGGGTTTTTAATTCCAGTATTAAACAGATAAAGGTGTTGCATTTTACATTCTACACAGGAAGAGTAATTTAATGTGTGACTAGTCTGCTCATTTACTGGAATAATATATCCTAAATAGGTTCAATGTGTTCATAGACAGAGAACAGCGAAAGCAGTAATTGGAAAGATACATCACTAGTTCAAATGTTCTTGTGGTCTTGGGATGGAGCCTGGCAATTCTGTTCAACTCTGCTTACTCACACAGGAGTATGATAAAATTATTGACTACCACGTTTTAAGAAGTCTCAACTATAAAAACGCAGATGAGAAAGATAGAAGTATAGTCTAATTAAACAGAATGAATGCAAAGAAAGTATATATTGAAGCTCCCTGGAGCCATTGTGTGTCTCCCATTCATCTAAAACAGCTTCTGTATGAATAACCTGCCTGGTAGAAATTCATATTTATACCACAAGGTAGAATATACATATATATATATGTGTAAATTGTAATTATGAACAATTTGAGTCACTGTAGTAACATTATTTTGTTTGGAAGTGGGTCTATATATTTGTTCCAGTGATTTTCAAACCTGTCTAAACCAGGAGCAGCACAAAAATATTAATTACATTATGTAACACATGCTGTTGTAATGGAGACGATCCTAAATCTCAGCACTGAACACCAGCTACATCTTACTCTTAGAAAAAAAAAAAGCTAGCTGTTTTGATTGATGGAAGGTAGCATTAGACATCATTTAGCCCTGCATGAAACGGGGCTGAAGATTCTGTTTCTTTCCAAAGTGTGAGTAACAGGCTCATATGGGGCTGAGAAACACATAGTGACTCCCAGGCACTTTCTAAAAGTGTGTGTGTGCCGCAGAAGTGCATGTATGTTGCAGTGAGAACTGTGGTCCAGGAAAACTTGAAAAGCGTTGGCAGATAACCAAGGATCACCTGTGGATAAGATCTTGCTGGGATAGTTACCACCATAGACATGAACCATGCAATATGTGGAGGCTATTATGATATAGAAAAAGTGTAAATGTTTACTGCTACAACTGTATTTCCATTATTATAGGTCAATTTTATTTGCCAAGCCACAGAGAAAGTTGTCTTTTGGGGGTTTTGCTTTTTTTTTTGTTTTGTTTTGTTTTGTTTTTTTTTTTGGGGGGGGGCATTTGAGGGCTGAGTTCAGCATTCCAGATCAGCACCAGAATGAACTTGATGAAGCTTTCGTTGCTATGGCTTTCTTATTAGCAAACAAAAGCTGCTACCCATGATATATACACCCCAAATCACATGCCCAACACCTACCTAAAACCCATATCTGCTAATGGAGAACACCATAGAAAATACAGAACAACAATGCAAATAAACATGGTATGAACAGGAGGAGAGAACACAGACAAGTGTAGAATCCATGCTTTTAAAAGTTACACACCTCTTTTGCCTATATTTGGTTAGCTACAATAGTCATTGCATACATTTTCATCAATCAACATTCACAATATTTCGATATCTTAACAGCCTCCTTCTAGTGGTTTATGCACATGGTAGCCATCCCATTAAGATCATCAAGTCCCAGTACAGACCGGCAAATACAAGGCTGCTCTCTGCATGAGAGCAAACTTGCTTCTTGATTAAGTAACACTGTTACTACATGGCTAGCAATGGAAATATAGTATATTCATATTCCTAACCTTATTTATTTTGCATAGAAACACAGGCTTTTCTACCAAATGCCATAATTGAGACTGGACTAGAATAAACTCTAAAAATGAATATTGAGATATAACATTGGTAAACTGGGCTATAATACAATTTTTCTTAAAGGTTATTATATGATATATGTTGCATATAATATATATGTTAAAATATATTATATATTAATAATGTTTATGCAAACACACGAAACAAAATTTCTGCTCGTTATTTGAAATACTTAGAATATCACTTCCTTTCAGAATTCTCATACTATTTAACTAATAGTAAATATTTGAGTTAATATTAATACATACTATCAGTTATTTCAATGCCTATTCTAAAAGCTGCATATATATTGATGTGCATGGGTTTGTGGGTGTCTGTATGTGTGTATGTGATTATATATAAATACATATATCATGTATTCATTATTTTTGTTACATTAATACAAATTGGATTTTGTGTTTTAATTATATTTAACCACATATATCATATATTCATTATTGTGGTTATATTAATAGGGACTGTTTATTTTAATCAGTTTATACATGATGGAAATGAAATTCAGATGTTTTTAGTAGCTTATCCAGTATAACAGTAGACCTGAGAAGTGACTGCACAAAGCCTAGATTCAGAGCTGTGATTTTTTAATAAGCCTGAGGAAAAAAGTGGTAACCCAAAGACCTCTAAGACTGGCTACTTTACAGTGTACCTAAAGCCTCATCAATTTACTAAAGTAGTTTTGTGTGCACGGTATGATAAAATCACAAATTATGCTGTTTATACTTGCACACGTACTTTTTAACCTTATGTTATAGCCCAAAAGTGCAGCAATGTATACTTCATAAATTCCTTGTCAAATATCCTTCAGTTGCCACTTAAAATCACTTCTTTGCCAGGTTATGTATTCATTGTTAATGGCTTGCTATCTTTCACAGCCCTTCATCATTCTATCTCTAATTTTCTTTCTTTATTTTTTTTAACTTTGCTAGATCACATCTTTATTTGGTTCTGAGGAACACGAAGTAGAACATTTTTTAAATATTTTTGTTGTGATACGGAACTTACTAGATTACAAAATACTTAAGGATCTTGGTTTTCTGCAGTAGGAAGGGAAGAATGTCCCAGACCAGAGCTGTCCTAAATATGGCTGCTCCTTATGGAACTGGACCCCTTGAGTACCATTAAGTTAATTTTATTGACATTTTATTCTGAGCTGGGCACAGTGCTGACTGTTTTGATTCATTGCCTTAATTAATAATCATCAAAGCTATAGGTAGGTGCTATTTTATTTGCCAAGATTCTCATAGAGGTATATACAAGTTCATCTTTATTCCCTCCCCCTCAAATTTTTATCTGACCCCTACCACTGTTACCTCCTAATTTTATGTGTTTGTGTATTCTTCCTCTCCCTCTCCTTTCGCTCTCCCTTTACCTCTTCCTCTTCTTCTTACTTTTCCTCTGAGCTCACAGAGTCCATTCAATGCTGTCATTATGTGCATGAGTACAAGCCATTCATAGAGCATAGACAGTATCTCAGGTGCCACATTCCCACAGACAACTGATTGTCACTCTCCCAGCAGCCATGAGTTGCCAACAGTCCAAAGCTAGTAGGTCTTAGACCTTTGGATAGAACTAAGAAGTGCGATAATTTTGCTAAATAAACAGTGTTAAACCAACTCTTAAAGGCTTGTTCTTACATGTATTATCTTTACCTACCTGCAAGAAGAGTAAGACTAACAGTTTTAATGGCATGATCAGAGAGCTTGTAAAGGAGTCAAGATATGGATCTAGAAATTATGATTCTAACCGAAACTTGAGCTAATTCCCAATTGTAACTCCATGATGTCATTACACTTGTTAACATGAGTTCTCTAGGATTTATATTTAAATGATTTAATTGTTTTCTTTGAAACCACTGCCCACTCTGAGATTCAGTGAGTGTGGGACTTAGCAGGGTAACAGAATAGTGATGTGGATTATGGAACCAAGTTTTATATATTTTCCATGTGAGCAGCTCTGAGACAAATATCTGTGTAAATCTTGATGTATAAATCCTCCCCATTCTTGATTGAATAGTATTACTGTAATTTCGCAGCTGCAGAAATTTGACCTCAAGTAGAATTAATAACATCTCAATTAAGCTCCTAAATTTATACCTGCTAGCCAATCTCATGTTTCACTCTAAAGTTTTAAATGATCCTCTTCTTCAAGTGTTTATTAAATACTCCGTTCTTTCACAGACATTACCTAATTTTGTTATCACTTCAGTTTAAAGTAGAATGAAATACTATACAGAGAAAAGGAGATGAGTTTTTAATATTAATTATTAGTGTTGTGGTTGGTATGCAAGCCAGTTCTGTTTGTCTACAAAGCCTAAATTTTTTCCATACTGTACTCCAGATCACCTCCCAGAATGGCAGGTGCCATATTCACACATTAGTCTCCTTGTTCATTCCTGCATTTGCCCAATTCGTAGCTGTTACACTCACTTGCATGAGGAGTAGTGAGTCAAACAGCTTTTGATTTAATGAGGAAGGCAGATATTAATCAACTCACAGAAATATATAATTGGAAACTGTAATCAAAGACAGATTTGGTTTGAAGTGGAAGGGTCACGGAGGTTCCTTCTGGAGGCTCAGCATTTAAGCTGAGATCTGAAGGACAAGTCATTTAATTATGACCATAGGAAGGTCATGCTCTACATCCCCAAACACCTTTCCTAATCACTTCTGAAAATGTATTTGTGGAGCCTTCTCATCAGCTGATGAGGCTCTCTTTATTAGTGCAATTTCTTTCAAAACTGCTTGACATTAATAATGTAAACATATAACTGTATTACATATAGTTAAATACATCATACTGCTTGTACACAACAGCCTTCAGAATGCTCGGCTGGTGGGCATGCCTCCTGTACCAGCTCTGTGTTTTGTTAGTTTAGTGAGTACTTAGAACAGGTTTTGAATTTTTGCAGAGTTCACTCATGACCTTTTAATTGAAGTAGTAGTAATATAAGTTAGTTGTTCGTATCATGCAATATGATTATAAAAATATAGCCTTTTGTTTCATAAAGGACCACTCACAGGATATAATATAAGACAGTACTAATTGATTTTGGTGAAATGTGTTTTGTTTTTTGATTCTTTGATTCAGACTTTGTGAAAAATATTTTCTTTATATAGTTGTCCTTCACTATCTTTAGAGAACTCATTTTCCAGAGGCACCCATGCATATCACAATAATTTTGTAACTTTTTTTCACAATTTATTCATTATATATCTTGAAGCCCTCTCCCTCAACACTTCCCAGTCCTACTCTCTCTTCCTCTTCCCCCTATCATTTTCCCCTAGTCCACTGAAAGGAAGAGTTCTCCTCCTTTGCCATCTGACCATAGCTTGTCATGTCTCATCAGGACTGCCTGGATCCTCTTGCTCTGTGACCTGGTAAGGCCACACCATGAGGGGCAAGTGATCAAAGAGCAGGTAACTCTGAATTCATGACAGAGGTAGCTCCTGCTCCCCTTACTGGATTTTCTACATGGAGACTAAGGAGTCCATGGTATAGATCTGAGCAGGGGGTGTAGGTCCTCTCCATGCATGGTCCTTGATTGGAGCATCAGTCTCTGCAGGAGCCCCTGGTCTCAGATATTTTAGCTTTGTTGGTCTGCTGGATACCACAATCTTGAGATGTATTTTGCTCCTATATAAAGGGGCAGAGTGATTTCAAAATATAGTCATCTTCACCTATGTTTCAAGGCATCTCCAAATTTTGTGAAATAACTTACATGATATATCTGCCATGTGCATAAGTGTTATACCACATTGGTTAAAGAAAACAAACAAAAATTAATAATTATGGGGCATGTCATTGAGACTACAAGACTTTCCCAAGCTTTGACAGAACATCAAGCAAATGCTGTGTATGAAATCTTGAGGACACCAGAGCATATGACATGCAGGGGAAAATGTGTGCTTAGTAGATAAAGTATTGGTTTTACCCAATTAATGATGAAATAGTTGTCATTAATATCACTGTACAAGGATTAATTTTCTGTTTGTATCTGCATGGGAAAACATAAAAAACACAGCATAGATCATGTCTGAAGAAATGGTGATTTAAGCACACACAGGTACAGCCAACGAAGAGTAGCTTTAACGGCACAGCCAAGACCTTCTATTTGCTGTGCTCCTAGTGATATGATCTGGAAGGTGGTTGAGGCAAAGAAACACAAGATATTTGCCTTAGGAAGAACTGGCAGAGAGGGGCAAAGACTCCATTTTTACATATGAAAAGCTTTACTCCTCACCTGGAATTTTTGTCCTGTTGGTGGAAGATCGTTCACCTGGTTTCTTCCCAAACAAAGTGAGGACACTATTTTACATAAACCAAGTGGGCACTCTGTACATATATTCATAGAAAAACAACCTAAACAGACAGATCGAACTCAAGGAAAACTCCTGCTTTCTGAGGAAAAGAAGAGAGGGAGTAGAGTGGGACTGAGAGGGAAGGAGGGTTGGGCCTACAATGAGAATGTAAAGTGGGGGAAAAAAACTCATCAGACATAAGACCACACACATCAATCACTTCATAATTCACAAAACATGACATGGTGGACAAAGGTTTCCTTGTGTATTCCGAAATCATGTTGTGTGGAAACAAGCACATTGAACTGGTGTTCTTATCTTTCTTTTGTGAATATTCATGTTTTATCTCCTTTCTTTGCACTACATTGTACTAAAGATTATAACTTTTCATATTTCTCTGTACTAATGCCTGTGTCATAAGTCTTCAAATCTATGTTTCCATGGTACTTTGTCATGGAGGTTGGTTATTCTTGTCCCCATGTAGCATCATTTCTGCTAATCTTTACTTCACTCTAACTTCTCTTTTGTTGATGTGAGGATATGACTTTTATTTGCTAGAAATGTAGAACATTGTAAATACAACAAGAATGTTTCTTTGGATTTTTCCTTCTTGCTTTCTTGTTTCTATTTATTCTATTCTCTTGTATAGTGAGTGACTGAAATATAGTTCTTGTTGCAGCATTTCTTACTGAGTCATATTCTGACAAAAATCTCACTTTAAAAATGCATGTGTTTTAATTGTGTCTGCATGGGGTGATAGATACAGTACACTGCTGCCTTCTGTAATTTTCAGAACAGTTGGTTTTCATTATGTATCTTTCCCTCATCTTCCACCACCCTGGAAATACATACTGATACAGCCCCCTGAGGTACACATTCATCTCTCAGACCTGCAAACAGATGAGACAGCAGTTAATGATTGGGGAGAGTAACAGTGGGAGGACAGGATCATTAAAACACACTTGAGCAGGACTCTTCACCTCCCTTGGGAATTTGAAATAGATTGTACAATACAAAAATGGACCTGTTATCACTGCAGCTCTCTTCAAGCCTTGTGCACCTTGAGTATTATTTTTATTTTAAAATGCTTGCTATAGAAAATGGCATGAAAGAAGAATGTATAAACTAACCTTGAAAGGTTTTTCAGAACGGGTGCACTCTTGCTAGATGATGGAGAAAAGGCGTCGGGCACCACCAAGAGGATTCAGGTGATTACCTGATGGCTAGTGGGGAAACACCAGGGGTAAATTATGCAGTCTGGATGGGATGATTTTCTTTTTAGATAAGTGCTTTTACTCTCATTAATATTCTCCATGCCACTAAGAATACCCCTGGGTTAGTAGGTTAATAAATAATCAAAGCAGATGCTGAGGCTCACAGCCAAACTTTGGACAGAGTGCAGGGAGTTTTATGAAAGAAGGGGGAGATAGAAAGACCTAGAGGGGACAGGAGCTCCACAAGGAGAGCAACAGAACCAAGAAATATGGGCCCAGGAATCTTTTCTGAGGACCATGCATAGAGATAACCTAGAACCCCTGCACAGATGTAGGCCTTAAAAGCTCAGTCTCCAAGTAGGTTCCCGATTAATGGGAGCAGGGACTGTCTCTGGCATGAAATCAGTGTCTGGCTCTTTGATCATCTCCCCCTGAAAGGGGAACAGCCTTAGCAGGCTACAGAGGAAGACAATGCAGCCAGTCCTGTTGAGACCTGATAGGCTAGGGTTTGATGGAAGGAAAGGAGGGCCACTCCAATCAGTAGACTTGGAGAGGGGCTTGGGAGGAGATGAGGGAGGAGAGTGGGATTGGGAGGGGAAGTGGGAAGGGGCTGCAGCTGGGATACAAAGTGAATAAACTATGATTAATATTAAAAATTTAAAAATTAATCATTTTGTAAAACATGCTTTAATCACAGTTTTTCATCAAAATGCTGATTTGTGGGCATGGCGGGAGAGCAGAATGCCATGCATATGACTAAGACAAAAAATATATATTCATTTCAAAGCTCCGGAGTCAGACTTGGAAAAATATATCATTGTTCATTTTAAAAATAAATTTTATCATTTTTTAGGTTGACATTTTGTTCCTTGAGAAGCTAAAATGTATAATCCTAGGAAACATTAGTAACTTTTGAAAGTTATGTTCAGTATCTTCATCTCTAAAGTTATGTTCAGTATCATCTAGATAAAGTTACCTTTTTAAACCCTCCAGTGTAAAAATTTCCCTAGGACATTATCTATTAAAATCTACAGCTACTATATTGTCTTTACTGTATACATGGTCATTAAAACAGCTCCCCCCACCATCATGGTATGCTTGTGTGTTTTTGTGTGTGTGTTTATCTATCTGTCTGTCTTTTTGTTTGTCTCTGTCTTTTTCTATGTTTCTTTAAAATATTCATCACAAGTGATTTTAGGCTTTCAGAAACCATGAAACTATCCTTATCAAAGGCAGATCAGACAATAGAAAGGATAATGGTTGGCACTATACCGGTATAAGAGGAGATGGCCCGTTTGCAAAGCCAGAAATACATGGATGCTTCCTAGTAAAGTTTGTAAATAATGTACAGAAGCATTTACATGTGGTATTTGCTGTCTGAGAAAAGCCAAAAAGTCATTTTTCATGCAGCAATTAAAGATGCTGAAAGTTGTTGCTACATGCTAACAGGTAAAATGGTGAACAAGAATTCTTTCAACAATTCTTCCTAGATCTGACAGAGAACTGAAGCTACAGAGGAAACTAAACAGATGAGATATAAAGAACCACAGCTTATTAAAGCAGAAACCCATAGGCACCAACTTTTTGACCCAGTCTCTAATAGGAAAATGTAATAGTATTTAGAAATACCGCTGACGTTTAATGAGGACCAGTCCAAAACTCTAACGGTTAAAAATTTAACAGGGTCTTACAATGGGGCCTCCTGGACCCACCACCCCCATTTTACCTACACAATCTCTACTAGGTTCTCCCACTGAAGCTCAGTGAAACTTCGTTTCCTTTTCTAGGCAGGAATTGGCAGAGAACAGTTATTTTTAAATACGCCAGGGCATTCTGTCCTTATTAACAGTACCTGCACTTAGAAAAAAATCCTTTTATCAGAGGTTAACTTACAGAGGATTTGCCAGACTGTTAAAGAGAAAGCAATATCCCACCCCTACCTGCCTCTAGTCTTCTGTATTGAGAAAATAAATTAGCAAGTCAAGGTTCTCTGACATTCTGCACCATTAAAGAAGTGACTGTCAAATATGGTGGAGTCTACAGTCCTGGGAAACAAGGTGACTAAAACACTGAGATCACATTACATTATTTATATAACATAATATAACATATAATAGATAATATAAATATTATATATAACATAATATATAACATAATTATATAACATATTTATATTATAATATAAAATTATAATTATATATTATGTATAATTATATAATAATATATATGACATAATATAATATATATTATGTTATATTATATTATAGATATGTATTATATTATTAGGCCATATTATACAATCATGATTCTCTTTCCCCTACATTTATGTTCACTTTAATACAGCCAATATGACAGCAATTATTATTCCTATGATACTGTGTGTAGTTTTCAAGAAGTGACCCATTGAATTAATATTAAAAAATATTAAGGAAACTGTTCACATCAATACTAGATTCAGATGTGATTATAATTTGGAAATCTCAGACCAGAATCTTTCTTTTCAAACTGCAATTAATATGCTGAAGACGTAAATAAAATACGATAAATTGTAAGGAAAGGGGAAGTAAAAGATGCAACTTTTACCAAAGAATGAAGTCACAAAAGAAAAAAAAAAAACAGGTACTGTAATAGAAATAATGAGCCTAATATGTTCATTTATAAAGCAAAAGAAAAAAAATGCAGGTTGAGGATTTCATAATAGAAATGTCCAAACAGGAAAAAAAACTAAACACATCAGATTCTAGTACTCCATAATTTTGGGACAATCACCAATGGTGTAAAATATGATTTCATCATGAATACTAGAATAAGGAGGAAGAGAAGAGATGAGGAGTTGTCAGAAAATGGAATGATGATAGACTTTCCTCCAAATCAATGTCAGAATCTTAATCCTAGATCCAGGAAGTGTGAAGAGTATCACATTACTAAAGATCTATTCATTATGAGTAAAATGAAGGAAACAATACTGCCACTAATCCAATAACCAAAACCTACAGATAAAGTGTCATATTTTCATGCCAGCACGCCACATGGAAAGTAATAAAGATATTAGGGGAAAGACAGTTTGCTTCATGAGAAGTGAAATTGAACTATAGAAGCATGAAAGAGAATGGGATGAGATATTTTAAATAACAGGGGGAAATGTACCACACTAGCAAAGAATCACACATTCTGTGATTCTCTTTCAGAAGCGCCAAAAGGCTGGTAGTGAAGCCTGGTGTAGTGTGCTTGGTACTTATGATGTTTGTGCAACTCCCACACTTCAAAACATGAAGAAGGAACAAAACTCTCCCAGCCACAGACTTTTCCATAAATGTGTGAAAACATGTACACAATATTTATTTTATATACATCACTAGTTCTCCTCTATATAAAAAGAAAGAATTCTAGAAAGAAAAAGTAGAAGTAATTTAAAAAAAATAGTTTTGCTGATTTACCCAATGAGCATTCATTCATAATAATCTCAACAATATTATCTGTTGTCTATGGGCTAATATAATAAATGGGATGCTATAAATTACATAAGGAAATAAGATTAGAAATTCTTTTGTTATTATAGTGTCTACAAGTGATATTTGAGAGTGATTAGAGATTATTAAATACATACTGCCAAATCTAGGGCAACCAGTGAAATAGCAAAAACTGAATTAAAAGATTACTTTTAAAAAGAAGAAAATTCCAGAGTGGTTGTACAAGTTTACATTCCCACCAGCAGTGGAGGAGGGTTTCCCTTCTCCACATCCTCTCCAGCATGTGTTGTCACTTGAGTTATTCATCTTGGCCATTCTTATGGGTGTAAGGTGAAATCTCACAGTCGTTTTGATTTGCATTTCCCTGATGACTAAGGATGTTGAACATTTCTTTAAGTGTTTCTCTGCCTCTATCACTGGACTAGGGGAGGGGCACAGGGGGAGAAGAGGGAAGAAGGTTGGAATTGGGAGGAGACAAGGGAGGGGGCTACAGCCGGAATATAAAGTGAAGAAATCGTAAGAAATAAAAAATAAATTAAGAAGAAAAATAAAAGTACTTGGTAAAAAAAAAAAACAAAAAAAAAAAAAACAGAAAAAAGAACCCTTTTATAATGTAGGCATTTAATCTTTACAGTCAAATTCTATTTTCAGTAATTAATCTCACCAAAAAGTAACCTGATAGGGGAAGCTGTGCTGAGCAGAAAAGTGGATGTTGTGAGTAAGCAGGGAGTGGATCTAGACAGAGCTCCAAGAAGAGAAGGAAACAAAGGCAGAACTGAGGTTCCTCATCTAACATCAGGGTCTCTGGCGTATAACTGAATTCCCAGGCCAGTTGCCATGTAAGTGCACTTAGAGTTCTAATCAATATAGAAATGAAAGGTGACTTGAATAGACCAGTGTAACATTATGTTCATGAAATTGTGAAAGTATGGGACATTCCACTTCTGTATCTTAGGAGAATAAAGACTCCTAGGATTCTCCTAAGAAACAAGCTCAAAGACATGCAGTTACATGCAGGAATTAAGAGTACAATCACTATGGATGGAAGATGAAGTCAGACCAAATCACTGTTTGCATGCAAGACCTATAATATTTCTCACAGGTCAAAAATCCAACCTTTTCATTTTTTTTTTAGTTATTTTTTAATAAAAGCAGGTATTAATTAAAGAAATTTTAGTTTTGTTTTTAAAGGTATTTAGCTTCATTCCTCTTTTTTTAATTTTTTATTAATTACACTTTATTCATTTTGTAGCCCCCCATAAATCCCTCCCTCCTCCCCTCCCGATCCCACCCTCCCTTCCCTTTCTGCATGCATGCTACTCCCCAAGTCCACTGATAGGGGAGGTTCTCCTCTCCCTTCTGATCTTAGTCTATCAGTTCACATCAAAAGTGGCTGCATTGTCCTCTACTGTGGCCTGGTAAGGCTGCTCCCCCCCTCAGAGGGAGGTGATCAAAGAGCAGGCCAATCAGATTATGTCAGAGACAGGCTTATATAGCATCTTTCAATGATGCTTGCAATGAAATTCCCTAGTCTAAGTTTGAAGTCAAATTCAGCAGCTTTGCCTATATATAGACTCTTAATTCTGCTATCCCAGTATTATGAGTCTTTGAAATTTTGATTTATTCTTCTACTAGAATACAAACTTTATGAAAAGAGGCTTTAGTTCTTATCACCATGTTTCTTGCTCTCTATGAGATTCTTGGAAATAAATTCCTTTACTGATTTACTCATTTTAGTGAAGAAAAGAGTAAGTCCATGTGAAGGTATATTTGAGAATTATAGGTTATCTCCATGAATAGTCCTCAGTTGGAGTATGAGTCTCTGGGAAGTTCCCTGTGTTCAAAATTTCTTGTTCTGTTGCTCTCCTTGTGGAGACCCTGTCCTCTCCAGCTCTTACTATTTCCCAGTTACTAATTCTCTTTCCAGAGCCTTCAGATTTAAACTATCTGCAGATGGCAAAGAACTCCTCTCAGAGCCCACATGAAGCAAATAATTTGCTGCTGTGGACCATCTCAATAGGTCACACATCCCACACCTGGTACTAAAACAAAAAAAAATGTGTTTATAATCACAACAGAAATGTGTTTGTTTTCAGCTTTTAACTGAATGCTGTCTGCTACCTATTTATCAATGCATGTATGTTCATGTTTATCTAAAATATATTCCTTTAAGTGACACTGCTTGTTGTAATTTTTTAAAAGTCAGAAACTAACAAAATAAATTCTGTTAGAAAGTTGTACAAATACACATTTCTAATCAGAAGACCTGAGTACCTTCCTCCCCTCTTTGCACACATCGTATGTAATCACTTAAACATGTGATAATCAGTATATACATATTTATGAGTTCCTTTTGACATTTAGGAAATTCAGTATTTTTTACATATTTATTGTTTAGTGAAGCAAAATTATAGTGATTATGACTAGGTTTCTCAGAGATAAACAGAGAATTCTCAATAGAGGAACATTGAATGGCAGAGAAATACTTAAAGGAATGCTCAAAGTCCTTAGTCATCAGGGAAATGCAAATCAAAATGACCCTGAGATTTCACCTTACACCCATCAGAATGAAGAAGATCAAAAACTCAAGTGACAACACATGCTGGAGAGGATATGGAGAAAGGGAAACGCTCCTCCATTGCTGGTGGGAATGTAAACTTGTACAACCACTAAGGAAATCAATCTGGTGCTTTCTCAGACAATTAGGAATAGCGCTTCCTCAAGATCCAGCTATTCCTAGGCATATATCCAAAAGAAGCTCATTTAGACAGCAAGGACACTTGTTCAACCATGTTCGTAGCAGCCTTGTTCATAATAGCCAGAATCTGGAAACATCCAGATGTCCCTCAATTAAGGAATGGATACAGAAATTGTGGAACATTTATATAATGGAACATTACTCAGCAATTAAAAACAGGAAAGTCATGAAATTTGCAGGCAAATGGCGGAAACTAGAAAAGATCATCATGAGTGAGCTATCCCAGAAGCAGAAAGACACACATGATATATATACTCACTTATAAGTGGATATTAGCCCTATAATATAGTCTAAACATACTAAAATGTGTTCACCTAAAGAAGCTAAGCAAGAAGGAGGATCCTAGGTAAGGTGCTCAATCCTCTTCAGAAAGGCAAATGGGATAGACCTTGAATATGGAGAAAACATGGAAAAGGACAAGAGCCTACCACAGAGGGCCTCTGAAAGACACTACCCAGCAGGGTATCAAAGCAGATGCTGGGATTCATAGCCAAACTTTGGGCAGAGTGCAGGGAATCTTGTGCAAGAAGGAGGAGATAGAAAGACCTGGAGGAAACTGGAGCTCCATAAGGAAAGCAACAGAACCAAAAAATCTGGGCCCAGGGGTCTTTTCTGAGACTGACACTCCAACTAAGGACTGTTCATGGAGATAACTTAGAACCCTGCACAGATGTAGGCTATGGCAGCACAATGTCCAAGTGGGTACCCTAGTAAGGGAAACAGGGACTGTCTCTGACATGAACTCAGAGACTGGCTCTTTGATCATCTCCCCCTAAGGGGGCTGGGCAACCTTACCAAGCCACAGGGGAAGACAATACAGCCAGTACCTGATAGGCTAGGGTCAGATGGAAGGGGAGGAGGACCTCCCCTATCAGTGGACTGGGGAAATAGCATGGGAGAAGAAGAGGGAGGGAGGGTTGGTTTTCAAGGCTACAGCTGGGATACAAGTTAATAAACTGTAATAAATTTTAAAAATTAAAAGAATAATGGGACATTTCAATACCCCACTCACTACAATGGACACATCAATACAGAAACATAGTGGAGAAATAATAAAACTAAAAGACATTATCCATCAAATGGACCTAACAGCTATCTGCAGAACATTTCACCCAAACACAAGAGAATATACCTTCTTCTTAGCATATCACAGAACTTTTTTCCCTAATTGACCATATACTTGGTCACAAAGCAAGCCTCAACAGATATAAGAAGATAGAAATAACACTTTACATCTTATCAGACCATCATGGATTGAAGCTAGAACTCAACAACAACTGAAACAACATATCAAATACATCATCCACCATGATCAAGTAGGCTTCATACCACAGATGCAGAGATGGTTCAACATATGCAAATCCATCAATGCAATCCACCATATAAACAAACTCAAAGAAAAAAATCACACAATTATCTCACTAGATGCAGAAAAAGCCTTTGACAAAATCCAACACCTTTTCATGATGAATGTGTTGGACGGATTAGGGATACAAGGCACATACCTAAACATAATAAAGGCTATATACAGCAAGCCAATAGCCAACCTCAAATTAAATGGAAAGAAACTCAAAGCAATTCTGCTAAAATCAGGGATAAGACAAGGCTGCCTACTCTCTCCCTACTTCTTCAATATAGTACTTAAAGTTCTAGCTGGAGCAATATGATAACTAAAGGGGACCAAAGGGATACAAATTGGGAAGGAAGAAAACAAAGAATAGCTACTTGGAGATGATATGACAGCATGCATAAGTGATCCCCAAAATTCCACCAAAGAACCCTTAAAGCTGATAAACAGCTCAACAAAGTGGCTGGATACAGGATTAATTTAAAAAATCAGTAATCCTCCTGTACACAAACAACAAATGGACCAAGAAAGAAATTAGGGAAACCAAACCCCTCATAATAGCCACAAATAATATAAAGAATCTTGGTATAAGTCTTACCAAGCAAGTGAAATACTTGTAGGACTAGAACTTCAAGTCTCTGAAAAAAATTAATTGAAGAAGATATCAGAACACGGAAAGATCATTCTTGTTGATCAGTACAATTAACATAGTAAAAATGGCCACCTTACCAAAAGCAATCTGCAGATTCAATCCAATCCCTATCAAAATACCAATAAATTTCTTTATAGACTTTGAAAGAAAAATTCTCAACTTTATATGTATAAACAAAAACCCTGAATAACTAAAACAATCCTATACAATAAGAGAACTTCTAGAGGTATCTCCATCCCTGACTTTAAGCTATACTACAGAGCAATAGTAATAAAAACTGCATGGTACTGGCATAGAAATAGGCTGATTGATCAATGGAATCAAATGGAATCAAATAAAAAACACAGAAATAAACACACACCCACACCTATGCACACTTGATTTTTGACAAAGGAGTCAAAATTACACAATGGAAAAAAGACTGCATCTTCAACAAATGGTGCTGGCCTAAGTGGATGTCTACATGTAGAAAAATGCAAATAGAACCATATTTATCTCCCTGCACAAAATTCAAATCTAAGTGAATCAAAGACCTCTATATAACACCAGATACACTAAATCTATTAGAAAAGAAAGTAGAAAAGAGCCTTGAACTCATTGACACACAGGAAACAACTTCCTGAACAGAATACTACCAGTTCAAGCTCTAAGATCAAAAATTAATAAATAAGATCTCTTGAAAGTGAAAAGTTTCTGTAAGGCAAAAGACACTGTAAATAGAATAAAAGGACAGTCTACAGACTGGGAAAAGACCTTCATCAATCCTACATCCAACAAAGCGCTAGTATCCAACATAAAATCAAACACCAATAAACAAAATAATCAAATTAAAAAGTGAGACATAGAACTAAACAGAAAATTTTTAACAGCTGAATCTCGAATGGCCAAGAAGCACTTGAAGAAATGGTCAACTACCTTAGTCATCAGGGAAATGCAAATCAAAATGACTCTGAGATTCCATTTCACACCAGTCAGAATGGCTAAGATCAAAATCTCAAGGGGAACACTCCTCCATTGCTGGGGGAGGGGGAAGGAGCGAAAACTTGTACAACCACTTTGGAAAACAATCTGGCACTTTCTCAGAAAATTGGGAATAGCTTTACCTCAAGGCTCAGCTGTTCCACTCCTGGATATACACCCAAAAGATGCTCTACCATACAACAAGGACATTTGCTCACCTATGTTCATAGCAGCTTTATTCACAATAGCCAGAATCTGGAGACAACCCACATGTGCCTCACTGATAATGGATAAAGAAACTGTGGTCCACTTACACAATGGAATTCTACTCAGCTATTAAAAACAAAGAAATCATGAAATTTGCAGACAAATTTCCTTTGTCTCAGTTGCCTCACCTATAAATTAAAATTTGTTTTCTGGAACTAGAAAAGATCATCCTGAGTGAGGTATCCAGACCCAGAAAGAAACACATGGTATATACTCACTTAAAAAAGGATCTTAGACTTAAATACTGGGTATGGAGGGTCATTCAAGAAATCCTTTCACTACTTTGCAAATGGATTAAACTGTCCATACTCTCCTTTGGCTATGTTAGTTATCTGTCCTGATGTGGAACTATTTCCATCTGGTACACAGTTGGGACTCAATAAATGTTAATTCTTTTAAAAAAATTTAAAACTATACCAACTATTCAAGGATTGAAAGCAAAATGTTCTAGAAACTGATGTAAAGTGATGACGGCCTGACCCAGGTAAATGGGAGAAGGTAGGAATGGAGAAACAAAATTAACCAGATGACATTTTGGAGGTAAAGTGTTGAATTGAAACTCATAGACAATTACCTGAGTGAAAGGGCTTTTTGGAGAAAAGAGTAGAACTTGATCAATAAGCAAATAATATTCCTACTATCCAAATGTCATACTGCATTATCTTGATATAATTTGTCATAGAGTCCTGTCACTATATATTATATATTCCACCAAATCTTACAGCTTAAAACAATATGCATCTCTGTCTATGTCAGTCAGACATATAGGCTAAGCCCAATCTTCTCCTTAGCTCAGGATTATGCAAGCTACATACTGCTTTGAATATATATATGCTCTCTGACTGATTTTGGTGTTTGATTTTATGAAGACATGATTTTAAACTGGCTTTGAAATCCATTGAGTGAGACTGACTTTTAAACTCTGGATCCCATATCAGAAATAAATAAACTATATCACACCTCTGATATAGAATATAACATGAAAAACACAGGTACACTGATGACTACAAATCAACTAAACAAATTTGAAAGGATGAATTTTATGAATGTTATTATAATGGTTGTAATTTTCATGGCTGTAGTAGTTTCTTTTGTTGCTGTAATAAAATACCCTGACAAAACCAAGCTAATGGAGAAACAGCTCATTTCTGCTCACTGGGTAAAGTTGAAATCAGGATGGGAGGAGTTTCAAGCTAGTCTCATTGTGTTCACAATCAGGAAGCAGAAATCAATGAGTTCATCCTGCTGTTCAGCTTACTTTCTCCGTGCAGGAAGTCCAGGCTAGCGAACCGCTCACAGTGGGCAGGTCTTTCTACCCCAATTAAAGCAATGAAGACAATTCTCACAGTACATCCAGGGGCCCAAATCAAGGCTGATTTTAGATTCTGTCACAATGACTGCCTCTACTCCTACTAAAATGCTTGTTTTCCACCATGCCTGGCCAAACATGTTATGTGTACATGTATGTATGTATGTATGTATGTATAGATATATAGGTATCTATGCATGCATGCATGTATGTACTAAAACTGGGTATTGAAACAAGGGTCTTATCCATCCTAAACAAGGACAGAACCACTGATTACTCCTCTGCCTGTTTTTGAAGCTGTACAAGTACTGATACACTGATCAACAGCCCAGCTCAGACAGTGTTTTTAACCAGAAAGATCACATTAGTTAGATTCACTTTGGAGCTCATTTGTTTGGTTGTAAACTTCAATTTTTTTTCTGAGTTGCAGAATTCAGTCTTACTTTCTTGCTGTGCTGAGTGGAGGGATCCTAAGATTCTACTGACTGTGTTGAGCTGTAGAAGGGAACAAGTAATTGCCAAACAACACTGATATTCCCTTCCGTGTGGGTTTTTCTCCCATAGCCACCTGCTTCTAAAAAGGTAATATCACTAGAATAAAGTAGTATAGCTCATATTATAATATAAGATCATAAAATCATGAATTTACATCTCACCACTTTTTAACAGAACCTATAAGACAGACCCAGTCTCAGGACTCTTCCACATTAATAAAGCAGAGGTAGTTTTAAGGCCTTGATCCCAACAGAAGAGGGTTCTTGAGGGTGACCCTAGAACCATCCTCCCACATAATGGCTAACTCAAAATAAGCAATAGAGAGAAAAATAGACAGATGGAGCCTGATAGGGATATATGGTACGAAATAGAGATTAAAATGTGGCTCTAGCAGAACCTGTGTAGTGCCATGAAGGTGACTCAACTGATTCCTTTCTGCTTGGTAGTTTACACAAATGTTGATGTATCTGCCTGTTGGTACTTCCTTGTGTTGACAATAAATTAATGTGATAATTAGTTCTCATTGTTTAAGTGACTTTTTTTTAAATTAAGAACATACATTCTAGGCTTTTGAATGGCAGATACACCTGCATCCTTCCTTGGGCAATTTCCTTCAGTGAAACCATGTCACTTGAAGCTGTGACACTTTCCATTTCAAGCAGTGTGGTAACAGATAACAGTGACAGCATGAGATTTTAGGTCTAGAAGAAGCCTGAGGCGAATAGATTATGTTTAGGCACTGACAAAACACAGACACATTATTCGGTTTTTGCCGAAGCAAGCTAATTTATTCCAAACTTGTTTTGATAACTTCCGAGCTTGTTCTTGCCTCAGTGCTTGCTTGACTGAGAAGCTTTTCCTTCTCTGTACTCCATTTTGTCATGACGAATGCTATTTGGGCGACTAACACGCTGATCTCACAGAGGGAATCCCTAAAGGAATGTGCTGTACCCTGTATTCATGCGTATGTAAACATTTGCTAGAAGGATCACTGTGTAGCATGAATGTAATAGGAACAGAGAGGCTACCACTTTTTAAAGAGATAACAATTTGCGCCCAAATCTTAGAAGATTGATTAATGTTGTCATTTTTTTAAGATTTTTAATCACTTGTATTTTTTTTCTTTTTTTTCTTTATTAATTACACTTTATTCACTTTGTATCCCCCCTGTTGTTCCCTCCCTGCCTCCCTGCTCCCATCCCAATCCCTCCCTTCCTCCACCCTCTGCATGTGCTTCATTTAGTGTATCCCACTTTCCTTCTCATTGAGTCCATCCAAGTACCTAACCTGCAAGTGTGTAAATCTTTGATTGTGAACACAATAATTATATATCATCATAGTAAAGCCATGTTATAGTATGATGTTGTGTTAGGAAATAGCTAATATAATTAATATCAAAATTCTTAATTTTCTTATAGTTTTACTAAAAACAAAAGTCCCACTATAAGGCTATACTTTTTAAACCCACTAAAAGGCAATGGTTTTTTTGGATGGCCCAACACTTATGTTTACATTAGTACTCATGTTCACATAGCCATAAACAGGCATACACAATATATATATATATATATATATGTGAATTATATATGTGAATATATATATGTGAATTAACAAATACTAATGTATTTTAAATATTATAATGGCAATTATTTATATATACAGTCACCACATAAGGTCTGCATTTGTTCTATAAGGTTCATGTGTAAAGTGAACCATTAATATGATCATTAATCATTAATATGATAAGTAGAGCCATTTGTGAATTATAACATGTTAGAGAGAGAGAGTTAGATTTGTTGACATTTATTGAAATAACCAGTGAATATTATTTGCTTACAGTAAAATTATTAATGGGTCAACCATATTTAATAATATTTAATATACCTTTCTGTGATATTATAGCATGCTCACCATAATATTCGTATTTCTTTCCCTATGCAAGAGCTATGTTCAACCACCAATACAGAATTACATTTTACTTAGTATAAATGAAATTTTCTTATACCATATAATCTACCCACTTTCTACAGACTGCTTATGGTTTTTAATGCTTTCTAATCATAATTTGTTTTAATATCCAGGTGCTTTCTTGTTATTATCCCAAGCTTTCTACCCCTGGTATAGGTACTGTGACTATTTGCCTTTGTTAAATTGATCCCTTTCTACAAAGGTGACAGAGAATGTGAATTGTCAGGTGATTTGAAATGATGGAGCCTTGTCATTGGAAATAATACAAATAATAAGAAACTCTGAAGAACCACAGTGGGGTCTGAGTGTTTGGAAACACTGATCATCAGGATTGATTAGCAGAATCTATCCTGGTTTGACATAAACCCAGAAAACACAATGTTTCAGAAAAGACAAGTTTTCAAAATGTTGAAAGAGTCTGAGCTGTATTTGGAGTCTCTATATTATCTGTAGAGAGGCAGAGACAATAAGTTTGTGTCTACAATGTACTTACTCTTTACAGAGAGAAAATGCCAAAGATTCTTCATCAGGAGTTTGCTTTGCTGCTTATTGATCAGTATTGTCTCAAAACTTCTCCTGACTGTACCTAAAAAAACCAAAATCTTATTTCAGAACCTTTGAATATCAATAAAAACCCTCAACTAGTGATTTATTCCAACATTTGTACTGTTACTCATCCAATTTTAAATTATTAAAAACAAAAACAAAGAATGTAGTGTTCTATTTTAATAAGCTAGTTTGCACTATAGCAATTTTAAAATATCACTTTCATCAATAATATGTACAGTACCAGAGCCTTTGGGCCTACAAAAATGTCATCTGTTTAATTTTGAAAAATGGATATTGCCATTATAAAATCATTTGGTCAAGCATTTGCATTACATTACACTCAGCACATAGACTTAGGAACACTGAGAATGTTCTCATCAATTATATCAAGAAGATATAAAAAGCTTGGTATCTTTCGGTGTGATATCCAATTACACGATCTTAGGGTTTGATTGATTTCCCCAATTTCTGTCCCCACTGAATGCATAAAATGACAGACAGAAGAAAATTAAGCTATTATGAAACAGCCTGACATTTACATTTACTCTGTAACTAACACACACACACACACACACAATTTGTCCTTTAGAATGAAAAAGAATAGTAGATAGCAGTCATTTTCAAGGAAAGCCTGGAATACATTGGTCCCTGCCTACAGTATTTTTTTCAATTTTAAATTATACTTTTATTTATCTCAGTTTGTTTTTTTTTTTTTCACTAATTACACTTTATTCACTTTGTATCCCCCCATAAGCCCCTCCCTCCTCCCCTCCCTATCCCATCCTTCCTCCCCCTTCTGCACGAATGCCCCTCCCCAAGTCAACTCATAGGGGAGGTCCTCCTTTCCTTCCTTCCAATCTTAGTCTATCAGATCTCATCAGGAGTGGCTGCATTGTCATCTTCTTTGGCCTGGTAAGGCTGCTGAGTGAGCTGTCCCAGAAGCACAAAGACACCACGGTATATACTCACTCATATAGACATGTAATATAGGATAAACCTACTAAAATCTGTACATCTAAAGAAACTAATCAAGAGGAAGGACTCTGACTAAAATGCTCAATCCCCATCCCGACAGACAAAGAGGAAGGGCATCAGAAGACGACGAAAACAGGAAACAAGCTAGGAACCTGCCACAGAGGGCCTCTGGAAGGCTCTGCCTTGCAGACTATCAAAGCAGATGATGAGACTTATGGCCAACTGTTGGACAGTGTGCATGGAATCTTATGTAAGAAGTAGGTAATAGTAATATCTGGAGAGAACAGAAACTCCACAAGGAGAGCAACAGAATCAGAAAATTTGAACACAGGGGTCTTCCTAGAGACTCGTACTCCAACCAAGTACCATGCATAGAGATAAGCTAGAACCCCTGCACAGATGTAGCCCATGGCAGTTTAGTGTCCAAGTGGGTTCCATAGTAATGGGAAGAGGGACTGCCTCCGACATACATAATCTGATTGCCCTACCTACATTTTAAATAAAAAAGGAAAAAGAGATTTAAAAAAAAAGAAAGGAGAAAAGGAAAGGAAGATAGAAGAGGAAAAACTGTCTTTGTCATTTCTCACAACACAGTTGAATCTGCATAACATTAAGTTTAGTGAGATAAATCAGGCACAAGAAGACACACTTAAGTTCTAAATGCCTTGTGGTGGGAGGACAAAATATGCAGGTGACCTGAGAGTGAAGGCTGGCAGATGTGGTGGGGATGTGGGATATGAGGCATTCGGAATAAAGAGGTCATGGTAATGATGCTGGTTATCAGGCATTAGAGGAGAAGGTCATTGTGGGGTTGCTGGGCAACAGGAATTAAGGGTGGGAGGGTGTGGTGGGGATGCTGGTCACTAGAGATTTGGTGTTGGAAGGCATTGTGTAGATGTTAGTCAGGAATATAAGAGTCCATCTTAATAGAGGCAGCAGGTAAAAGACACAGTAAATAGCACCATGACTATAGGTAATAACAGTGCACGGTTTTCTCAAAATTACTGAGAATAAAGTGTTCTTACCACAAAATTGTAAATATGTGGAGGTCACTTAATGTTAATTATCTCAACTTAGCTCTTGCATAATATGCAAAGTTTTTCAAAGTATTAGTATGTAACATATAGATCTTATTAAAATAAATACAACTAAGAATGTTACAACCACAAAGAGTAAAATATATTCCTAAAGAAATAAAACAAAGCAGCTCACAAGCGTTATTATGCAAATTTTTTTCACCTTTTTTTCTACAAATCATATTGAAATACAGATTTTTTAAGGTCATGAATTATTATTAGTAATAGTACTTATTATGCATGTAAGTGTGATGTAATGACTGTTTCATTTGTGTATACCCAAATGTTTAATGTTTTCAGTTGTTGTGATAAAACACCATAATCAAAATCAATAGAAAAGGAGTTTATTTCAGTTTCTGGTTCCAGAGTAAGGGTCCGGAGTGGCAGGGAGTCATGGCAGCAGGAGCTGAGGAATGACATTTCTAACACACAGCAGGTAGAGCCAGCTCAAGTGGGATGAGATGACATACCCACAGACCTGAGCACACTGGAATACTTGCTCTAGCAATGCTCCAACTCCCAAATTTTCCACGATCTCCCCACAAAGTGCCGCCATCTGGAGACCAAGTTTTCAAATGTGAACACTTACCTGTGTAAGAAACTGTCTCATGATAACCACCACAGCTGTGCTCATAAAATACATACACCTTTACATGTTAATCATATCTCAACAAGATATTTTAACAACAAGAGTTGTGTCTTTAATTCTTTGATACAGTCTTAACTATTTGGGGGGATTATTAGATTAGCAGTATAACATGTTTCTAGAAATCATCCATTGGATTGATTGTGAAGTAAAAGACCACATATTTAAAACAGCAATTCAGGAAAATCAGAAAAAAAGGATAAGTAGGTGGGAACTTAGGTTTTGAAGACCTTTCTGAAATGAGTTTACCTTGAAGGAATTCTGTGTTAACTTCTATAGTAGTGAAGGGATTTTATAAAACGCAGGAATATTAAAGGAATTTAACATGAGAGTAATCAAAGTTTTCATCGTCATAAATTAGCAAACATATCAATAATGCAAGATAACAAGGCAATTATCCAAGAAATTTTTTCAAATATTTTTTAATTGACAGAATTGCATGGATATACTATCAAGAGTTCCTTTATGCCCAATGAACCTTTCAAACAGTGAAACCAATTATTACTTGCTGTGTGAAGTTATTTGTCCTAAAGACTCACTTTTCTAAATGTGTGATAGATATTATATTCTCTTTTAAAAATTTTACCTCTGTTTATAGATAGGCTTCTATACTTAGTCAACCTATTCATTAAATAAATACTGACTGAGATTTTTCTTTAATGAGGTTTTAGTGGTAACCAGGAAACCTACTGGAGTTACCTCACATGGCATGCCAAGAGGAACAAACAAATATTATCTAACAATTATTTAGGGAAATATAATTTCACAGAATAATGGATTCCACAGTTTTGGGGGATGTAATATGTTCCCAGTACCTAATTTACTAACTCATTTAGAATTCTAATCCATTCCTTTAGGTAAGTAATTTGGTATCTTTTTCATTAATAAGGAAGTTGGAATATAGTAAGTATTAGCAATTTTCCAAAAGCCATTCAGGGTAGAAAATAGCATTTGCAGAATTCAAATCCAATAATACTGGATACAAATTCTGTGCTCAAAATCACATTGTTCTGAGAAATGGCAGGGGAATGAATTCAAGAAGACACAGTAAAATATTAAAAGACATTCCCAATTAGAAGGAAGTATGCATTAGAAGTAGCAGTCAAACTGAACTCTAGAGAGATTTGGAAATGGCAAGGGAAGGGGTTGGGTAAAGATTGCTTTAACAAAGCAGCACATCAGGTTAGGACCTTAAAATTAGAGAACCATTTTCAGCACAGATAGAGCTAAGAGGGTTACCTGTGAGTGGATTTTTAACAGTGCTTTTTAGTTAGGGGTTAAAATAGAAAGGAATGCAATTGATATTCAAAAGACACGTAGAAGTCAATTATGCAGAAGTAAGACTAAGTCGATACTTTACAGTAATTATGTTTGGGATGTAGAAAGGGGACCCAAAAGGCAAAAATGATGCATGACTAGACCACTGGAATAAAACAGAAGATAACCCAGTTGCTTGGAATGGACATGACAATGATGTTGGTAACAGACAGATAGATACTAGAATGCATCTAGGGGGTGAGAAAGAGGGCACAGTCCAAAACAGAGGACACTGGCTTCTGAGTTGAGATATTTGCTCTAAAGTATTGTGTCTTCGATTGGTTGATTGATTGGCTGGTTGGTAAGTTGAGAGATGCAAGGTCTGATTATATATTTGTTACTTTTAAGAGTTATTTTTGACTGCACTCACACTTAAAAGTTGAAGCTTCAGTGAAGACAGCCTATGATTCCTGGCATACTGTTCCTAACATATTCTTTGGCTTCCTTCATTCTCTTAGACAAAAGTTTAGCATATTTTGCAGTTCCTCCTTAGTTTTCTTAGTATGGTGTTTATTCAGAGCAAAATGTTGGTGTTTGTATTATAGGACACAAACACATGGCATAACATGATGTTGAATCTTGTGGCCTTTGAAGCTGGACTTCTTACCTCCTTATTCGAGGACTTTCTGAAACATGTTATCATATGTCATTCACTTTTGAGAGATTTAAAAGCTTTCAGAATCTGCTCTATTTTTTGAGAGCTAACTACTGAGATACAGCAGTACCTGTCAGTCCAGGACAATAACCAAGTTGAGAACATTGGCATTGGCATCCAGAAACAGATTTGTGCTTCTTCTCTTCAGTTATCCTTGGTTAGTAAAATAACAATGTACCTCTGCCATGGGTCAAGACGCCTTTATTAAGGCGAAAAACCTTGTTTCTGGGTCTACTTTTGTTTAGGTCCACATAATTTGTGTTTTGGCTAGTTTATGTCAACTTGACAAAAGATAGAGTCATTAGGTGGAAGGTAGCCTCTGCAGTTTTTTCATTAATGGGAGAGGATCCAGAACATTATGGGTAGTGCTACCCATAGGCTGTTTGTCCTGTGTTCTATAAGAAGGCAGGCTGAGCAAGCCATGTTCCATGGCTTCTGCATTTGTTCCTGCCTCTAGGTCTTTGCCCAATTTGAGTTTCTGTTCTGGCTTCCATTGATGATGACTTGTGATGTGAAAATGTAAAGCAAATAAAAGTTTTCCTCCTCAACTTGTTTTGGCCTTGGAGTTTCATCACGACAATCCAAGCCCTAACTATGACACAACCCTTCTTCTCTTAACCCAGAGCCTCTGCAGCCAGTACTGTGGGCATGCACTTCTCCTAGGAGGTACAAAGTTTCTGCTCATCATTCACTGAGTTTCTGACGGGATGGTGACAGGGAACGATATAGTCAGCTTCTGAATGCCTAGGGAAAGCCACACACAAAAAAGTCCTAAGATTCACTGTATAATACTACCACATTAAAATTACCTTGAATTATGAGATTTTTCTTTCAAAATGTAAAAATAGCCCTACACTGAAAAGAATTTTCATTAAAATAGTTTACAAAGTGATTCAAGCACAGAACAAAACATAAATTACTATAAGCATGGACTTAAAAATAGAATACACATGACAAGTTTCAGGGAAGCATTGTAGAGCACAGGGTGACATAATTGAAGATAAAGAATAGAAGGTGAAAATCCATTCCAAAAACATACCCAACCTACACTGATCTGCTTGGCAAAGCTGCGAACTCTGATGCTTCCTATTTCATTAAGTCACATACATAACAAATAATTTTAGATGCAGGCTTGGTACATGTTTAGAGTAATATTAGTCACTGTGAATGGACTGAGCAGGAATGGTTCATGTCTTCAGAAAGTTTAAACATCAATGGCCTGGGGCAGCTTCTGCTAATGTGGTTACAGAAGCAGTCAGAGGAGAGTACTTGACTTGCCTTTGGAAAGTCCGCACAGAGATTCATAACCAATCGCAGGCTCAGAGATGATGCAGAGGAACCTGATCGGTCACTCAGTGATACATAAGATGATCTCTCTTCTGGAATTAACAAGTTTGCATCTACTTGCCCTCTCTCCAGCCCCTCTCACCTCCTTGGCTTGAACCCTTGGGAGGAGGCCCAACAGAATATGGCTAAAATGCAACTCAGCAGTTATTTCATTGCTATTACTGGTTTCCTTTGATCAGAGAAAATAGCAGTTGTTAGCAACTCAAGTTATTAAAACCTTGCTGTTTGAAGACATGGTCTGTTATTTGTTCAGTAAATATGTCTATACCTTGGATAAAAGTTGTGCTGTTCCACCCTGAGTGATCAGTCTACATAAAAAGTAATTTTTGGATTGTTCTGAGAATTATCTGCTAAGAGCAGTGCTTGGTGTATGGAAATTATTAAACACTTATTAAGTAACTCTTTACAGGGTTTGAAAATTTTACTGTGTGTGAGCATTCATAATGTGGAGATATATTTTTAAATATATTTACATATATTTAATTGCTAAGCATTATGGTTGTACTAGAATTTTCACTTTGAAAAGTTTAAGCAGAATAAAAAGTTTTAACTTGATTGACCTAATAAAAAGACACCAGTGCCTTGCATCCTACTCTAGGGTTTTGAAAGATTAAAGCAAATAAAAATGTGGATATCCTTAGCAGGTGTATCTCTAAGAAAGTCATGAACAAAGAAAGTGTGTGCCACCAAAGCAGTCTAGAGTGAAGTCCTCATCGCTCAGCTGGGAGTCCCCAAACAAAGCTGTTAAAAAACAGGCAACTTGAAATAAAGAAGAACAAAAAAATGCCCGTTTTGAGGCTTCCCTTTTTTCTACTGAAGAGCAGGCAATGTGGATTTCATACTGCAGTAGAATTCTGTAAAGTAAAAGTGCAAGAATCTCTTTCAGTATGGCTTCTGGCAATGTGCTTTAAGTGAAATCTGCATAGAGAATTAATCAGTACTGTCCCGGGACTTTCCTAAACTTGGGAAATGTTTGCTTTCAAAATTAAACTTTTTAGTTGGTAACTTAATCAAAAGCAGTGAATGTATTTTTCTCTATCTTCTATCTTCCTTTGATCTCTTGTTGTAGATAAGTAGTACAATTGGGTTGATATGCTAAATTAAAATTAATGTGGTTTAATTTTTAGTTTTAAACTAGCTGTTTTGTGGTATTTATTTTTGGTATAGATCTTTGGTTTACTACAAGGTTTGGTTTAAGAAGGAAGAAATGGTATATTCAATTTTATCTATTCCAATAAGAAATAACTTTGAATATTTATGTTCTGAAGAAATATCACAGCTATGACATCAATTTGCTAGAAATGCTAAATTAATTAAATATTTTAATTTTATGTGAGTGTTGCTTGTTTTAAATATTAGATTTTTATACGTCATCTAGCCTAGCATGAAATATGGAACTAGACTCCTTAGCAGTTTAATAACCATCCTTTTGAAAGGTTCAAAGCACCATGCACAAGAAGGGAAAGCTTTCATTCAGAATTTCCTCTTATTTAATAACTGTGAAATGTTAATAACAAAACATGAAATCATTTATGTCTGGTCTGCTGCACTGATTATAGGTTTCAAATTTGGTTATTCACCATTATATTCAATTTTATATTTATTCTTACTAGTTTCACGACCATAGCTATCTACCCATGTTACTGTACAGATGGTGTTGATTGTAAGATACGACATCTTGAGACAATTATGCTATAATCTTATGTATCTCAGATTGGTAGAATGATCCCAAATATTCTCTAGGGAATCATTTATATTGAATAAATTAAATACTGATTTAGTTCATTTGCATTTTATTTAGTTTGAGTCTGTGTGTGTTGGTTGTGTGTGTACACATACCATGGTCCAAGTGTAGAGATTAGAAGACAGACTTCAGGAGTCTTTCCACCATATGAGTCCTGAGACCTAACTCGGGTCTTCAGGCTTGGTATCAGGAGCTTTCATCCAGTGAGTCATCTTGCTGTCCCTAAAATACTGTTTTATAAAGCAGTAGGAAGCATGTCCACCTTCTATAGTGTCCATTTCTTCTTTCTAAATTATTGAGTGCCTTAAAAGAAAACAAATAAAAATAGAAAAGATATAGATGCCATCTAACCACTCACTTGTCGCTGAGTGAGACATAGATCTCCAGTGTGGAGAGCACCATTTCTCTCAGAAGAAATCAGACTCCTCTGCTGTCAGTATACCTCCTGTTGTGATGCTGCTATCAGTCACATGTTTAGTAGACACTGACGTTCTGTTAGGCTTCCTCCATGATCACAGAAATGCACTGTCACAACTCTTTCTCATGATAGATGCCATTCTTTCTGTTTATGCCCTACACTAATGTATAAATATGTGCAAGAATATAAATATGGTGAAGAAAATGTCAATAGTAGGATAATTTTTCACCATTTGAAAGAAGCCAGAGTAGATTTTTGCTATGAAAAAAAAAAATATTCTAGCTTTCCCACCTGGAATTAAAGTCTGAGAAAAGTTATTATATCTATTTGTGCGAAAAGAAAAGGAGTGGGTTTTTATTGAGTCAATTGTTCAGTCAAAGAAAATATTTTCAGTTTTTCCTCCTTCATCACCTGTAAATGCACAGATAAAAATCCTTAACCGTAGATACTCTACCTATAGTCATTCATTTGTAACACGTGTTTTCCCTTAAAAGGAGGAGAGTGGTTATTTTTAATTTGTTTTCAAATATTCTTGAACATATTCTCAAAAACCTAAAATATTCATTTACTATGCTTTGAATAATGTGACATTTGGCTTATCTGTAATTATTACTCTACATATTGTCTTTAAAAATATGTAAAATAATAGTTTTGATTATATAGATCCAGTTGTACAACTCTTATCTTTTAAACGGAGTCTCTCTCTCTCTCCCTCTGCCATTTGTTTGAATAATAAGTCTTGATTAGCTACAGTTTAAAAACTATTAATTCTTCAAAGTCCTTGGCAGAACCAAAGTCCTTGGCAGTATGCTTTACATTGCCTTTTATTGTGATCACCACAGCATGATCCTGACAGTGAAACTGACTGTCCATAGTTGCTTATGTAAGGGACTGAGCCAAGTATGATTTTGTTAGTCACACTAAGTATTGGGACATATTTCATCTCATATATGGCTTGGATGTATTTTCCCCATTTTTTATTTCTAAGTATTATCCTTCACCTTGAATGTTTTATTTCTGCAAAAATTAGAAAGGTATACTTCTATTTATTTTTATGGTAGCTCTTAGATCAACTCAGTTAAACTATATCCACCAATTCTTATAACACTGGATTTTCAAATTTTCCTTTCCTTTACTCTGAAGATGCATATTTGATTGCCAGCATCTTTCTTTTCCTTAACATCATATTAGTGGGAGGGACCTAATGTAAGTTTGACATGGCCAAGGACTGCCTACTGGATGAGCTTCTTTTGCATAGTGCGCATTATCCCATAATGCAGACTGGCAACATCACTGAAAGCGTTGGATTGCTATTTACGAAATACAGTTTGAAATGTGTATTCTGTACATGCCATTGTCAGCCCAGGGAAACCATGGGGATTTCTGCAGAGACGCTGCAATTGCCACTCAGAAATCACCCCACAAGCACCCATGCTTGTTTAGGTCTCAACATATTTCACCTAATTTTTTTTCTTTCTCTTCTAAGTTTTATGGGTTGCTAACTTAATTTTTGTTTAATGCCTGTGGCCTGATTGCTTCTTTTGCATTTATGTTATTTATTTTATTACCATTATTTATTTTTCATGTCTGTCAAGCAATAATGCCTCTAAATTACAATGATTGCTTAGCAAAAGTTAAAACATGACAGCAAATTGTGACTATAACACACATTCCTTCTACCATAAAGATGTCAAATATGAAATATTTTTATTTTGTTTTTATTTATTTATTTTTGACGAGATTTGGCTGTATAGCAAACGATTTGCCTCCTGTCTTAGCCATCTCAGTGTTTGGCATTAAGTTGTGAGACACCTGATGGCTAATGAGGATGAGCATTTCTTTAAGTGTTTTTCTGCCATTCGATATTCCTCTGTCGAGAATTCTCTGTTTAGCTCTGTTCCCCATTTTTTAATTGGATTACTTGGTTTGCTGCTTTTCAGCTTCTTTAGTTCTTTGTATATACTGGATATTAGTCCTCTGTCAGATAAAGGGTTAGTGAAGATTCTTTCCCAATCTGTAGGCAGTCGTTTTGTTTTGATGATGGTATCCTTTGCTTTACAGAAACTTTTCAGTTTCATGAGGTCCCATTTATTGATTGTTGCTCTTAGAGCCTGTGCTGTTGGTGTTCTGTTCAGGAAGTTGTCTCCTGTGCCAATGAGTTCTAGGCTGTTCCCCACTTTTTTTTCCAATTGATTTAGGGTATCTGGTTTTATGTTGAGGTCCTTGATCCACTTTGACTTTAGTTTTGTGCAGGGTGATAAATATGGATCTATTTTCATTTTTCTGCATGTAGACATCCAGTTGGTCCAGCACCATTTGTTGAAGATGCTGTCTTTTTTCCATTGAATGGAATTGGCTTCTTTGTCGAATATCGAGTATTCCTGAGATACCACCTTACACCCATCAGAATGGCCAAGATGAAAAACTCAAGCGATAACACATGCTGGAGAGGTTGTGGAGAAAGGGGAACCCTCCTCCACTGCTGGTGGGATTGTAAACTGGTACAACCACTCTGGAAAGATATCTGGCGCTTTCTAAGACAAACAGGAATAGTGCTTCCTCCAGACCCAGCTATACCACTGCTAGGTATATACCCAAAGTTTGTTCAAGTACACAAAAAGGACACTTGCTCAATCATGTTTATAGCAGCTCTATTTGTAATAGCCAGAACCTGGAAACAACCCAGATGTCCATCAACGCTGGAATGGGTACAGAAATTGTGGTATTTTTATACAATGGAATACTACTCAGCAATCAAAAAGGAGGAAATCATGAAATTTGCAGGCAAATGGTGGGATCTAGAAAAGATCATTCTGAGTGAAATATCCCAGAAGGAGAAAGACAAACATGGGATATACTCACTTATATAGATCTATAAGATATGATAAACATAATGAAATCTATACACCTAAAAAAGATAATCAATTGAGTGGACATGGGGTAAGATGATCAATCCTCATTTAGAAAGACAGATGGGATGTGCATTGAACGTATGACAGGAGTCTACTGAGCGCATCTGAAAGACTCTAACTAGCAGTGTTTTCAAAGCAAAGACTCATGACCAAACCTTTGGCAGAGTACAGGGAATCATAAGAAAGAAGGGGAGTTAGTCTGATGGGGAAAGGATAGGAGCTCCACAAGGACCAAATATATCTGGGCACAGGGTCTTTTCTGAGACTGACATTCAACCAAGGACCATGTATGGATATAACCTAGAACCTCCACTCAGATGTAGCCTGTGGTAGCTCAGTAACCAATTGGTTTCCCAAAGTGAGGGGAACAGGGACTATTTCTAACAGGAACTCAATGACTGGCTCTTTGGTCTCCCCACCCCCGAAGGGAGGAGCAGTCCTGTTAGGCCACAGAGGAGAGCTTTGCAGCCAGTCCTGAAGATACCTGATAAAACAGGATCAGATGAATGGGGAGGAGGTCCCCCCTATCAGTGGACTTGGAAAGGGGCACGGTGGAGATGAGGGAGGGAGGGAGGGACTGGGAGGGAATGAGGGATCGGGACATGGCTGGGATACAGAGTTAACAAAATGTAACTGATAAAAAATAAATAAATAAATAAATAAATAAATAAAACAAACAAACAAAAAAAAAGTTGTGAGACACCACACATAGCTTTCTGATCATTAAAAAAGATCACAAACTAAAGTTTTTAGTGTTTCTTGGAACACAAAAACTGTGACCCAGAGTTTTTGTGCTGATATATGTCACATAGAAGAGATGACAGTTGTTGGCAACCTGTTGCTGTGCACATATCTTGTTCCTGGATAACCATGAAAACTGAGTTCCTCATGCTGGTGCAGCATTCATGTTACCTTACCCTCACTTAGCCATTGTTCCAGCACACAGCCATGACGCTTGCAATCAACACTGAGTGCTTTCCATATTGATATCTACCTTATTTTTTGAGACAGTGTCTC
The DNA here is from genome assembly GCF_030254825.1 of Meriones unguiculatus. Taxonomy (NCBI): domain Eukaryota; kingdom Metazoa; phylum Chordata; class Mammalia; order Rodentia; family Muridae; genus Meriones; species Meriones unguiculatus. The sequence goes on along the minus strand of NC_083367.1, from coordinate 15,743,836 downwards.
TTAAAGAAGCTTACTGGAGCTTGCTGTTTTGACAAATAGTTGGAAAACCAGCAAATACTTTGGATTCAACTGTCTCCGAAATCTTAGCTGTCAGCACCGAAGTCATAGATATGAGCTGCCCAACACCTGTCTTTTATATGTGTTCTTGGGATCAGAACTTGGATCTTGGCGCTTGTGGAGAAACTACTATGCACTGAGTATCTTGTCATTCCTACATATAGTTTGTAAGTGAATGAAGGTACAGAAAAAACAAAAACAAAAACAAAACAAAAAAACAAAACAGAAGATGACAGCAAACCTCCTTGCATCCTAATTACACTTGAATTTGCTTTTATTGAGTAGTTTATAAGTGGTTCCTCCTGTAAAAAATTAAAGTCTAACTTTGAATTGTTACTGGAGTTTTACTGCAGATTACTGTCTACTATTACTGTTTATCTTATTAGTTATACTTACTTGACATTCATAATTTCCTACGGATACTTACAAATAAAGGGAATGAAGAGCCATCTATCTGACAAGCTGATGTGCTAGGTGTCCATTACCAACTGAATTAATTCCCAAAAATGGTGCCTATATTTTCATATCTTAAGTAACTTGTACAGAGAAATTATGGGATATGAATTAAAATTGTTGATAAAAATCTAGTTAAAGTAATCACTGTAAAAAACTAAATAAGCAACCGAAGCCCTCTGCTTCATGTATGAATATATTTATGTAGTAATTTGTATAGAGTAAGAAGAAACTTTGATTACAAATCGTTGTTTTCATAGGACGACACCCTCTCTCAATAAAATAACATTTAATTGAATGTGGGATTTCTTGATGGTACTTTATAATTTGGACCATATTTTAGTGTCCTTGAAGTCCCAGGCAGCCATAATTTCCACTGCTGTGTTGTGCAATTTAACAAAGGCCATAAGAACAGCAAGACACGAGAAGCACTTTTTAAGTAGCAGTGTGGAATAATAATAAAACTGTATGGTTAATCACCATAAAGACATACAGTACTCTGAATATTCTCTCACCTTCCTTTTATTTACAGGTATTGAAGAGTGACACAGAAAAATAGCATCATGAGTTCTGGAGGCTTCTGTGGATTTTTAATTGCATGAGGTAAATATTGAGTTTATTTTAATGATGTCTTTAGAATGAAAGTGAATTACATCTTAAAATTTGTTAAACTAATATGTTTTGTGAATATATTTCAGACTACATGGGTTATGTTCATATTTGCTTTGTGTCCTGTATGAAAATTTTCATATATTTTCAAATATTCAAGGGTTATTCTCTGCCTTCCTTTTTTATTTTTCTGTGTATTTTGCAAGCATATCTTCTGACCATGTCTGTGACTCTGTGGGATCTGGGGTTTCAACTTAAGTCATCTAATTTGTTAGCAAGTGCCGCTTAACCATACCCCTAGATTAGTGCAACTCTCAACCCTCATCAGAGACATTTATTTTTGAAGTAAATGGTTATTAAAATGGAGTTCTGCAACTGGTCAAGGTTCACACAAAAGAAAGAGAGAGAGAGAGACTGAAGTGTTCAGCTCTAAATGGCTCTATTAGACCTCTACCCCCAAGGCTCAGGGGTCATCATAAAAGAGTCATGGAAAGATTCTATGAGAATCAAAGGTAGTCAGTTTCTGAAATGAAATACTTGTTGGACGTGGCAGGACTTATGCACAAGTAAACCACTGTCAGCTGTGACTGTAGGCGCAAAACCTTCAATCAAGCCAGAGCAACTGACAACACAGATGGAGGATGCTTCATGATGTCCAATCACTGGCTGGGGAGCCTTGGCAGTTGATGGTTTCTAGGGGAATGAGAGCCAGTCCTCTTCAAGTGTGCAGACGCTAAGAGGCTAACTATAAACTGTCCCATATCTATGCACACAGAGACAGCACAAAGTGGACTCGGTGAGTTTTAAAACAAAGAGCACATGAAGAGGAGGAAAATGTGTCAGTGAAAGGGTTAAGAAAGGAATTACAGAGGATGGAATGAGAGGAACTTGATTAAAATATAACCTATGCATGTATGTAGAACAAAGCTGCATGTAATGTTTGATGTCTGAAGATGCACCTTTGTGAATGTTTATGCCTTATGCTTTGTTTTGTAATACAGTAGGTACTTAGGGGCTGGTGGGTAAATTTAAATTGAAAACCAGCTTAATTACAGATGAATATCAGTATAGGAGAGTAGGTTGAAGTCCAGAGGAAACAGACACTATTCCTAAACATAAATACAAACCTGAATAAGAAGGAAAAGAAATGAAAGTATGAAAGGAGGGAGGAAAAGATGGAAGGAGGGAGGAAGGAAAAGGGTGGAAGTAAAAAAAAGACAGAGGAAAGGAGGGAGAGAGGGAGAAAGGGAGAAAGAGGAAGGAGGTAAAAAGGGAGGCAGAGGGGGAAAGAAAAGGAAAATGGAGATGAATAAGGAAAATTTTTAAAATACATTTATGTCCAGGACAAAAACATGAAATCTTGGATACAAAATGTATTGAATTAGCTGTAGCAAAAACAAAAGCATCATTGATAAAATTTAAATCTTACAATCCGCAAACTTAAGCTTCACACCAGGGTATACAGCTCACATTTTACAATGGTACCCATTATGTTATCTTGGATGGGGTAATAGAAGGAGAATTGACAGTCATGTGAAGAGAATCAAGGAAGCGGCTAATTTGCTCTGCATAAACTATCTGTCATTTACAAAGTTCTTCCAATCCAAAAAGAATATTTAATAGCACTTAGAATATGATAAATTTGAAAGGATTCAAAGATACTTTCTAATGTAATTACTTTTCTCGGGTATTTCTTAGCCTCTTCTTTCACAGCCTTTGCTGTGGGTTTTAGTAATTCTGGTGAATTAACCTCATCTTGCTTGAATTTATGGAAGCTTGAAATCTATCTTTGATTCTGAAAACAAAAGGAGAGTCTGTTTCAAATGTGCTTGATAGCACAGAGTTACAAGCATATTATATTGTGACATGCTAAAAGTAAAATGCAAATTGTTGCTTTATGGAATTATTGAAAGTTATTTTGAACATTAAAATTCCATTTGCTTGTGAAGGGGTGTTTTAAAAATATCAAATCCTTATGCAAATCCTTTCTGCACTGACAACTTCCATTTTAATAAAAGTTTGAATCAAAGAGAAATGAAAAGATAAATCCTATATCCTCTGACTTATTCTACCATTAGATTCATTTTACTTTCATCGTCAGTCTGTGGTGCAAGTAGGTATATCCATTAGGACTTGGCAGTCTACAATCAGTTGATCTCTGAACTTTGACAAGTTGGGGATTTCTGAAATAATCTCTGTATGATGCAAAATGAAGCAAAATAAACTTCTTTGATGAGGGTGAGAGATCTTACCTGTGATTATAAAGCCAAGTTTTAGAACGCAATTGGAAATCATGCTTGTTTATGCCAATAGTACTTCTCTGAAGCTCATGACTCCAGTACCCTGGGTATAGGCTAGGTTTCCAGTAACAGGCATCATTTCCCTTCTGTTCAGTGAGAACTAATTCCAATTTGACAGTGGCTAGTTGCTGCCAAGATACGAGTGTCATTATTGCACCTTTAATAATATTTTGCTAAACCTTTTTATTCAAAGATGTCGCAATTGGGTAGGAATGTACTGTGCTTCCCCAGAAAAAGCTTCTCTAGCAGCCTCTGGTACAGGGAAAAGCACACTAACAGAAGGAAGCTTTCAGGTCAGACTCAGCTTGAACATTGTTTCTATCAGAAGTCTAACAGCAGTTTGATATAGCTACAGAGTATATATATAATACAAGGTTAATACAAGGGTGTGCAAGAGAAAAGGCCACCTAATGAAAGTACATTTGTTTAGGGGCAAATTCTTACTGTATCAGACACAATAATATAGTAATGTAAATTTTCAAAGGATTAAATGTTTGCAGAAGACTGTGTTCTAAATTGTCTGAGACGATGGAAATATATTAAAGTCATGTTAGAGGAGGCTAAAATTTGTATCTTTTTTTCTAAAGGTGGCCCAGGGCATTTGAATATGGTAGGATCCACTCTGTGACTGTTTGTTTTTGCTGTTGATTGTTTGGTTGGTTGATTTTCATTTTAAAATGGAATTACGTAGGTTTATTTTAGGTAACAAAAAGTAGAAATAAAGAAAAGAAAAAGAGTCCTGTGAAATTGGGGTTTGTCTGTAAGACAGGAACTGCTATATCTATCCTATAACACGCACATCCTACGTAGAGATGACATGTACTGTGCGTAACTACGTGAAGCCCTGGTACAGATGAGACTTGCTTTTCAAACATAATCTCCAAATGTTGCCAACTGGGCTACACACCATCTCATCCTTCTGAGTGCTGGGCTCACAGTATTTGCTACCCTGCTGGTGCTTGCAGCTGTTTTCGTGGTGTGTGTAGCCAGTGCATTTGGTTGCTCATAGCTATTTATTTTCATTAATTCATGGTCTTTTACGCAGAGAAGTAACATTTACATATGTTATTAGTCATTTCACTTAATGTCATGATGGTTTTTGTGGTCCATATCATCTTCATTTTTGAAAACCTTTAAGAAATATCATGTAGGGGAAAAGAAAGTAGAATTGTTTTAATTCTATCCATTATTTGAATGTGCATCAATTCAACTATAAAGCAGGATGCAAATAACTGCCTGCAGAGACTTTCCACAATATCAAACATCTACCTGATATGATCTGCTTAAAGTAAGGCAGAAATCATTATTGGTACAATCCAGGGCCCAGAGCTAATTTATGAGCCTGAGAAGGGGCAACAACAATACTACTGACTCAATGGCATCTGATGACTGGTTGGTAGCGGGAGAAAAGATGACAGCATCCATCATAAACCACATGCTGCGACGTTTCAAGAGCCTTGGAGTTAGAGCCCAGCACTTAGTTTCCTAGAAGTTCAATGTAGAGCATAAATTTAAATATTTGATGAATACTTTATTATTTTCAGTCAGTTGGGACAATGCCTAGGATAAGACATTGGCCTGTTAATTAGACTTTTCTTTGTATATTGCATAATACATTTAATTCTAAAGATTATGTTAGCGCTGGTTTAGATTTTCCTGTGTACTTCTCTGCATGGAAGTGCTGGAAGCCTGTCTAGGTTATATCTTATGACTGGACATCTCAGTATCATAGAATTTCTAAAAGTATACATGTTTAAAAATCTATAGTTTTGTCCTTAATTATGAAGATGAAATATGTGAGCTCTAATGTTCATCCTAAAATACATTTACAGACATTTCTTCCAGTCAGTGTTGATCAGCAGCCCTATAAATTCAAGGTACAACACTTAAAAGAAATTGCCTAAATTATATGACTTCTTTTCATCCATCTCTACAGCTAAGGTTTTATCAATGGCTTAAATAAGGCTATTAAAGACTTTGTGTTTTCTCTAAAGAACCACTTTCACTGAAATGCTGGTTGAATCAATGACATCAACTCATAGTGATTTGTGTTATAGAGTCTGGAAACCCAGGCTTGAATTTAATATTCCAATGTGAGGGCTTCTCCATTCTTCATGAAATATCCCCATTAAGGAAACCATGGCACATATTTTCCTCCAGTTTTATTACACAAACAACAAGGCTTCTCTGGCAATTGATTGCTTCTGACTTAAAACTTCAGTGGATCTTCTACATACATGTGTATGGAGGGTTCTGGAAAGCACAGAATCAGAACAGCTTTTTTATTTTTTTATTAATTACAGATTATTCACTTTGTATCCCAGCTGTAGCCCCCTCCCTTCTTCCCTCCCAGTCCCACCCTCCCTTTCTCCTACTCCATTGATAGGGGAGGTCCTCCTCCCCTTCCATCTGATCCTAGCTTAACAGGTCTCATCAGGACTGGCTGGATTATCTTCCACTGTGTGCTAATAGCATATAATGTCATTCAAAGTAAAGAAGCCTAACTGCTCTGAAATCATTCCGGGTGTGGATCCACTTACCTTTTCTGTAGATGTGTATATTTGATGACATCTTTCTCTTCCATCCTTTTTGATGTTAATGTGAAAAAAATATGATAATCTCAGGATATTGGCGAACATTTTTTATAAATGCTTACTGTCATCAGTGTTAAAATAAAACATTTTCGAGAAACCCTATTTTTATTCCACTGTATATCCTGACCTTCCAAACACAGATTCATGCTTGTTTGTTTGTTTGGGTTTTTTGAGACAAGGTTTCTCTGTGTAGCCTTTGCTGTCCTGCACTCACTTTGTAAACCAGACTAGCCTTGAACTCACAGAATCCACCTGTCCCTGTCTTCCTGATTGCTGGGATTACAGGCGAGTGCCACTGTGTCCAGCATTGCTTGTATTCTCTAAGTCTTGACTGAATATCATTTATATTTCCTGATTACTTATAAGTAATATGAACAGATACAAACTTCATCACAAAGCTTTGTGTTTTGCATGTGTCATATAAAACATGCTGTTTATTAATAATAATATGTGAAAAACATGCACCATAGTAATAAGAGCTAAGATGAAGTAAAACAAGCTGGCAGGCTGAGGTGCTACTTTGAATTATATTGTCAGGAAAATCCCACTCATATATTTTAAGCTGTAAGTTTTATCAGGTCAGAATCTACAATAACTGTGCAGATTCTACAGCAAAAATGTTCAAAGGGGAAGAAAAGCTAGTCTCCAAGGAGGAGGTAGAGATGTCACACTGGAGAGCTCCAGGGTGCCAGTGAAAAGGCATGCATATCTGTATGGCTGTGTGCTCTTGCCACCACACTGGCAAGGGAAGCCAGCCTCCTCGGTGTAGCTCACTCTTCCTTCCCCCTTAACTCTTTACTAAGTCAAACAAACCAAATCATACCCCTTAGCCTGTCTTACCTACATTTTTTCTTAAAAGCACTGAAGTTGAGTAAACAAAAATGAATAATTTGGGGATTAAATTGAGGATGAACATAGGCTTTTAATCTAGGCATTCTTCCAGGCCTGTTTATCACAGTTTTCTGTACTGGAATTTACACATCAAAGACTGTTTAATATGAATATAACCCTCACTCGTTGTCATTGTTTTGTGCAGACAACTTCCTTAGAGGTAACAGAGAGTTTAATATTGTGTTTGGAGAAAGGCATCCTAGCCTTATTGGTTTCTAGTCACAGCTAACTAAATCTTTGGGCATATTGAGTATATTTTAAGTTGTTTTCCCAGTATTTTTTATTTTTTATTTTTCAACAAAACAATTTAGCAAACCACTTGCTTTTGGGAAGGAAGCAAGATATGATAATTTATTTCTGACCTCTATTTACCTAGTATCTCATAATAGCCACTTTGCTTCTCATCTGTATTACAGCCTCTTCCACCAGAAGGAATAGTTTAAATACCTCAGGTTATACTACACTTCATTGTTCAGGAATATCTCAAGTTCACTTTTCCACCAATTCTGGTCCACATTCTATGCATCCTATGAGCAGGGAACGTGTTTTATGACTCAGTGATTAGATGCACTGTATAGCACCATGAAAAGAGAAAAAGCTAAAATATTAACAGGCTTTACATGTTTGTATTGTATATCAATTTTTATCTACATAGATCCATGTTTTGTTGAAGGAAGTTAAAATATTACTTACAAATACTTTAAAGATCAGAAAGGGAAAAGCGTAGTCTTGATTTGGGTTGCATCTTTTTCACCTCTCCGAAGTGTCTTGATATGGTAAGAGCCAAATTTATGTAACTGGGTTTTTCTTCTTTCACGATATCTCTTCAGGGAAAGTAGAGCAGCTAATCAAGATGCAGCTATACCCTGGCAGGTTGTAGCATGGCCTATTTGTCACAGGAAAAGAGGCTTGAGATGTATTTAAAAGACATTTTTTATCTGAAAAATAAAGTTCTTGGCTTGTATTCATCTCCTTATCCTTCCAGTTATGAAAGTGATAGGAAAAATAAGAGGATCTATTATAAAACATCACAGTTCTATCTGTGATAAAACAAGTGCTGTTAATAATTTGTTTTTCAGTTCTATAAAGGTTGAATTGTTTCAAGGAAGAGCCCATATTTTTTAGTCATTCAAAGTATTAGAGATTATTCTTTGAAGTATCACATTGCTATGTGCTAGGTAATATGTTAAGATGTATTTGTAACTATCCTCATTACAATATTAGTAAATAAATGCTATCAGTTTTGCCAGTTGGCAGGTAAAGAAACTAAGAGTGGAGAGAGTAAATGATTTGCCCAATGTTAAGTTTTGGATACAAAACTTCATCCTTAGGCATCCTGTGAAAAGCTTGTGGCCAGAAATGCCAGCTCATTTTGGAGGACAGTGTAGTTTTTAGGGAAGAAGGAAGTCAACGGGAGCTCATCTTTAAACTATGTCCACCTATTTTCCTCTCACTTTCTCAGTCTTACTTTAAATTTTGCCCCATCAGGAAAGCAACTGTGCTTTTTCCACCATGATCTTCTACCTCATTTCTGGCTCAAAGCAATGGACCCATGGCACACACAGACCAAAACCCTCTGAAATTATGAACCTAAATATGTTTTTCTTTAAAATCTTTCAGACATATATCAGAGCTATGAAGCTATGCAGCTAATGTATCCAATATAGACTGGCTTTTTTTTTTTTTTTATATATCTTTGATTGGCTTCCTACCAACCCTTTTCCACTTCAATGCCTTCAAACCCCTGAACACTAGGGAAGTGAGAAGAGAAAAAGGGTTAGGGGATGAAGGGGCATAGATCTCTTTTCTTTAGACTACTTCCTGCTGATTAGGGGAGTCAGGTTCCTAGGGGCAAGTCCAGTCTTCATCAGATTATCCAGCAATCCAGCAAACAAGCAATCTAGCAAGAAGAAACTCAGCAGGAGGAACAAGCAGCAGGGATGTGGGGAGGAAGCAGCTGCTCCTGGCCCTCTCAGGACTCTTGCATATACCCACTCCAGAGTCCCCACAATTAAACTATCTGCATCTGGAAAAAAAAAAATCACACACCCACCCCTCCTACAGCATGAAACAATCATAGTTAGCAGCTATGGACAAACTGAAGCAGCCTCATATCCCACACCTGGGATTAAAACAAAAACATATTCACATAATATAATTGGGTTTTTAAGAAACCAAAATTCTCACTACACCCAAGAGGACAGAACTGATAAGTATGTTACCAAGGAATTGTTAGCAAGAAAGGCCAACAATAAAGTATATTCTTTCTTTTCTTCTTATGGTCTTAGGGATTGAACCCAGAGCCTTGCAAGGGTTAGGCAACTACTCTATGATTGAGCTATCTCCCCAGACCAAGAATATTTAGTGAAAATCTGTACTCAACAGTAACAGTGAAGATGTTAGAGTAGAGGCAAAGCATCCTCGATGTGCTTTCTTCAAAATCTCCTGTCCTTTGCTAGGACACAAAAGGAGGAAGTACTTTAAAAGGTTGATAAGAAGTTGATAAATATGGATTCCTTATGCTAGCATCATGAAAACGTTGGAGAGAAAAAAGAAAGCCTAAATTACTTTCCCCTGGAGGCTAAATAATTTTGCTACCTCATGTAAATTTTTCCCTCACAAAGGAGTATCAGTAAGATTAATCTCAGCAGGTCTCTATGAAACTTATTGGATCAGACCTCCCTCTGGATTCTGATTACATTTTATCCTACTGTTGTGTGACACCTAGCGCCTTTGGATTCTCTGCCTCTCAGTACATGCCCCACATGTAATTTTCAATAGCATTAGCAGAGTTCAGCACCTAATTAATTCACCAATCAGCTGTCAGAGCCTGTGATCTTTTCCTAGTTCACTGGAGACTTCCCTGTGGGAGAATCAGTATTCCGAAAGTGTCATTTCCATTATGCTGTGTGGTGTTTGAGCAGAGTACCAAGTTACACTGTATGTTCATAGAAAATATGCCATCCTCATGAGTGCCTTGATGACTTTGTTAAAAACATCTTCCCTCACCCCGACTCCCTTGTCTCATGAATGCTGGTCCTAGACCTGTCACAGTAAAGTTTGCATAGAGCCACAGATTTAAAATTCAGCATATCACTGCCTCATACATGTTCCTTTGAGTTTTCCATTTCATCGCTAAAAAAATGCTACCCTATTTTAGCCTACTTTTGAGAGTTGATCCTATTTTAAGATCTCATTGTCTTAAATTCTCCAACATGAAGGTATTTTACATGAAAAATTCTCATGCCTCCGGCTTCATGGTGTTAGACATTTTAATCAGATAAACATCTGTACGTGAATGCTGTTAACTACACACGCGAACTTCCAGCTAGTGACAGTAAAAATGACTGGTGACAAGGCAGAGGCAATGGTGGGGAATATGGGCAGGCTTAGTTATGTGCAAATGGGATTGACTTCATCTGCAGGGTAAATGGTTACCTTGAGGGGTCACACTGCCTGGAGAACCAGAGGAAGTGAGGTTTTTATTCATCTGCACAGCTATGTGGCTGAAGTCTGGGGAAAGGACTTGTCCTGGGCTTGGTTTGAAAAGGTGTTTTCTGTTTTTAATTTTTATTAATTATACACTAATCACTTTGTATCCCCCCTATAGTTCCCTCCCATCTCCCTTCCCTCCCTCCCTTTTCTGTACACATGCCCCTCCCCAAGTCACTGGTAGGTGAGGTCTTCCTTTCATTCCTCCTGATCCTAGTCTATTAGGTCTCATCAGACTGGCTGCATTGTCTTCCTCTGTGGCCTGGTAAAGCTGCTCCCCCTTCAGGGGAGATGATCAAAGAGCAAGCCAATCAGTTCCTGTCAGAGACAGTCCCTGTTCCCATTACTAAGGAACCCAAATGGACACTGAACTGCCAGGGACTATATCTGTACAGGGGTTCTAAGGTATCTCCATGTATGGTCCTTGGTTGGACTATTAGTCTCAGAAAAGACCCCTGTGCCAAGATTTTTTGATTCTGTTGCTCTCCTTGTGGAGCTCCTGTCCTCTCCAGGTCTTACTATTTCCCACTTCTTTCATAAGATTCCCTGCACTCTGCCTAAAGGTTGGCCCTAAGTCTCAGCATCTGCTTTGATTCCCGGCAGGGTAGAGCCTTTCAGAGTCCCTCTGTGGCAGGTTTCTGTCCTGTTTCCTGTTTTCTGCTTCTTCTGATGTCCATCCTCTTTGCCTTTCTGAATGGGGATTGAGCATTTTAGCCAGACTCCTCATTCTTGGTTAGTTTCTTTAGGTGTACAGATCTTAGTAGGTTTATCCTATATTATCCTGTCTATATGAGTGAGTATATACCGTGTGTGTCTTTCTGCTTCTGGGACACCTCACTCAGGATGATCTTTTCCAGTTACTACCATTTACCTGCAAATTTCATGATTTCCTTGTTTTTTTTATTGCTGAGTAATATTCCATTGTGTAGATATACCACAATTTCTATATCCATTCCTCCGCTGAGGGAGATCTGGGCTGTTTCCAGGTTCTGGCTATTAAAAATAAAGCTGCTACAAACATGGTTGAACAAATTTCCTTGTTGTGTACTTGAGCATCTTTTGGATATATGCCAAGGAGTGGTATAGCTGGATCTTGAGGAAGCACTTTTCCTAATTGTTTGAGAAAGTGTCAGATTGATTTCCAGAGTGGTCTTACAAGCTTATATTCCCAATAGCAGTGGAGGAGGGATCCCCTTTCTCCACATCCTTTCCAGCATGTGTTGCCACTTGAGTTTTTTATCTTAGCCATTCTTATGGGTGTAAGGTGAAATCTCAGGGTCGTTTTGATTTGCTGAGCATTTAAGTGTTTCTCTGCCATTCGAAATTCTTTTATTGAGAATTCTCTGTTTAGCTCTCTACCCCATTTTTTAATTGGATTAACTGGTTTGTTTCTGTTTAACTTCTTCAGTTCTTTATACATATTGGATATTAGCTCTCTGTCAGATATAGGGTTGGTGAAGATCCTTTGCCAACATGTAAGCAGTAGTTTTGTTCTGAGGACAATGTCCTTTAAGTAAGCATCCAGGAAGAAGTGATAGGCTCATCCCAGAAGGAATGCATCTCAACTACAAGGTCCGTGTCCTGTGGCAACACCTGGCCTATGGCAGGCGTGGCCTTCTCTAGCTGCTCAGAGCATGAACTGACGTGTCTGCTATATTCTTGGATACATTATGGCCCAGACACTCTCACTTACTAATTCATCCAGCTTGTCAAGTAATAAGATATTAGGGAGAATGAGACATTAAGGAACATTACTTTCTTTTTTTATATATCTTTTTTTAGTTTATTTTTTTTACAAAACTGCATAAAGTTTTCATATTTTTTATTAATTACACTTTATTCACTTTGTATCCCCCCATATGCCCTCCCAACCCCACCCTCCCTCCCCCTTCTTCACACATGCCCCTCCCCAAGTCCACTGATAGGTGAGGTCTTCTTCTCCTTCCTTCTGATCTTAGTCTATCAGATCTCATCAGGAGTGGCTGCATTGTCAACTTCTGTGGTCTGGTAAGACTGTAAATGGTGGGACCTGGAAAGGATCATCCTGAGTGAGCTGTCCCAGAAGCAGAAAGACACACATGGTATATACTCACTCATATAGACATATAATATAGGATAAACCTACTAAAATTTGTACATCTAAAGAAACTAGTCAAGAGAGAGGACCCTGACTAAAATGCTCACTCCCCATCTTGGAAGGCAAAGAGGAAGGACATCAGAAGAAGAAAACAGGAAACAACCTAGAAACCTGCCACAGAGAGCCTCTGAAAGGCTCTGCCCTGCAGTCTATCAAAGCAGATGCTGAGACTTATAGCCAACTGTTGGGTAGAGTGCATGGAATCTTATGTAAGAAGTGGGAAATAGTAAGATCTGGAGAGGACAAGGTGCCCCACAAGTAGAACAACAGAACCAGAAAATTTGAACACATGGGTCTTCCCAGAGACTCATACTCCAACCAAGTACCATGCATGGAGATAACCTAGAACCCCTGCACAGATGTAGCCCATGGCAGTTTAGTGTCCAAGTGGGTTCCATAGTAATGGGAACAGGGACCGCCTCTGACATAATCTGACTGGCCTGCTCTTTGATCACCTCCCCCTGAGCGGAGAACATATACTTTCAATGGAAGCAGATCTTGAATTGGACTTGCCTTTTGTCCTTGTAGAAGACCCTGAATGCCTCGTTTTCAGAGGAAAACAATAGGAAAGAAAGAAACAATACTCATATAATTGAAGAATATGCATATTTAGTATTAATATCTGCTTTGATAATTACATGATCAAGTTTGGAAATAACTAACAAATAAAGCCCAAACTCTCATGCTCAGTACAATGGCCTCATTTGGTTTTCCTTCTCAAGTGTCTGTACATCAAGGGCATTCAGTTTTTAAGACCCTGTGCTTGATGGTTCACAGCTAAGTTTGCACATGGTGAGGACAGCTGTGGGTAGGGCTTGCCAGGTTCTTGAATGTAGCCTCACATCTTCATAATTTTCTGACAGCTGCAGCAGGAGCGCCATACATGCACATAGCAGAGGGTTCAAGAAAAAGAGCAGAAGCTTTTGAGATTTCTCAAGGCCAAGGCTAAGCAGGTCACAGGCCAATTTAGACATAGGAGATTGACATTTGGAATCCAGTATTCCTTTGGAATGCTAAAGTGTAATACTCAAAAAGGAGAAGTAGAAATGGGAAGAAGCAATGATGAGGAATTATGACCGTTTTTCAATCTTCCATGTCCCACAGCTTGTTAGAGCTTAATGGTCAACAACACTTAATTTAGACTCAATTTTTACATTTTAGCCAATTTTTGTGGGTTGTGTAGTCAGACAACAGTACAACATTATTTAAAGATAGTGATCTGCCAGTTCATGCTGATGCAAAATGCTTTAATTTTTACATTGTCTTTCTGGTTGGTCAAATTCAATCCTAAGAACAAAATATTTTAAATGTATGACATGTAAATAACAATATATAATGAATAACAGTGTTGTTTTTCACCCAGTGTTAGTCAAACAAAAGTTAACATACCTTGAATTAACGGGTATGTTCTTTGTAGTTCAACTCTTCTTTGTTTTGTTATAGTTAAGCTGCATTATGAAATTGTTACTATTCTTTTGTCTTTCGTTTTGTCTTCTGACATTTTTTATCTAAGAGCCATTGTTATGCAATGTGTAAAGTAACGATTTTAACTTTCACTAATTGAATTGCACAGCATCTGTGAAAGAGTCAGAATTGATATTTTAAATGAGGTGTTTAATCTTTTTACATTTATGACAAGTCCTGGAAGAGCAATTAGTCATGGAAAAGAAATAGTATATGATTTTATTTCTACTTCAATTTATTTTTGATATACTAAGAACTCAATGCCTGTTGAGAAAAGGTGCATTAAAGATTTGTTGAGCTGTTTTAAAACCATGTAGGTGTTGGTCAAACTTTGTCTCTTAATTCCCTAGCAATCTGTATAATAATCTGAGGTGTGAACTTAACTTGTGTATTGCTTGCCCTTTAACCTTAGCTTCTTGTTTTCTTTCATGGCATTGGAATTTCTAAGAAATGCAAGGTTCTGTACCTTGTGTCTCAGTTTGGATTGATTTTATATTTCTTTATGAGGAGACTGATTCAGCCAAGTTCAGTTAGAGGCAGCATCCTGATTACATCATACAAGTAGCTTCATTTACCCAGAACTAGTGATATTAATTGTAAACTTTTGGTTAAGTTGACTGTTAGATTCTCTACCATAAACCTAGTAACTTTTCTTTATAATTAGCATGATACCATTGAAATTGTGTTATCCTTTGTGTTAGATACTTTGAAAATAGGTAATTATTATGTTATTTGTTGAATTTCAACATACCTGCTTTAGAATTATTATTTTTTTTTTGTTTCTTCCCACATAATTAATGCCCTTTATAAAAGGTTTCATTTTGTGTCTCAGTTTTTTGTACATTTTAGGAAACTTTCGATCTGTGGGTCCAGCAGAACAGTTATGTCATCAGCTGCCCTATGCCTTCTGAGGATCAGGCAGAACATAGATTATGTCAACGGCTAGAAAGGAAACAATGTTTCCTATACAGGCACTTTTACCGCCAACATCAAATTCTTCTCTTTTTCTTCTGGCTATTGTTATTCCTATTGTGATTGAAAATGACTTGCTGAAATTGGGTTGTGTCATCTTCTAAATTATTCATTCATTTTGGTCCTTCACATTTTCTTAGGTGTCACAGAGAGTTTACAGTGTATATCAAATATTCTCTTGATAGTAATTTACTAAGTTGAATTGTTATTAAGTTTGAACCACTTTCACAAAGCAACAATAAATATTTCTAATCATACCATACATATTATTATAATATTGGAGACATATCTGTAAGCATTAATGCTCTAATTTATAAATAATTTCATCATTGAATGTTATTATTAGGACAGTTATATTTGACTCCTGAACCAATTATGTGAATCAAATCCAGGTTTACTGGTTTCACTTTGAACCACTGCAAATCACAACAATGAAGATTGCTTTCTAAAATGCTGGGAGGTCATTGGACACCTATGTACTAATGCAAAATTTTGAGATTGTCAGAAGAAATAATCAATAAAAAAGTCACTTGTTTCTCAAGATAAAGAAAAGGAAACTTAGCCGGGCATGGAGGTGCATGCCTATAATCTCAGCACTCAGGAAGGCAGAGGCAGGTAGATCTCTGTGAGTTTGAGGCCAGCTTAGTTTATAAAACAAATCCAGGACGGCCAAAACTACACAGAGAAACCCTGTCTCTAACCCACCCTCAACACAACAAAACAAAAAGAAATGGAAACTTGAGGAAAGTCAACCCATCTTTAACTTCGCAAAAGAGTTGAAACAAAATTAATTTGTCCTGATTCCCATAAATCCAGTTCACTTTCTGTCATCCCACACTGTAAGTGTCTGGTTAAGTGCTTACTTGATATTACTCCAATAAAGACAGCAACATAACTCTGCAATGTCAGTTTAAAGTCTACACTACCTAATGCTGGTGCTAGACATACCATACACTAATTAAACACAAACTGTGTTCACCTCCTTCATTTGAATGTAAAAGGGTTTTAGCAAGTGATTTAGACAACCCAAGTATTTTTATACTGATTACTTGATTAATTCCAAGTTTTCTCTTAAACAAATAAATTTGAAATAATATTTCTGCACATTTATTTTGAAATAATCTATGTTAGGGCAGTATGTGAACATATTTTGAAAAATGTCTTCCTTGGTTATCAAGTAAAACACAAACTGTTGTGTAATTGTACAATTGTAAGACAATTTATTTGTATTGCTTAGTGACAGCATGAAAAATGGACAATCACATAATATAATTGAAAGCGTGCTTTAACTTGACCTTTTGACTTTCATGGATTTCTTGCCACTGTTATTGCTATGCTATTGTTATAAAACGGACACTTTTTGAATGTTCTTCAAGAAATATTATTTTGATCATTATTGAGTGGTCTTATGTATTCAACATTTATCCTAGTTGCAGGTATAAATTGCTAGAATAAAACCCTATGTGCATTTCTGTGTGGCTGGAAGAATAAACCTGTCCTTGTGCATGTATTTTCATTATTTCCTTTGCCTCCTTTTCCAAGACAGAGTGGTTGCAGTCTTTACTTGTCCTCTAGTCTTCCAGTTCCCTGGGTCTACTCCCCCTAAATTCCTAACCTAGAACTTCTTTTCCCACATTTGAAGTTTCATGCAGATTCTCTGTCGCAGTCTCTGTATTTTTGCTTTGTAGATCTATAATAGTATAATATTGAAAGATAATCATTAATATGTATATTCTAGATATATATATATAAATATATATGCATATATACTATATACATATATTTTGAATCTACAATATGGAGATGACATTAAATCTATGCTTATGAAAACAATAATAGAGGAAAAGAATAAAATCCTTAAAGAAATACAGGAAATGAAAACAAACACATGAAGGAATTAAACAATTTAAAAAAATGCAGAAAAATACAAACAGTGAAGGATATCAATAAAATGGTTCAAGATCTGAAGATGAAATGAAACAATGAAGAAAGCAGAAACTGAGGAACTACTGGAGAGAAAGAACTTATGGAAGATAAAACTACAGAGGTAAGCACTGTCAACAGAATACAAGAGATAGAGGAAGGAATCTCAGGTGTAAAAGACACAATGGAAGAAATCAATGCATCCTTCAAAGAAAATGTTAAATCTAAAAAATCCTGACACAAAACATACAAGAAATCATAGACACCATGAAAAGATAAAACCTAAGAATATTAGAAGAAAGAGAAAACTTCCAGCTCCAAGGGCCAGAAAATGTTTTCAACAAAATCATTGAAGAAAATTTCTCCAATATTAAGAAACATATGCCTACAAGCATATAAGAGGCCTACAGAACACCGAATAGGTTAGATCAAAAAAGAAAATCCTCCAGCCACATAATAATCAAAACACTAAATGTATAAAAATAGAAAAATATTAAAAGCTGCAAGGAAAATGACCAAGTAACATTTAATGGCAAACCTATCAGAATCACACCTGACTTCTCAGCAGAAACCATAAAAGCCAGTAGGGCCTGAGCAGACATCTTGAAATCCTAAGAGACCACAGATGCCAGTCCAGACTACTATACCCAGCAAAAGTTTCTAACACCATAGATAGGGAAAACAAGATATTCCACAACAGAACCAAATTTAAACACTATCTATGCCCTATAGAAGATATTAGAAGAAAAACTCTTAACCAAGAAGGCTAAAGACACCAAAAACAAAAACAAACTTAAAAACAAAAATCAAACACAGTATATAAATAACTTTGCTATAACAAAACCAAAAGTAGACAAGCATAAAAACACACTACCATAACCAATATCAAAATAAAAGGAGCTAACAAACACTGATCATTAATATCTCTCAACATAAATGGATTCAAATCTCTGATAAAAAGACACAGACTAACAGAATGGATGCTTAAACAGACCTATCATTCTGCTGCATGCAAGAAACACACCTCAGCCACAAAGATAGATATTACCTGAGAGTCTAGTAAAATATTTTCCAAGCAAAGGAACCCAAGAAGCAAGCTGGAGTAGCCATCCTAATATCTACTAAATCAGATTTTCAACCAAAATTAATCAAAAGAGATGAAAAGGGACACTTCATACTCACCAAAGAAAAATTCCACCAAAATAACATCTCAATTCTGAACACATACGTCCCAAATACAAGGGTATCTCCATTTGTAAAAGAAATATTAAAAAAGCTTAAACCACACATCAATCCTTAGATGTAAATAGTGAGAGACTTCAACACTGCACGCTCATGAAAGAACAGTTGAATGAAACAGAAACTAAACAAAGAAATAATGACATTAACAGATGTCATGAATCAAACAGACTTAACAGACATCTACAGAACTTTTCACCCAAACACAAAGAATATACCTTCTTCACAGCACCTTATGTAATCTTCTCCAAAAATTAACATATATGTAGTCACAAAGCAAGCCTCAACAGATACAAAAAGAGAGAAATAAGCCCTTGTATCTTATAAGACCACCATAGACTAAAGCTAGACCTCAACAGAAATAACAAAAAGTCTACGTTTGCATGGAAACTGAACAACTCTCTATTCAAGGACAACTGGGTCAAGGAAGCAAAAAGTAAGAAATTAAGGACTTTCTAGAATTCAGTAATAATGAATGCACAACATACCCAAACTTACGGAAGAAAATGAAAGCAGTGCTAAAAGGAAATTTCATAGCAATAGTGCTGTCAAACAGAATTTGAAGACATCTCATACAAATAACTTATCAGCATTCCTGAAAGCCCCAGGGAAAAGAAGAAGAAGTAGAAGGCTGGAAATAAACTCTGGTCTGAAATCAATACATTAGAAACAAAGAGAGCAATTCAAAGAATCAGCAAAACCAAGAGCTGGCTCTTTGAGAAAATCAAGAAGATAGACAAACCCTCACCCAAACTAACTAAAAGATATCAAAATCAGAAATGCGAAAGGAGACACAATGACAAATACTGAGGAGATCTGAAGAATCATTAGGTCCTGCTTCAAAAGCCTATATGCCACAAAATATGAAAATATAAATGAAACAGACAATTTTCTTAACAGATTCCATATATCAAAGCTGAATCAAGATCAGGTAGGTAGATTGAATAGTCCTTATATCCCCTAAGGAAACAGAAGCAGTCATCAAAAATCACCCAATAAAATAAAGCCAGGACCAGAAGGTTTCAAAGCAGAATTCTACCACACCTTCAAAGAATAGCTAATACCAAATACTCTTCAAACTGTTCCATGAAATATAAACAGAAGGAACATTACCAAACTCATTCTATGAGGCCACAGTCACCTTGATACCTAAACTACACAAAGATCTAACAAAGACAGATAATTTCAGATCAATTTCCCCTATTAACATTGACACAAAAGTACTCAATAAAATACTCACAAACAGAATCTAAGAACACATTAAAGATATCATCCACCATGACCAGGTAGGCATCATCACAGGCATGCAGGAGTGGTTTAATATATGGAAATCCTTTAATGTAACCCACTATATGAACAAACTGAAGGAGAAAAACACATGATCATCTCCTTAGATGCCGAAAAGCATTTTATTAAATCCAACATCTGTTCATGTTTAAAGTCTTAGAGAAACCAGGGATATAAGGCATATACCTTAACATAGTAAAAGCAATATACAGCAAGCCTACACCCAGCATCAAACTAAATGGAGAGAAGCATAAACAAATTTCACTGAAGTCAGGGATAAGAGGAGAATGCCCACTCTCTTCCTATCTTTTCAATATAGTACTTGAAGTCCCAGTAAAAGCAATAAGACAACTAAAGGAGATCAAGGGATAAAAGTTGGAAAGGAAGAAGTCAAAGTAAAACTATTTGTGGATGATATGATAGTATACATGTTACACTCAAAATTCAACCACCTTCAGCAATGTGGCTGGATAGAAAACTAACTCAAAAACATCAGTAGCCCTTCTGTATACAAAAGACAAATGGGCTGAGAAAGAAATTAAAGAAATAACACCCTTCACAATGGCCACAAAAACTTAAAGTATCTTGGTGTAATTCTAACCAAGCAAGTGAAAACTTTTATTACAACTTCAAGTCTCTGAAGAAAGAAATTGAAGAGATATCAGAAGATGGAAACATGTCCCATGCTCATGGATAAATAGGATTAACACAGTAAAAATGGCCATTTTACCAAAAGCAATCTACATCTTCAATGCAATCCCCATCAAAATACCAACACAGGGTTTTACTGATCTTAAAAGAACAGTTCTCAACTTCATATAGAAAAACAAAACAAAACCAGAATAGCTAAAACAATGTACAATAAAAGATCTTCTGGTGATATCTCCATCCCACATCTGAAGCTGAACTATATAGTAACAATAATAAAAACTGCGTAGTACTGGCAGAGAAACAGACTGGAGGATCAACGGAACAGAACAGAAGACCCAGAAACAAACTCACACACCTATGAACATTTGATTTTTGATGAAGAAACTAAAGCCATAGAGTGGAAAAAAGATAGATAGCATCAACAAATGGTACCAGTCTAACTGGATGTCTACATGTAGAAAACTGCAAATAGATCCATATTTATCACCCTGCACAAAACTAAAGTCCAAGTTATGGAAGACCGACATAAAACCAGCACACTAAATAAGTTAGAAGAAAAAGTGGGGAAGCGTTTTGACCTCATTGGCATAGGAGACAACTTCCTGAACAGAACACCAACAACACAGGCTCTCAGATCAACAATCAATAAATGGGACCTCATGAAACTGGAAAGCTCTGTAAAGCAAAGAAACATGGTCAACAGAACATAATGATGACAGCCTAAAGACTGGGAAAAGATCTTCAGCAATCCTACATCTAACAAAAGGCTAATATCCAAAATGTATAAAGAACTCAAGAAATTAAATACCAACAAATCAAATAACCCAATTAAAAATGGGGTACAGAGTTTAATAGAGAATTCTCAACAGAGGGATTTTAAATGGCTGAGGAGCACTTAAAGAAATGTTCAACGTCCTTAGTCATCAGGGGGAATAGCACTTCCATACTATTTAGATAGCATAAAGCACTTTATTGGCTGGAAACTCAGAGATTTACCCCTTTCTTTTTTATTTCCTGTTGTTTTATGAGTCTTAGAAGTTGTGAAAGAATTAAGCTCGACTTAAGGAAAAATAACAAAAGTGTCTGAATATTTCAAGTGAGGTAGGTGTAATCTATAGCAAATTAATTTTTTTTAATATTTTAAGCATTTAGAATGTCAATCCAATTGTTGGAATTTTCAAAATAAAAAAGTGAAAAGCAATAATCTGTGAAAATATATTGACTCAATACCATTTAGAAAATTATTGTTAGGCATCTAAGTTTTGAATAATATTAGCTTATTTTACTTGGGGATGTTAGGAGAAGGTATAATGTACAAAGAGAAACTACGTGCCTATAAATTAGAAGAGGAATAAGGTTCTGTGATAAAGTACAGAGAAAGTTTAAATTAAAGTAGAAGACTAGGCCATTGTACATAGATTTCATAGCCTTTGGAGATTAAATTTGAACATCAAGAAATAAAGTCAGAGAATATCTTGAAGCCAAAGAGCATAGAACATATAAAAAAGGAAACAAAGCTTGAGAAATTGGAATTTTGTCAGAGATGGAAAAGAAGGAAGAACTGAATGCATAGTTTACACAGAAAGGAATAAATCTGAATAAACAATGAAAACTCATCAGAGACATGTAAATGTGATGTCTGAATTTGCTCTGAGGATAATAGAAATTTGGCGATTTCCTATTTTAGAATAAAAAATAGAATTATATGAATGTCTTTTGAAGGCTTTATTCTTTATAATTTTTAATAACTTTTAAATTGTAATTAAAATATAATCCCATAATTTTCCTGCTTCACTTTCTTCTTTCCAACCCCTCCTGTATCCTCTTCCTCCAATTCTGCCCATGTTTCTTTAAGGGATTTATTTACTTTGTCTTTAAAGGTCTCTATCATTTTCATAAGCATAGATTTAAGTCCATTTTCTTGTGTTTCAGTTGTGTTAGCATATCCATGACTGCTTGCAGTGGGGTAACTGGGTTCTGGAGGGGCCATATTGCCTTGGCTTTTGTTGATTTGGTTCTTACACTGGCCTTTAGCCATCTGGTTGTCTCTGGCATTGGGTAGTTGTTCCTGGTGCCCCCTGGATTTCTCTGGGGATTTGGGAAAAGCCACAGGCAGATGGCTGGATGCTCCTGGAGCAGCCCTTCTCAGAATGGTGGGTACCATTGTGGACTCACTGTTGGATCATTCCCCTCAGGTGGCTGTGTCCCACTTAGACGCACAGGCAGAGGATTGGAGTGGGAGTGTCTAGCTTGTATGATCCAGAGGACTGGCAGGTCTCCTCAGGAATCGTGGAGCCCTCCTCTTGTCAGGGGAACTCTCAGAGTCAGCAGCCCCACCACTCACTCCACTCACTGCTTGCTCTGAGGTCTCTGAGCTCAAGCTTCCCAGGCAACTTGAGCAGGGTGCCACCATTTTTTAGTAAGATCGTACATGTTCCTAAGGTCTGGGAGGTTTTCTCAGGGAGGCAGGTAGCTGTGTGCCTCAGGCTGTGACCCTTTCCCTGGATCCCAGAAGTCTGATGGCCAGAGGCTGGAACTGCTTGTCCTCAGCACCCACAGGAAGCACAGACACTGTCCTTTTGGAGTGCACAGCATGGTCTCTCCCTTGCTCTGCAGTCCTGCTACTTACAGAGCTTGCGTTATAGGCTCTGCCATCTTGGATCCCTCTGCTGCCTCAAACATATGTCATCTTTTTGTTTGATTATAAATACAACCTGCTGAATCAGTTGAGTGGTTTAGTGTTTCATAAATATATATGATTTTAGATCTGAATATTTGATATTGCATAATCAATTAGGGAGCTCGTCCATGGGGAAGATTTACTCTCTCTCGGGAGTCATTAGTTGCCAACTCCTCTTCGTCTAGGCCTAGAGTTCAATTTTTAAGTGTTCACTCTTTGGGTTTTGTTCAGGAAGTTGCATTTTTGAGGTATCATGTGTATAGCTTCCACATCATTTCTAGGAGACTTACTCTCCCACTAGACTTTCTGGCTATTATGTTCTTTTCACCCCCTCTTCTTTGATGTTTTGTAAGTCTTAGGTGCAGACATCTTCCTGTAAATATATTCACTAGGGGTGGGCACCCCACAGTCAATTGATCTCTATTTTTTCTTCTTTTTATTAATTACAGTTTATTTACTTTGTATCCCCCTGTAGCTCCCTTCCCCATCCACTCCCTATCCCACCATCCTTCCCTCTTCATCTCCTATGTCCCTCCCCCAAGCCAATGATAGGGTAGGTCCTCCTCCCCTTCCATCTGATCCTAGTTTATCAGGTCACATCAGGACCGGCTTCTTTGTCTTTCTCTGTGGACTGGTAAGGCTGCTCCTGCCTCAGGTGGAAGTGATCAAAGAGTTCATGTCAGAGATGGTCCCTGGTCCTATTATTGGGGAACCCTCTTGGACTCTGAACTGCCATGGGCTACATCTGTGCAGAAGTTCTAACTTATCTCCATGCATGGTCCTTGTTTGGAGTATCAGTCTCAGAAAAGACCCCTGTGCCCAATTTTGGGGTTCTGTTTCTCTCCTTGTGGAGCTCCTGTTCCCTCCAGGTCTTTCTATCTCCCCTTCTTTCATAAGATTCCCTGCACTCTGCAATAAGTTTGGCTATGAATCTCAGCATATGTTTTGAGACCCTGCTGGATAGAATCTTTCACACCTAATGCAAAAAACCTAGCCAACCGCCGAGTTAGTGAGGTCATGGATCTTACATGAGAATCTACCACAACCCCTTTTGATGGACCAGAGTAATTCTTAACCAAATTCACAGGATAAATGTAACTCTCACTCTCCATCAAAGAAGCATCTCTTTGCAACGTAATGGAGACCATTACAGAAATCAAATACTGGTCAAAACATAGAGATCAAAGTCAACTTGACCTAACCAATAGTGCATCACATTATTTCTAAAGGAAATGGAAATATTTATCTCAGAAATATTCCATATATACAGTGTGTAAATACAGATGTGTGTTGAACAATCTTTGAAATTGTTTGGCAGCATTAAAATTAGTTTTATAAGGACCAGTGAAATGGTATAGCAACTAATAGTACTTGAAGCCTAGCTTGATGACCTGGTTGGATACCTGTACCCTACTAGTTATATAAAAATAACAAAACAAAACAAAACAAAAAAAAAACTGTTCGCACCAACTTGTCCTCCAATATGCACACACTCACTGTGACATGATTATGCCCACCCATACAATATATATATATATATATATAAAGATAAGAAAAGGAAATAGCTTATAAACTACTATGTATGTTATTTCTAATCTAAATTTTGAAAATTTTGTACAAAATATTTTGACTATGGGCATCCTTTTTCCCTAACTCATTCCACACTGACTCTCACTCTCCTACCAGCCAAACCTGTTTACTTCCCATCTTTTTTTTCTTTCTACTTTTCATAAATCAAGACCAATTCATGCTGACCAAATATTCTTGACTGTGTGGTTTCCACTGGAACAGAATCAACTAACCAGGGTTATACTCAGAGAAAACTGAATCTCCATCTGCTAGAAACTGTCAGTTTCCAATACCTCCCCTTTCAATGCTAGGATGATTCAGTCTTGGACTTGCAAAGGTCTTTTTTTGTGTTGTTTTGTTTTTGCTGTGTGTGTGTGTGTGTGTGTGTGTGTGTGTGTAGGTGTGTGTGTGTGTGTGTGTGTGTGTGTCTGTGTGTGTGTGTGTGTGTGTGTGTGCCATCACAACCACTGTGAGTTGTTGTATAGATCTTTCTGGCTGTAGCCAGAAGACACTGTTTCTTTGTAGTTATCTTCTGCCTCAAGCTCTTTAAATCTATCTCCTCTTCAAAAATGGTGCCTGACTGTGGTAACGATGAAGTGTAATGAAGATGTCCCACTTAAGGCTGGGCAGTTTGCAGTCTCTTATTCTCTATCCTTTGGTCAGTTGTTAATTTTAGATTGTGTTAATTGTCATCTACTGCAAATAGAAGTGTCTCTGATTAGTTTTGGGAAATGTATTAACTGATGGGAATATAATAAATGATTAGTTTCAGTGTGCTACTATGTTCACTTAGCAGAAAATAGTTGTGGTTTGTCCATTAGAGGCTATGTCATGTTAAGCAACTGGTTCTTGGTCCTATACTTGGACAAATATGAGTTCTGATTTGGCCTTAAATCCAATTAGCAAGTGTGTGGTTACAACCATAATGTTTGTGCCTCTTCTTCACCAGTAAGCATGTTTCCTAAGCCAGTCATTATTATACCTCATATTGTTCACAGCTATTACTTACCCACCTTGGGTAGCATGCATTGCACCCTATAGCATTATCAAAGATAACCAGTAGGAATGATGCTTCCAGGTCAGTACCAGCTTGATGATTTTTGTATTTGTGATTTAAGTATGTGCTGTCTTCAGAAATGGCAACTTATTGTTAATGAACTACAATGTTGTGAAGACAATCCCAGCAGTACAATTCAAAGGACTTTTGTCTAGTTTATTAATAGGATACAATGCTAGTATTTCAGGGAAACTATGAAGGTCCTTGTCTTAGTTAATTTTCTTGTTATTGTGATAAAATGAACTGACAAAAGCAATTAAACTGAGAAGGTAAATTTGGGCCCACAGTTCCAGGTTACAATTCATCATGGAGGAAAAGTCATGGGACAGGGATTTAATGCAGGAGCCTAATGTGTGCATCTATAGTCACGGGGTAGAGAATGAAAGAGCCAATGCTCAGCGAACTTTCTTCTTATCCATCCAAGACAGGAGCCCATGGAATGGAATTACAAACTTAGGGTACATCTCCTCACCTCACTAAACTAAGTCAAGATAAACTCATCAGGCACAGAAAGAGGCTGGTCACCCAGGTGAATCGAGACCTGCTCAGACAAATACCCAGTATAACCATCACAGCCCCTAATTTCTTCCTTATCTTTCTTTCTCCCTGCCACCCTCCTTTCCTCTCCTTCCTTCTGCAACTTTCTTTTTTTTAATATTAGTTACAGTTTATTAACTTTATATCCCAACTGTATCCAAGTCCCTCATTTCCTCCCTATCCCACCCTCCCTCATCTCCTCCCTGCCCCTTTCCAAGTCCACTGATAGGTAAGGTCCTTCTCCTCTTTCATCTGACCCTAGTTTTTCAGGTATCTTCAGGACTGGCTGCAAAGTCCTCCTCTGTGGCCTACCAGGGCTGCTCCTCCCTCGGGGGTGGGGGGAGGGAGGTCAAAGAGCCAGCCATTGAGTTCATGTTAGAAATAGTCTCTGTTCCCCTTACTAGGATACCCACTTGGATACTGAGCTACTATGGGCTACATCCAAGCAGAGGTTCTAGGTTATATCCATACATGGTCCTTGGTTGGAGAAACAGTCCCATAAAAGACTCCTGTGCCCTGATAGATTTGGTCGTTGTGGAGCTCCTGTCCTCTCCAGGTCTTACTAACTCCCTCTTCTTTCATATGATTTCCTGCACTCTGCCAAAGGTTTAGTTATGAGTCTCAGTATCTGCTTTGATACACTGCTAGGTAGAGTCTTCCAGAGGCCCTCTAAGGTAGGCTCTTGTCTTGTTGCTTGTTTTCTCCTACATCGAATGTCCGTCCCATTTGTCTTTCTAAGTGAGGATTGATCATCTTACCCCTGGTTCTCTTTCTTGTTTATCTTCCTTAGGTGTATAGAATTCAGTATGTTTATCCTATCTTATAGGTCTATATAAGTGAGTATATACCATGTGTGTCTTTCTGCTTTTGGGATACCTCATTCAGGATGATCGTTTCTAGGTCCCACCATTTGCCTGCAAATTTCATGATTTCCTTGTTTTTAATTGCTGAGTAGTATTCCATTGTGTAAAAGTACCACAATTTTTGTATCCATTCCTCAACTGAGGGACATCTGGGTTGTTTCTTTCCATCAAAATACCAACACAATTCTTTATAGACCTTGAGAGAAAATTTCTCAACTTCATATGGAGAAATAAAGACCCAGAATTTCCAAAAAGATCTTGTATAACACATTGTCTGGAGGCATCTCCATCCCTGATCTCAAGCTGTACTACAGAGTAATAGTAATAAAAACTACATGGTATTGGCATAGAAACAGAATAATGGATCAATGGAACCAAATAGAAGACCCAGAAATAAACCCACACACCTATAGATACTTGATTTTTGACAAAGAAGCCAAAACCATTCAATGGAAAAAAAGACAGCATCTTCAAAAAATGGTGTTGGTCCAACTGGATTTCTACATGCAGAAAAATGAAAATAAATCCTTTCTTTCTTAAAACAAAACAAGACAACAACAACAACAAAAATTGGCTTCAAACCTTTCATACCGCTGACTATTTGCTGTGTAATTTCCCCTGGTAAATGTATTTCAGCCTTCAACCATTCCAGTAATACAGGAGTAAGGATCAGCCTACCTATGTTGCCCAGCTGAACAAATTTACTAAACTCAGCAATTCAGAAGCAACAAAAACTGACTTCTGAAGTCTGAGACACATACTGTCAACCCCTTTCTCTTCTTTTTCCTGGATCAGTTCGTCATGTTGTCTGTTTCCTATTGTATGTATGGTGCCTCTCAGTCTTCATTATGTTTCTTCTCTTCCTCATACTCAGCTATACCTTCCATTGTATTTCCAACTAAGTGATTAATTCACAGTTTTACATTTTTTTTTATTTCCTAAACCCTCCCAAAATTTGACAGCTTCATAACTATTTTATATTTGTAGGATTGAGAGAATAAAACAAAGTGGAATATATAAACAATTTAATAATTTTTTTCAATGCAGTTTATTCAGGAACCTTGAACAATCCTCGGACCCCGGGGAAAGCCAGCCCACAGCTTAAATAGCCTCTGGGTAGCCAACCCCAGCGTGCCACGGGAGCAATGCAGATAGGTCCACATACATGGAAGCAAGCCAGATCCTCAGCCTTAGCCAAATGTGGAATTGTTCGTGACAGAGAGCACTCACCATCGGGAAGGTGGAAGGCGGGAAACCAGCTCCATCTTTAAGGCATAGCATTCCGCAGCTCCCTACAGTTCCCCCTTTTTGTTTTAGATGCATCAGGCAAGAGTAGAGGTCTGATCTCTGATATTAGCAATAAATTGGGACTTTGTATAGATGTTCATTTAGGTGTCATCCACCCAAAGAGCATCAGACCCGTCCGATACCTTTTTCTCAGAGGCGGGACCTGGGGCATCAACCCGCATGCAACCAGACATGCTCTTCTCTGGGTTGAAAGCGGCTGACCCTGAGTGCAGTGCTTAGCCTCGCATCCTGAGCGTAACATTTTAGCTTTTTATGGTAGCCAACCATGCTTGGGGAGACTGTCCTGCTTCAATGGCTGTAAAGGCCTGAATGGTCATGGCTGCATTACGCTGTTGTGAGACTCTAATCTTGCATATATACCACAGGCTAGTAAATTTAGGTATGCCCTGGTTACTCGCATGCCTCGCTGGGTGCCTGTGCCTGTTGATGCCCCTCACGCTATGACTCTCTTCAGACAGAAAAGGGATCTTGGAACTACAGCCACCATTGTTACTGCCATCTCATTGGTGGCTGTTGGAGCTACCACCGGGGCATTAGCCATGAGTCATACTGGGCAGACTGCTCAGACCCT
This sequence comes from Meriones unguiculatus, assembly GCF_030254825.1. Lineage (NCBI taxonomy): Eukaryota > Metazoa > Chordata > Mammalia > Rodentia > Muridae > Meriones > Meriones unguiculatus. The sequence goes on along the minus strand of NC_083367.1, from coordinate 15,715,182 downwards.
GAATAATCATTTAGCCAATGTAGCTCATGCCTTAGTTGTACAAAAAGGAATTAATGCTCAACTAAAAGGAAGCTTGATGGTGTTCAATCAGAGGATTGACCTCGTGCAGGAGCAAATTGATACCCTATGGCAAATTGCTCAACTTGGCTGTCAATGAAAATATGCTGGACTTTGAGTCACTAGCATATAACATGAGATTTTTTCCTGTGCTGCAAATCTGTCTAAACAATTGTCGAGCTATATTTTAGGTAATTGGACTGGAGAATTCGATACTACGATGGAGCAGCTGAGAGTAGCCATTGTCACAGTAAATTCTACCAGAGTGGATGCAGGACTAGCCACAGGATTATCATCATGGATTGCTGCAGCCATGAATCATCTGAAGGAATGGCGGGCATGGGAGCGTTAGCAGGCCTTCTGGTGTTAGTCTCCTTGATTTGCCTGTGGTATAAATTTTAATAATTTTAAAAGTATTTTTACTGAAAAAATTACCATACAATGTATTGTTATCATGGTTTTCTCCAAACCGACTCCTCTAAGATCTTTCCCATTTACCTACACACCCAACTCCACACCATTTCCTTGTTCTCTCTCTTTAGAAACCAACCAAATAACAACAAAAACAATTCATAATTTAAAGCAAAAAGAGAAAACAAAAGAAACACACACAAATGCACACATACCATAGATGTACAGAATTAGAAACAATAATATACAAGCAAAGACCAGTGAGACAAAATTGCTCAAACAAAGCAATGTGACACCAAAATATCTACAAAAATACTATTGAGTTCATATTTTGTTGGTCATCAGCTGCTGGACATGGGACCTCCTCTTAGGTATGGTTAATATATCCATATAATTAACATCTTAAATCATGATTATCAGACATTGTGATGCTCCAATTATTAACTTAAAGTAACCTGAACTTCAGTTTCTGCCATATGTATATATAACATGTTAGCCTACAAGTATAACTTTACTTTCTTCCCAGATGGCTAGTATCTGTATGTTACCTAAGTAACTTTGATTGTTTAATGCATTAGTAATTTAAAGTGGAGATTCATTATCTTTGTTAAAATGAGTGACCTCAATTTCTTTTTTTATTTTTTATTTTTTATTTTTTTATCAGTTACATTTTATTAACTCTGTATCCCAGCTGTGTCCCGATCCCTCATTCCCTCCCAGTCCCTCCCTCCCTCCCTCATCTCCACCGTGCCCCTTTCCAAGTCCACTGATAGGGGGGACCTCCTCCCCATTCATCTGATCTTGTTTTATCAGGTATCTTCAGGACTGGCTGCAAAGCCCTCCTCTGTGGCCTAACAGGACTGCTCCTCCCTTCGGGGGTGGGGAGACCAAAGAGCCAGTCATTGAGTTCCTGTTAGAAATAGTCCCTGTTCCCCTCACTTTGGGAAACCAATTGGTTACTGAGCTACCACAGGCTACATCTGAGTGGAGGTTCTAGGTTATATCCATACATGGTCCTTGGTTGAATGTCAGTCTCAGAAAAGACCCTGTGCCCAGATATATTTGGTCCTTGTGGAGCTCCTATCCTTTCCCCATCAGACTAACTCCCCTTCTTTCTTATGATTCCCTGTACTCTGCCAAAGGTTTGGTCATGAGTGTTTGCTTTGAAAACACTGCTAGTTAGAGTCTTTCAGATGCGCTCAGTAGACTCCTGTCATACATTCAATGCGCATCCTATCTGTACAATGGAATACTACTCAGCAATCAAAAAGGAGGAAATCATGAAATTTGCAGGCAAATGGTGGGATCTAGAAAAGATCATTCTGAGTGAAATATCCCAGAAGGAGAAAGACAAACATGAGATATACTCACTTATATAGACCTATAAGATATGATAAACATAATGAAATCTATACACCTAAAAAAGATAATCAATTGAGCGGACATGGGGTGAGATGATCAATCCTCAATTTCTGCTTTTAAGACCGTTGAGATTTTGCTTAGAAGCCATGCTGCTACTCTCTTTAAAGGCGTCTCGTGTGCTTTTTAGCACAGACATTCTACTTGCTTGCATTTAAGTTTACTGACAAAAGTATATATGCTTTGCTAGGACTTAAAACAAGTGTTCACATGAGGAAAGGCTAGAACCACAGGTATTACTAATCTCCAGCATGGTTTGTTTGTTTGTTTGTTTTGATATGCTGGGAAGTAGAATGAAACTGGTTAAAGGCAAAGTCTATTTTAGCTTTCAGACTATCTGGGGAGCTTTTATGGGAACTATAGCCACAAAAACTCTGGCTTTAAGAAGGCTTATTTCTTCATATCCCAATTTTTATGCTTGTTGTGACATAGATACCAATTTAGTAAAACTCTACCAACAGGAGATCATTTATGTGAGATTCCTTATATTTAACCAGCATAAGCATACATGAAAATTTACTTACATAACATTTTCTAATAGAGGGATGATTGAAGAATTAGATAAAATTGTATTGAAGGAAGCAAGATTTAGTGGATAAAAGCTTCTTATTACTATAAGAAAGGAAGCTGGTCTCCTTTTATTAAAAATAAATGTCTAATTAAAAATAATTTATAGAACAATTATAAACTACATTTTAGATGAGTCATGTTGTCTATAATAGGATGGAAATTTTTCAATAATTATCTTCCCTATATAAATAAGAATATGCTCCAATTTTGACTGAACTCAGTGGAGACAATAAACCATGTAAGATGCTTAATAAACATGCCTGTATAGATAGCTACCCTATGGAGATGTCTTAATCATTTCTGAAATAAGGAAGTTTCCAATATGTAGAACATGGCTTTTTCAGTTTTACTAATACAGCAGTGTCAGAATGATTATCTGAAATCAGTGTATGTTCCCTAGTAGACTGTCTGGATCTCTGTAGAGTCAGGGCTTAGTCATGAATGAATTACATATTGTATTTTTTAAAACACCATTTTAACTAAATGTATGTGCTACATCTTTGCTTTCATATATAAACTTATTTGTCATCTTTATATATGGGAATTACATGTTTCTGTCAAACTACATTGTAATTTTGCAAATATCCTTTTGTGTTTTGTGAATAAGCTGGCCACTGTTTCTTTGTGATACTTTTTAGGCATTTGAAATCTAAACTTCCACCTTTGCTTAAAGGACATGTATGTATGTATGTATGTATGTATGTATGTATGTATATATATCTTGGTCTCCTTTTATGAAAGTACTTGGCTAAGGTTAATTAGCCATACACTATTCAAGCTGTAAAAAGAGAGAAAAAGAAATAATTTCATACAGAACAATTGTCAATAGAAATTAATACAAACTGAAATAATACCAAAAGTTAAGTGGATAATATATCAAGCTAGTGGAACTATGGAAAACTCTATGGAAGATTTGGTTCATTGTGATGTTAAGAGTGTCAAGCATTTCCATGAAAGGCCAGTTAGTTTTCCATTCCTGAAGGGCAAGGGAACCTTTAAGTAAATGTGAGCTGCTGAGCGACAAAGATGAAATTTTAGTACATCTGTGTAATTTTCTTTGTAATGGTGGTATAGCATTCCAACTTCTTTGTTATATGTATATATATACACACATGTATAATCTTAGCCACAACATATGTCAGTTTTCTGCTGCAGGGAGCTGGTAGGAAATAAGTACATTCTAAAGCATTATTTATAAAGCCATGTACAGAGACAGAACAATTCTAAGTCATTGACACTGATCATGTCAGCCAATCACAAATATCACAGAAGAGTGTGTTAATACATTTGTTAGACCTTACATGAGGTAGTTATAGGTAAATGAAATGATGTGCTGGTTTTCCCAGAAGGAACCAAATATATGTAAACTCTCCTCCTAAGTGTTCACATAGTCCCAACATGTTATTTGGAGAGTGAACTTCACCTCGAAGATACACTCTAATATGCTGAATGTGATGGACTGCAAAGCAGATTGAACATTCCCATAACATACCTCTTTGAAACCATTCTTTGTACCTACAGATTTTTTTGTCTATGGATTTAACTTACAACAAACCAAAAATATATTTCTGAATGTCTGCACTGAGCGTGATCAGACTTTCTGATAGTGATACCATTTACCAAACAATGAACATTACATCTACATATACAACCTTTATAGACTTTAGGTATTATAAGTAATACACAGATGATTTCAAATTTAGTTAGATGGACTAGGTTATATGTAAAGACTAGGCTAGTTTACACAGGAAACTTGAACATCCATGGATGTTGACACTTGGGGGTATCCTGGAGCAAATTCCTCATGGACAATTAGGAAAGATTGCATATTGTTTGCCCTTTTGAGGAAGGGGCTAAAGGTGCATGGTATATGGTATATAAAGATGCATATTTTAGGTATCCATTATGACAGAGCAGTTTCAACAGCAGTGGTGTTGACTATCTTGGGTATAATGATTTTCTGGGTTTCTCTTTTCTAAGTTTTGAGAGTTGTAATGAAAGGCTCTTAAAGAAAATCCAGAATGAACTCCTTTGGTTGAGCCAACATGTTAGGGGGGCATATTACTTAAATTTCTAAACCAAGAGGGCAAGTAACCTCAGTGAAATCACTGACTAAATATTAGTTACTAAACTCACACTAGATAAGTACAAAAACCAGAATTGCCACTAACTAATCAGAATCCTTTTTTTAGTGATTAGATCTTTAATAAAGAAAGCAATTTGTATTCTCCTCTCAGTAATCCATGTAGCAAACTAGAATGTTCAGTATGGTGCTTCTTTGGTGTGATTTTTAAAAGGAAAAGATGGCACTGGAACCTCCCTCTGGGAGTCGGGGGGGGGAGCAGCCTTGCCAGTGCATAGAGGAAGACAATGCAGCAAGTCCTGATGAGACCTGATAGGCTAGGGTCAGAGAGAAGGGGAGGAGGACCTCCCCTATCAGTGGACTCGGGGGGAGGGGGGAGCATAGAGGGAGAAGAGGGAGGGAGGGGGCCACAGCAGGGATACAAATTGAATAAGGTGTGATAAAGATAATACAAACTATTTTTTTTAAGGAAAGGTATTCAAAATATAACTTTCCATTAGAAATTATTTGTGAATTACAAATAAACTTGAGACATCAAGTCCTCTAAGTCCATGAAAAGTGCAAGTCAAACAGTCTCCTTGTTTTCCTAGCTCTGACTTGCTATGCTGTATGGTCAGTAATGTTAAATCACCTTTGAATTGCTTAGACTACTTGCTATTATTCTAGGTTTTTTTCCTTGCACTTCCTCAATTAGCCCACTTGTCTAACCTGTTGAATGTTTCAATTTTGCAAATACCAACTAATATATTGTTTGAGATACCACACGAATTTATATTACCTTTTTCATTGTGGGCTTTTTCTGATGATGTGTGTTCCATAGAATGATAATTCCTACATTTTCACTTTAATGATCTATTTTCAGAGAAAATCCCACCATTAGATACAAGAAATAATGTTTCTTGATTCTACCAAGAGAGGTTAAACTCCCCTGGGTTTTCTCTCTAGGAGGGGAATATGTCAACCTGAAATACTTAAGCATGCCCAGGGGCTCCATAGAGATTTTCCTGATGAAAAATGAAGACAGTTGGGGCTGGAGATAAGATAGAGGATAAGAACCCTGGCTGCCCTTTCAGAGGTCTTGAGCTGAATTCCCAGCACCCCCATTGTGGCTCACAAACATCTATATTGTAATCTGATGCCCTTTTCTGGAATGCAGGTATATATGCAGATAGAGCACTCGAGCATGAAATAAATAAATAAATCTTTAGAACTATTAAATCAGTCTTTAAAATTATTGACATTACTGAGAATTTTCATTGCCATCTCTAACATGACCTTGACAGCAGTTGGATTTTATAAGTGTTTTAAATTTTATTTTATAATTAATAAACTGAATCTCAGTGAAAATGAGGCAAATACCTATCTTTACTATCCTCAGCAAGAGGAAATATTTGACTCAGAAGTTTGACGGTCTAGAGTGCAATATCTAACCTGTGTGTACTGCCTCCAAGGCTCATGAGGCTTGAAGATCATGGCTTCACACTACACAACTGAAGCTAACAGGGGTCTGCCAAGCAATCTTTTTATAATCTTGTTCTCACCAGATAAGGCTACTGAGCTTTATTTGAAAAATCGTGCAACAATAAATATGCCATCATATATCCAAAATTTTTACCTCATGTTGTCATGGCAACTAACCCTTTTACATCATCTAACTTGATGCATGGAAGTTTGGGGTGTCTAAAAATGGATTGCATATTACATCTTCATTCACTTTATTTAATAGCGGTGATATAGACACAAGGTAGAGACTGTTAATTAGCTCAGATATAAGAGAACTACTGCTACAATTCAGCTTTGTTTTACCTTAGAAATTGAGTTTCTGTGTTTTACATATTGGAGTTTTTATTGTGAGACATGGGTATTTTAGAGCACTTTCTTTATTCTGGTTTAAAGAATGAATTGTTTGTATGAACACTCCATAAAGGGTTCTGCCTAGATAAAAGAGGCACTGGGTTGTTTCCAGTTCTCATCACAATGAATTGTATTCGGTCCCTTTTTCATATCCTGTCCATCAGCTTCACATGCCTAAAGGACACTGAATAAAACTGGATATGTACCTATGAGCTAAATATGTACCTACATACCTAAATTTCCTGATAAGGAAATATAGGTATGCTTTTTGACATTTTAAAGCAAATATATAGATATACACATACACACATGCACACAGTTTTTTCTAAATCAAACTAGCTCAGTTTCTCTTACATTATTACATGTGTAAATACATTCTATATTCATATTAGTTTCTAATTTAAAGTCTTTGAATGTAGAAAAATACTGTTTCATATTATAAAATGAAGGTTATTCCATTTGAAAGTTCACAAATCCTTTGAAATTTTGAAAATTTACTCTTCTTAAACATTTTTTTATTCTTCTCTCATGTATCACATCTCCTTTCTCCTCTCTACATAGTCTCTCCATGCCACCTCCTCTCTCACTCAGATTTATACTCCCACTCCCCATCCCTTTCCCCATCAGCAAAAAGAGCAGGACTCCTAGGGACATCAACCAAACACTGCATAAAAGCAAGAATAAGACCAGGCACATACTATCACATCAAGGCTAGCCCAGGAAACCCAGTAGAAGGACAAGGGATACACAAGCAGGCAGGACACTCAGTAACAATCCCCACCCCACTGCCAGGATCCCCACAATACCAAGCTACTCAGCCAGAAGACCCAGCTTGACCCCTACAGGCTCCCTGATCTCTGTGAGGCCCCATAAGGCCCAGTCAGTTGATTCTGTGGCCCATGTTTTTGCAGTGTGCCTGACACCTCTGGTTCCTCCATTCCTTTCTCCTTTTTCTCCGCAACACTGCCCCAGCCAACTACAGTTTGGCTGTAGGACTCTGAATCTGGTCCCGTCAGCTGCTGAATGAAGTCTCTCTGCTCACTTTGATAGTAATTCTGCTATAAGTCAAAGGTTTTGTGGCTGCGTTGATGTCCCAATCCTTTCACTTGAGGCCTTGTCTCGTTACTATAGATGACCAATTCAGGCTCCGTGTTTGTCATTACTAAGAGTTTTTGCTACAGTTATTCTTATAAATGCTGTGGAGTTCCCACTGTACTGGGTTTCTACCTTGACCCCAAATGCCCCTAAATTCCAGTATTTGCTCTCATCCCCTAGCTGGTCCCCCTGTTTTCAGCCCATGCTCCTACAGCTCACCCTCAAAATCTACTCTAGTTCCCCTTCCCAGGGAGATCCTTGCTTTCCCCATTACATAGTTTCTCCAGGTCTGTGGTTCTGGACCATAATATGATAGTTTTTACTTTACAGGTAATATCTACTTATAAATGAGAACATATCCTGTTTTTCTTTCTGGGTCTGGGTTGCCTGCACATTTCATGGTGGCATCGTGTTTAACAGCTGAGTGATATTCCATTATATAAATGTACCACATTTTCTTCAGTTGAAGGACATCATGGTTGTTTTCAGTTTTTGTCAATCAGAAATAAAGCAAATATGACCATAGTTGAGCAAGTGTCCTTGTGGTAGGATAGAGCATCCTTTGCATATATGTAGTGTGGTATAGGTGGATATGGAGGTAAATCAATTCCCAATTATCTGAGAAACCACCGTATTTATTTCCAAGGGGAGCTATACAAGTTTGTCCTCCTACGATCAGTGGAGGAGTGTTCCTCTTGCTCTGTGTGCTGGACACCATTTGAGCTAACACTTGTGGTTTTTATCTTTCTTTTTCATTAATTAATTATTTTATTTACTTCACACCTTGGTAGGAAGATGCTCTCACTCCTCTCCTTCCAGTCCTGTCCTACAACTTACCCCCCCCCCCAGATATCACTTTCCTTCTTCTCAGAAACAGGGAGACTTCCCATGGGTATCAGCTCACCTTGGCATGCCAAGTAAGACAGGGCCCATCTTCTTCTATTGAAGCTAGACAAGGCTATCCAGTTAGGGGAAAGGGATCCCCTGCTTCTGCTGTTGGAGGACCCATATAAAGACTGAGATGTACAAGTTACATATGTGGGGGGGGAGGGCTAGAACTGTTTCTTCCATGGATGCTGTCTGGTTGGTGGTTCAGTCTCTATGAGCCCCTATGGATCCCAATTAGTTGATTTTGTAGGTTTTCCTTTGGTGTCCTTGGCCTCTCTGGCTCTTTCAGTCTTCCCTCCCTCTCTTCCATGAAAGTCCCCTAGCTCTGCCTAATGTTTAGCTCTGGGGCTCTGCATCTGTTTTCATCAGTAGCTCTGTGAAGTAACTCAGATGACTGTTGTCCTAGCATCCTGTCTTCAAGAAGAGAAGAATATTGGTAGTAGTGTCAAATTGGACTGGTCGTTGATTGGCTGGGTCGAAGGTTTTGTGGGTGGGTTGGTGTCCCCCTCCCTCCCCTAGAAGTCCCACCTGGCTACATGAGGTGGCCACTCCAGGCTCCAGATTCCCTGCTGCTAGCAGTCTCAGCCAGGGGCAGCTCCATAAAATTCCAAAACTGCTCCCTCAACCCCCATCACAAATTTCATTTCTCTTTCCTATCCCTCCCTTGTTTTCCACACCTGTTTTTCTCCCCACCCCCTCTCTGACCCAGGTCCCTCTCTCTATCTACTTCAGATGTCTCCTTTTTTCCTGTTCTGAGTGAGATTTAAGCATCCTCCTTTCGACCCTCCTTGTTACTTAGGTTCCTTGGGTCTGTGAATTGTAGGATGGCTATCCTGTACTTCACCATGCATGCCTTTCTGGGTCTAGGTTACCTCATTCAGGACAGTATTTTCTAGGTCCATCCATTTTCCTACAAATTTCATTATGTCCTTGTTTTTAATTGCTGAGCAGTATTCCACCGTGTAAATGTACCACATTTTCTTCATCTATTCTTCAGTTGAGGGACATCTGGGTTGTTTCTCGTTTCTGGCTATTATGAATAAAGCTGCTATGAAAATAGTTGAGCAAGTGTCCTTATGGTGTGGTGGGGCATCTTTTGGGTATATGCCCAGGAGTGGTCAATCTGTGTCTTCAGGTAGCATTATTACCAATTTTCTGAGAGAGTACCAGACTAATTTCCAAATGATTGTACAAGTTTGCCCTTCTCACAGAAATGGAGGAGTGTTCCACTTGCTCCATTCCTTACCTGCATTTTTGTCATTTGAATTTTTCTTCAAAGTTTATGTTTTTTATTCTTTTTTAAATGAAAATTGCTTTTTTTTTCCTTTTTTTTTGTAGAATAGGAAGCCACAAGGAAGGCTGAATTGAAAATCATAGCTAATGGATACTGTATAGCTGTTTAATGCTTTGTTTATGTATTAATCTGGCGGTTCTATTTTTTCTCTTTTTTAATATTATTTTTTATTTATTACCATTTATTTACTTTGTATCCCAGCTGTAGTCCTACCCTCATCCCTCCCAAATGCCTCCTTTCCTTCCTCATCTCCTGCCATGCCCCTTCATTGATAGTGGAGGTCCTCCTCTCCTTCCATCTGACCCTAACCTATCAGGTCTCATCAGGACTGTCTTTCATAGTCTTCCTATCTTACCCATTCTAATGGATTTAAGATAAAATCTCAGAGTCCTTTTGATTTGCATTTTCCTGATGATTAAGGGCAATGAACATTTTCCTTAGTGTTTCTTGGCCATTAGAGATTCTTCTGTTGAAAATTCTCTGTTTAGGTCAGTACTCCATTTTTAATTTTTGTTGTTTTTGTTGGTGTTTAATTTCCTGAGTTCTTTATATACTTTGTATATTAGCCCTCTGTCGGATGGAGGGTTTTCCATTCTTTAGGCTGCTGTTCTGTCCTATTGACTCTGTCCTTTACCTTACAGAAGCTTTTCTGTTTTATGAGGTCCCATCTGTTAATTGTTGCATCACGCATCCCAACCCAACTGTCTCCCTTCTTCTGGTACATGCCCTCCAACTTGCAACCTCCCCCACAACAGCGAAAAAAGATCTCACTGTGGAAGCTGTATCGTGTTACAGTGTGTTCCATGGCCTTTCTTTTTGTCCATACTTTTCTACTTCTAAATGTTCATTGCAATGACTGGCTCATGTGTAGGTAGGCATCATGGACATGTGTGGTCAAAGGAGGCATGGTTAATTTAGGTGATGAGAAGGCCCTAGTAAAGCATGTCTAAAATCACTGTTTCATATACTTTCCCTAGAATTCAAAATAGTATAGAATAAGATAGTTTGCTGAAAGTTGATGTTTCTTAAGGATACATTTTTTATTACTTATAAAAGTAAAGTTCCCCCCCCCCCCGTGGACTTTGTAACTTACTGTAGACATTTAAAATATATGCACGTCTGAGTAAAAGTGTTCATATAGTAGCACTTACCTAAATGGAAAGGGAGAATCTGGCTATTTAAGAGACTAGGGATCATGAGGTAGCACAAGCCTACCACAGAAGGCTGCTGAAAGACTGTACTGATTAGGATATCGAAGCACATGGTTAAATTCATAGCCAAACTTTGGGCAGAGTACAGGCAATATTATGAAAGAATGAGGAGATAGAAAGACCTGGAGGGGACAGGAACTCCACAAGGAGAGCAACAGAACCAAAATATCTGGGCACAGGGGGACCTACACAAACCAATACTCCAACTAAGGACTACACATAGAGAGAACCTAGACCCCCATGGGTCTAGGTCTACTCAGATGGGCAGCTCAGCCTCCAAGTGGGAGCCCATTTGGAGGCTGAGCTGCCCATGGGCTACATCTGGCAGGAGTTCTAGGTTATCTCCATGCATGGTCCTTGGTTGGAGTATCAGTCTCAGGAAAGACCCCTTGGCCCAGAGTTTTTGGTTTGTTTCTTTTCTTGTGGAGCTCCTATCCTCTCCAGGTCTTTCTATCTCCCCCTTATTTCAAAAGATTCCCTGCACTCTGCACATAGTTTGGCTATGAATCAAAACATCTGCTTCAATACCCTGCTGGGTAGAGTCTTTCAGAGGCCCTCTGTGGTGGCTCCTGTCCTGTTCCGTGTTTTCTCCCTCTTCCTATGTCTATCCTAATAAGGGGAGCAGGGACTGTCTCTGACATGAACTCAGTGGCTGGCTCTTTAATCACTTCTCCTGGGGGTGTGGGGACAGCCTTGTCAGGCCACAGAGGAAGACAATACAGCCAGGCCTGATGAAATCTGAAAGGGCTAGGGTCAGATAGAAGGGGAGGAGGTCCTCTGCTCTCAGTGAACTAGGAGAAGAATATAGGTGGAAAAGAGGGAGGGAAGGTGGGACCGGGAGGTGGCTACAGCCAGTATACAAAGTGAATAAATTGTATTAAATAATAAATAAATTTTTAAAAAATTGGGATATTATAAAGACAAAACAAAATGAATATATGAGATAAAATATTTTATGGTAACTGGTAGGCATAAACCTTACAGGAGTGGAGACTGGTAGGTCTTTCAAGGATTGAGAAAGTTTTCCAAGATCTCCACTGCCATGCCCTAGAGTGGATCCTTACTCTGAATCTATGACTAAAATAACAAGGCTAAAAATCACACCTGCCTCCTGCTCCCCATTCTCAGCAAACTAACTGCAGATCCTTGCACAAATGACTTTCCTGTCAGGAATTCTCAGAGTTATTCTGCAATCTTCTTAGCAAAATTCATCTTCAAAATTTCTTTTATTTTCATCTCTGCTCCTAACTGAAAAACATTCCATCATATCACTCACTACAAGTACATATCAAGGTCAGTTTGCCAGGATTTTCCCACCAACTGAAAGTACATAGCAGAAAAGAACGATTTGTAGAACTGGGTCACTTGTTTTAAGTACTCTTACACAATCCACTAGAATAATGGTAGGTAGTGACATGAAATATTTTTATTTTCGTATTACTGACTTTCTGGGGTGGGTCAGGTGAGTTCAGATTTTCAAACCAGGTGCCAAAGAGGCCATTTTTTAGATTTATTCTGCTTTGGTTTGGAGTGTTGGCTCTTTTATGGTGCACACTTCTGTCTGGTTCTTCCTGCTCAACTGTGTAGCTGTACTCACCTAGAGTACAGTACATTGGTTTTCAACCAATGTCCTGTTTAAATAAAGAAATTAAAATTATGATTTGCTATTCATAGGTTACATGTCTGTCCCTTAACTCAAAAAAGAAAACAGAGGATTAACACCACAATTCCAAATAAAGCATATTTTAGAATGGGTATTTCTTAATGAACTAACCATTCAAGAGCTCTCTCTTCCATGAACCCCTCCTAGTTCCTCCAAAACAGATGCCCCCCTTTCCATAGATTGTTATTGCATGCATACATGCATATACATAACATAATTATTCCTAAATATAACCTGATCATCTTGTGTAATGTTACTTGTAGGACCATTTGGTATTGGACATCCAATTGGCAATTCTCTTCCCTGGGAAGTCTGTTTTCCACTTTCAGAATTCCTTAGTTTCTTGTAGTTTTTTGAGTTGGGCTGAGGGTTCTTATGCTTTCATTTGTCCACAGTAGAATTTCTGTTGTTGTCCTTGCTCAGCTTATGTTTAGAAAGTCATGTTGGTGAAACTTAATGGGTATAGCTGGTGACAGTACTAGGACACACAACCTCAGGAAACTCAATGATTTTTCCAGATTTTAAAGTCATACTGTCCTCACTTTTGCAGCGATCTCTGAGCCTTGGGTACAGGACTTACATTGAATCTTGGAGGAAAGCATGCAATAGCCACTTCCTTAAACCAGCACAATCCATAACTATATCCTAAATATATGTCCTCCTACTCATACATGTAATGACAATGTAAACTTTGCCTCTTATCAAGGATACTTCCTCTTGCAGAAGACGGAGACTACTGCAGAAATCCACCATCAATCAGAATGTAGAGCTGTGGAGTATCCAGGCCCAGGGGCTACACTACTTTTATAGGAAAAAGTGTGGGGTAGGACTCTATCTAGCATCCCAATTTTCAATGTGTTCTAATGAGTAGAAAAAATTATTTTCTTATACTTTCTCCCTTACCTTATTTTCACAGTTTTAGTTTTCTCCCAAGAATAATCTGAAAACACTAAAATTTTAAATAGTTTATGACTATAAATGACTTTTATTATAGTATTAATATTATAAGGCATGTGCTATTTTATTATTTGACACTGTTACCTGCCACAGACTGACCCAGCTGGATCCCACAACCGCGGGAGAATCAGGGTTTTTGTATGTCAGGTTAGACACAGGTAGGCAAATGACAGTCAGAGGCCACAACAAAGAGTGTTTGATTTTGCTGCGATTTTACTGAAGTGAGGCTAATAATTTTATAGTAATTACATAAGAAACCACCTTAAAGTTGACATACTTCCCAGAACATTCAGACTTTTACCAAGAATACAAAGTTTAAATTTTAACATAGGGCAGTGCCCACAAGAAATCTTGGCCTGAAAACTTTTGATCAAAGCAGACAAAGGAAAAGAAACCTCAAACTGCAGTTTCATTATTGCTAACCAATGAAGAGGAAAGTCGGGAGCTAAGTCAGATACCTGCCAAAAGCTTTCTCTGCATCAGAATCTAAATACACCTTTGTTAACCATCCTCCCATATGTCTTGCAAAAAATTTACAGTCCTCCTTAGAGATAAGACGCCAAGGGGGACACACTTGAGCCAGCTGTACTTTCTCATGCTCTCTTTCCCTAAAGAGGAGTCCATTATTTTTTGCTATTCTTGTAATGCTTCCTGATACTAAATCTGATTCATTACTTCTTTTAAAAATTTATTTTTTCCACTCTATTCTTGCTAAAGCTTTTAATAATCTATCAAAGATATGTTTTCTTGAATAGTTAATTGTGCTGTTCCAAGAATCATAGAGAAAGATCAAAAGGATCATTACTCCAACCCCACAACCGCAACCAAGAAAGCATAGAAATCTCAGAATACGTCTTTTTAACTTAGGTGGTGGGGGAGGGGGAGGACACACTGCCAGCGACCTCCAGGGAGCATGTTCCGGAATGAGACATACCTCCCGTCTAGTAGCACAATCTATTGATATGCTACACTAACAACGCTGGAGTGAGTGTAGCAGTTACCAATATTTTACTGTGCCTAGCTTGTAATACAGCTTTATTGTAGTTTTGTATTTATGGGGGAAAATAAAGCATTTCCTCTAGAAAGCTCAGGTTTACCTTAGGCATCCTTGTTTTGGTTTCAAATACCTTATATATAACAACTGATAAAGTGAAACGTCTTATCTTGTACAGTTTTGAGGCTCTGGGTTACGATCAGTTTATTCTAGTGTTTCTACATAGCAAAGTAGAGTTGGTGTTGAAGAGAAAAGTTGCTTGCTCCCTTACAGGAGATATGAGGCAAAGAAGACCATAGCCCCCAAATATAGAGGCCATACTCCCTGATGATATTAGACTCTCACTAGACTCCATATCTTCTATTTTCTAGTACCTTCCAATACCATCAAGATGATGACTAAGCTCTTAACATGTGTATCTTTTAAAACTTAGAACCCCTACTCAGATGTTGCCTATGGCAGCTCATTATCCAAGGGGGTTCCCTAGTAAGAGGAACAGGGACTGTTTCTGACATGAACTCAGTGGCAGTTCCTTTGATCACCTTCCCTTGGGGGAAGCAGCCTTTCCAGGCCACAGAGGAGGACAATGCAGTCCTGATGAGACCTGATAGGCTAGGGTCAGATAGAGAGGGAGGAGGTCCTCCTCTATCAGTGGACTAAGGAAGGAGAATAGGGGGAGAAGAGGAAAAGTGGGTGGGGCTGGGAAGAGTTGAGGAAGGGGGCCATAGCCAGGACACAAAGTGAATAAATTGCAATAAATAAATAAATAATAAATGAAGGATTGGGAATCTGAGTCAACCTGAAGCTCACCTTCCCAGTGTCATTCTCCAGTGAGCTCTACCATGTATCTGAGGTGGGGTTTGTGAAACAGCAACTAATGTGCCTGCTACTCACATATCTGGGTTACCCACATAATAAGAAGTCAACTTTTCTCCTGTCAATAAAACTCAAAGCGCTTCCCCAATTATTTTTCACAAAAAGATAAAATTCCCCCATGTGTCTGTTCATCATATACTTGCAAAACACATGACAGCCATAGGTGCTTTGTCTGACTGTATTACATTATGTTGTATTGTAGGATCCTATATATCATACTATCAATGTATGCTCATTAACTGTGCAGCTGGGATGTTCTGAATACCATATTTCAATGTCCACTGTTAACATTCAAGGCATATTGCAGTAAGCAGCAACTATTTAGCCTCTGAGTTCTGAATCAGTCTATAGTAAGTAGGGAGTAAAAAGCCTATGTATAAAGAGGTCTTCTACGGTGTTTCTTTAGATATGTGTGTAAGTAAACAGTAGACACAAAAGTTAAGAGTTCCAGATAAGAATATTATATAGAGTATACAAAGATCTTATGTAGGTTTATTGGGTTTCTTTCCTTACCTAATAAAATAGGGAGATTGATTTTATACTTCCTGAGATAATTTAGTATCCCCAAACCCTACTTAATTAACCAATGTTTAAATTGTTCTGGATTTTAAATACTATTATTGCTTGATCCATTCAGTTAGTAATGTGTAGGCCATAGCAAAAGCAAAAAAAAAATTATCATCAATGTTTCATCAATTATAATGGGTTGTATATTCATTCCACATTTATTATTCAATAGTATATCTCGAATATCTCTTTAACTGGTTATGAATTGAAATAGTTAGAAAATGTGAACACTAGAAGGATTTGTTCCTAAACCTTTCTTAAGTGTTCTGTTTTCTATATAATAGGAAATCTTTTTTATAGAAAATTGAAATAGAGTTTTAAACTGGCTTCATTATGAACATACAATAAAATGTAAGTACATCTATCCTGAATGTATTACAATATCTAAGTGGAGTTTTATGTGCTTGCCATAGAGCTTAAATGTTTTCACGATTTAAAATGTGTGTACATGCATATGCATAAACGTGTCATTTGCATATGATACATAATGTTGGTGGAACTCCCTGGAATTGCTCACAACCAAAAATGTAAGAGGCTGAACACTCGTGTGATCATACTCACACACCAGCACATGCGTACACAAACACATGAGCACAAGCTCATGCCCACACACATATACCACAAACATACACTCACAAACAAGCACGCACATATGCACATGCACACGCACACACACACTATGAAAGCCCAACTTAACTGTGGTTTGAAGTGGTGTCAATGTCGATATCTTGGTCTTCACTCGCTGTTTTCATTTTTAATTGTTTCTGTGTAAATCATGCTTTTTCTGGCCTTTGAATCCTACAAAGAATATTATTAAGAGATTCTGAGTAGGTTCAGGAGACCATTGCCCCCAGGGGCGAGACGTGCTCCATGTAAATTGACTAACTCCATGTTTTCCTCCACTTTTGAAAGTCATTTAAGGTTCTTAAATTATTTTTTCCCTTTTTTTTTAAATTTTTCATCAATTACACTTTATTCATTCTGCATCCCCCCATAAGCCCCTCCCTCCCCTCCCAATCCCACCCTCCCTCCTCTCTCTGCTTGCATGCCACTCCCCAAGTCCACTAATAGGGGAGGTTCTCCTCTCCTTTCTGATCTTAGTCTGTCAGTTCACATCAAAAGTGGCTGCATTGTCCTCTACTATGGCCTGGTAAGGCTGCTCCCCCTCAGGAGGAGGTGATCAAAGAGCAGGCCAGTCAGTTCATGTCAGAGACAGTCCCTCTTCACATTACTATGTAACCCAATTGGACTCTGAACTGCCCTGGGCTACATCTGTGCAGGGGTTCTGGGTTATCTCCAAGAATATTCCTTGGTTGGAGTATGAGTCTCTGGGAAGTTCCCTGTGTTCAAATTTTCTTGTTCTGTTGCACTCCTTGTGGAGACCCTGTCCTCTCCAGCTCTTACTATTCCCCAGTTCTTACATAAAATTCCATTCACTGTGCCCAACAGTTGCCCATCAGGCTCAGCATCTGCTTTGATAGTCTGTAGGGCAGAGGCTTTCAGAGGCCATCTGTGGTAGGTTCCTAGGTTGTTTCCTGTTTTCTTCTTCTGGCTTTCAGAGGCCCTCTGTGGTAGGTTCCTAGGTTGTTTCCTGTTTTCTTCTTCAGCATTCAGTAGACAACATGCAGTGGGAGTAGAAATTTGGGGAGCAAACTAAAGTTTATTGTGATTCTTTCTTTATTCTTATCTGATTTTTCCAGTATTGTGGCTGAAAGCTGTCCCTACTGATATCCAGAAAGTATACAACATTATGGAATGGTGGGACTTGCATAGCTTAATACAGCCTGTGGTACAAATTCACCACCCATTGTGCACTAGTTATAATGGTGGTCTAAGATAATGTCAGGTAGCAACCAAAAAATTAGAAACAGGAATGAAACCACAAACTTTCTTCTTTAATCTCTTTCCTACTCTGATCATTATCTTAGATATTAACAGTATTTCTGGGTAACAAATAAAGAGTAACAGCTCAGGCAACTTCTACATTGTTTGTTCAGGTTGACATGTATATTATGGTCGTGTTGTTTCACCAAACTTTATTATAAAATGATCAAGTTTAAAAAATGGTGACAGCCATTGATAATTATGTTTAAAATGTAAGGGTTGCTACATTCCAAACCATAGTTACAAAATTGCCACAGTTAATAACAGCTCCAAAAAGTCCTCAAAAAGTGTTTACTTATACAATCCCTAGCTACAGATGAGAATGGAGAGCTGAAACACAGGCTTAAAATCACGTACAGTGTCAGCTTGCAGTTGTTAAACACAAGTGAAAACTCTCCAGAAAATATGTTGATAGATCCACTGGATATTATTTATCCTGGAATTTTGAAACAGGAAATAAATATGAAGGATTCTATGGTCACAGAGACAATTCACAATTTTTTTTTTAGGAAGATGCAGTGTTCCTTCTCTGAAATCTGGCAGCAAATTTAGCCTTTGCCAATCATTTTGTCCTTGCCGTTGAGAATAAACTCTTCAGAGAATAGCTGGAGCTCTCAACAAAGAGGAAAGTAAGTAGCATACTCAAGATTCTGGGAATGGAATAAACTAGCAAGAAATAAATGTTCCATTGGATGTGCAGCAAGAAGTTCAAATATCACACTCAACCAGGGGGAATGAAAGAAATCAGTATTCTGTTCCTATCATGACTAGAGCATGTGTTTAGAACTTCTTACACAGGAAAAGGTATAGGAAGAAAATGACAATATGTTTTCAGTTCTTTCCTGAGACTCAATTTATTTTCTTCAATTAAGTTGTTCTTTGACTTTTGGGAGATTGCCATTTCATTTTTAAGCTACTTAACTTTAAAACAGTTTTATTCGGGCAGAATGATGTAAATATAATATTAAAGAAATTCTCTTTTGCTGCTTTCCTCAGTTTTAACATATTTCCAAAATACAGTTTAACATCAAAACAGAATGCATCCTAATGGCTAAACAGTTTGTTTTTCATCACCCTCCCAAAATTTATCTGAAGAAAAATGTTATGAATAGAGTTTTCTTTGTTCTGATGCTTAATGAAAGTGAACAGTATTTCTCTGCAGGACATGCACACAATTTAAAAGTTTTGTAAAGTGTTTACATTTTGAACATGATGCCAGAAAGAATGCCTTTCAAATATCTTGGCAAACCCCACCTGTATGGCTTGCCATGGATTGTGGATCAGGGATAATTTTGAGAGTAGTTGAATCCTCAACAAGTGTAAGAACAGAAAGAACAATGTTGGGCTGACAGCTTGATAGATACAGATTGCATTTACTTGGATTTTCCTGGTGCAGAAGCTTCGGTGGCATCTTATCTGTCATTTCCACAAACACAGCCAATGCAGTCATTGCATACAGAACGCTTCCAAAAAGAACTTGACAATGATAAACAAGAGCATTGTTCTCACAATGATCAATTTGTTGCTGAATATATCATGTTAAGGCTAATTTGTTTGGACTAATTAAAAGGACTAATAACAGATAAATCAATAGAATAGAGTTAAACCATCAAGTGTAATTCAGGAAAAGTGGCAATCAGTGATGAATCCATTTGCATGCTGACTGCTTATTAACCTACACAAATAGGGTAGGTTATTAGAAAATGCCTTTCAATTCCTGTCTTCGTGTTTTTGTTCACATGTTCTAGGTCACTTACAGCTCTTGCTGTAAGGTTCATTAAATGTAATTCTGAAGAGCTTCTGCGCTCACCAACAGAAAAATCTTGCTATTATATGCTATTTATAATGTTTCTCTCATTAGGTTTTGAGCTGATTCTTAGCTTCACATTGTAACACTTGTAACAATGACCCAACACATAGTTTTTCATGGTATTCCAACTCAGCAAAGATCATTTAAAGATGGGTTCTGTGCCTTTTGAAAGCATAGGATTCAATTTCATTATTCCAATGTATTTGGGGAAATTGAGATAGCATAACATAGTCTCAATACAGATTCCAACATGGAGTCACTTGTGAGGATAGTCAAGAGAACTTATCAATTTTAACCTAAAGTTATCTATACAAAAAATAAATGAAGTTAGGGGTATGGGAAAGAGGTCAATGAATCAGAAGGAAAAATAAATGAATTTGTGATTGTTTGCTCTTGTATTCCAGTAATGAATGGAAAAGTAAAATGAAGTTTTCTTATACAGTTTATAATGTGCTCTCCTCTGCCTGGAAGCTGTCCCGTGAATCAAATAGATTTCTATGGTGGCTTGGAATTTATTTGGCTTTGAGTAGGAGTGGTACACCAACCACTTGCTCCTGTGTCCCTTGGGTGACTTGCTATCAGCAGTGCCAATCACACTCATTCTCAAAATAATCACACACTGGCCTCACAAACTCATGCTACTTCAATTTTCTGCTTACTCAAAATTTCTTCTGAGTGGAAAGGTAGAGTCTATGGAAACATAGGAGTAAGTCTTACTGTATGTTAAAAGTTTAATCAATAAATGTATAAACAGGACTTACTATATAAAAAAAGTGGAGGAGGGCTAGCTCTTATGAGTGACAAAGTATTTGTGTATTGGAACTCTGCAAAGATTTGTCCACTAACCTGAAGAACTGGTTATGGATCCACAGGCATTAGCTGATAAGGCACTTTCAGCTATTAGTACAAAATGAACACATTACTGATGGCTCATCATTCCCGAGGAAGCTAATTGTAGGAACTAATTTTCTTGAGACAAACTTCACTGCACAGAAATAAAATATTGTGCTGAGTTTATAAGGCTAGAAACGAGAAGCCCGAGTGTCCAGGGGAAACAGTAGACATCATTAAGACCTGATACATTCATTTGTTTTCCTTCTGTCATTAAGGAGGATTGTGCTTTGAAGAAGCATGTGTGCTTTGGACTTAGCTTTCCAATAACCCAGCACTACAAAATAAAACCCTTAGGGAATCAGATGGACTACAGGACAGTAATATGAGTTTTCAAAGTACACGAAACAGAGGCACTATCTCTGTAAATCAGTGCGCCGTGGCACACAGAGCTGAAGTGCATGCTGCCAGGGTTTATTCTTTTCTCTAGAAGTAGTACTTTTTTCTTTTTCTTTTTCTTTTTTACCATTACGTGAATTTATTGCTGACAAACTATGCCACCGCTTCAGAAACTGAACTCTCATATTTATCCATAGAAGAACATGGTGATAATCTCCATCCTGCCTTCAAAGATATATTATATGCAGCTTTCTACAAAAGGGAGAAAATGTATTACTTTTTCTATGCTAGTTAAGCTTGGATCTTCCTGGTCTATAAAATGTCAGGGGCTATGAATTGTACTGAAATCTGCACAGGGTTCTGAGTTGATTCTTCCATACATTGGGGATTTGGCTTTGAAAACAACATTCTTTTTCCGCTTGGGTGCCCAGCCTGCATTTCTCATAACTGCACAAATAAAATCTTGTACTAGAGCCATGAAGAATGGCATTTTAGAGATAGGAACACAGAGCAGACAGTAATGGTTTTAACCAAACTCCTAAGCACAGATAATAGCGTCCCCCACCCTGTATCATGATTGTATAAAATTTAGAAATATATTCTTCAAAGTAAAAATGCCTGATGCCTATGGCAAAAGATGAATAAAACATGTTATTTTACACTGTTGTCCTATGAAGTTAGGACTAGGAAGAGAACTCTGCGGCAGAGCACTTGCCTCAAAATCATGAGTTCCTGACTGTAATACTGCGTCATCTTTTCTGCAAAGTAATACAGATTGTATATATTAATATATATATATATATATATACTGTGAAATAAGTTCCTGCATATGACAGTCTTTTAAAAGTTGTATGTAAATGACCATATGGAAGTCATAATTCTAGCCATAACTGAAATTAGACCACCCTTTACCCAACTGTAAGTAGCCATGAAAATGAATAAAACTTTTAAACATTCAATCACATACATTATACACAGGCCACACAAAGCTGAGTCAGGAGAAAATGGACCCGAGATGTCACCTGCAGTGGCTTTGCCTTTGCGTCTGTAAGCATGTTTATATTTCTGCACAGAGTGGGAAGCTGTAAGGATAACATCATTCAGTTAATAGATCAGAGAGGGCGGCTTAATAGGTAAGGTTGATTGATTTGGGGATGAAGTGAGGGAGGAAGGGAAGGAGTAGAGGGGGTCCTTGAGTCTGTTACAGGAAACTCAGGCAAATGAATGGTAAGTTTATACAAATGTGAATACATGTATGAAAAAAAAAAACTTCAAGTCTCTGAAGACAGAAATTGAAGAAGATATCAAAATATGGAAAGATATCCTATGCTCATGGATCAGTAGGATTAACATAGTGAAAATGGTTATTCTGTCAATAGCAATATATAGATTCAATGCAATTCCCATCAAAATACCAATACAATTCTTTTTTTTTGTTTGTTTGTTTTTTTTATTTTTTTTATCAGTTACATTTTATTAACTCTGTATCCCAGCCGTGTCCCGATCCCTCATTCCCTCCCAGTCCCTTTCTCCCTCCCTCATCTCCACCTTGCCCCTTTCCAAGTCCACTGATAGGGGGGACCTCCTCCCCATTCATCTGATCCTGTTTTATCAGGTATCTTCAGGACTGGCTGCAAAGCCCTCCTCTGTGGCCTAACAGGACTGCTCCTCCCTTCGGGGGTGGGGAGACCAAAGAGCCAGTCATTGAGTTCCTGTTAGAAATAGTCCTTGTTCCCCTCACTTTGGGAAACCAATTGGTTACTGAGCTACCACAGGCTACATCTGAGTGGAGGTTCTGGGTTATATCCATACATGGTCCTTGGTTGAATGTCAGTCTCAGAAAAGACCCTGTGCCCAGATATATTTGGTCCTTGTGGAGCTCCTATCCTTTCCCCATCAGACTAACTCCCCTTCTTTCTTATGATTCCCTGTATTCTGCCAAAGGGTTGGTCATGAGTCTTTGCTTTGAAAACACTGCTAGTTAGAGTCTTTCAGATGCGCTCAGTAGACTCCTGTCATACGTTCAATGCACATCCCATCTGTCTTTCTAAACGAGGATTGATCATCTCACCCCATGTCCGTTCAATTGATTATCGTTTTTAGGTGTATAGATTTCATTATGTTTATCATATCTTATAGGTCTATATAAGTGAGTATATCCCATGTTTGTCTTTCTCCTTCTGGGATATTTCACTCAGAATGATCTTTTCTAGATCCCACCATTTGCCTGCAAATTTCATGATTTCTTCCTTTTTGATTGCTGAGTAGTATTTCATTGTATAAAAATACCACATTTTCTGTACCCATTCCACCGTTGATGGACATCTGGGTTGTTTCCAGGTTCTGGCTATTACAAATAGAGCTGCTATAAACATGGTTGAGCAAGTGTCCTTTTTGTGTACTTGAACAAACTTTGCTAGTTTTTGAACAAACTAGCAGTGGTATAGCTGGGTCTTGAGGAAGCACTATTCCTAATTGTCTTAGAAAGCGCCAGATAGCTTTCCAGAGTGGTTGTACCAGTTTACATTCCCACCAGCAGTGGAGGAGGGTTCCCCTTTCTCCACAACCTCTTCAGCATGTGTTATCGCTTGAGTTTTTCATCTTGGCCATTCTGATGGGTGTAAGGTGATATCTCAGGGTCGTTTTGATTTGCATTTCCCTGATGGCTAATGAGGATGAGCATTTCAGCCTAGAACTCCTTGGCACAGGAGACAACTTCCTGAACAGAACACCAACAGCACAGGCTCTAAGAGCAACAATCAATAAATGGGACCTCATGAAACTGAAAAGTTTCTGTAAAGCAAAGGATACAGTCATCAAAACAAAACGACTGCCTACAGATTGGGAAAGAATCTTCACTAACCCTTTATCTGACAGAGGACTAATATCCAGCATATACAAAGAACTAAAGAAGCTGAAAAGCAGCAATCCAAGTAATCCAATTAAAAAATGGGGAACAGAGCTAAACAGAGAATTCTCGACAGAGGAATATCGAATGGCAGAAAAACCAATACAATTCTTTACAGACCTTGAAAGAATAATTCTCAATTTAAAACAAAACAAAAACTTGCAGAATAGCTAGAATAACCCCATATAATAAAAGATCTTCTGCAAGTATCTCCATTCCCTGATCTCAAGCTGTACTACAGAGCAACAGGAATAAAAAGAGCATTGTACTGGCATAGAAACAGACTAGTTGTTAGATGGAATTGAATCAAAGATCCAGAAAAAAATCCCACATAGCTATGGATACTTGACTTTTGACAAAGAAGCCAAAATCATACACTGGAAAAAAAATAGCATCTTCAACATCTTTAACTGGATACTTACATGTAGAAAAATGCAAATCGTTCCACATTTGTCCTGCACAAAACTAAATTCCAAGTGGATCAAGACCTCAACATAAAACCACACACAAACTAAATCTGTTAGAAGAAAATGTTGGGGGAAAACCTTGAACTCTTTGGCACAGGAGACAACTTCCTGAACAGAACCCAACAGCACATACTCTAAAATCAACAATCAATAAATGGTACCTCATGAACATAAAATTTTTCTGTTCATCAAAGACATGGTCAATAGAACATAACGACAGCCTACAGACTGGGAAAAAAATCTTCACCAACACTCCGTCTGACAGAAGGCTAATATCCAGAATATATAAAGAACTCAAGAAGTTAAACACCAACAAACCACGAGGCACGCTGGGGTTGACTACCCAGAGGCTATTTAAGATCTGGGCTGGCTTTCCCCAGGGTCAGAAGATTGTTCAAGGTTCCTGAATAAACTGCAAAAAAAAAAAAAAAAAAAAAAAAAAAAAAGATCGGAGGACTTCCCCTATCAATGCCCCTATCAATGGACTTGGGAATCTCTGTGAGTCTGAGTCTGAGGCCAGCCTGGTCTACAAAGCGAGTCCAGGACAGCCATGGCTACACAGAATAACCCTGTCTTGTAAAACCAAACAATAAAATAATAATAGTAGTAATAATAGTAATAATAATAATAATAAATAGAACAAAACCCATTTTGACAACAGATAAGCAATTGGCATATCCCAAGCAAAATCCTGACAAAGAATGCTTCTGGGAAACTGTATTCTGCTAGCAGAAATGTTTAGAAGTTGAAGAACTAATTTAGAGTGACAGAAAACAAATGAATATGTTTTGTGCTTATTGCAATATGCCACTCTCCAGCGGTTATCTCCCAGTGACGCACATGGAGAAAACTATGCCACAGTTAGTGAATGAAGGTGGAAGAAACAGAGAGGTCATATTTCTCTAAAGTTACTGAAGCAGTGCTCATATTTTATGGTAATTATTCTTCAATAAATTTTACAAAGATAAATTATAAACAGTTATAATCACTGTTGATGAATTATACATTCTCATTCAGAAATAATTAGATGTATACCTGTTATGTTATATGACTTAAAGTCTTCCAAATATA
Organism: Meriones unguiculatus; assembly: GCF_030254825.1. Taxonomy (NCBI): domain Eukaryota; kingdom Metazoa; phylum Chordata; class Mammalia; order Rodentia; family Muridae; genus Meriones; species Meriones unguiculatus. The sequence goes on along the minus strand of NC_083367.1, from coordinate 15,689,873 downwards.
TTTGATAAAATATAAATGTATAATCTATAATTATAAATAATTTATAAATAAATAAATAATTTATAATTTATACAGTATAAATTATAATCTATAGAAAGGTGGCTCTTTCTACATAACCTTGGCTATCCTGGAACACAGTATACAGTACCATGTAGACCAGACTAGCCTGATGCTCATAGAGAGCTGCCTGTCTTTGCCTCCTGAATACTGTGACTAAAGAAAAATATATGCTACCATGCGCAGATAATTATTTTCACTTTAAGCTTTGTGTGAATTTTCTGTTTTTTTATTTGTTTATTTTTTTGCCATTCTTTAGAATAAACACCCTACACATGAAGTTAAGAGAAATATGAAATTTATATTCCTCTTAACTGAGAATTATCTGGAATTAGTGGTTCACAAGTCGCTTATATCCTGGCTCTCTTCTTTCAACAAAAGCCTCTCAATTTAGGGTTTTGCTTTAAAAGGTAACTGATTCAGTGCCAGAAAGTGCAGCTGCTTCCTTCAGTCCCCACTAGGAAGTCTGGCCTGTGCAACGTGAGTTTAACAGGAGTCCCTGTGTTTATGCATTGAACATCAGATCAGAGTAATGACATGCAAAAGACCTGAGGCATAAAAATGCACCAAGCTGAACAGTGAAGAAAAGAAGCCTGGAGAACTGCTTTTGAAATGATCGTTTAAACCATTATTTTTAACCCTCCTTCTTAGGTGCACATTTCACCTAAAACTTAGAGAGATAGCAAATTACTTGCATCTATTTTCCAGTATTTGAGTCCTGGTGATATGCCTGGCACTTTGAATCACCAAAGAGAACAATATGAAGAGAGTATTTCCCCTCACTTAAGATAATGCTTCCCTGAGAGCTATTGAGAATTCCACAGTTGCTCCTTGGAAAGATGCTGCTGCAGCTGAGCAGAGCTATGGCCACCCTGAGCATCACGAACAGTCAGTCTGCCTGCAAGCCTGTCTGTAGAACCCTCGTAAGCAGTTACTTTGAGCTTTTACTTTTACCAAGCTTTTACTTTGAGCTTACAGAACCTTAGCAATAATTCACATTCTGTTTCCAGGTTTTGCATAGAGCATTATGCTTTCCAGGTCTTCATTTTTTCATGTTTAGGAAAGTGAGTGAATATTTAAGGAACCAAACTTTGGTTAAGGGTTTTTCCAGTGGTAGGATACATAATCCACACCCTGGATTTCATTCCCAATGATACACATATGGCATGCACATCACATGCCTCCCCACCAACACACATACCTTTTTTCTTATAAAAAAAAAAATACTAGCAAGCACAATTCTAACAACAAGAGCCAAAACCAATGTGATCATATTTTCCCTAAAAACGTTGTTATTTTTAAATTAAATGCTATTTCTTACAGAGATTATAAAGGTGCAAAATATCATGAGTAAAATTTAGTTAAAAATAAGTATAGAAAGAGAAAACCAATCTAGTAGACAATATGGCCATACTAAAATTCTTGGAATGGAGAAAAGAAAGTAAATAATGTTTGAATAGTGAAATCAGCTAGGGAACCTTTGAGAAGTGTTTATCATAGATCTTACTTTAACAAAGTAAGCCCCTACTTTAAAAAATGCACCAATAGTTATGATTTCTGAAGCCTTTCTTTTCTTGAGAAACTGTATTAATCACTTTTCATAATTTGCTTGCATCTAAGTCTTAGTCCACTACTGGTAAATAGGTAGAATTACCTGTATTTTGTGACAAGATAATTTTTTTCTTGAATTAAGTCATTAATTTACAAATACTTTAGGCAAAGATTTCATGTGTTTGGCATACAAACATAAAGGTGAATAAAATATAAATAAATAAATTTCCTTTATATTGATTCTATTTATTACTTGGTTTCTCCTTCACAGTAGTCAAGGAAAGGTAATATTTAAGTTAAAGTCAGGACAAAAAGGAAGAACACTTGTTGAAAGGAATGTAGTGACAAAGGTCAGAATGTTATGGTGCTGAGGGTGGCTAGGTCATGATGGGCAAGGGGAATGTTATGGAGTGAGAATGGCTGAATCTTGAATAACCATGAGACTGTGTGCCTGACGATGGAATTCAAATATTCACTTCATGACGCAGAGTCATGAGAACATCATGAGAAGGATAGAAAGATTTCCTGTACATTTATAAAGGAACACTGGATACATGCTGTTGAATGAATGGCACAGGTCAAAGTTCCTTTAGTGATTCTGTCTTTGTGGTGGCTGTTCCACTGCACATCAATGACAGGAAACTGCAAACAGAAAAGGATATGTTTAAGGACATTAGTGACTGTGTGTAGAGGGATAGAAACACATCAAGGATAAGATACATTTGAGGAGTAACTGCTGATTCTGTCTGTCCTCTTTTCAGCTTTCAAGGTGACTAGGAATGTAAAGATACAAGAAAATTAGTGATTTTCGTCAAGGCTAGCCAGCTGTTGGATGTAAAGCTAAAAGCCAGTGTGATGCCATAAATCAGCCTGCATCTTGATCCCACCTAGTGGCTTTGCCTCTAGTCTCCAGCTCTTGTTGATGTCTCCCACTCCCTGAGGGGAAGGTAGCTCAATGACAATTTGTTTTGGAAAGGTCCGGCAGCAATGTATGCTTTCTTATTAGGAAAATATTCATATAAAACTATATATATGCCTTACTTGTTTTTCACTTATAAAGAACACTACTGTCTAAGAAGTGAATGAAAGAGTGCAAGGTGGTAAATGCAAATAGAATTTAGTCTTGGTTAATATGATACACAGGTGTCCTATTAATATCACATTTGTTTTGTAATCAAAGTTTTACATAAGATGATTATTGTGGAAAAGAAAACACTGTGTTTGTCCTTTCAGGATCGTATAAGAAACAGTGTTGCAGGGAGAACACTTGCACAAGCTTCTGACTCAAGTGACATCAGGAACAATTGGAAATTTCCTTCAGAATAAAGTAGTGCAAAGGAAGTGGGTTTAGGCAGACAGGACCTTTTAATGCAATTATCATAAAGGGAAACAATCTTATTTTACTCTTAAGGAACAGAGGTATGAAAGAACACTTTAGAAACACTTTATTTCTGAACCCCACGACTCTAACTTTTAGAAGTATGAAGACTTGCTTGGCAGTTAAACTGTGTGTCATGGCTAATTTACTACTGAGTCAGGAGGAAGCTCAAAAATATCAAATTCTCATAGCAATAATGAAAGGAAAATGCCTTTTAGGTGGAATGTTGTTCCAGTTTTAGAAATCAATATATGTCAGTAATGGCCCAGTTCATATTTATAGTTGTATTGAAAGAAGCTTTTAGGATCTCATGCTGAAGGGAAAAACTTTAAAATACAAACCGAAGCAGTTAACAAAATTACAAGAATCCTCTCCAACTTGAAAACCCTTTCATCTGTGTGGAGGTCATTTGGTACTTCAGTTTATTATTTGCATCTGTGGTAGATACAGGTTGTGACCTGTCAGGTGTGAGCAGTTGACAGAGACCACACAGAAGCATGCCTGTGATTACAGATGTCTGTGTTCATGCAGCGGTGAAGACAGAGAGGTGCGTTTCTTTACATGTGATGCTGTGTTTAACTGGGACGACTTTATGTCTGAGCACCTCATCCACATATCTTTCCTGTCAGACAGGCATAGCCATTCTGTAATGCATTGTGGCAGTTCTCCTGGATGATAACTTAAGGGCCTCTGTGAAGTGATGACCTTTGCTATCTCTTGTCACCTCCAGATACATCGCTTCAATCTATTTTGATAACACCTGATTTGGGTCAGATATAGCTGAAGGCATAAGAGACTGATATATAATGAAAAAATCTGTTCAAAAATAATTGCATATTCATGTGTACATGTGCATGAATAAGTATGCAACTTTCTTCTGGTTGTTATTTAGTTTTTTGAAATACTGTAATTCAGTGGTCACATGGCTACAATTTTATGTAGACAGAAATGTCAATGATTAATAGAAATTAATTTTACTTTCTTAAATAAAATGCACGTGGTCATCAATAATAACAGTACTCATTATTCTGAGGCTAGAAGACTTTAAGTTTGAAACCAGCCAGACCCTATCTCAGCAACAACAAAATAAGCTTTCATTTTGACATAGCTTGTACATAAAACACACCAAATTTATGAGGGCAGAGCTTTATGTGTTTTCAAAAATTGAACACAGAAAAGCACATCTGAGATCAAAAAGACCAGCGCTACCCTAGAGGCCTCCCCAAGCCTCTTCTCAGTCACTGATCCCTTCAACTCAATTAACTGAGGTCATGTCTCCTAACACCAAGGATTAATTTCTTCTGTGTGGCAGCGTTCTATGAACTGAATCATGGAGTATGTGTTCTTTTTCTGCTTCCCTTGTTTTAATTTAATATGTCTTCAAAATACATCTATGCTGTTCTATGGACAATTTATTTTTTATATTTCAGCTTGAGTTTTGACACATTCATTAAAAAGACACTTCAGGAAAATTTTAGTTTATAAACTCCAAAATAATCCAAGGTATTTCAGTTTTCCTATATTTTCATCAAAAATAGGCAGTTGGTTTTGTTATTTAAAACAGATCAATCTGTTCTACAAAACACAGTGGCATTGCTTTTATTCACATTTACTCTATTACTATAAACCATTTATTAATATAGTTTGATTTTATGATATAGTATTTTATTAATAATTTGCAATAATTCTAGGATGCTATTTACTTAATGGCTTGTCTTTTCTTTTGAAATATTTGCTAACTACAGTCTTCATGTCAGACAATGGCAGGTCTCTTCGGATGAAGAAAGCAATGCACAGTACAAGGTCCTTGCCCTCAGTGAGCTTAGATCACAGACTTCCCCTGCTCGAGCAAACGAGCAAACATTGTTACTTTCTATTATCAACCGCAGATCTATTCCTCCTGCTACAATAGTCTTCTAGATTCTAGTTTCTCATGACATTGTTAAAATCACCTTGAATATTCTAAGTGATTGTCCTTAGTGTACATGACATTAAACTTAGTATGGCAAGTCCAAAAAAAAAAAAAAAAGCCTAATATATTCTAGGATGAACACCCTAAAATTAACCTTGGCTGGTCCATTTCGTCCATCTTCTCTCCTTTCTGCCTCCAACAAGAAGGCAAACTGTTAGCCCAAAAAGAGTCCAGAAAGATTAAAATAGTATTCTTTAATTTCACCTTTGCTTCACAGAGAAGATGAAGGTCACAGTTCTGATTGATGTCATCTATGGTGACTGGGAGTTGAATGAGCTACATGATGAGCCTCCAGGGTTGAGAGGGCGGAGGAATCTGTAGTCTCCAGGGCAGGAAGCCTATCATTCAGAAACTCCTGTGTCTACTGTTCTTGCAGCAGAGGACAGAATTGATTTCGCCTTAGTTGGAGCCTCAGCTTCGCATTTAAAGCCCAGCAAATGAACAAGACTAATGTTGAGAAAATCAGGCCTTTGCTACCATCTATCTACTTCTGTCATATCTTGATTTCCCCAGCCTAGTAGACTGCAGAGGCAAGTCCATTTATATTCAAAATAGATAGCCCAAGTTTTAACTCTTCATCACTGATTTCTCTCAGGAGAGGCTGAAAGAAACCTTGCTGGCTTTTTAAAGCAAACACCTTAGCCTTGGAAGTGACCTGTCAATATCACACCAGAACTCATGGATGTTTAGAAGATGTTGTCTAGCCATGATCTCCTTTTTGGAAAATAGTAAAGAGGGGAATGATAGAGCAAGGTGAAAAGTATTACTTTCCCAGCAAAGTCAGTATTCAGGAGTGATTTTTATTCTTTCACTCATGTTCTTGCAAAATTAGGAAATTCCCATGAAAATCGTGTTTTAAATTAAATATTTAAATACTTAAATATATTTAATCTTTTATATATATATATCTTTGGATACTTTGCATCATTTGCAAGCAAGCAAACATTGATTTATACATTTTTATACACTTGAATATTATATAATTTTACAGGTCCAGAGTATTGTTACACTTCAAAATAAATTACTGTAAAGTGTAAAATAGGTTATTCAATAAATTATGTTAGTTTAGTTTCAATGTGCACTAAAAAATATAAAATAAAATTGTTCTTAACTAACAACAATTTTAAGAAACAGAGGAACAGACCTTATCAAGATTAGCTCATTTAGAATAAATGTAAAGATCTCCTTTGCTCACTTACATTTAGTCATGAGATTACAGGATATCCTTTTTTTTTTCTTTTTGAGACTTTATAGCACAAATTATACTTCAACCTAAGATCCTCCTGATCTACCCTCCCAAGACTAACATTATACCAAAAGGATGCCTTGAAACCCCATGTATCTTCATATTGTAATATAGCATTCAAAATGTAGCAGAAGGTATTTGCCTTTGGTGTGTACACAGGTACACAGACGTCAAAAATCCAGCTAATTTTTTTTCATGTAGTATAGAAATTAAAACTAAGTAGTTCCATATTTTTCTGAGCAAAAACAATGATGTGTCCTCTGCTTCTCTTTTTAAAATATCAGCACACTTATACCCAGTGTCGTTGTCTTCATGATTACCTTTGTGTCCATCAGTCTGGTATGCACTGGCTGCACACATACACATTTTCTTATTTGATAGATCCACAATACTATTAAGCCTTTAAAATGAAGAGAAACGTACATTCACTATATACTTCCCACAGCCTGCTCTCAGGGAACATTGTGAACGAGGGGGTGGAAAGATTATATGAGAACCAAAGTATCAAAGAGTTTGCATGAAACTGTAGCCTAGGAATGCCAAACCCTTAACTTACACATTCTCACCAAAGTGAGTGCCTAAACATGAGCTGAGCAAGGACAGGTGTGATAGATGTGCCAAAAAACGATGGCCCGTTAACATGGGCCCAGGGAAGCTATTGAACTCAGCGCAGCTTGATGTTAAGTGCTGTGCTTTAAAAGCAGAGCCTCCGCTTCTTTTACTCACCTGGAGTCCTGTGTGGATTGCCTGCACTGAGTGGACTCCAGGCAGCTCATGTCAGAAAACACGGATTTGTTTAAGAGTACTTGCTGTTCTTAGAGAGGACATTCCTCCACTGGAGAAAGCTAAATTTTCTCTTCAAGCAGTTGGTAACCAGAGATCATATCTGGGGTATGGATGGGGCTTGAGCTTACTTCGCCTCTCAGTGTCTCAGTGCAGGGAACCACCTGGTACCGACATGGTTCCCTGGAGTTTACGTTTTCACCAGTCCTTTGTTTTTTTTTTGGCTAGAAGACCCTGATTCCCTTAGTGTTTTCCATCCCCACTGGCTCTTATAATCTTTCTGTCTTCTCTTCTGCAAAGTTTCCTGAGGTGTGAGGAACGGATTTGATGGAAACATCCCATTTAGAACTGAGTGTTAATAGGTCTCTCGCTCTCTGCGTGGTATCCAATTATGAATCTCTGTTGTATCTGTTTCATCAGCCTCTGGACAAAGTTTCTCTGATGATGGCCGAACAGACACAGAGTCCAGCAGGATGTCATTAAGAGTCATGTATTGCTATATACCACTAACGTAATGGTAGTATTTGGTTTTCCCCGAGGTCCCGGGCCTGTCTAGCTCTTGGCTAGCTGAACAGTGTCAGGCACGGGCTTCACCTCATGGAATGGGCCTTAAATCTGACCAGATTGGTTACTCCTAAGAATATTGCAGCACTATTGTACTATTGGCGTACTTTTTAAAAAACTCTTTTATTTACATTTTTTATATCTCTTTCTCCACTCTCCACCCCAATCCTTTCCAACACCCCAACAGCAGGTAGGAGAGAGAAAGGGTCAGTGGCAGAGGGGGCACAGTTCCCTTAGCTGCTTCCTAGTAGTTAGAGTAGTTAGAGTAGTTCCGTTCCTTGGACCCCCAATCCAATCCTTGTTTCAGGAGATCTCCAACTGCTTTTCTTACTGCATCAACAGCAACCGGGACCCACAGAGGGAAGCAGCAGCAGCCTTGTTCTTTCTTGAGGCTCCTCCATACTCTCTGGCCTCTGGCATTTGTTCTCTCTCCAGAGTCATCAGGTTTAAACTGTCTGAAGCTGGCAAAGAACTCCTGTTAGAGCTTGCACAAAACAAATAGTTTGCTGCAATGGACGATCTGAATCAGTCCCACATCCCACACCTGGGATTAAAACAAAAACATGTTTATATCCATTACGATTGCACCAGCCAGTCACCTTTGTAGATGGGAGGGATTTTAGCTGAGCTGCTATTTACTTTCCTCCTCCGAGAGTGCGCTTAAAACCGTTCAGTACTGCGGACACTAGTCACTAGCGTTTCGTAGGTGTTGTCTTCAGCAATAAGTCTTTACAATCAGTTGTGGAGAGCAACCGATAGCCTTGGAAACAGCCTGCCTTGTTTGGGTATTTCCATGGGACCCCTTTGGCCAACAATTCAATTGGATGTAACCCATTCCTGCAACTGGTAGTTTCATTTAGTGGTGAGAAATGTCTAGTTGTGGCTTTATCTTCCCCATTATTTGGTGATTCTAGGTTTTTAGGTGTTTCTAGGCATTGGGGGATAACAAGAAAAAATGGAGATGAGCTAGAAGTGGGGACTGAGAGAGCCAGAAAAGAGGAGATTTGGACCTGCCACGAGGTTCAGCAGAGGACCTCTGGCATAGGATGGGAGGAGAGGCCCCTGCAAGCAGACTAATAGAAGGCTGGGGGTAAGACTGAAGAGATCAGGAATTACTACTAGAGTTCATGTCCAATGTCACTCCTGGGAATTCCAGGAGGAGAGCATTTCTAGGCATAAGTATTTGACACAAAGAAATGGGAGCAAGCTAGAAGGGGGTAATTAGAAGGTCCTCAGGAAAAAAAAAAAAAGATAGGCCCACCACAAGGTGTGGTGGAGTCCCCAGGGAACAGAATTCAAATGATAGATAGCACAGGGCCTTACAAGTGGTCTCCTACAGGGCTGTGGAGGAAATGAGGGAATTTGTAATGGAAGACAGAAAAAAGAAAGATAATTTCCTATATGATTCCTAGCCAGGTATGGCCACTCCAGGTAGAATGGGATTGAAGGAACACTGGAAGGCACAAGCTGGGTCTGCTGGGAGGTTTACTAGAGTCTCCAGGGAATAAAGGTAGAGAAGGAACACAGTGCTTGCAAGCATTCAGCTGCAGGACTGAAAGGAGACTGAAGAGTCTGCAATGGAGGACATAAAGGTGCATGCAGCTCTCCTGCCTGACTCCCAGGTCAGTGTGGCCTATGGCTTCCCAGGTAGAGTGCCTCCAGGTTTAGTAGCTGGCAAGGTTTTGGCTGGGATGAGGGTGTGAAAATGAGTGGCAGTGATATTCTGCAGAGAATGGAGGCAGAGAAAGATGGCAGGCCCCTGAAGGCACTCTGCTGCAAGGCACAATGTTTCTGAAACTTACTCATTGTTTATTTCTTTAAAAATTTAGTATTTTAGATTGGAGCTCCACAAGGAGAGCAACAGAACCAAAAACTCTGGGTCCAGAGGTCTTTTCTGGGACTGATACTCCAACCAAGGACCATGCATGGTGATAACCTAGAACCCCTGCACAAATGTAGCCCATGGCAGCTCAGTGTCCAAGTGAGTTCCATAGTAAGGGGAACAGGACTGTCTCTGACACAAATTCAGTAAATGGCTCTTTGATCACCTCCACTGAGAGGGAGTAGCCTTACCAGGCCACAGAGGAAGACAATGCAGTCAGTCCTGAAGAGACCTAATAGGCTAGGGTCAGATAGAAGGGGAGGAGGACCTCCCCTATCAGTGGACTGGAGAAGGGGCATGGGAAGAGAAGAGAGAGAGAGGGCAAGGCTAGGAGGGGTTAGGGAGGAGTCTACAGCTGGGATACAAAGTGAATAAAATGTAATAAATAAAAAATTAAAAATAATTATAAATACTAAAATTTAAGAATAAAAAAATAATATTTTTCATTTGTTCACAAAATGAATCATTTTGTTCTTGGTCCAATTTAGGGTAAAAATCACTAACATAGTTTCTTTGAAACACAGAATTCAAAAACAAAAATGTTTTATTTGATGAGATATATAGTACTCAAAATTTTATGCAATTCTTCTTTGAATTGTTTTAAAATTTCACTGTGAATTTCAAATTGATTTACCCTAAATGTATTCTATTTCTCCTGAGAAAAATCATGAACTTTTATAAACATATTTATGTGATATATTCCAATTTCATACTTTTGTTTTTATATCTAAGAATACTTCTTAGAACTCAATAATGCATTATGTAATCTGATAAGAAAATAACTGAGGCTATGTATCATGCTATTATAATTACAGCTTTATGGCTGAGTGGATGATATGTGCAGTATTTGTCTCTGTAATGGTGAGATGTGAAAAAAAAAAAACTGACCATAAATACTTGGAGAAGCATCAGTTAGCTACATATATAGCTCTTCCTTTCATGATATGCTTAGGGAAAGTTATATACGACTTAATCTTAACTATAATTTTACCCCATGCTTCATTCATATGTAGAAAAATTTTGACAGTTCTCATATTAGACAAATAAATGCTCTCAAACTAAGTGACAGTTTTCTTTTCTTTAAACTATGCTTGGTACAAGGTAAAATAAAACAGCTGTACAGCTTTGTATGAATATACTACACTAATTACAATGATATTGAGCCTGCTTTGATTTTTCTCATTCTTTTCTCCATAATAATGTTCCGTAGAGTCATCTGTCTCTTGGAGATAAGCACCCTTCATTTTCTCTACAGCGACGTATCTGTTACAAGTATCGAAGTCATTTGAAATCTGCCTATTAAAATTTTGAACTCAGGGAACTGCCTGATATTTCACTGTAAGCGATGGCCACTGTTCCAGGTTGTCAGGAGAGAGGACATATCATAACATCCTCTAAGGTTCAGTGTCTTGTTTGAGAGAGACTGCCTAGATTCCGGCTGTGGACCTACTCAGTACAAAGGGAGCAGCTTGGGGAGGGCAGTGGTGGACTTTAATTCTAGCACTAGGAATGCAGACAGAAGCAGATCTCTGTGAGTTCCATAACGGCATTGTGTATAAAGCACATACCAGGACAGCCAAAGCTACACATAGAGATCTTGTCTCTGAAAAACAAAATAAAAAACTAAAAGAAAGAAAGAAAGAAAGAAAGAAAGAAAGAAAGAAAGAAAGAAAGAAAAAGCAAAACAAAGGAAGGAGCTATGAAATACCTGTGAACCAAACTGGAAACTTTGAACAAGAAACTGTTATTTCATCAAATGAAAACCTAATGTTATTTATTTATTTATTTATATCAGAGCTGGAAGGTATGGAAGAGAAGGAACAAATCAACAGGTATCCCTAGCTGCCTGGGGACTGGGAACATTTCCATAAAGGACAAGGGAGCAGATCTGAAGTCCATAGATCTTTGTAGCTTGTCCTAAACTCTGCTATTATAGCTAAGTGCCCACAGGCACCATATAAATTGATGGCCATAGCTGTGGTTCAATGAAACACTATTTATAAAAACAGTGGGTTAGATTTAGCTAAAAGCAAACTTTTGCCATCACTAAGCAATCTCAGTAAAGGCCTTCATTCCTGATTTTGTTGAGACACTGAGGAGTCAAGTAAGACGCAGTTAGGATAGAAAGACTGAGAGATTGTTATTTTCAAACCCCTCTGTTCCTGGGTTTTGTGACATGAAAAAAGTGGAAACCTGATTACATCTACCATGTAACTAAGTCTATATAAATAGACAGATATAAAGAAAGGAAGTAGTGTAGAGCAGGAATTCCTTGGACACACCAGCAGAAGAGTAAAACCACGAGACATTATTATTTATAAAAGCTTTAGCCATTATAGCTGAAAAGATCCTTTGATATTTTTTAATTAATTTACTATACATCCAATTGTAGCCCCCTCCCCCCTCGCCTCCTGGTTCCATCCCCTTCCTTCTCCACCATCCTCCTTCCCTGTCCCTTACCCACCTACCCCAGCTCATTAAGTCTTATCAGGACCGAGCATGTCCTCTTTCCCTGAGTCCAGTGGAGGCAGCACTGACAGGGTGAGTGACCAGAAAGTCAGAGACAGCTTCTACTCCATTTACTAGGGAACCCATAGGAAGCCTGAGCTGCTGGTCAGCTACATCTGTGCAGGGGGCCTAGGCCCAGGCTATGCATAATCCTTGGTTGGTGCTTCAGTCTCCACAAGCCCCTCTAGGCCCTGGTTAGCTGGCTCTGTTAGTCTTCTTGTGGAGCTCCTGGGACCTTGAGGTCCTTCTTCTATCCTTCCCCCAACTTTTTCACCAGACTCCCTAAGCGTCACCCAATGTTTGGCTGTGAGGCTCAACATCTGTTTTGATATGCTGTTAGGTGGAACCTCTCAGAGGACAGCTGTTTGAGGCTCTTGTCTGTGAGCACAGCAGAATATAGGTAATAGTGTCGGGTTGGCTCTCCCCCATGGAGCGGGTCTCAGGTTGGGCCAGGAATTAGTTGGACATTCGCTCAATATCTGCTCTATCTTTATCCCTGCACATCTTGTAGACCAGGTAAATTTTTGGTCAAAGTTTTTGTAGGCTGTTTGGTGATCCCCTTTCTCCACTAGGAGTCCCATCTAGTTAGAGGGTGTCCTCTTCAGTCTCAGCTAGAGTCAGCCCTAAATTCTTCCAAAAGCTTACCCTGTCTTAGGTCTCCAGCTTCTCATAGAGATGCCTCTGCCCATCTCTTTTCTCTGTAGGTCCTCTGTCCTCCAACCTCCATTCTCGCCAGGGGCAAGTGATGAAGGAACAGGAACAGAGTTAATGACAGAGGCAGCCCTGCTCCCCTTACTAGGAAACTCCATGGAGACTGAGCTGCCAACCAGCTAAATCTGAGCAGGGGTTCTAGGTCCTTGCAAACCACTGTTTTACACCCACAGCTCATCTGAATTTGAACTTTCTGCTTCTAAATAAACCTACCAGTAATTATAAGCCTAAAAGGGCTGATATGGCCAATCTCGGTGGTCAAGCTGATGGGATGTAGAACCACTTTTAAAATCTGGCTCCGGGTACAGATTAAAGGGATTATGTTTCTTAAACAGACATTGGAAGACCCTTTCAGTGTTTGTGAAACCATTCCACGGGTAGGGATCCTGAGCTCTATAAAATAGAGAAAGTAGCTTGAATGCAAGCATTTACTGTTCTTTGCTTCCTGACTATAGAGGAGTTGTCTTAGCTGTCTCCTGCTTCTACTGTGACTTCTTTACTATGATAGACTGTAACTTGAACAGCAAACCAAATTGAACTTAGTCAAAGTTCCATTGCTGTGAAGAGATACCATAACCTTAGCAACTCCTATAAAGGGAAAGGAACAATTGGGGATGGCTTACAGTTTCAGAGGACTAGTCCACTACCATCATGGTGGGAAGCATGGCAGCATACAGGCAGACATTGTGCTGGAGCAGTAGCTGGAAACTTTGCATCTAGATCCAGATCTGAAGGTAGCAGCAAGAAAGACACTGGCCCTAGAAAGAGCTTTTGAAACCTGAAAGCACACCCCCAGTGACACACTTCCTCCAGCCAGGCCATATCTCCTAATAAGGACACTCCTTGGTGACCAAGTATTTACATCTCTGAGCCTATTCTTATTCAAACCACCGAACTTCCTTAAGTTGGTTTTGTCAGAGTACTTTATCTTAGCAACTGAAAAGACACTATGCAAAGAATCCATCTTTGCATTCAAACACCCCTTTGGATGAGTCTGAAATCTCACTTCTTGTTTACATGTTGACATCTAAGTTATCTGAAATATAAAATGCAGATAAGAAATAATAACTATTTATATGTCCTAGAAGTTCTTAGTGCAGTGTCGGGACGAGTGCTACATCTCCCTGTTGTCATAACAAATGCCTCCCATCAGAATCTCACCTTACATATCTCTGTATCCTGACTCTCTGATTTGAGTCTGGGTGATTTTTATTGTAAATATTATTGTTATCCAAGTAGATGCATTCAAGGCTGTTAGAAAGTTTCATTTCAAAGAGATATTTGACTGTAGATACTAAATGCATATTGATTTTACAGCAAAAAAAGAGTAAGTTTCAATGATAATACACTTTAGATAAAATTATTTACCTAAGTGCTACCAATACTGTATAACTGCCTGCTACCCTTTCAATCCCTTGAAAATAAGTCAAATGTTAAACTGGTGTCCTTTGCACTTATCTATTGAATACACAAGATTGAGAATGGAAAATGTCATTGTTTCTCATCTTAATTTAAAATAAAGTATAATTTTGACCTTCCTCTGGAGCCTCATCTCCGAGACAGATAATTCACATTAAATGAGGTCTCCAATAAAAACAAAGACCTCACTCCACTAAGAGACAGTAAATAAGGCCCTGCCTTCCTGCCCTTTGTTGCTCAGTTGCCTAAGACTGTGCCTAGTTGTACATTTTGAACTTTTCAGTGTTATACTAACCACGGTGGATTTGTTTAGATGTTGCTTTCCTTTGTAGCCCACCCTGCCACCTTGAATTCAGTTGTGTATATATTAAAAAGTCACATTGTAAAACATTTCAAATAGAAATATTTGAGAGGAAAACTCGTGATGAAGTTCCAGTTTGATCCTATGGATTCTAGGGATCGATCAAAGGTCTCAGGCTCTCACAGCAATCACCTTTCCCACTGAGCCGTCTTGCCAGCTTCTCAATTTCACTTGCATGTATTTTGTTCCCTCCTTTGTTGTAAGGGGGTGAATTTTTTAAAGGATGCAAGATTTTGGCTGGAAAGATGGCTGAGTGGTTAAAAGTGAACACTGCTCTTTCAGAGAACCAGAGTTCAGTTTTAGGACCACTTCAGAAAGGCTACAACCACCTGTAATTCAAGCTGCAGGGGACCTGACACCCTGATCTGACTTCCTCTGCATGAACCCACAAACAGACACATACACAAATAATTAAAAGGATAACATAAAATCTTTTTTAAAAAAGAATTGCAATACTTATATATGTCACTTTAAAATTTTTTATTATTTGAGAATTTCATGCATGCTTACAGTGCTTTTTGTTTAAATCAAAACCACTCCCTCTCTGTCCTCCACTCTAGCTCCTCTCCTGTCCCACCATGACTTTTCCTTCTCAACCTCATGTGTTCTTATTTTTAAGCTTGAGTTCATTTAGTACTGCGAGTATGTGCAGAGGACTGAGATCCACTCTTGAAGCTTGGGCATCCTCACCGGTGTTGCATCCATGGGAACACTGACAGTCCCTCACTCAGTAGTCATCAATAGTGTCTTAGAATAACAAGCTGTCCCCCTGCACACCTCCCTGTGATGGAATTTAGGCTGGCTTCTCTGGAGTTCATGTGTACATGATGCTGCTAGTTGTTCTAGCAACTATTGTTTTTCTTCATAATCTACTACCTCTGGCTTTTATAATCTTCCCACCCCTCTTTTACGCTGGTCCCTGAGGCGCTGGATAAGTGGCTGCGATTTAGATGTCAGTTTTAGGTATGAGTACACCACAGTCTGGTTTTTGTTCATTTGCTTTTAGAAAACAGTATTTGCCTGCATGAACTGAACTAATGGACTTTAATTCTCTGTGTGTTGATCAGTTGTGAGTTTAATTGCCACCTGTCTTAGTCAGTGTTCTATTGCTGTGAAGAGATACCATGACAATGGCAACTCTTCTAAAAGAGAACATTTATTTGAGACTTGCTTACAGTTTAGTCTCTTATCCTCAGGCAGGAAATTTGGGGGCAATCAGGTAGACATGGTGCTGGAGAAGTAACTAAGAGTTCTGCATCCATATCTTCGGGGAGAGAGAGAGACCCTGGGCTTGGAACGGACTTTTAGAAACCTCAAAGTCCACCCCCAGGAACACATTTCCTTCAACAAGGCCACACCTCCCAGTCTTTTTAAATGGTGCCACTACCTGGTGTTAAGTATTCAAATACATGAACCTATGGGGGCCATTCTCATTCAAACCATCACACTGTCTATTGCAAAAAGAAGATTCTGTGATTAGAGGACGTTGCATATATGAAAATATAAATTATATCTCTAAAAACTTGGCAAACTAAGGTACATTTTCTGTTTGTTCCAATTGTTTGCTTACACTAAATTTCTCAACTAGAGGTGTTTCAAGATAATTCAAATTTTCTATAAATCCTATTTCTTGATTACTTTGTGATTACCTGTTTCTCGAGTCATTTTCTTAGCATCCGCAGTATGCCTGGAAGTACTTGTTCAGTGCTAGAAAGCTGGAATTCTTTCTAGAATATCTATAGAAAGACAAATATTGTTACATTATTATTGAAATGCTATTTTAAGTACGATTATAACTTCCCTGATATAAGGTACACTTTGCTGTGAAATTATTAAAGGACGTTTTAGTATCTAAAATATTTTATAGCTTATTTTAATTTTACAGCTGTACTTCCATTGCAAATGCATGCTTGGAAAGTTTGAGGGTTTGTCTTAATACTGGAAGCTAGAAATTCTTCCATTGTTTTGCTCTGTTTTCAAAGGATTTATTTACTAGTGGACATATTATTTATCTAAAATTACACTGTATGTAAATTACGTAAAAATGACTGCTTCATGTGCCACTTCTTATTTGCATTTATGAAGCAGAAAACTACATCATACTTTGCTGTGTTTGGCTCCCAGCTGCAGAGCTCTGATCAGCAAACCTTTTAATCATGTCAGATTATGCCATCGTTTTGTGATACAGATGTACAGTCACTGGGGATTAGGGCTTGTTTTAAAATTGTTATTCAAACTGTCTGTGTGCAGTTACGGCAGCGCTGTCTGGAAATATTGCCAAATATGTTGGAATGTTCTAACATATTTCCCTACATAGATTTTTAGAATAAGAAATACAAACTAAAATGTGTATATCCATATAAGATATACTTAGTTGTTTCTGAGGTATACCCTCTAATTACCAGCACATTTTAAATAGGCACTTAAAAGAACAATCATTCAGTTTAATTTATACGTGGTTAAATTATTAGAAAAGAATGGCCATTAGCTTTCAATGATTTCTGAATAAACTCAATCTTATAAGGAAAACGTATCTTTGCTGTGTCAGAAAATATATTGGACTTTGAATATCTCATTACCCCTTCATGGCCCTAGTCCTTAATAGTTAATGCATACTTTGTAAAATAATTTAGATTTTACTTACATTTTCTTTACTATTTTGTGTTTGAGAGATTCCTGTTCCATTACATATATACCAATCTCATTGGGTTCTTAAATAAATGAATGATGCTGAATAAAAACAGAAGCAGCCAGGCTTCTTGCCTTGACCTAAGACACACTCTTAGGTGCAACAATTATATTTATGTGCAGGGTGAGGCTAAAGCTGGGATTTACCTGAAAGCACACATTTGCTTGTTTGTTTTTTTTTTTTCACCTCATTGTTTGGCTTCTCAATCACTATTGTCATTTCTCCAATGAACAATGTCTCCATGAGTGACCTGCTCATGAATTCTTATTTTAGAATCTGTTTCCTGAGAATGTGACCTAAGAAAATGTTAGACCTTTCACTTTCTTCTACCTGTTTTATAGCTCACTTTTCTTTTCTCATGATGCGAACCGTTATTCTTGGAGATTTCAATATGACTATTTTTTTTTCTGTTAGCCTGAATAATACCTCCTACGGACTTTTATTTTGCTACATATATCCAAGCAAACCTAGTGGGCTTCTGTGCAAAGATAGAATGTGTAGCTATGAGCCAGAACTTGGGAATTTTCCTTCCTCTTTCTCAGTTGGAGTTTTCTCTTTCATAGCTGTTCCTGATAACTGACTTCCAAATAAACGAGAGCTACATGAAGCAGCTAAAGAGCATAAAATGGTATAATAAAGTGCCAAATTATACAGTGCAAAAAAGACAAGAAAGCAAACACCATAATAAGATGCTAATTGTGCCACAAGCTTGGATTGAGTGACACTGATTAGAGAGCAAGTGCATCAAGGCCTCTTCACCCTGACACCCCCTCCTCCTCCCGTCCCTCCATCATCAAGCCATTGCTGTGAATGAGCACACTTTCTAAACAAAAGACTACAAAACTGAACCAATTTGGTCATAATTTGGGGGAATCTCAGGGCTTAGGAACATCTAGCTATCTGCTAGGTTGAACAGTCTTATTTTCTACAAATGCGCTCATATTTGCATGTTCTGATTAAGCACTAGATACTTAGCAGTATCTGTCTCTGCCTCTTGTGCTGTCACAAAACCAGAGGCTTATGGAATGCATGGCTATTCACCCTATGAGTCCTCTGAGCTTCACTCTGTTGTACTTGTTTCAGGCAGTAGGAGAAAAGTATTCAAATATATGTGCTTCTAGGAGCTTCCAGGCTCATTTAATTAGAATGCCCTCTAAAATACCCTTCTGGGTATGTCCAAAGGAATACACAAACTTTAGAAAGCTCCGAGAGATAAAAAGACAAACATGTTCTACTAGGACAAAAAACATACCTGACTTTACTAATTACTCATTTAAATTAGCCTTTCCATCTTGGCCAGCAATAGATACGTGTTCCAGCATGTGGAATATCTATCCTTGTTCCATATCATTAGACATAAAAATTCTCCTTTTCTATATAAAGAGTATAAATCCATGATATGAGCAGGACTTTAGGAGGGAATCTTTAAGCTAGTCAAGCGAACAGCTGGATCTAGTGTAATTAAGCTCTTCAAAACCATACTTTTATCTAGGGTTGAATGCTAGTTGCAGTGTGTTTTTATGTTATAATGTGTGATTCCCTAGAGAGCCATGCTAAACAGTGCCTTCTATGTAGTCCACTCCAGCCTACTTTATGCTCTTCAGTAGAGCCAAGCTTTATTAGGCAGGAATCAATACTTACATTGAGGTATTTAGTGCCAGAGAATGGCATTTCCTTGTAGACACTTTATTTTCTGTGATCTAATTGTGACTGAGGAGATGGTACCTGATATTGCTTACTCTGCAAGCCCTATGACAGATTTTACATCTCAAACACACTGCTATGCTTAGTTCTTAGGAAAGCAGTAGTGCTTTTTTAATAAATGTGGATTTACCAATAGAAACATAACCATGAAACAATGAAAGTTATAAACTTGTCTTCTAATATTCGTTATGTACTTTGTATGTATTTGTGTGTGTGTGACTGTGCGTGAAACATGTGTGATAACATCTACGTGTGATCACAGGACAGCTTGTCAGAGTCTGTTGATTCTTTTCTTCCACCATGTGGGTCCCAGAATCAAACTTAGCAGCAACTTCCCTTCCACAAGATGAGCCTCCTTTTCTACCTCTCACTTATTCAGAGTGCCATATTGTCACGCCAAAGGTAATAGAATCAAAGGGACTCCAGTTGTTTTTGCTGACACTGTAATCTTTTGTGGGAATAAAGGTAAGGAAAAGCCCCTTAAGCTATTATTGCTGGTATAATGAGTTTAGAAGAAACCTTAACTGGAATGTATATATGTTTAGATTATGTAAGATTATGTGAAACTTGTATATAATATATATGTATGTATATATGTATGTATGTATGCATACACTCTCACACACACACATATATATATACATATATATATATATATATAGTATCAGGATCATGGCCATCCTCACTCTTCCCCTCTTCAGTGTTGCCAATATTTGCATAGGTTTGAGGCCAGCCACTACTTAGCAGTGGCTGCATGCCTGAGGAACAGTGACTCTCTCTCTCCCAGCAGCTATAAACTGCCAGCGTCTCCTCAGTTCCCAAGGCCTCATCACCATCTCTGCTGGCATTTTACGTGGCTTAACCTTATGCAAATTACCATCTTTGACCTTTAACTGGTTATTTATTCCATATTTTTCATGGAAATGTTCACTTCAATATCATTTTTTATTGAATTATGTATTTCAATAACAGATTTACTGGGCTTGTAGTTGTTCCTTAGAATAGAATAATCTAATGATATTTTGTGATTATATCATTAATACTTCAGTGTTTCAAGATTTGTAGATGCATTTATTAATTTAATTTACAATTTGCTTTAGTTCTAAACATATATGGTTCATTTTACCAAGTAATGATGTCTTATATATGGTATATCTTGTTTTCCTAACAATTATCTCAAACTTAATTTCTTTTTTTACTTATTGAAATTATCTTCAAACAACATCGAAGCCTGTCTTAAAATTGCTTAGTCTTACTTTATTAGTCTAGCTCAGTTTTATTTTAATTAAAAATATAATGGGAATGAATAACAGAATTTTAAAAATCAGCTCTTCTGTAATCATTGCCTCTTAGCTGGAAAAAGAGCATATTATTAAAGTCTCTTTATAGAAAAAGCAAACCTTTTAAACGATAGATTTTTCTCTAGTATTTCAATCTGATCTGCTCCTGAAAATATGCTGGATACTTAAAAAAAAGAAAGAAAGTTGCATGGGTTGGGGACTTAGGTCAGGGGTAGAATCCTTGCCTAGCAAGTGCAAGGTCTGGGTTCAGTCCCCAGCTCTAGAAAAAAAAGTAGTAAAAGTCATTTTTTTTGTTTTTTTTTCAAGTTTTCATTTTATTTTATCTTTTTTTCAATGCAAGCTGTTTCTCATTCATTCAAAAACACCATTTTTTTCCAATTTGACTAAAATATATTCAAGTGTCTATTTATTTAATACACAGTTAATTATTGTTCACAACATAAGATATATCAAAGACAAACTACCTATTAACTAATAATTATTGAAGCACATGTGTCATATACTTTGTAATAATGCTAATCAGTGTATACATATAAGTTATATTTCAGCACTACAAAATAGGCTCTGTAAAGTAAATATGTAAATATAGAGTATTTTTAGCTGTCAGAGTATATTCAACTATCAACCTAATAAGCTATTCCTAATTTCTAAGAGCTATAAAAAGATGGAGGAGCTGCAGGCAGAGACTTAGGTACGGGATATCTTGAAGAAATAAGTGGCTGGTAAGTCTGAACAACAAATGTATTTGGGGGCTTTGCTACAAATATTCTGCTTTGAAGGACAATTTTGTATCACAGAGTTTGAAACAACTGCCTTTCTACTAACCCGGCAGTTTGTTCAAACAACTTTTAACTAACTGTTAGACCTATTGTTCAAGGATGCTAATGAAAGGGTCCAAATTGTCAAGGATGCTACTGGGAACAAATGTGCTCTTTGTCATTGTAGAATCAGGGCTTCTACACTCTTGGTGTTTCTGTTAGACTTCCATTATCTGCTTCAATTTGAAGAGTCAGATAAAGGTCAAGTTCTGTACCTCCTGAACTTTTGAAAAGAGGCTGGCATCTTTATGAATGAGGTCTAGAAAATGGCATGTTTTTGCAGACCCCATGTAAGACAGCCAAGAATCCAGCACCTGGGAAGTCCTGAGGCAGAGGCTTGAGTGTCTTGTTTTCACATCACACAATTGGCACTGGACAGATTGTCACCATTGCTCTAGCAAGTTGACCTCAGCAGTCCTGCCTACTAGCCAGCTCCCCTACTGTGCTTCTGGCAGGCTGATATGGCATGTTCCTGGCCAACTTCTACCTCTACTTCACACACACACACAAATATATCCACATAAGTATACCGTGTAATGATGTAATTCTGAGGTCTCCACTTTCCCCAATTAATGCTACCTGCACCTAGTATATTTCTTATTAGACAAATGATGAATGGGTGTCAAATATGTTGGTAAGATTTTTGTTTATTTGGTGGATATTTTATTACTGAATTGGGTTCTGTTAGAATAGATGATATTGAGTTAAAAGTGATATCTACAGAAAAGATCAAGCTTCTCAGATCAATATTTCTGTATTACCTATTCCCCATAATAACAAAGTTTTGAAAAAACTTAAGGTTTATTTCATAATTTTAAACACCAAAAATTCCCTTTGGAATCCATGCTTCTATGGATGAAAATGACTGTGTCTTCAGCATGGCAAACATCCTTCTTCTGTGAGGTTTTCAGCAATACATTTTCATAAGTTACATCATGACCAAAAGAGATTTGTGCTTTAACAATGTTGCCACTAGGATTGCTTTTCACAAAAAATTCTTACTATCTAGGTCATTGGAGGCCTTGACCAAAACCTGGTGTGACTTTGACTTTGCAGAGACTGCCATGTCCATTTAAGAGTGTCACTTTAGTTATCCCATTGGGGTCAAGATGCCCTACACTCCGAGGAACTGCTGAGTTTTGCTATTGACTCCAAGAACTTGCTATGTAACCTGCACTGCCCTTTTGATCTCCTGAAGATCACTGGGATTACAGTGCTGCACCAGCAGGCTGGCCTGACTTCTGTGTTTACTACAGCTTCCTTAGTTAGGCACAGTTCAGTGAGTGGGACTGACTATGAACACCTACAGCTGATAAACACCTTCAGCAAGTGGCCATGTACAAAATTAACTAAAAAAAAATCAGTAGCCCCCCTGTATACAAAAGACAAAAGGGCTGAGAAAGAAATTAGGGAAGCAACACCCTACACAATAGACACAAATGACATAAAGTACCTTGGTGTAACCCTAACTAAGCAAGTCAAAGATTGTATGAAAAAAATTTCAAGTCTCTGAAGAAAGAATTAGAAGAAGATATCAGAAGATGGAAAGATCTCCCATGCTCATGGCTTGGCAGGATTAACATAGTAAAACTGGCCATCTTACCCAAAGCAATCTAGAGATTCAATGCAATTCCCATCAAATTACCAACACAGTTTTTACAGACCTTGGAAGAAAAATTCTCAACCTCATAGAGAATAACAAGAAACTCAGAATTGGTAAAACAATCTTCTACAATAAAAGATCTTCTGGAGGTCTGATATTATATCTCCATTCCTGATAGTAAGGTATACTACAGAGCAACAGTAATAAAAACTGCATGGTACTGTCATAGAAACAGAATGGTGAATCAATGGAACCGAATAGAAGACCCAGAAATAACCCCACACACTTACGGACACCTGATCTTTGACAAAGATGCCAAAACCATACAATGGAAAAAAGATAGCATCTTCAACAAATGGTGCTGGTCTAACTGTATGTCTACATGTAGAAAAATGCAAATAGATCCATACTTATCACCTGCAAAAAACTAAAGTCCAAGTGGATCAAAGACCTCAACATAAAACCAAATACATTAAATCAGTTAGAAGAAAAAGTGGGGAAGACCCTAGAACTCATTGGTACAGGAGACAACTTCCAGAACAGAACACCAACAACACAGGCTCCAAGAGTAACAATCAATAAATGGGACTTCATGAAAATGAAAAGCTTCTGTAAAGCAAAGGACACCGTCATCAAAACAAAATGACTGCCTACAGATTGGGAAAGATTCTTCACCAACCCTTTTCCTGACAGAGGGCTAATATCCAGTACATGTAAAGAAATAAAGAAGCTGAACAGCAGCAAACCAAGTAATCTAATTAAAAAATGGGGGACAGAGCTAAACAGAGAATTCTCTGTAGAGAAATATCCAATGGCAGAGAAACACTTAAAGAAATACTCAACGTCATTAGCCATTAGGGGAATGCAAATCAATACAACCCTGAGATATCATCTTAAAATTATCAGAATGGCCAAGATCAAAAACTCAAGTGACAACACATGCTGGAGAGGTTGTGGAGAAAGGGGAACCCTCCTCCACTGCTGGTGGGAATGTAAACTTGTACAACCACTCTGGAACTCAATCTGGCGCTTTCTCAGACAACTAGGAATAGCATTTCCTCAAGATCTAGCCATACCACTCCTAGGAATATATCCAAAAGAAGCTCAAGTACACAATAAGGACATTTGCCCAACCATGTTTGTGGCTATTTGTAATAGCCAGAAGCTGGAAACAGCCCAGATGCTCCTTAACTTAAGAATGGATGCAGAAATTGTGGTACATCTACACAGTGAAATATTACCCAGCAATGAAAAATAAGGAAATCATGCAGGTAAATGGGGGGGGACCTAGAAAGGATCATCCTGAGTGAGCTATCCCAGAAGCAGAAAGACACACATGGTATATACTCACTCATATAGACATGTAATATAGGATAAACCTACTAAAATCTGTACACCTAAATAAACTAATCAAGAGAGAGGACCCTGACTAAAATGCTCAATCCCCATCCCAAAAGGCAAAGAGGAAGGACATCAGAAGAAGAAAACAGGAAACAAGCTAGAAACTTGCCACAGAGGGCCTCTGAAAGGCTCTGCCCTGAAGACTATCAAAGCAGGTGCTGAGATTTATGGCCAACTGTTGGGCAGCGTGCATGGAATCTTATGTAATAACTGGGAAATAGTAAGATCTGGAGAGGACAGGAACTCCACAAGGAGAGCAACTGAACCAAAAAATTTGATGCAGGGCTCTTCCCAGATTCTCATACTCCAACCAAGTACCATGCATGGAGATAACCTAGAACCCCTGCATAGATGTAGCCATGGCAGTTTAGTGTCCAAGTGGGTTCCATAGTAATGGGAAGAGGGACTGCCTCTGACATAATCTGATTGGCCTGTTCTTTGATCACCTCCCCCTAAGGGGGGAACAGCCTTACCAGGCCACAGAAGATGACAATGCAGCCACTCCTGATGAGATCTGATAGACTAAGATCAGAAGGAAGGAGAGGAGGACCTCCCTTCTCAGTGGACTTGGGGAGGGGTATGCGTGAAGAAGGGGGAGGGAGAGTGGGATTGGGAGGCGAGGAGGGAGGGGCTTATGGGTGAATACAAAGTGAATAAAGTATAATTAATAGAAAAAAGAAAAAAATGTTGAAATGCATACACACACATATATGATTTTCATTGTGTATATATGTCTGTCAGAACAGGAACACAGTTCTAGAATGAAGTCATATGAGGAGAATTTTAAGTGCTTGGGAGAAAACTTCAAGAAAACAAGATAAGAGTCTTGTTTCTACAAAACATGGAATTGTTCTTAGAATGTGTTTTTGTGCCCCTTTCAAGGGTAGTGGAGCATAGCTGGGGTTATTCATTACAACGGCCTATTTTTAACTTATTTATGTGCCACTATGGAAAACCATGTTTTCGCAGCATGCGGCTTTCCCACCACATGTGGCTGGTCACTTTATCCATGTGACTCCTCTTAACCCTCAGAGTATAAATTGTCTGATCCTCTGAGTAAAGATGGATATTGCATGGAAAAAAAGAAAGAAAGAAAGAAAGAAAGAAAGAAAGAAAGAAAGAAAGAAAAAAAATGTTATTTGTCCCCAGAAATGACCTTCCACATCTCCAGAGAGTGCTATTCACATTCATACTAGGACATTATTTTATATTTTATCTCAACTTGTCTAGTGTAAATTCACTTATTGTCTTCTTCCTGTAGCAAGAACATCCTTTTCTTTCATACATTAAAGTTTTCACTACTTGTTAAAAAGGCCTCACATTTGAGCTAGTATGAATGGTAATGTTTGTGAATTTGAAGATCATAGAAGGCAAATGTGTGGGTATGTAAGGAAACATAATAACCTGTAGTGGAGGCTGGCTGGAGAATGATGTTCTAGAAAGTGGAGAAGACATACTTGACCTTCTACTTCTTAAAACCATCTAGCTTGGAGGGACTAGATGTGTATGTGTGTCTCTGTGTGTATGCACATATAAAATTTAAAAAAGAATGGTTTTTATTTATTTATTGATGCAGATGTTAAAGTTTTATACCAAGAACATTTATGCTGTATATATGTGAGAACAAGTAAGAGGTTTAAAGCTTTAAGTTCATAGGTAGTACAAATAGTTTGTTTTATTCATAATTCGCTATGGAGGCCTACACTGAGAAGATGAAGAAATGCACATAACAGTTAGATATAAGATGTTGAATGGCACACATTCCTATCATAAATCAAATTTTATAAGAATTAGACATTTCTTATTATATTACTAAGAGAAAAAAAGTCAATTGTTTGTATTCTTAAAATCCACTTTCTGGCTTAAGATTTTGAAAAAAAAATGGGGGAGGAGCTTTATTGCATACAAACTTATCCAAAATGTGGGAGAGCTCTCAGCATCAACTCACACAGGTTTAGAGTTTACTTCATTGAGTGAGGCACATCCCTTTACTGACTGGGACACTGAGCTAAAGAGGAGATGTTTTTCTTTCTATTGTACAGAGACTCTAACCTAGTGTTTTCAAATATTTCTTCATTTCATTGATGAGGTATGAGGTAGCAAAAAGAAAATATTAAATTCCAGTTCTCAAAACAATAAGGCTGCAGAATCCTTCATTGTGAAGTATGTGCTAACTTTCAGAATCCACCAAGTAATGATAGAATGTTCCATTGGGTTTTCTGCTTCTTTGCCCTGTATAATCCATGAAGAATATCATTTTTATAAGCAAACACCATATAGGTATATTTACAATTGCATAAAGTATTTTAATTTCTCATCCTTTTAAAAAAACAAATTATAATTTAAATTCTTTTCATATAACATATTTTAGTCTTGTTGTTTCCCCTTCCCCAACTCCTCCGAGATTCTCATCCTCTTCTTCTCCACCAAACATTATTCTCGCTCTCCCTCTTTCTCTACACAATCTGAAACAAAAGCCAGTAAAACAAACAAATAAGAATATGAAGTCTCTTTTGTCTTGGCCAACCTCTCCTGGGATGAGGCCTGCCATGGAGTGTGGCTGATGTAGCCAGAGACACTTCATTCCATACCACTGGATAAACCTGATTTTCCCTTTCCCATTAAGCCTTAGCTGCAAAGAGGGTTGAGGCTTTGTGTCCACTTTCTCTTCTCAATGCTGAGATTTTGTCTGTGTTTAAGCCTGTGCAGGCCCTGTGCATACTGCCACAGTCTGTGTTAGTTCATATGTGTGTCAGTCCAGTGTGCGGAACCTCTGTTTCCTTGGAGTCAGACACTACTCAAACTCTTAAAATTTTTCTTCCTTGTACGTAGTCTGAGTTTTTAGGGGTTTGATAATTACATCTTGTTTAAGACTGAGTGATACAAACTCTCTCAATCTCTGCATCTTATGCAGTGGGGATGCCTTCTCTTAATTACCATTTGCTGCAAGATTTGAGATGAGGACTGAGTGATGAACTGATCTGTAATTGTAGAAATATCATTTGTGGTGGTTGGAATAGTTACAGCTCCCATAATCTGATGTTTTTGAAGGTTTGCCCCATTAGGAGTGACTATTAGGGCTGTTGGAAATGGTACGACTTTTTTGGAGGAAGTTTGTCCCTGAGAGGCTGAACTTTAGGATTCCCATGCTCAAGCTTTGCCTAGTGTGGTACTCAGCCCCCTTCTGCTGCCTGTGGCTCAAGAGGTAGAACACTCAGTTCCTTCTCCAATACCATGTCTGCCTGCAGGCTGCCAAGCTTCCCATCATGATGACAATGGACTAAAACCCTGAAACTGTAAGTCAGCCCCGGTTAAATATTTTTCTTTAGAAGAGTTCCCTTGGTCAACTTCTCTTGGTCAAGAGTTCCCTGTCACTTCACGGCAATAAAACCCCAACTGAGACATCATTAGCACTCATTTTATTTCTATGTTTCTTTAGCAGAATAATAATAGTAATATTTTCTTCTAGGCTCATGATTTATCAGTCTAAACTTCTTGGCCCCTTATGCAGTATCAGACATGAGCTCCATCTCTTAGAATGGACATTAAATCCATTTTTGTAAAAAAAAAATATTATTACCATAACATTTGTGTCACTACTGTACTTATTAAGGCCCTGTCACACTGTGACACTTCATAATTTTTTATTACTCTGAGTACCTGCAATTAATTTATATTTTTAATTATACTTTATTTACTTTGTATCCCCAATCCAGTTCCCTCCCTCCTCCCAGCCCAATCACGCCCTTCCTCCCCCTTCTCCACACACTCCCCTCCCCAAGTCCACTGGTAGGGGAGGGTTTCTTTTTCTTCCTTCTGATTCTGGTCTGTTAGGTCTCATCAGGAGTGGCTGCATTGTCTTCCTCTGTGTCCTGGTAACATTGCTTCCCCCTCAGGGTGAGCTGATCAAAGAGCAGGCCAATCAGTTCGTGTCAGACACAGTCCCTGTTCCTATTACAATGGAACCCACTTGGATACTAAACTGCCATGGGCTACATCTGTGCAGGGGTCTTAGGTTATCTCCATGCATAGTCCTTGGTTGGAATATCAGTCTCAGGAAAGACCCCTGTGGCCAGATTTTTTCTTCTGTTGCTCTCCTTGTGGAGTTCCTGTCCTCTCCAGATCTTACTGTTTAGCACTTTGTTCATAAGATTCCCTGCACTCTGCCCAAAGGTTGCCCATAAGTCTCAGCATCTACATTGATAGTCTACAAGGCAGAGCTTTTCAGAGGTCCTCTGTGTCAGGATCCTGACTCGTTCCCTCTTTTCTTCTTCTTCTGATGTCCATCCTCTTTGCCTTTCTGGATAGGAATTGAGCATTTTAGCAAGAGTCCTCCCTCTTGATTAGTTTCTTTAGGTGAACAGATTTTAGTAGGTTTATCCTATAATATATGTCTATATGAGTGAGTATATACCGTGTGTGTCTTTCTGCTTCTGGGAAAGCTCACTCAGGATGATCCTTTCCAGGTCCCACCATTTACCTGCAAATTTCATGATTTCCTTCTTTTTCATCGCTGAGTAATATTCCAATGTATAAATATACCACAATTTCTGTATCCATTCTTCAGTTGAGGAACATCTGGGCTGTTTCCAGCTTCTGGCTATTAAAATTAAAGCTGCTATAAACATGGTTGAGCAAATGTCCTTATTGTTTATTTGAGCCTCTTTTGGATATATGCCTAGGAGTGGTATAACTGGATCTTGAGGAAGCATTATTCCTTGTTGTCTGAGAAAGCGCCAGATTGCTTTCCAGAGTGGTTGTACAAGTTTACATTCCCACCAGCAGTGGAGGAGGGTTCCCCTTTCTCCACAACCTCTCCAGCATGTGTTGTCACTTGAGGTTTTGATCTTGGCCATTCTTATGGGTGTAAAGTGAAATCCCAGGGTCATTTTGATTTGCATTTTCCTGATGGCTAATGACATTGAGCATTTCTCTAAGTGTTTCTCTGCCATTCGATATTCCTCTACAGAGAATTCTCTGCTTAGCTCTGCCCCCCCATTTTTTAATTAAATTACTTGATTTGTTGCTTTTTAACTTATTTAGTTCTTTATATATTCTGGATATTAGCCCTCTGTCAGAAAAAGGGTTGGTGAAGATTCTTTCCCAATCTGCAAGTAGTTGTTTTGTTTTGAGGACAGTGTCCTTTGATTTACAGAAGCTTTTCAGTTTCATGAAGCCTCATTTATTGATTGTTGCTCTTAGTGCCTGTGCTGTTGGTGTTCTGTTCAAGAAGTTGTCTCCTGTACCAATGAGTTCCAGCGTCTTCCCCACTTCTCTTCTAACCAATTTAATGTGTCTGGTTTTATGTTGGGGTCTTTGATCCACTTGGACTTTAGATTTGTGCAGGGTGATAAGTATGGATCTATTTGCATTTTTCTACATGTAGACATACAGTTAGACCAGCACCATTTGTTGAAGATGCTGTCTTTTTTCCATTTTATGGTTCTGGCATCTTTGTCAAAGATCAGGTGTCCATAAGTGTGTAGGTTTATTTCTGGGTCTTCTATTTGGTTCCACTGATCCACCAGTCTGTTTCTTTGCCAGAGCACTTGCAATTTAATTCATAAGTGAATATATCATAACAAACTATATAGCTTATCATTATATATTACTTTTTTCATCTTTTTGAAAAATTTTTATTAATTACACTTTATTCATTATGTATCCCCCCATAAGCCCCTCCCTTCTCCCCTCCCCATCCCACCCTCTCTCCCCTTTCTGCATGCATACCACTCCCCAAGTCCACTGTTAGGGGAGTTTCTCCTCTCCTTTTTGATCTTAGTCTATCAGTTCACATCAAAAGTGGCTGCATTATCCCCTACTGTGGCCTGGTAAGGCTGCTCCCCCGCAGGGGGAGGTGATCAAAGAGCAGGCCAGTCAGATTATGTCAGAGGAAGTCCCTCTTCCCATTACTATGTAACCCACTTGGACACTGAACTGCATGGGCTACATCTGTGCAGGGGTTCTAGGTTATCTCCATGGTTGGAGTATGAGTCTCTGGGAAGTTCCCTGTGTTCAAATTTTCTTGTTCTGTTGCTCTCCTTGTGGAGACCCTGTCCTCTCCAGCTCTTACTATTTACCAGTTCTTACATAAAATTCCATTCACTCTGCCCAACAGTTGCCCATCAGGCTCAGCATCTGCTTTGATAGTCTGTAGGGCAGAGGCTTTCAGAGGCCCTCTGTTGTAGGTTCCTATTTGTTTCCTGTTTTCATCTTCTTGCTTTCAGAAGCCCTCTGTAGAAAGTTTCTAGGTTGTTTCCTGTTTTCTTCTTCTTCTGATGTCCATCCTCTTTGCCTTTCAGGGTGGGGATTGACCGTTTTAGTTAGGGTCCTCTCTCTTGCTTAGTTTCTTTAGATGCACAGATTTTAGTGGGTTTGTCCTATGTTGTATGTCTATATGAGTGAGTATATACCGTGTGTGTCTTTTTGCTTCTGGGATAGCTCACTCAGGATGATCCTTTCCAGGTCCCACCATTTACCTGCAAATTTCATGATTTCCTTATTTTTCATTGCTGAGTAATATTCCATTGTATAGATGTACCACAATTTCTGCAACCATTCTTCATTTGAGGGCATCTGGGTTGTTTCCAGCTTCTGGCTATTACAAATAAAGCTGCTACAAACATGGTTGAGCAAATGTCCTTTTTGTGTACTTGAGCCTCTTTTGGATAAATGCCCAGGAGTGGTATGGCTGGATCTTGGGGAAGTGCTATTCCTAGTTGTCTGAGAAAGAACCAGATTGATTTCCAGAGTGGATGTACCAGTTTACGTTCCCACCAGCAGTGGAGGAGGGTTCCCCTCTCTCCACAACCTCTCCAGCATGTGTTGTCACTTGAGTTTTTGATCTTGGCTATTCTGATGGGTGTAAGGTGAAATCTCAGGGTTGTTTTGATTTGCATTTCCCTAATTGCTAATGAGATTGAGCATTTAAGTGCTTCTCTGCCACTCGATATTCCTATACAGAGAATTCTCTGTTTAGCTCTGTTCCCCATTTTTTAAGTGGATTACTTGGTTTGCTGCTTTTCAGCTTCTTTAGTTCTTTATATATACTGGATATGAGTCCTGTGTCAGATAAAGGGTTGGTGAAGATTCTTTCCCAATCCGTAGGCAGTCGCTTTGTTTTGATGACAGTGTCCTTTGCCTTACAGAATCTTCTCAGTTTCATGAGGTCCCATTTATTGAGTGGTGCTCTTAGAGCCTGTGCTGTTGGTGTTCTGTTCAGGAAGTTTTCTCTTGTACCAATGAGCTCTAGGGTATTCCCCACTTTTTTTTTCTAGCCAATTTAATGTGTCTGATTTTATGTTGAGGTCTTTGATCCATTTGGACTTTAGTTTTGTGCAGGGTGATAAGTATGGATCTATTTGCATTTTTCTACATGTAGACCTCCAGTTGGACCAGCACCATTTGTTGAAGATGCTATCTTTTTTCCATTGTATGGTTTTGGCGCCTTTGTCAAATATCAGGTGTCCATAAGTGTGTGGGTTTATTTCTGGGTCCTCTGTTTGGCTCCATTGATCCACCATTCTGGTTCTATGTCAGTACCATGCAGTTTTTAAAACTGTTGTTCTATTGTACAACTTACGATCAGGGATGGAGATACCTCCAGAAGATCTTTTATTGTAGAGGATTGTTTTAGCAATTCTGGGTTTCTTGTTATTCCATATGAAGTTGAGAATTTTCCTTTCCAGGTCTGTAAAGAATTGTTTTGGTAATGTGATGGGAACTGCATTGAATCTGTAGATTGCTTTTGGTAAGATGGCCATTTTTACTATGTTAATCCTGCCAAGCCTTGAGCATGGAAGACCTTTCCATCTTCAGATATCTTCTTCTAATTTTTTCTTCAGAGACTTGAAAGTTTTTTCATACAAGTCTTTGACTTCCTTGGTTAGGGTTACTCTGAGGTACCTTATGTCATTTGTGTCTATTATGAAGGGTGTTGTTTCCCTAATTTCTTTCTCAGCCCTTTTGTCTTTTGTATACAGGATGGCTACTGATTTTTTTTTTTTGAGTTAATTTTTTATCCGGCCACTTTGCTGAAGGTGTTTATCAGCTGTAGGAGTTCCCTGGTAGAGTTTTTTGGGGTCACTCATGTATACTATCATACCATCTGCAAATAGTGATAATTTGACTTCTTCCTTTCCAATTTGTATCCCCTTGATCTCCTTCAACTGTCTTATTGCTTTAGCAAGGACTTCTAGAACTATGTTGAAGAGATATGGAGAGAGTGGGCAGCCTTGTCTTTTCCCTGATTTCAGTGGTATTGCTTTAAGTTTCTCTCCATTTAGTTTGATGTTGGCTATAGTTTTGCTGTATATCGCCTTTACTATGTTTAGATATGTGCCTTGTATCCTTGATCTCTCCAGTACTTTAAACATGAATGGATGTTGGATTTTGTCAAATGTTTTTCAGCATCTAGGGAGATTATTATGTGGTTTTTGTCTTTCAGTTTTTTAATATGGTGGATCACGTTGATAGATTTCTGTATATTGTATCACCCCTGCATACCTGGAATGAAGCCTACTTGGTCATGGTGGATGATATCTTTGATGTGTTCTTGTATTCAGTTTGCGAGTATTTTGTTGGGTATTTTTGCATCAATGTTCATAAGGGTGGCCTGAAGTACTCTTTTTGTGTTGGGTCTTTGTGAGGTTTAGGTACCAAGGTGACTGTGGCTTCAATGAGTTTGGTAATGTTGCTTCTGTTTCAATTTTGTGGAATAGTTTGAAGAGAAGTGGAGTTAGCTCTTTTTTGAATGTCTGGTAGAATTCTGCGCTGAAACCATCAGGTCCTGGGCTTTTTTTGAATGGGAGACTTTCCATGTCTGCTTCTATTTCCTTGGGGGATATATGACTATTTAATTTATTTATCTGGTCCTGATTTAGCTTTGGTAAGTGGAATCGATCAAGAAAATTGTCCATTTCATTTAGATTTTCAAATTTTGTGGCATTTAGTCTTTTGAAGTAAGTCCTAATGATTGTTTGGATTTCCTCAGTGTCTGTAGTTATGTCCCCCTTTTCATTTCTGATTTTGTTGATTTGGGTGGTGTCTCTCTGCCTTTAAGTTAGCTTGGCTAAGGGTTTGTCTATCTTGTTGATTGTCTCAAAGAACCAGAAATCAGCTGTAGGAGTTCCCTGGTAGAGTTTTTGGGGTCACTCATGTATACTATCATACCATCTGAAATAGTGATAATTTGACTTCTTCCTTTCCAATTTGTATCCCGTTGATCTCCTTCAACTGTCTTATTGCTCTAGCAAGGACTTCCAGTGGCTGTTAGATCCTTTGAATTTGATGTTGGCTGTGGTCATACGGTTGTGTTCTTGGTTGCTTTTTGTTTTACTGTAGTGGAGTGCTTGGTTTCATTGATTCTTTGAATTGTTTTATTTGTATCTAATTGATTGATTTCAGCCCTGAGTTTGATTATTTCCAGCTGTCTACTCCTTTTTGGTGTGTCTGCTTCTTCTTTTTCTAGGGTTTTTAAGTGAGCCATTAAGTTGCTTGAATGTGCTGTCTCAAATTTCTTCTTGAAGGCACTTAGTGCTATGAACTTTCCTCTTAGCAATGCCTTCATTGTGTCCCACAAGATTGGGTATGTTGTGTCTTTATTTTCATTGAGTTATAGGAAGATTTTAATTTCTTTCTTTATTTCTTCCCTGACCCAGCTGTCTTTTAGTAGCAAGTTGTTCAGTTTCCATGTATGTGTAGGCTTTTTGCTATTTCTGTTGTTACTGATGTCCATCTTTATTCCATGGTGATCAGACAAGATACAAGGGATTATTTCAATCTTCTTGTATCTGTTGAGGCTTGCTTTGTAACCAGCTATGTGGTGGTCTATTTTGGAGAAGGTTCCATGAGGTGCTGAGAAGAAGGTAAATTCTTTCGTGTTTGGGTGTAAGGTTCTGTAAATGTCTGTTAGGTCCATTTGATTCATGACCTCTGTTAGAGTTATTGTTTCTTTGTTTAATTTCTTTTTACATGACTTGTCCTTTGTTGAGATTGGGTTGTTGAAGTCTCCCACTATTAGTGTGTGGGGACCTATGTGTGGTTTAAGTTTCATCAATGTTTTTTTCACAAATGTGGGTGCCCTTGTATTTGGGGCATAGATGTTCATGATTGTGTTGTCTTCTTGGTGGAATTTTCACTTGATGAGTATGAAGTGTCCTTCCCATCTCTTTTGATTAATTTTGGTTGAAAGTCTATTTTATCAGATATTGGAATGGCTACTCCTGCTTGCTTCTTGCATCCATTTGCTTGGAAAGCCGTCTTCCATCCCTTTACCCTCAAGTAATGTCTATCTTTGTGACTTAGGTGTGTTTCTTG
The DNA here is from genome assembly GCF_030254825.1 of Meriones unguiculatus. Classification (NCBI taxonomy): domain Eukaryota; kingdom Metazoa; phylum Chordata; class Mammalia; order Rodentia; family Muridae; genus Meriones; species Meriones unguiculatus. The sequence continues at coordinate 15,655,608 of NC_083367.1, read as the reverse complement.
TATACAACAGGTTGCTGGGTTTTGTTTATGCATCCATTCTGTTAGTCTGTGTCTTTTTATTGGAGAATTAAGTCCATTGATATTGAGAGAGATTAATGACCAGTGGCTGTTAGATCCTTTGAATTTGATGTTGGCTGTGGTCATACGGTTGTGTGCTTGGTTGCTTTTTGTTTTACTGTAGTGGAGTTATTTATTTCCTGTGTTTTCTTGAATGTAGCTAGTTTTCTTGGGTTGTATTTTCCCTTCTAGTGTCTTCTGTAATGGTGGATTTGTTTGTAGGTATTGTTGAAATTTGTTTTTGTCATTGAATATCTTGTTTTCTCCGTCTATGAGAACTGAGAGTTTTGCTGGGTATAGTAGCCTGGGCTGACATCTGTGTTCTCTTAGTGTCTGCATGATATCCGTCCAGGCCCTTCTGGCTTTCATAGTCTCTGTTGAAAAGTCAGTTGTGATTCTAGTGGGTTTGCCATTATATGTTACTTGGCCTTTTTCTCTTGCAGCTTTTAGTATTTTTTCTTTGTTCTGTATACTTACTCTTTTGATTATTATGTGGCAGGAGGATTTTCTTTTCTGGCCTAATTTATTGGGTGTTCTATAAGCCTCTTGTATTCTTATTGGCCTCTCCTTTAAGTTGGGGAAATTTTCTTCAATGATTTTGTTGAAAATATTTTCTGGGCCTTGGTACATGGAATCTTCTTTTTCCTCTATTCCTATTATTCTTAGGTTTTGTCTTTTTATGTTGTCTTGAATTTCTTGGATGGTCTGTGTCAGGAATTTTTTAGATTTAACATTTTCTTTGACAGATACATATATTTCTTCCATTGTATCTTCTACACCTGAGATTCTTTCTTCCATTTCTTGTAGCCTATTGGTTATGCTTACCTCTGTAGTTCCTGCTTTCTTCCCTAAGTTCTTTCTCTCCACAAAAAGTTCTTTCTTCCATTTTTGTTTTATTTTTTTAATTTTTCCAATTCTATCTTCAGGTCTTGAGCTATTTTGTTGGTTTCCTTCATCTGTCTGACTTTATTTTCATGTTTTTCCGTCAATTCCTGCAGCTGTTTGTTTGAACAATCCACTGTTTCTTTTATTTCATTCAGTGATTTAAGCATTTCCTCTCTAAAGGCCACAGACTGTTTGGCTGCAGCTTCCTCTATTTCTTTTCGTATTTTATTTGTTTCCTCTGTTATCTTCTTCATGAGCATAGATGTTAGGTATCTCCTTGAATTTCAATTATGCTTGGGTGTCTAGGGCTATTTGCCCTTGGATAACTGGGTTCTGGAGAAGCCATATTGCTCTGGATTTTGTTGGTTGAACTTTTATGCTGTCCTCTATCCATTGGGCTATCTTAGTTGTTTGAAGTTAGTTTCTGGTTGTTCCTGGACTCTTGTAGTGGAGAGAATCCCTTTGGCAGGAAGATGGTTTTTCCTGAAGGAAACCTTCTCAGCTTTTTTGGGAATAGTCACTGGATGGCCGGTGTTTTTCAGGAGTTGCTACAGCTCACCTCAGGCATAGAGATCTGGGTGGTAACTGTGGTCCTGATTAGTCAAGAGGGCTATCCTTTCACCGGGAGAAGTCCTGGAGACAGCTGCCTTCCTTCTGGATTTCTTGCTGTAAATTTACTGATCACCTGCTATAACCTGTGTGTCCCGTGGTTTGGTCGGTTTTGTTAGGGATAACTGGTTTCCCCTGGGAGCAGTATCAGGGGGTTGACCTCAGGGTTCCCGGTCTTTTGTAGGTCTGAGGTTGGGGCTCTGTGCCCCAGAACTCAAGAGGTAATCTGTGGCGGGTGAGTACTGCTGTCCTGGTAACAGCAGGCTATCTGGGGCACAGCAGTTCCCTGGGTTGGGCCAGTCTGTGGGACCTTTTCCAGGGATATACTGGGTTGCCTAAGTTCGTCCCCTTTGCTTCGTTCCTTGTTCCTTGTGAGGGTATTTCCAGACAGTGACTCTAAGACTCTTGTGTCTTAGGGCACACAGTTCTGTCTGTAAGGAGTAGTTGGTACAAAGCAGGCCTCTGGGCTGGCGGAATGTGCGCCTTCCTGTTAGTCTTCGGGAGCTGGGTTCCCAATAACTCTGTGCTCCCTGTTTGGGCCCGGATCTGTGATGGCTGGGCGTACTCGCCTGTTTGCAATCTGTGGTCTGCTAGATTTTCCCCAGGCAAAGCCTAGGTGACCCCAGCAGCACGGTTTCTTTCTTCCCTGTGGGGCCCTCTCTGGACAGGGATTCCCAAACTCTTTTGCACTGGGGTGCGCAGCTTGTCTGTAGGGGTGAGCTGGGCGCGCAGCTCCCTGAGTGGCAGGAGCTCAGTTGTGATGGCAGCGGGTACCCGAGGTCCGAGAGGCCTTCCAGGGAAAGACTGGGTGACCCGTGACCAGAGTCGAAACTTTGCTTCCCAGTGGGGTTTTCTTGCAACTAGGACTCCCAATCTCAGGCACCCTTGTGCCCACCAATCAGCCTGGGAAAGTGATTGGGTCATGCAGGCTGCAGCTCCAGCCCGGAGACCCAAAGCCAAAGTTACCCGGGATTTCTTCCAGGTTCTGGCTGGGCAGCCGAGAGTGGACCCGACCGATTCCCACGCCGTGGGAGCCTCCCCTCACCTGGGAAACACGATCGCGGTAGTTTTAGGGCCCAGAGTTCAGTCTCCTGGTCGCTGCACGGAGAGTGCTGTCCCACTTCTCAGACACAGTGCTCTCCTGGCACCGCCATCTTGGCTCCCCCTCTACATAGTACTTTTCAATGTAAGTTCTTCCCAAAGAGAGCAATCTTATTCAATTTCATCACTTCAAATTACTATTGAAAACCTACTGTATTATAACACAGATAATATTATATATATTTTCATGTATAAGACTATATAAGAAAATATTCCAGTCTAGTTTGATTTTTTTTAACTTAAGAAATTAATTATGCTGAAAATTAAGAGCATTTACTGACTCCACCAAGTCTTATTTATATTAGAAACATCACTTTAGCATTGGGAAAATATAATCCTATTAAAGCAATATCCTTACCAAAGCTGTCAGACAAACTGTGCAGTGTGGATATGGATGACATATGGAAAATTGAAATGAAAAGGAATGAGTTCAACGTCCACTACAGGACAGTGATGACAAATGAAATTCGGTATTTCTTCTTCAAATGTGGTCCAATAATGTCACCAGTGGTTATTTACCATTTTTTTTCTCCTTTGAAAGAGTCCTTTTATCTCCTATCTTAAGTGGCACATATGAAGCCATAAGATGAAACATAGGTAGCAGCAAAGCAATTGATGTAAGAAAGGCAGGGTATCAAAGATGGATGTTTGGGACTATCCACTCTGATCAGGATGGGGTTAAGCAAGCTCTCAGGTAGTTATTCTGTGAATTTACCCAGAAAATTGCTTAATAAGGCTTCTTCAAATGAAACTATATTTTAAAGAAAATAACTGGTTCAAATGTCATTTCAAATTTATAAACCATATCTCCAGTATCATTTCACACATGAAAAATCAGTAATAGAATCATTTGGGGGATTATGCTTTCATACAGATTTTAACTTGGAATCTTTCTCTTGAACATTATTTATGGCAAAGTTGTATAAAACTATTCTTCTACGTTGGTTGCAGTGGAGCTCAGAAGGACGATATAATCTCTATTCCTTCCACACTATGCTTTTAATATTGTGTTTCCTTCTCTTAAGCTATTTAGGGAATTCATTAACTTAAGCCTTGGTTGCTTAATTAAACAACTGTGAAACAATGTGCACTGTTCTTCTCTACTTTGCAAACAAACCCACTTTGTTAAGTACCTGAGAATCCATAGTCATTACTTTGAAATTCCAGTTCCAGAAGAAGGCAAGCTTAAAACAGGAATGAAAAGTAAAGGGAGACATTTCCTGACAGAGGTTTACTCTATAGTATAATAGCAAATCCACTTAATGAAGAATGTTAAGTTCTGAAGCCAGCCTCAAGGTGTAAAGTCAATGAGTCCTGCCTAATGGTAATTTAGAGAAAATAAAATCTATATTGCATACCTTACAAAATTATGGTAAGTATAAAAATTAAGTATAAATAGCAAAAAGAAACAAAACTTTGCATGCATAGTGTGAGGGCACATTTGTGTATATATTTCCATGCACATGTGAAGGTCAAAAGTAGATGTGAGGTGTCTTCTTCATCACTGTCCATCGTATTCATTACACCACATCCTCTCATTGAACCCAGAGCTTGTCGATTCCAGCTGTTCCAGCTTGCCCGGGAGCTTCTATGTCACTGTTTCCGCAGTGGTGAAAATAAAGGCCATTGCTATGATGTTTGGCTTTTTGAAATGTGTTCTAGGGGTCTGGACTCTGGCTCTCATGTTTGTTTTAAAAAGCATTTTAACTATTGAGTGAACTTCCCAGCTCTAGTCCTATTTTTTTTAACTGCAAAATATCAGAAATCATTAATAGCAGCTCTGAGAATCATTTATTTGTTTTAAAAATTTTTGGTGCTGACAATTAAATCTGAAATCCTAATGATGTGCTATACTATTAAATTGCAACTTGACCCTGCTAATAATATTTAAATAATATTTATATAGTCAGCCTCTATGCTGACTTATAGTCTTTTATGACTTGAGATGATTTCCAATAATCTAACAGTTATGATAATAACAAGAGAGTTTTTCATTTAATAAACATTCAAACATGTGAGTCCTGGAAATTCCAGCTGTGGCACCTTGAAGTATAAGCACTGTACCATGCTCTAGCTGCAGCGTGGAATCAGAGGGCCTTAGGGTTCAGGTCTTAGCCCACTACTTCTTGATTATATAACACTGAGAAAGTTAATTTTAGTATTTAATGATGTAAGTTACTTTGGTAATATGTTTTAAAACAGAAATTTTTAGGTAGTTGTGGAATTTAATGATAGTAAAAAGATCTTTCACCATAGAATGAAAACTGCTGAGAGATTTTGAAATTTAAGCAACTTCTGTAGCATGTATTTCTCTGCCATTTCCTATTCATTCCTTCTCTTTCTTCTGCCTTCCTTTCTTTCATTTCCCCCTCCTTTCCCTGCTCTTTCCAGATAAATTTGTTTTATTTTTCAATACATTTGAAATTCAAGAAAGGAGAAAAGGAAATAAAATCTGGAAGGTGGAAGGTTGCTATGACTAGGGTAGAAACACCAAAAGCTACCATGTATAACTATAGTTCCTTGTTGGTGAAACAGCACAGTCCCTCCACATAACGCTGCTGTGAGGACCTGTGAAGCTGAATGTGAACCATTCTGACGGGTAGCAACAAGCCTGGGGTGGCAGGCAGCCTGTGCCATGCCTTCCTTAACCCTCATTACAAGCCCTTTCCTATTTAAGAAGACTAAGTATCATTGATAAGATATAAAGAACAGTACACATTCTCCGTTCCCAGATTGGCAAGATTTTCTACATGTTTATCAAACACAGCCCAGATATCAAATGCAGAATGTGGCCGCTGTCATGACCATTATATTTGGAAAGAAAAAAAAATGGTGGTTATGAAGACAGGAAAATGTTATTTAGTAGAAGTGAACAAAATTAGTTGCCTCATAACACATAACACTTAAAATTATGATACAGTTTCTTTAAGAGGTGATTTTATAAAACAAGATAGCTGTGGAACCCAGATTTTCATCAGCTATAGTAAGAGGTAAAAGTTCAACATCTAAAATTAATAAAGAGCAACACATTTAAGAGCAATGGAAGGCAAGACAAATGATGTGATGAAGGTGGCCCAGCTCTGCCTGGGAAGCCAGGTATGCGGCCAACAGTACTGGGATGAGAGGCAATGCCATTCTCCTAAAGAACACGATGGATTCATCTTTATTTAAACTCTCCTGAGTGCTTCATAGGGCATAATTGTGTCATGTTAGCATATAGCTAGCCCTAAGTCAATTTCTAAAACTAAGCTGACGTTGCCATTGCTTCAGTTTAGAAAAATTACTCCATAACTCCAACGCCTTTAAATTCTGAATAAATTAGAAGAAGCACACCTGCAAAAAATATTACTGAGCTACAAGAATATAAAATACATTCTACATAGCACTACCCATAGCAACAAAATTCTCACAAAACACACACACACAAACACCACGGAGAGAAAGAAAGAAAGAAAATTAAATGAACCAATAAAAGAAAAGGCCACATTTAAGCCATGGCTGATCAGCACCCAGAAGCATAGAACTTCAGTGGTTACCAGTGCTTTGTGGAAAGCATTTGAACTTGTTAAATGAGAATACTGACACTCTGTGTGGCCACTCTCCACACATACTAATATACTGTCAAATATTCATGGAATTAAAGTGAAGTTAAAAGTGAAGACAAAGCCAGGAGGTAGTGGCACACACCTTTAATCCCATCATGCAGGCAGCTGAGGCAGGTGATCTCTGTGAGTTTACAGAACAAAAAAAGTGGAGACCAAAACACTGGAGACAAGTCCCAGGAAAGTCAGTATCATCAAAAGAACATCAGTCTACCTCTGTGAAAACCTGGTTAGACAAACATGCCCTTGGCAACTTCCCTTAATTGTGAACTGCAGTCCTCCTTTCACATAGTCGTGGGACATGGACTGTTCAGTACTTAGTCTATGAGACTTCAGTCCAAGGAACCAAATGACAATGTTTCCTGGCTGGTTACGCCTCTCAGAGAGAGTTGCTGAGCTCAACAAACACAGTACAGAGGTCTGGCCCAGTTATGTTACAGCCATTCCTAACTTATACATAATAACCAGTTACAAGTACGTAACATACTTTACAATCATATTTCAGAGTCATTTGCTTGTTAACAAGTCTAATTTTTTTTGGGGGGGAATTGCTCCAACTTGTGAGTTACCATCCTAGTCCACTCACACTGTGCTGTACCACTACACATTAGCCTCCCTGGGTCACTTCCACCATTGAACACTCCTCAGTGAGAAGGCATGCTCACTAGTGTCCCGAGCAGTAGACAGATCACCCATTGACGTGTGAGCAAGCCAGAAGATGACAGGTGACCATTCTGTTTTGGCAAGTCCTGTCATCTCTGGCGCAACTTGTTTTTCCAGCATTCGCCTGTTATGTTGCATCCATGAATATTTGTCTTTTAAAAGTGTTGTCCAGTGACATACACATGCACATACATACACAAACTCACACACACATACATGCACATACACGCACATTCATACACATGAACACGCACACATGAACATGCATACACTCACACACATTTTCTATTAAAAGTACAATTGATGATTCTGTACGGTCTCATCCTGGTGGTTGTTTGAGGAAAGACATGGAAAGAAATATCCAGCAGGAGAAGCCAATTCTGAAAGAGGACAATGACAAGAGCCAGGTTTGAGCTGGGATACGTTCCTGCTCATAAGTATGCTGCTCATGTTAATGTCAGCGCTTAGGAAATTTCTATTATTTTCTCCCATAACATAAAAACATCTTTAAACAGAAATGCTGATCTTACCGTTTGTTAGAGGAGGGCTTTGCAGCCAGTCCTGAAGATACCTGATAAAACAGGATCAGATGAATGGGGAGGAGGTCCCCCCTATCAGTGGACTTGGAAAGGGGCATGGTGGAGATGAGGGAGGGAGGGAGGGAGGGAGGGAGGGAGGGACTGGGAGGGAATGAGGGATCGGGACACGGTTGGGATACAGAGTTAATAAAATTTAACTGATAAAAATAAAATAAAAAAAAGAAAAAAAAGGAATAATGAAAAAATAAAAAATAAAAAGAAAATATATTGAAAAAAGAATTCAAGATATCTTTTCTTAGAATGAAAGTGTGATCTCACACTTTACTTCCACACTTTGAATAAATCAGATTCCCTTCGAGGTTTTTGATAAACAAATACAGATTTGTGAATGTGGTGGAACAAGTCTGGTATGGTCAGTTGAGTTTTTGAACATGTGAACTGACTGGAAGTTACCTCCTACTTTTCCCCAAAATCTTGTCATTCTAGAATTGGAAAGTAAGCCCTATTAATTCACATGTGTTCCTTTTGGTCTTGTCTCAGTCGGCTACATGAAGTACCTCAAGGCATGGGCAAGGTTCTTTCTCATACAGTTGTTGGCAGGTCTATTCAGTTATGCCATTAAAGGATTTTTAAAAAATATCCACATGAAAAATCCTTACCTGTAAATATGAATGAATATGGGATCATCAGGGAAGTCCAGCTGGAAAATAAGCATTTCAATAACACTTTGAAAAGCAGTGCAATTGTGATGTCATATGCCTAGTCAATGCTTCTTCATATAAAAGAAACTTGAGAGCATTTTTCAGAAGTCTTTTTTTTTTCAGAAACAATATTAAATAAATGAATGTCAAGTGTTATCAGAAGAAAAGCATTTTTCTTGTAGTTATATGTGTCTCAAAAGGTAATATAGGACAGTCACTGTGGTGTATTATAATTAATATCTGCATCACAGGAATCACATTTAATAATACAATTATATGATAGTGGACATAGTAACACAGACCTTTATTAGCTTTTTAAAACTTTTTATTGATTCTTTGTGCACTCTAATTCCATTCATCTCCCCATCTCCTCATAGCCACCCTCCACCCTTTGCCAAACAAACAAACAAACAAACAAACAAACAAAAAATCCTCAGTGTGGAAGTTGTAGAAACTTTAGAGAAAAGAGATACAGTATTGGTAAGCAAGCACAGGTGTGTGTGCATGTACAAACACACACACACACACACACACACACACACACACACACGCATGAGCAAAGAAGAGAGAGAGAGATGGACAAAATGATCCTTCACTGTCAGAAACTTCCAATAATATTAATTTGTTATGTGGGTGGATTGTAAGAAATAAAACCATTTGGGAATCACACAGATGGTCTGCTGCAGACTATTCTCTTGATTCCTCTCTCCAGGTTGTGTGGCACGACCTTCTGCCACTGCATGCTGATTTTTAAGAACTGAGATTGTTGGGAACTTTTCTTTCTTTCTACCCAGCCACTGAATGGATTTGCTCATCTGTTTGATGTATCGGGGGACAGCAGGAACCTATTTTATGAAGGAGAAATGTTTACTTTACAGAACGTTGAAGTGACACTCCAGGACAACCTTTTCCCCATGGCTGCTGAGTGGAAAAACGCCGGTATTTGGAGTGTCAGTATAAGTCACAGCTGTTTGCTTCTTGAGCAGTGAAATTGTTTTTCTTTCTTGCTTCTCCACAATTTACCAAGTGTTGACTATCAAAATATGATAAAGAAGTCTTTGCCTGTGTTTTCCAAAAAAAGGGCTTTTTTTAAATGACAAAGTGCATTCTTGACCATAAACATGCTGTGCATCTCAGTAGAGTTAGCAATGGATTTATCAGACGGAGTAGTCACATAGCGTTCTGCTCAGTTCACGTGTCACATTGTTCCTGTGATAGTAATGATTTTTATACCCAACCCAGTGAATGGTAAAGAGCTCAGACAGACTAAAGAAGGTTAGTAACCATCTCTAGGGATCTCTGGTTTGTAGGGATCCTCTCAGTGAGAGGGAATAAGAGCTGGCAATGGAGAATACTGTCTGAGATATGCATAAACTTTTAAAAACTAGAAACTTTAGAAGTTATGGGAACTTTTAACTTCCTTCTATTACGCTGAGCATTGGTTTTAAGGATTTTATTTGTTACTTGGAAGACAGTTCTGGAGAGAAAGCCCATGTTTTACAAGTCCTTACATGAAAGTTTTTGATAGATATTTTGAATTTCTGCTTTACTCTGACTTGAAGAATTGAATTGAGCTTTTGAGACAGAGTCTCATACATCCTAGGGTAGAACCTATGCATTAGGTATTAATGAAATAGTTTGAACTACTGATCCTCTGGCTACCACCTCCCAAGTTCTGGGATATGTCACCATGCCAGGATGAAGAAATGAACTACTCTGTACTAGCATTTGGTGCTATACCCAATGACAAAACTCTGGCTGCAGTTGTTACAGATGTTAAAACAAACAACTGCACCTCTTGAATTATTCTGTTGTATTTGGTATAAAGACATACATTCTATACTCCTCATTTTGGCATGGCAATATTATTATTATAATTATTATTGTTATAATAAAATCTAGTTAGAGATTTGCTATGTAATACCTCTCACTTTGTATGTGTGTCTGTGACAACATGCAGCAGTTATCTGTGTTCAGTTGTGTCCATAGCCAGAAGATGATGTCAAGTATCCTTTAACACCCTCTGCTTATTATTTTGAGACAAGGTCTATTCCTGAACCCGGGCTCATATTTCTATATTGACTAAGTTGGAAGTTAGGAAGTCCTGGAAATACTTTTGTCTTTAGGCTCCTCAGAGCTGGAGTTACGGGTGTTCACTGATGTCTATCTTTTCACATGGGTGTGAGGATCCAAACTCCAGTCCTCATGATTGTGCAGCAAGCAGGGAGCTAATCCATTTCTCCAGCCATGGAGAATTTAATAGCATAATTATCTTGCATAAAATATTACACATTCTTGGCCCAAGCCACTAGAGTTATATATTTTAATAAACTAAATAAGTATAAAAAATACAAAGTGAGAGGTATTATATAGCAAATATGTAACTAGATACTATTATTATTATTAACAAACTAATAAGTACATGAATAATAGGTGATAAACAGATGATTGGATGGATGGATAGATAGATAGATAGATAGATAGATAGATAGATAGATAGATATACCCAGTTAATGATTGGGACTTGCAAAAAATGTTTTTGCAAATTTCATGTCTTCTGTGTCTCTCCTTCTGTTTACTCTGACTTGAAGAATTAAATTGAGCTTTTGAGGCAGGGTCTCATACATCCTAGGGTAGGACCTATGCATTATGTATTAAAGAAACAGTTTGAACTACTGATCCTCTGGCTACCACCTCTCAAGTTCTAGGATATGCCACCATGCCAGGATGAAGAAATGAACTACTCTGTACTAGCATTTGGTGCTATACCCAATGACAAAACTCTGGCTGCAGTTGTTACGGATGTTAAAACAAACATAACTAAATACTACCATTTTGTAGTTTAAATACTACCATTTTGTAGTTTAAATACTACCATTTTGTAGTTTAAATACTACCATTTTGTAGTTTAAATACTACCATTTTGTAGTTTATTGTCAGTGATATAGAGGTAATATGAAAAGTAATGGGTTGCATCATGGTATTTTTCTACCCTATCAATGCATCATTGTACTTTGTAGTTATTACTCCCCAACTACCTATGATACCCTCATGCAAGTTGTGGTTCCCTTCCTTCCAGCCTTAGTGTCATATAGTCTACATTCTTTTGTTCTGCTCTCCTCTGTCTAGTGTCTCGTCTCATGATCTATTTCCATGTTTTGTATAAACGTGTGTGCAAAAATTTAAATCTTGATTCTACATATGAAAACGATACAATATGTATATTTCTGAGCTGATTTTATTTCACTTAACATAGTAAACTCCAAATCCATCGATTTGCTTACAGGTGTTATCATTTTATTCATTTTTGTACCTAAATAAAATTCCACCTGAGATATGTTTAGTTTTTTATTTGTTAATTTATTGATTAATCTATGATGGTTTCCTAAGTTTTTGTGGTTCAGCTGTAAACGTGGCTGTGTGAGTATATCTGTGTTCTGCTGGCTTTGAATCCATTGGATATGCACAGGAATACTACAGCTGGCCTGAGTGGTTCTTATATCTTTAGTGTTCTAAGGAATGTCCACATTGACTTCCAAAGTGTTATCTCTGGTTTACATTTCCACGGCAGGAAACAAAGGAGAATCTTTTTCCACATCCCTTACAGCACTTTCTGCTTGCTATGTGATGCTAGGTTTTCTGGTTAGGATGAAGTAGGATCTTGATGTACTTTTAACTTGCATTAGCCTGATGGTAAAGATTATTTCTATCTATCTATCTATCTATCTATCTATCTATCTATCTATCTATCTATCACACTTTATTCACTTTGTATCCCCCCTGTAGCTCCCTCCTTCCTCCCTTTCCAATCCCTCCCTTTCTTCCCCCTCTGCACGCATGCCCCGCCCCAAGTCCACTGATAGGGGAGGTCTTCTTTTCCTTCTTTCTTATCCTAGTCTATTAGGTCTCATCAGGAGTGGCTGCATTGCCTCCCTCTGTGGCCAGGAAAGGCTGCTCTCCCCTCAGGGGGAGGTGATCAAAGAGGAGGCCAATCAGTTCATGTCAGAGGCAGTCCCTGTCCCCATTACTATGGAACCCACTTGGACACTGAACTGCCATGGGTTACACCTGTGCAGGGGTTCTAGGTTATCTCCATGCATGGTACTTGGTTGGGGTATCAGTCTCAGGAAAGACCCCTGTGCTCATATTTTTTGGTTTTGTTGCTCTCCTTGTGGAGTTCCTTTCCTCTCCAGATCTTACTATTTCCCACTTCTTTCATAAGATTCCCTGCACTCTGCCCAGGGGTTGGCTATAAGTCTCAGAATCTGCATTGATAGTCTGCAGGGCAGAGCCTTTCAGAGGCCCTCTGTGACAGGCTCCTAACTTGTTCCCTGTTTTCTCCTTCTGCTGTCCATCCTCTTTGCTTTTCTGGATGGGGATTGAGCATTTTAGCCAGAGTCCTCTCTCTAGATTAGTTTCTTTAGGCGTACAGATTTTAGTAGGTTTATCCTATATTATATGTTTATATGAGTGAATATATACATGGGTCAAATTCTATTTCTTCCCTGAAAACTTTCTGTTCAATTCTTTGTTTTGATTACATTTTTATTTTTTAATTAATTATACTTTTATTCATTGTGTATCCCAGCTGTAGCCCCCTCTCTCATTCCTTCTCAATCCCACCCTCCCTTCCTCATCTCCTCCCATGCCTCTCTCCAAGTCCACTGATAGATGAGGTCCTCCTCCCCCTCCATCTAACCCTAGCTTAACAGGTCTCATCAGTACTAGCTGCATTGTCCTCCTCTGTGGCCTGGTAAGGCTGTTCCCCATCAGAGGGAGGTGGTCAAAGAGCCAGCCACTGAATTCATGTCAGAGATAGTCCCTGTTCCCCTTACTAGGGACCCACTTGGAGACTGAGCTGCCATGGGCTACACCTGAGCAGAGGTTCTATGTTATATCAATGAATGGTCCTTGTTTGGAGTATCAGTCTCAGAAAAGACCCCTGTGTGAGATATTTTTGGCTCTGTTGCTCTCCTTGTGGAGCTTCTGTCCTCTCCAAGTCTCAGTTCTTTCACTCTCTTATTGACTGGATGATAGGAGTTTGGTGTTTAAATTTTGAAGTCCTGTATTCATTGTAAATATTAATCTCCTGTCAGATATGTATTTGACAAAGAATCTTCTCACATTCTGTAGGAGAATTCTTCATTCTTCTGTTTATTTCCCTTTCTGTGAAAATTTTTAGTTTTATTTAAACCTACTGTCCATTTTTTTTTTTTTTAATTTTCTGTGCTTCTGGAATCTTTTTCAAAAGCCATCGCCTCTCCCTCTACCATGAAGTGTTAACATGAATTTTGTTATTTTTATGTACTTTCACACCTTTTTTTTCACACAGGTTATTATGGTAGTCAGTTGTCACCAAGGTGCTGATGTGTGTCGTGTGTCTGGCATGTTGCATCAGGACTCCTCCTTCAACAATGCATCTTCAGTCTGGTTCCCTTAAGCAATTTTTCCTAAAGGGCTAAAGGACTAAGGTTAGTAATAGAAATATCACCTGGGGAATAGACCTAAGATAAAGGAAACTTTATAAGTAGGGCTTTAATTCCAGGTTCCTTTGTTTGTAAAAGCCTTTGACATCGTGTGTGATCTGGCACACCTCCCAAGGTTGGATAGCCAGATTGATGTTCGGCATACCCTGTAGCTGTTGAGACTTATATGGCATAAAAACAAATAAGAAGTTTCATATTTTAAGTATCGATTTACAGACATCTGCTTCTTAGTGAAATAAACTCTGCTGATTTTATTCCTGTTTTCATTCCTTCTAGTCTGCGTTAATGCAGTTTATCCTCAGATTATTTAGATGTAAGTCCACGTCAGAGGGAAACACCCACTTTTCTGTTTCCAGTCCACACAAACACTCTTAGTTTAATCTGTTATATTCACCATTTTTTTCCACAAATTGGAAAATTTGGCCTTTGAGTCAAACATGGAATAGTATGTATATTCTTTAAATAGTGTGCTGACCTTAAGGAAGGACCAGCAAGTCACAGCAAAGGTTGCTCAGAGATGTTAATTGGCATTCACCGAGAAGCCTAGAGAAGACAAAGATGGATCTTTGTTCTTAGTGCAGAGTACTTGGTTTGAACAGAATTTATAACCCTGAAGTCCTATATTATGGAAGGACATTCTTCTAATTTAAATTAAAAGTGTTCCCTTTGCAAGAGAAACACATGCTTGTTTAAAAACAAGGAAATTGTTTTTCTGGTCCAGTACTATAAATTGAACCTCGAAAGTCGGGTCTTATTTCTGATCAAAGACAAGACCAAATACACAAAAGTAGAGAGCATAAAAGAAGTTTTTATTGTATTCTGAAGTGATTTCCAATCTTTCACTATGAAGCCATTGTAAAAAATATATATATATATTATGTAATAAGAAAATTATCCATAGGTAAAAAAAATTAATTAAACAAAATTACTGAGATCCCTAAATTGGCAGGAAAATCTATGAAAGTCACTGAGATACTTGACCAAGCAGACTCGTTGTGACCACTCCCTAATACCCAGCCCACCTTGCACACCAACATGGAAGCATTTAAAAACCTAACTCTGTGCTTTTTGCACCCTTTTATAATTTTAATTCTTATGTTTTTAATCTTTTTATAGTCCTGATCCCAGACCCCTCCTTCCACTTCTGTTCTCACACTCTCCTTCCCCCATTCCATCTCTCCTTCTCAGAAAAAGGCGGGACAGAAGAGGTTCTAACCCACCCTGGCCCCTCAAGTCCTCTCCCACTGAGGCCAGATAAGGCAGCCCCGCTAGGCAGAAAGTATCCAAAGGCAGGCAACAGAGTCAGAGCTAGACCTTGCACCCCTTCTTGTAGTGTGGAGAAAAAGATACAAGTCCGTCAGCAAGGCTCTCCTAGTCACGTGGGTAAGACTTCACTTGGGATCCCTCTTCCTCCATCACCTTCCACAACACGCCATTCCATGTGCAAGGTTTTAAGCATCTCCTGAAGAGACTCTGCTTCTAAGTACCTTCTTGCTATTTCTACTGCTGGGATTCCCTTTCTTCTTTCCCTAGGAGCTAGCCATGTCACCGGCATGAGCTGTCACCTTCTCTGCAAAGCGTTAATCAGCATCTCCAATCAGAAGCTGTGGGTTTCCTCTGTCTTCCCACAGTAGGTGGGTGGAAATCTGTTCACAAGTCTGTCTTCTCACTTAGACTGTGAATTCCTCAAAAAGAAACACTTGATCATCGGTGTCTCTACATTGCCTTGTACTATCTGGCATTTATTGATTCCATTTCACATTCAGTGAATGAACGGTGTACCTGTTTTACTGTGATTTGAAATATTGCCACAGGTTTACAGTGTCTCTTTATGATGGAAATATTTTGACCACTCCCAAAGTTCAGAAAATAGATTAAATCGAGCTCCTAATTTTAGCTCGTCTGTATCAGGGTCCTTGAAATATCATTTTAAAGGACTCTATGCTTCACATTTTCAATCTGTGAAATAACAATATATCTTTGGAATATTGCTGTGACTCTTAAACTATAACGTATGTGAAGGTATTTTCAAAACATACATAAATGATTTTGTGTTTGACTTTGTTATATGGAACAAATATTTTACAAGTAATATTTTACTTATTCTTTAATAATGTGATATATTTATACAATATGTTTTTACCTTATCCAGAACATATTATTCATAAAATGGACATTACTTTAAGTGTAATAATTAAGAAATATCCATGTTCACTTAGTCTGGATTCCCCAAGTGATGGAGAAGATTTCATGGTTAATTTTATAGTACTTATTCAAGATTATTTTAAAGTCAACACTGATGCTATGCATTTAAAGAACACGTATCTCCACCTTGGAGTTAACAGGATGACTGTGTACTCTACCATTTCAAAGTAATTTAAGCATTAGTTTTGAGCCAGGTGTGATGGCACACACCTGTAATCCCAGGACCAAGGAGGCAGAATCAGGTGGATCTGTGTGTATTTGAGGCCAGCTTGGGCTGCGAAGTGAGTCCAGGACAGCCAAGTCTACACAGAAAAGCCTTGTCTCAAAAAAAAAAAAAAATCTAACAAACAAAAACAACTTTTTCTCATAAATAATGTGTGCTACGAGTTTTCCAGCTGTGGGTTGCTCAATACAAGTGGTCCCCATGGTAATAGTCAATGAATTTACTTCTCTATACTGTTTCTATTTCTCCCAAATAAGACATATTACCTATTTGCATTCTTTAAGAATTTTATATATTCACTTATATTTTGATAAACATTAGTGTATTTCCTAATAAAATAAATTCCTTTTGCAATGAGATGGAAAGAATTTTTTCCTTTTGTCATGGAGGACATGGAGCTAAGATTGGAAAGATTCGTGATCTGATATTAGTACTTGTCTGAAGCATTCTCAGACTTTTCTCGGGGAATGTTGTGAAAATTAATGTTACTGTCTTCTAGAAGTCATAGCAACTGCTCAGGTGGACTTAATGCTAACTGCTGTGAGATGTTAACCTGCATACTGAAAACAATTCCTGTGTTATCTTAGACACAGTTCAGGGTGCTCTCAGGGTGGACTGCCATCTTGCCTAGCTCTACCCTGCACTCCTTAAGAATAGCTTACTACACCCGTTGGCCATGTGCTATGGCCTGTTTAATGTTTTTAAAACTTAATTTTTAAAAACATAAAACAAAAGTTAGCTTAGAAATTACAAGGACAGTATCATCAACTCCATTATCTTTGTCCTATGTATTTTGCCTCACTGGAAGACCTTCAGACGGTAACAAACATGGAGTCTTTGTTTCCAATGACAATAGTTGCTTTCTCAAAGGAATAACCTGCAGCTGCTTTGCAGGTATCATTTTAATGTTTAAGTAGGAGTACAGGATAAAATAGCCATAAAATGTAATAAATACAAAGCCACTAACATTTTATTATTATTATCAAGTTACCACACTATACATAACTGTGAACTATGCCTTCCACCATAATTGAGTGCAGAGCATTTATTTATAGCGGTCTAACACAAACGTGTTAGGAATGCTTTGTCCTATGACATTACGCTGTCACTAAGCAATGGGAAGTCTTCAGTTTCACTGTAAAGTTATGGGATAAATATTGCACACGTATTCCTTTGTTGATCAAAATGTTAATGCAGTGCTGGCTGCATGTCGCATTCCTGGGGCCCACTAGTGCTTCAAACATTTTTATTGTCCAAGTTATATTTACCACGTAATTTCTAGAAGTAGGTCTAGCCTTCCAAGTGATTCACGAGTGCTAAGCAGTTTCTCTCTCTCTTACTCTGTCTCTTCTCTCTCTCTCTCCGTGTGTGTGTGTGTGTGTGTGTGTGTGTGTGTGTGTATGCATAGTGAGCAGGTGCCACACTGAATGTGTAGAAGTCATTGACGCAACTTCCGTTATCGAACCTTGCCTCCCCACCTATTTGAGACAGGGTATCTTTGCCGTTTGCTCTTTTGAATGCCAGGCTAACTGTCCCACTGGCTTCCAAAGATTCCCTGCCAATGTTCTTATGTCTGTCACTGCAGGAATACTATGACAACAGCTCTACACTCTTGAGCAAACCTTATATGGGTTTTGATGATTCTAACTCAGGGAGTCTTATGTCCATGGAAAGCACTTTACCTACTGTTCCATTTCCCTAGTCTAGTGGTATTTTCTTTCTTTTTTTCTTAATTATATTTTATTTACTTTGTATCTCCCCTCCAGTTCCCTCCCACCTCCCCTCCCAATCCCTCCCTCCTTCCCCTTCTCCACACACTTCCCTCCCCAAGTCCACTGGTAGGGGAGGCTTTCTTTTTCTTCCTTCTGATCCTAGTCTGTTAGGTCTCATCAGGAGTGGCTGCATTGTCTTCCTCTGTGGCCTAGTAAGGCTGCTCCCCCCTCAGGGGAGCTGATCAAAGGCTTATCAAAGAACAGGCCAATCAGTTCATGTCAGAAGCAGTCCCTGTGCCTATTACTATGGAACCCACTTGGACACTGAACTGCCATGGACTACATCTGTGCAGAGGTTCTAGGTCATCTCCATGCATGGTACTTGGTTGGAGTATGAGTCTCAGGAAAGACCCCTGTGCTCAAATTTTTTGGTTCTTTTGCTCTCCTTGTGGACCTCCTGTCCTTTCCAGATTTAACTATTATTTCCCACTCTTTTCTTAAGATTCCCTACATTCTGTCCAAAGTTTGGCCATAAATCTCAACATCTGCTTTGATAGTCTGTTACAAAACAAAGCCTTTTAAAATAGAAATAAGAATTTATTATTGGAAAAACTTGGTGTGTTAAGTTTTCATGATATCAAGACCCTCTGAGAAAGGAGCACATCTATAGATTTAACCACAATATTTAAATTGATCAATTCAATTTAAAATTGTATTTAAATTGAATCCTCTAACTTCAGTTGATAGGAAATTAAATGAAAGTTAAAGGATAGACAATCAGGTAGAGATAATGTATAAATTATATATTTTGAGCATTCAAGGAGTTTCTCGAGAATTAGTACAATTTGGTTGATCTTTTTCTGTTATTGGTGCTGTCAGTGGTGGTGGTGGTGGTCTGTTTTTGACTCGGGGTCTCAGTATACGACCCAGACTGATGGTGAACTCATGAGCATCTTGTCTTTTCCTTGGTATTAGAATTGAAAATGTGAACCACCAGGTCTGGCTTTTAGCTCATTTATTTTGCACCTCTAGAACATGTTCAGAATCTTCCCTTTGTAATTCCTGTCTTGGGAGACGACCTTTCATGATGCTTTCTTGAAGTACATAAAGTTTAAATAATAAGATATTTTCTCTACATAAGAAAAAACTATTCTATGTATATTAATCCAATTTTTTTTGTTTTGCCCCTCCTCCAACTATTCCTGTTTTGTGACATTTATCTTAAAGTAAGTGGATAAACAACTTCTAAGCAAATGGTCCTTGATAAAACAATTTGCTGATGTAGTTGACTCAAATGTTCATAAACAGGCATGGGCTCTGCTCTACAGAATCTGTTTCTCTGTAATATATGTCACTACATTCATAGAAATTGAGCCTTTGCTAATATGCTTGACTGATTGTGATGTTCATGTAGGAGGAGTCTAGCCATTTAGAAAACCCTCTGGCAAAGACACCACAAATTGCACAGGAAACAACACAGGAGGTGGTTTACTTGGCTCAGCAGCAGCAAGTCTGGGCAGAGACTGTTTACTTGGATCAGCATTGTAATATGGTAGCCAATACATCTGACTGATCATCATGGCCTCCACAAAG
The DNA here is from genome assembly GCF_030254825.1 of Meriones unguiculatus. NCBI lineage: Eukaryota > Metazoa > Chordata > Mammalia > Rodentia > Muridae > Meriones > Meriones unguiculatus. The sequence continues at coordinate 15,636,232 of NC_083367.1, read as the reverse complement.
ACAATTAGCTGATATTTCATAAGGCATAATGCCAGAAAATTTCAGGCCCTTTGGGAAAAAAAATGGTCTGGCCAATTAAAAATGAAATAAAGGACAGTAGAACTAAATGCCTACAGGTACATTTTTCTCTCTTTCAAGAACATGTAGTTTTCTATATTTGCATTTGCATAGTAGTGCAGAAAACAAAGGCTGCTAACTTAAGATTACATGTGTTTCTATTTTGGTAATACAAGAAAACTGGGCTACATTTTTCTTGCCAAATTTGTCTTTAGAGAGGAATTTTATTTTATGGCCAGAATAGCTTTTGGATTTAGGCATAGAAAAAGAAAGTTTTATTTCTAGTCACTGAGTGTGGAAACTCGTCTTTTAGAGTTTCGTTTGTTTGTTTTGTTTTTGTTGTTGTTGTTCCAATTGTGAATGTTTTAAGCATTTTGTTTATATTACTAATATTCCCAAAGAGGAGATAATATATAAAAATAAAGTATGATAGGTCTGGGATTCATTCCTGGCTCTTTTATTTGTTAGGAAATACTTGTTAAAATTAGCCTCATTAAAGTTTAGCCTCTTCATCTATAAGATGAGAGGAGGTTATGAAAGGATTATTATGTTACTCTTATGAAAAATCCAGTTTACTTCTGTTCTGCCTTTAAAATCCAGATGTCAAGCCAGGCACAGTGGCACATGCCTTTAATCCCAGCAAAAACAGGTGGACCTCTGTGAGTTCACGGACAGCCTGGTCTACAGAGAGAGTTAAAAGGGAACCACTGTTAGATGGGAGAAAGGAGAACAAGAAATAGCATTAAGATAGCAGAAAGAGGTTTACCTCATTATCAAAACACATTTCTCTCAACCTTAATATTTTAGACCTTATAACCCACATAACCCTTTTAGCATGATACAATAAAACCTGTGGAAATTTCTTTTTTAACTTCCTAAAGAAGATGTATTTTCCTGCTGAAATTTGATTAGTAATAGCCAATTCCCTTCTGAATTTTTTATCTTATTTTAATAAGTTCAATATTGATCATTTTCTCTTGAAGAGTACTGAAACCTTAAGGAATATTCATTTTGAGTTGACACCTATGAATTTAAAATACGTGGCTAGTGGGACTGTGAAACTTTGAAAGTCAAAATGTTTTGTCTGATTAAGAATAATTCATCAAAAGAGCAAATAAATAAAAAAAAACCCTCTGCTCTCTAATACTTGGTACTAAGCATTAATCTTAGTCCATTTTTTTCTGCTATAATTGAAGGTCACTGTCTAAGTAATTTATGAGCAATATGAATGTTTTAGTCTCATAGTTCTGGATCTAGAAAAGCCAAGATCAAATGTCCATAATTAAACTGACCTTCCTAATGTAGGAAAACAAAATGATCATGTGCAAAACATACTGGAAAGGTGTTGGAACCCTTTATAACTAACCTTTACACAGTGTAGACATAAGCTTGTCTATGAGAGTAGAACCCTGTGGCCTAACCCTTTCTTAGTACTGTTGTAAGGCAATTAAGTTTCAATGTGGTCTTTCAGGAAATATTCAAAGCTTATCACTCCTTTTAATGCCATCTGAAAAGCATTCTTTTCTCAACTTGAAAAATAAATGTACCAATAAAAGCCAATCAGCTTGGTGAAGAGCATTATTTGAGCATTTTAGGTCAACTGCTTAACACATCATTTCATGTGTATCCTTCTGAAATTTCCCCTACAATCTGTGTAGACATCCCACTGTATGGTATTATTGGCTAATGTACCAGGATCATTCAAAGTAGCTACTGCAGAGAATTCAAGAAAAAAGGATAAGGGTGTCTTAGTTAGTTTGCAGTGAGAACGTAAATTCGGTCCATGCAAATGGGAAGTGGACAGCTGGAGCTCTCATCAAGCCCGCATTAGTTTGTATTAGCATGCTGCAGGCTTCTCTGAGGTGCTTTACCCTTGCTGTGTTATGGTGTGTCCACAGTGCCTTCAGAAACATAAAGCCTGAGGCTTCTCACCTTCTATTTGATTTGTCTATATTTTAATGGCATATTGATGATAATAATTATATGCACATATGTATGTATGTGGTAATTAACTTACGCTCATTACTTATGTATAACATACAAATATATTTTCCTGTAAACCAATTGCAAAAGCATGGGCAATATTTATTTAGCTAAATTATGAAAGAGGTTAGCTGAGACTTATCTCTGTATTTTGTAGATGCATTTTATTATTTATTTATGTGTGTATGTGTGTGTTTGCATGTGTTCACACATTCAGGTGCCCTCAGTAGCCTGAAGAGAGTGTTGGAGCCCACAGAAGTGGGAGTTGCAAAAGAGCGTAAGGCACATGACAGTGTTTGGAACCAAACTTGGTGCACTGGAAGAGCAGAAAATGCTCATAACCCCCAGACAACATTCTAGTCCTTCCTCATAATTTTCTGTTTTCTTCTACAAAGAGAAATATCTTTTCCACAGAGTCTCTGTGATCTTATGATCCATATCCTACAATACTTCTGAGATATTTCTCTGAAAATTATTGTGAGTAGTATTTATTTGAGTGTGTGTGTGTGTGTGTGTGTGTGTGTGTCAGTGTCCCTGGTATATGTGCATGTGTATGAGGGTTTGCCTGTGTGTATGCACATATATGTGAGAGTGAGTACACATGCATATGGTGTTTTGGCACATTTCTTAGTGGACCCAGGCTTTGCCAATGTCACCTATTCAAGCTAGTCACCTTGCTCTGGACATCCCTTTCTTAGCCTTCTGAGTGCTGTGACAACAGTCTCTACCACACACACAACATGCTGGCCTTTATGTGGGTTTAGGGGATCAGGGCACTAGGACTCACGCTTGAACAGCAAGTGCTTAATCCATTGAGTCATTTCACATTCTGCATTGCAAAATTAAAAAAAAATGTTCTATGTTATTCAGTCTATATGTTTTTATTAATTTTATAAGGATTAGTTGGGGGTTCAAAATGGTGGTTTAAAAATAATTGGAGCATCAGAGGTGCATCTACATGGTGAGAAAACGGATTTAGAGCTAGAAACACATGAATGTGATTATAGATGTCATATCAAAGACTCAACTTTTATTTTTCTCTTGCACTGTAAGTTTAGTCAATGAGATTTCAGTTCCTTCTGGGGGAACACAGTATTTTTGCTCTATGTGTAGGGGTGGATTCTTATTGTCCACTTTGTAGACCTGATGTATCTAAAAAGAAGAGTGCCACAAACCAACAGTGTGCCACAGTGATGCTCTTCGGTTTTTAAGGTATCATACTCAGAAAGTATCTTTTAGATTTCACATTGCAGTGAGTTCTCCAGACAAACACGACTGATAACATGTGGACAAGTATGTAAGTAGCTACATGATAGATGTATAGATGATAGATATGTAGATAAATAGATAGATGATAAATAGATGGCACATATAGATTATATATAGAAAATGATAAATAGGTTACATGATTGATGATAGATAGATGATGATAGATGAACAGAGAGATAGATGGATGATAGATAGATAGATAGATAGATAGATAGATAGATAGATAGTGTCTTAGGATTTTCTTATTATGAAGAGACACTATGACCAAGACAGCACTTATAAAGGACAACAGTTAATTGTGGTTGGCTTATAGCTGCAGAGGTTTAGTCCATTATCATCATCATGGTAGAAAGTGTGACAGGTTCAGGAAGACTTGGTGCTGGAGAACCAGAGAGTTTTACATTTTGATCCACAGGCAACAGAAAGGGACTGTTTTTTGCAGGCAGCCAGTAAGAGTCTAATATCTGCACTGTGTGGAGCCTGAGCATAGGAGACCTCAAATCCCACCCCCACAGTGACCAACTTCCTTCAACAAGGCCCCATCTAAGAGTGTTAACCTCTACGGGCTAAGCATTCAAACACATGAGTTTATTGGGCCAAACCTATTCAAACCACCAAAGATAGAAAGATGATAGATGATAGATAGATAGATAGATAGATAGATAGATGATAGATAGACAGATATATATGATAGATAGCTTAATTATAGATAGTGATATATTATTAATGTTACATAGATGATAATAGGTAAAGAATAAATGATAGATAGATGAATGATAGATGATAGATATAGATAATATACAGATTGTTATAGATAATATAACTTAATGAATATTTTGTGTGGTAGCATATCTGAATTGAAAAATGGGCTGCATGCTTGGATCTAGAGACCTAGTAGAGCTGATGCTGCAAATCATTTCTGAAGGCTCCCATGTTGAGGATCTCTCTCATTTTGTTTTATTTACTTATTTTATATTTATTTTTATATTTATTTATTTTTATTTTTATATTTATTATTTTTATATTTATTTATTTATATATTTATTTCATTTTTTAAGAATTTTATGGGAGTGCTATATTTACTATTTACGTAGTTTCTGCATTCTTATTCATCAAACTTCTCCTGTGGAACCCACTATTCCTCAAATTCATGGCATATTTTTAATTATTATTTTTCACACACATTTGAATACATACATTCGACCTGCTTTCTCTTCTGCATATGTGTTTAGTGCTGACCACTTGGATTAGCTGACTGATTTGGAAGCAATAGACCATTGATGTATGCTAAAAATGAGTGGTGTCTCTTGCTCAAAGAAGTCAGTCTTCCAGGGTATTCAGGTTTTCACCCTAGTTAGAAGAAGCTTGCCATGCTCTGGACTGTGGACTCCTTTTCCCCACATTCACTGACTTTACTGTGAGTCCAATAAAATAAGACCATATTTCTAGAAGTTTGATTAAAAATTTTAATCATTTTAATGGAATATAGCAGAATACCATTCCAAAAATTAGGAAGGACAAATTATCAAAGTAGCATTATTTGAAGTAAAATGTGAGAAGATATGAGAGGCCATAAATAATTCTATTCATATGTAGTAATCAAAATTACAGAGGTACACTATGATGGAGGCTTCAGTGGAATTGAGGCTCAGGAAAAAACATAAAATTTGGTTCATATTTGCTTCATGTCAAAAAAAAAGTTTCAGCAGCAAATTTACAGTGACATCAGGAACTTTCAATTTTAATAATTATGATTATAAATTAAAAAATAATTTTGGAATATTTAATGTTCAAAATTTCTCCACAAACCAGGATATATAGCTCTTATTAATTTCTGTCTTGATTAATATGGAAAGTTATGCACTACCTATAAAAGCCCTAGGAAAAGACATAGAGAGGATGGGAACATCACAAGGACCAAATATATCTGGGCACAGGGGTCTTTTCTGAGACTGATTTTCCAACAAAGGACCATGCATGGATATAACCTAGAACCCCTGTTCAGACATAGCCCATGGCAGCTCAGCATCTAAGTGGGTTTACCTAGTAAGGGGAACAGGGACTGTCTCTGACATGAACTCAGTGACTGGCTCTTTGACCTCCCCTCCCCACCTAGGGAGGAGCAGCCTTGCTAGGCCACAAAGAAGGACATTGCAGCCAGTCCTGATGAGACCTGATAAGCTAGGGTCAGATGGAAGCGGAGGAGGACCTTCCCTATCAGTGGACTTAGATAGGGGCAAGGAAGAGATGAGGGAGGGAGAGTCTGATTGGGAGGGAATGAGGAAGAGGACTACAGCTGGGATACAAAGTTAATAAACTGTAATTAATATAAAAATTATTTTAAAAGCCCTAGGGATCTTGAGTAAATAAGTAAATAAAAACCCTGTAGGAATCTTGATAATTTAGGGCTCAGAACCTTCATGAATTAAAAAATAAAACTAAATGACAAACTCAATATTTCAATTTTGAAGAAACAAATTTCCATGAAGGATAATTTGTCAGGAAAACTATATAGAAAATGCTACCCTCAAAGATTTAGAAGCAATAAACCAGTTTGAAAGACATGATAAGTAATGTTGAAACTAAGAAACATAGTAATTTAAAAAGAAGAAAATAAGGAAGGCATATTTGAATAAATAGATCAAAGATTAACAATATCATTATTAAATTGAAATATTCACTGATATCTGCACTACTAGATAAAGCTAAAGAGAGAATGCATAGCTAAAAGATAAATTTGAGGAAATTATATAAGGAACAGCAACAATGAAGGGCAGAAAATGGATAACTTAAAAATTGTTACAGATTAAATAAGAGAAGTAATTGAATAATAATAAAAATTACTGTATAATAAGAAATGATACCAGCCAGAAATTTGTATATTGAGATTAAACACCTAGAAATTTTCAGAATTTAAGGTAAATCTTAAAACACATGGCTTTTTTGAGACAGGTAAATATGAATAAATCCAGATATAGACACAATGAACTGAAATATGAAATGCAAAGATAAAGAGGTGTTATTAAGAGCAATTATACCACTGCTGAAAGTTAATGCCAATTAAAATAAGTGTTCTCTCCTATTGTTTCCAAAGAGTCTGAAGGTAATGGAAACACATCTAAAAGTCCTAAAGAAAAATCAAAGAAAAAGTCAATCTTAAATTCTAAGCCCTATTAAACTGTCAAGGAAATGGAGGTAAAATGATGGTATTTGCAGAGATATATTAAGACTGTGACAGAGGGAAAAATCAGGGAGAACAAACTAAATAGACAAGTCAGCAATTAGCAGAAATAATCACGGGCAATAGGAAAAATGGCTGAATATAAAGCAATAGCCAGTGGATTCTTGATGATACTAGGTTACGAGTTACCACAGAGCACACCACCTTTCTCCTAGTAAATAACGTCCATTACTCAAATATTTAAAAAAAATGTTAGTAGTCATCCCTAATGGAAACATAATATGATGATAACTTTCCTATACTGATGTTGTGAGTGGAAACATAATAATATTCAGAAAATTAATACCTAATGGAAGAATAAACAAAGCTGACCCTCACTCATTCCATTTAAAATTATACCCCCTGTGTGAATTTTGAGCACGTGGTTAAGAAGCAACATTTCAAGGTGTTTATTGCTTTGTTCTAAGAAGTTAAGACAAACAGAGAGGAAGGACGTGGACAAACTTAATATCCATCAGCACAAGAGAATCAGAGCTAAACTAAGTTGAATCTATTAAAACTGCACATGACTCAGTTGCAAGGCTGTGCCAGTCAGGAGGAAACCAGTTATGGGCAGATTCTGCCAGGATGGTAAGTCACACGTACATTTCAAACACAAACAAGGACAGCATTGTGTCTATGGGTCTGTATAAGTATGTGGAAATTCATAATAATGGATGGGGACAGTGAAAACAATTTCAAAAAAGGAAAGGAAAAGGCTGTTTTATTATATCTAAAATGTGCCCATTCCTCTAAAAAAGCATTTGAAAGAACAATGACAAAAAACATTTTGAACCATAAAATAAAGATGAGATTATGTATGAATAGTAAAGGCACCTGCTTATTTTCTTCTAAACTTATCCTTGTTTTGGAATATTACCTGATTTATTCAAATCAAACATGTAAACTAAATAAATGTATTACAAATTAAATTAATGTTCATGGGTAGAGATATTAAATGAAATGATGATAATTGCACCTGTCTTCAATTTTACAGGAATTTCCTCAGTTAGGAACTTTGCTATCATACTTTCATCATGGCATTTTTCTTTATGTTAGTCTACAGACAAGCGGAGAATTCAAGAATAAGAAATTCATTGAGACATTTAACTGTCACTTTTTCTTTATAATGGATAGTTCCTTATACAGGCAACAGCAAGCCGGCACCTTCTTTTTTTTTTTTTTTTTTTTCAATGCAGTTTATTCAGGAACATTGAACAATCCTCGGACCCCGGGGAAAGCCAGCCCACAGCTTAAATAGCCTCTGGGTAGCCAACCCAGGCGTGCCACGGGAGCAATGCAGATAGGTCCACATACATGGAAGCAAGCCAGATCCTCGGCCTTAGCCAAATGTGGAGTTGTTCGTGACAGAGAGCACTCACCATCGGGAAGGTGGAAGGCAGAAACCAGCTCCATCTTTAAGGCATAGCATTCCGCAGCTCTCTACAGTTCCCCCTTTTTGTTTTAGACGCATCAGGCAAGAGTAGAGGTCTGATCTCTGATATTAGAAATAAATTGGGACTTTGTACAGATGTTCATTTAGGTGTCATCCACCCAAAGAGCATCAGACCCGTCCGATACCTTTTTCTCAGAGGCGGGACCTGGGGCATCAACCCGCATGCAATCAGACATGCTCTTCTCTGGGTCCAAAGCGGCTGACCCTGAGTGCAGTGCTTAGCCTCGCATCCTGAGCGTAACATTTTAGCTTTTTATGGTATCCAATCATGCTTGGGGAGAATGTCCTGCTTCAATGGCTGTAAAGGCCTGAATGATCATGGCTGCATCACACTGTTGTGAGACTCTAATCTTGCATATATACCACAGGCAAACCAAGGAGACCAACACCAGAAGGCCTGCTAACACTCCCATGCCCGCCCATTCCTTCAGATGATTCCTGGCTGCAGCAATCCATGTTGATAATCCTGTGGCTAGTCCTGCGTCCACTCCGGTAGAATTTACTGTGACAATGGCCACTCTCAGCTGCTCCATCGTAGTATCGAATTCTCCAGTCCAATTACCTAAAATATAGCTCGACAATTGTTTAGACAGATTTGCAGCACAGGAAAAATTCTCATGTTGTATGCTAGTGACACAAAGTCCAGCATACTTTCATTGACAGCCAGGTTGAGCGATTTGCCATAGGGTATCAATTTGCTCCTGCAAGAGGTCAATCCTCTGATTGAACACCATCAAGCTTCCTTTTAGTTGAGCATTAATTCCTTTATGTACAACTAAGGCATGAGCTACATTGGCTAAATGATTATTCAGGGTCTGAGCAGTCTGCCCAGTATGACTCATGGCTAATGCCCTGGTGGTAGCTCCAACAGCCGTCAATGAGATGGTAGTAACAATGGTGGCTGTAGTTCCAAGATCCCTTTTCTGTCTGAAGAGAGTCATAGCGTGAGGGGCATCAATGGGCACAGGCACCCAGTGAGGCATGCGAGTAACCAGGGCATACCTAAATTTACTAGCATTCCAGCATTGGGCAAAAAAGCAAGTATCATTACCACAATTACTTGGCTCTATCTGGCTAATAATGAATAAAAATGGGGGATATAGACAAACAGGTGTGGGCTTATAGAAAATATTATGAGAAGCCTTAACCCCTTGTTGGAACATCCTGCATCAGTTCTAGAACTAGCAGTGGTGGTGTCCGAGGTCTGAGTAGGTTCAGGAGACCATTGCCCCCAGGGGCGAGACGGCCGGCACCTTCTTTACCCCAGAAATTATCCTTATATAGGAAGAAGGACATGTTACTTTATTTTTCCTAAGCCTGTTTGTATACAGCTGGCTGTAATATAAAATGCATTTAGAAGTTTTTGATGATGTATATTTGTTTTGTATGCACATGAGTGAAAGTGCTGCTGGTGCATAAAAACACAGGGTAGCCTGGAGCTGGATGTCACTTGCTGGTGAGCCTCCTGATGTGGGCGCTGGGGACTGAACAAGAGCAGCATATGCTCTTAACCTCTGTCCCACCCATCCCTACAAGTGCAGATTTGGGGTATTAAAAGGCTTTCTTTGCTTTTAAACCCCTGGCAAATTTCTCAAGGTGCTCATGAGAAAGTTTTATATACTTCCCAGACTCTATTGCAACTACTGAGGAGCCAGGGCTTCTGATAAATTCCTTTTCTGCTAAAGGGTAACAGAAATCTGGTTTTGCTATTAGTAAGCCAAGGAACTGGCAAATATTGCCACAGAATACTTTTCTCAAGTTTTTGAAACTCCCTAGAAACTTTCATGCCTCCCCCTCAACTATCTTTCAAAGGCAACACAGATGATGGCGCTGGTATTGGCTTTCTTACTGCCTCGCATCCTATGCATGCAAGTAAGCCAGCGTTTTAATTTCTCGAGTTGAATTTTTTTTCCTCTTAGCATTAGGTCTAATTTTCTATCTTCCTTTTTATAATGAGTAATATTTCATTTTGTTGAGAAACTGAGTATAAAATTGTACTGATATTATACGTTGTTTCTTGCAGTTGTTATATGTTTAATGGTAGAGTCTTATTTCCATATGTCAATTAAGGTAAATAAAAATAACGTATGTTCCTTTTAGAAAACAAAGTGGCTCTCCTTCTTTCTTAAGGAACTTGAAGTTGTTTTATATCACTTAGTTTTGAAAGTGGTAATTTAGTGTTTCCATTAAGAGAAAGTTGCTGTCTCTAGTTAATGGGAACTTCTTTCCCTGGTGCAGATAGAATTTTGATTGTGAAATTTATATGAGTGATGGAAATGTAACATTATAAAGAGTCTATTCTCAAATTCAAGTGGTTTCATTAAACGGAATTACTGATATTTTCTTACATCTAAGTGTTTCCCTAACTTTATCTATTAAAACTTGTGAAAGAAAAAAAAAAGAGGAAAAGTTGTAAAAAAGACATATGTCTGCTTTTTACCTTATTCACATAGGGATTCTGAAAGGAAAGCACTTGATCTCATATATAAACTAATTGCCAAACTGCTTAACTCCAGCTCCTAGCAAAAAGCAGAGGCCTCCTGATGTAGAGCAAATGGGAAATCGGGTACCTGAGAAACTATTCATCCAGGGAGCTTCTGCAACACTTCTCAATCAACTTTTCCAGCAGTTTGAAAAAGATGAGAGAGATTAAAGTAGTGGTAAGACATTAAATGAAACTTAGGACAAAGATACAAATCCTTCAGGGGGTTAAACACAAAATTGTGTTCATTTTCATTCTATTAACCTAATTGGATTGATCTATTTTTATCTTAAATAAAGCAAAGGGCTCTGTCGCCTTTTACCTTTACTTTTCGGTCAGAGCATCAGAGGTTTGACTGTAAGTGAACCTGTATGTGAAGTGATAGAGAAATTGTCCTCCAGTGCTGGGCGTTTTCACTAGCCCCATGGCTTTCATGTTCCTGCAGGCAGCTATTTCCTTTTCTTTTTTGCCCTCTGACCTCTTCTCTTCTTTGCTTCTTCTTCTTTATAGCATTCCATTTTTGTTTGTTTGTTTTTCTGAGACAGGGTCTCATTATTTATCCCGACTGGCCAAGAACTTGCTGTGGAGGCTGTCTGCAAACTGAAAAATTCCACCTGAGTGCTGCAGTTAAATAGCACATGTTGACATCTATTTGCATATTTTTCTATACAAATATCCAAATACACAAGCCAAACATTCTTGAATAAAGCTTAATGATATGAGTACCACTGACACACTTGATAGATTAAAATTTCCTTCTTCACAATATCCTTTTGCTGAACCTTAAACAAGTTCCCTGTGCATTCTCAGAGCCAGTTCTTCCCAGAGAAACCTGTATGTTTGGTGCTGTGTGGACTCTGCGCTGGCACACAGACACTTAATTTTAGCTGTCTGCTTTGTAGCTGATACATTAAGATAGTACTAGTATTTAATAATGCTCATTTCATCAATCTATGAAGTATAAATACACTTGCAACCTAGTACGAGTACCTGACCCATCGCTAATGCATCCTTTCTTTATTCTCATAAACCATAAATATACAGGTTGACATTCGAAGGCCGTATGAACGATCCTTTCCTGTTTCGCCTCTCCCTTGCACTTCTGCCCTACTGTGCCCTCGAGTCACTAAGTAAACACTTCTGTGAAATGCTCAAACCTACTGGTCCCAGATTTTTACTCTATCTTATTAGCGTGCCTTTCCACATATTTGACTGCCTCCAAGCCAAGGCAAGAGTCCTTTCCAGACTTATTTTGTTGATCCATAACTTACATTCACTTCCACAGGTTGCAAATTAGTAATGCTCTGGCATGTATTTTTCACTGAGACAGTCATGTGTTTACTTTTCTTTCTTTCTTTCTTTCTTTCTTTCTTTCTTTCTTTCTTTCTTTCTTTCTTTCTTTCTTTCTTTCTTTCTTCTTGAAAGGGAATGCCTTTCAGTAAGGTAGGAAATTCAAGCTCTTTTCACTAGCTATTTCCTCTTCACATATTTAAGTCTCCTGCCTGCCCCCTGAAGTCATTGGATTTATTACTAGAACTCCTTTTCTTAATTAAAGCTAACAAATGAATCATTCCTTGTCTGCCTCTCCTTAGTTCAATTAAGTCTTTATTAGCCCCTTTATGCAATCTAACCTAAATCAGAAACAGTAAGATGGGAGAAAGACAGGATGATTTTAATCTCAGCAGTAATAGGTTAAAGAATATTTAACAGGATGTATCTAACAAAAAAAAATCTCATATTCAAATGTGAGTTATTTTAAGGTTGTTTTGACATTGCTTATGGAAGAGCATATACAACAAAATTAACAAAAATCCTATTTCTAAATAAGGAACTCATGAATTTTCAACTGCCTCAGACTGTTTCTGTTTTGGCAAGTGAAAAGACCAAAGCTAAATGAATGAATATATTCTCTCTACTGATGAACCAAAGATCTGTGGAGTCCAATTTTATATTTTATATTATGTTTGTTATTCAACATAAAAAGATTCTTAATATGTTAAATTTTTGTGACAATATGTACTCCAGCATAACACCCCTGCCACCCTTAAATATAACACTTATGATGCATTTAGGTATTCTTCTACTTGCTCTAAAGACTGAGTTTGGTACAGAGAGGAAGAGAAAGGATATGGACCCAACACAAGGGAAAGTATCCACCACAGACTCTCTGTCAAATATTGCTGACTCTTGTTGGTTGAAGGACACATTCTTTGATCAAGCAGAAGTGAATGACACTTGGCTTATGATGAAGTTTCATCCAGATTAATCTACTGTGCAATAATTTGAAATGATTACAACTTCCAGAACATGACAGTTTAACAATACAGAGTACTGCAGCATGCCAGCTATGGACCCTTGTGATTGAGTGGCTGCAGAGGAGCTGGGGGCTGTTCATCAGCACTGTGGCACAGTGATTTAAATTGCCAGCCCATGAAAAGATCACGATGCAAAGTTTGGTCTATCAAATTCAATGCAAAAATTGAAGTGTTTGGGAGTCTGAATGACTTCCACCTGCCCATTTTAAAGCTGAACAATTTTATGTTAAATCATCTTATTTTGGTGACCCTTGGTAGGAAAACAGGTTGGCTAAAGAAAGAGTGGGGTGGAACTACACCATCAGTCACTGTCATTTATACCAGAACAGACATGTAATAGAGCCAGTGCCAATTAAGTGATCATCAGTCAAAGACCTGCAGTGGAACCAAGACCCAAGAGCATGTATTAAAAAAAAAAAAAAAAACAAAACTTAAAAAAACTTAAAATAAAAGAACTATTTTTAAATAAGGAACTTATAGGTAGTTAACCCTTTGAGTCTGTTTCTTGTTCAGCAAGTAAAGAAATTGAGGCCAATGAGCAACTATATTCACATGCAGGCTCAGTAGAAATACAAAAAGGTGAGGTTTTATATATATGTGGGATTTGTAAGTATAATTTTGGTCACTGTTTCTGACATTTTCTTAAGTGTTTCGCAGTGCCCAGTTCTATTCATGTGGAATAAAGAAAGAGATCAGGTACTTGACAATCCATAAGTGTCTTTGTAATGTAACTAAGGTCTTGGAAAGATGAGAGGATTAACAAACAGTCCTTGAACTTGCTCTGGTTTCAGGTCTCCACTATCCTACCTTTATATAAAAAGGAGTTTATAGAATTTGGTTATATGTAAAATAACCATTGAAATAGACATTGACTGGACTGATCAGTTTTAAGATGAAAACTCAGAGACTCCATACCTCTTCTGAGAGCACTTTTCTTCTTCTGAGGTCCCCTATGCCCTGTCTTTTCCTGAACATTAGTCAGCCTAATGTGTTAAATGCATTGTTTAGAGCATGACATCACTCAGATGTGTCTGTTCCCTTTCTTTCAAAAATCATATATAGCACACTAGGGAAAAACCCCTGTTTCTTCACATTTGGCTCTGGTGCCAGATTCCCCCTGGGGCTTTTCTCCTCACCCCTTTGCTCTGTGGATCATCATGAATACCCTTCTTTCTCTTGTCTTCTCATTCAGAAAAGTAGCACCATTGTGTATGTGGCGAAGCTTCATGGAGCTAGGGAGCTTTCTATTGCCCATGTGAGGTTCCATAGTCATGTCAATGCAATGGCATTCTTGAAGTATGAAAATGCGAATCTGAAAACACAGCTCTGGTCTCATGACTCATCTGTTGGGTTCATAACTAAGGGCCTGTGTATTTTAAACAAGTGCCTTAAAAAATTCTCAACCACATTAAGAACAACTTTGGGGGGTGGCAGGTGAATTAAAAAGTGATGAAGAAAATGATGAACTGACTAATCTGTGATGAAAAACCTTAATCTGATTCTTATGCACCATTTCCTGTATGATTCTTGGTTATGGTTATCCGTAAGAAATATATTCTGCATTACTTCTGGTTGGAGTTCAATTTCTTTTAATTGTTTAAAAAAAAAAAAAAAGACCTTAGGTATAGCAATAAAGTTCAGTGCTCCACAAGAGCCATTATTCCACTGCTTCACTCCTGCGGACAGCTGACCCGGACTCCTCACTTGGTGAAAGAGCAGGGAAGATGCAGACACTGCCACCCAGGGCAAAACAATTCAAACTTCCTGCTCTGTAGGTGCTGGTCAGTTTTTGTAAACTTAAAAATGAGCATAACCAAAAGTGGAAACCTCAGTTGAGGCCTCCCTCCATCAGACTAGCTGGTGGGCATGTCTCTTGGGGCATTTTCTTAATTTCTGATTGAGGTAGGAGACCTACTTGGAGTGGTGCCAGCCCTGGGCAGGTGAACTTGGGTTATAGAGGAAAGCAGGTGAGCAAACCATGGAGAGTAAGCCACTAAGCAATTTTCAGCTATGGTCTCTGCTTTAGTTCCTGCCTCCAGGTTTCTGCACTGGCTTACTTTGATTTGGACTCTGATGTGCATATATAAGTTGGCGGGTCTCACAGAAACCTGGTACAAAGGGTTAAGGTGCCCACTAACATGTCAAAACAGATGCTGGCCACTAGGTTATCAGAAATTGCAGGGACCTGTCATGAGTCCTGGCTCCTTGGCACTTCTCACCTTGGCCACTACCCTAAACCTGTCCAGTCCCTGAGCTTCCCTTTTCTCCCTCCAGATACTTTTTCCTATATAACCTCAGCCATTTCGGTCTCTTGGTCTCTTGCTCTTGGCTCCACTCTCAGACTCTCTCTCTTTCTCTCCACTCTTCTCTTTCTCTCTCTCTCTCTTGCCCTCTCTCTCTCCTCTCATGCCCTGCCCTAGCCCACTGGCCTGTTCAATCTAGATGATTCCAGATGCCTCTGACTATGCTCTCCTTCATATCTAAATAAAAACCTTCTCTTCTACCATGCCTAGAAATGCTCATGTCCTCATTTTCATTCATAAGACAAACAAGCGCTTCATTTCTCTGGTTGCTTTTGGCCAGTGTTTTATCCCAGCAACATAAATACAATTAATTATTTCTAGGGAAATTGGGGTTCTCTAGTGGGGCTCTTGGTCTAATTTTTTTTATCTTTTCATTGAATATAGATTTTTTTTTTTAAAGCAGGGCATGGTGGCACACACCTTTAATCCCACTACTTGGAAGGCAGAGGCAGGCAGATCTTTGTGATTTCAAGGCCAGCCTGGTCTAAAAAGAGAGTTCTAACAGCCAGGGCAGTTAGACAGAGAAACAAAACAAAACAAACAGGTACCTAAGGAATAACAATAGATAAAATAATTCAAAAACAAATCGTGTTATAGGAAAACAATCAAAAAAGAAAAAGAGCTAAAGAATAAGTGAATTTAAGTACAGTAGCTCAAGGTCAATTCTATTAGAGTTTAAAATAAAACCTCAGGACAGGCAAGCTGTAAATCCCTAGCAGCTGCCTGAAAGAAGAAAAGGAAAAGAGAAGATAGACAGGCCATGCCATTTTCAATTAGCATGAAGATCAGAGAGATGGCAGGAAGCTTTAGAGAACGAGCCAGGAGGCCTAAAGTGTTGGGGACAAAGCCCGAAGAGTTAAGGAAAGCATGCCTAGAGAAGACACAAAATAAAAGGAAGGGAAGTATGCTTTTCTAAATGCTTCAGAAAACTGGGCAGATTTTATGACCCTATGTAGCTGCAGCCTGCAAGCTACTACATTAGGAGCAGGGATTCCAGGGAAGAAAACCATGTATCTTATTAAATGCCTAATTATTCTGCCTGTCACTTTAGCATGGATTCAAGTGAACCTACTTTCTACTAATGGTGGTTCCTTGGCTAAGTGATTGGCCAGAACCAGCTGAAATGCTGTTTCCAGCAAGGCCAGAGATTCCATTCTCTTGACTAGGAGATTTTAATTTTAATCTCCTACTTGAGGAGATTTAATCTCTCTCTGCAAATGTCACCTTCAACTCTTTAGGGATCAGGTAAAAGATCAGAGCCCCAAAACACCTGTGGCATTTCCAGCTGCCAAAAGGATCAGGAACATCTTCTGGTTTTCAGACTAGAAGGAGAATCTTTTATTTTCTTGGTGTCTTTTTTATATCTTAAACTGCTTAGTGACTTTCTACCTCTTGTTCTCTTCAATAAGGGTAGGAACTTGCACCAGAAAGTAAGCTATTGCTATCACAGCGTAGACTGGGTTGTTTTCAGAATTGTGGGAGTAACTGGGAATTTGGATTGGGAAATCCACTGAGTATTCAAAGCTTATGGGGCTGTTTTGTGGAAGCTTGGAAGATAAAAGTATTGAGAGAAATGCAGATGATGGACAGCTGGCTTATGAAGTTTCGGAGGGAAGCAAATACTCTGTCAGAGCCATTCACCTGATCCATTTGAATTAAAACTCTGCACTTTCTGGTCCACTGGGGCAAGAAAATCAGCTATGATGAACAAGAAACCAGCAATGCCAAAGTGAAAACAGTTTTGGACTTGTGTCTCGTCACAGGAACACAAATCAAAGCAGGGTACTCTGCTTCAATCTCTTATCTTCTCAGGAAATGATTTTGCCTCCAAAATTGTGATAGTTTCTTTTCTTTTTTTTTTTTATTTTTTAATTATTTTTTTTTATTTTATTTTTTTTTATCAGTTACATTTTATTAACTCTGTATCCCAGCCGTGTCCCGATCCCTCATTCCCTCCCAGTCCCTCCCTCCCTCCCTCCCTCCCTCATCTCCACCTTGCCCCTTTCCAAGTCCACTGATGGGGGGGACCTCCTCCCCATTCATCTGATCCTGTTTTATCAGGTATCTTCAGGACTGGCTGCAAAGCCCTCCTCTGTGGCCTAACAGGACTGCTCCTCCCTTCGGGGGTGGGGAGACCAAAGAGCCAGTCATCGAGTTCCTGTTAGAAATAGTCCCTGTTCCCCTCACTTTGGGAAACCAATTGGTTACTGAGCTACCACAGGCTACATCTGAGTGGAGGTTCTAGGTTATATCCATACATGGTCCTTGGTTGAATGTCAGTCTCAGAAAAGACCCTGTGCCCAGATATATTTGGTCCTTGTGGAGCTCCTATCCTTTCCCCATCAGACTAACTCCCCTTCTTTCTTATGATTCCCTGTACTCTGCCAAAGGTTTGGTCATGAGTCTTTGCTTTGAAAACACTGCTAGTTAGAGTCTTTCAGATGCGCTCAGTAGACTCCTGCCATACGTTCAATGCACATCCCATCTGTCTTTCTAAATGAGGATTGTTCATCTTACCCCATGTCCGCTCAATTGATTATCTTTTTTAGGTGTATAGATTTCATTATGTTTATCATATCTTATAGGTCTATATAAGTGAGTATATCCCATGTTTGTCTTTCTCCTTCTGGGATATTTCACTCAGAATGATCTTTTCTAGATCCCACCATTTGCCTGCAAATTTCATGATTTCCTCCTTTTTGATTGCTGAGTAGTATTCCATTGTATAAAAATACCACAATTTCTGTACCCATTCCACCGTTGATGGACATCTGGGTTGTTTCCAGGTTCTGGCTATTACAAATAGAGCTGCTATAAACATGGTTGAGCAAGTGTCCTTTTTGTGTACTTGAACAAACTTTGGGTATATACCTAGCAGTGGTATAGCTGGGTCTGGAGGAAGCACTATTCCTATTTGTCTTAGAAAGCGCCAGATAGCTTTCCAGAGTGGTTGTACCAGTTTACATTCCCACCAGCAGTGGAGCAGGGTTCCCCTTTCTCCACAACCTCTCCAGCATGTGTTATCGCTTGAGTTTTTCATCTTGGCCATTCTGATGGGTGTAAGGTGATATCTCAGGGTCGTTTTGATTTGCATTTCCCTGATGGCTAATGAGGATGAGCATTTCTTTAAGTGTTTTTCTGCCATTCGATATTCCTCTGTCGAGAATTCTCTGTTTAGCTCTGTTCCCCATTTTTTAATTGGATTACTTGGATTGCTGCTTTTCAGCTTCTTTAGTTCTTTGTATATACTGGATATTAGTCCTCTGTCAGATAAAGGGTTAGTGAAGATTCTTTCCCAATCTGTAGGCAGTCGTTTAACTTAAAGAAAGAGATGTCCATAAATATACAAGAGGCCTACAGAACTCCAAATAGGATAGTTTCTTTTCTACAGAAACCATTACTGAGAAGCCTCAATTTACAAAAGTACCATGTGGTTGGCTCCTCCAGACTGTAGGGGTTATAAGCCCACATAACAGCATGGATGACTCCTGGAGCCCCTCATAACAGCATCTGAGCCCCATCTGGAAAGCTGAGTCTATCATAAAATTTCTCTTATTTTTTTATCTGTGTTATTCCTTGAAAATATGTTCTTCTGTCAGTAGATGTTGTTATGGAAATAAATTTTCTGATTATGTTATCTTCATACCAACCTGCTATTTTCACCAAAACACCAAAGCGTGTGATAGAAAATGAGTCTGCTGGGCGAAGGGAAATACTTGTTTTTAAACTCACTGCCAAGCACCCTCTGTCTCAGAAGATCAGAGTTCCTTTCATTATTACAAAGTGAATGAACCACTAGAGTTCTCTGCAGGTCTTCTGCGTCCTATCTTGAAACAGAACGAAAGGTTTTGCTGTTGAGGAATATGCCATCCTCTGCACGTCTGTTATCTTCCTACCATGTTACATCAGAATCAGCAACCACATTTTTAATATTCACTCGTTTCACTTTGGCATTATCTACTGGTCCTTTCTATTTAACCTTTATGAATGCTATCAGAAATGTGTTCAAACAATTTATTATAACAAGTACAGTGCTGTGGGTTTGGCCCTTGGAAGGGAAAATGAAGCCGTTAATAAAAGGCTTTGTTTATAACTGAACCATGGAAGAAACCAGTGTTAATGAGCACTCACTCCTCAGTCAAGAGGCATCCACCTGGGAAAAAGATTTTCTGCTATGACTTTGTAATGACAAGAAGGTGGAACACTTTGTCCTGGCAAAATATATTTAACTTGTCCAGATGCAAATGTGTCCTAATTGCTCAATTTTACAGTTAGTGGGTCAACAGTGTCTTCATGTTTGCATTACCCAGGTTCCCACAGCCTACAACATGCCCTCACTGAGTCCTTAGCAGGTGATTACAGGGTTGGTATATCTAAGGAGAAGACAAAAATAAGACTGAAAAGGGGCACAAAAGGCACAACTCACCATGAGTATAACTTTACGTTATTAGTCCAGAAAAAAATGAATATGAGTCTTGTGTTTCCAGTCCCACAGAACTGGTTTTCAGAGTTGTACTGTTCCTTTTGCACTGGAATCAACTAAGCACACTCTTTAGCATCCTGTTTAGAAAGTTTTCTGGAATTTTGCAGCAGCATCAAACTTGAGAAAAGGCTCAGAAGCAGAAATGAGTCAGACATCCTATTGAAGCGTACTCAGGTAGCCGGTCCTGTGGGTCTGGCTCTTCGCCAGCTGCTCCCACACTCTCTGCTGAACCTGGGCTAATTTTACAGAGTTGGATTAACAATGCACTGTGCATGTTCACCAGATGCTATGGACGAATGCGGCTACACAATCACAATGAAGACAGAATTTGAAGACCACCTTGTCCTTTTGCCGTCTCAAACTCATCTAAACAAGCTGGCTTACTTACTGATGCATCTTGTGTCACTATTCAATAAGCCAAGAACACAAGTATGCTGTTACTAACAGTGTGATCCATGTGAGTCACAGTACCTGTAATTTAGCACTCAGAAATCCTAGCTCAAACAGGTGGCATTGTCTGGCAGATGGTAATGAGGATTTCATCTCACGGCTGAGAATTTCTCTCAGATTGCCTTCTTTTCCTCAAACTGTGTGTGTGTGTGTGTGTGTGCGTGCATATACCGGTTTACATTACTGTAACATAATGTGTGTTGTTATAGTGTGTGGTTGTTGATTGCACATAGATTCAGGATTATACTATCATATCTTGTCTCTCTTAGTGTTAACTCAAATTTGATCAATGCTTGGAACCTGTTATTTGACATGTACTATTTTAGACTTTTAAGGTATCTTTTTTTAAAAGATATCTTAATATAAAGAATTTAACATGTATATTTACATGTATTAAAATGACCCACTTTATAAAAATAAAACATTTCACTTAAAATGAACATTTCTATAATGCTATCACTAAGTGACTTTTGTACATTGGCGTTGCTGGGTGTATATGATCTGAACACTCTTCATTTCAGACTTGCTGAAGCTCTTGGTTGGTCAAGTTTCCTATCAATGTATCAGTTTCTTTACACACAATTAAACATTCCTCTTTCAAAGAAGTTTCATCACTATGATTTCAAAATTATTTATTTGAAAGCACTCATATAATTTTGATGTTTAATGAAGGCCCTTCTTCCATAATGTACTTTCTCTTTTTATTGTTTAAATCCCATTTTATCACTTACACTTTTGTGCTGAAGACGTAATTTCCTGTACACCTGTACACGGCGAGGGAGCCTTTAGGTTGTGTTTGAGACATAAGCCCCAAACTCCCTCATGACCATGCTGACACCTGTACAAAATGCTTGCAAGAATGGAGTCACTCTTTCCAGCCGTTCTCCTGTGTAAACGGGTAGCAAGATATCAGACTTTGGATGCTTGCACCTGATCCAGGACTTTCGAACTTCGAGAACTGTTGACAACAAATCTCTATTCTTTATAAGTCACCCAGTCCATGTTATTTTGTTATACTAACGTGTGGAGACCATTGTTATTCAAATTCTTTGTTCTCTCTTATTATCTTTTATGAATTTAAAATCATTTCTATATTTGTCTCATTTTCATAAGTGTTGAATTGAATGGCCTAATTCTTAACACATACTTCTCTTAACAGTGTTTAACATGAATGAAAACCCCCACCACTTTCCTCATTAAAAGTTTTAACTCAATGATCGCTCCTTTCTTATCACATGTCTATATTTTGAAATTAAGCCCAACAAATTTCTCACTACTGGGACAGAAAAGATAGCTGAGTCTGTAAGCTGTTTGCCTTGAGAACATAAGGACTTGAGTTCAATCCTTGGAACCCATGCTTAAAACAGGAGGAAGTCAGAAGGGTGGAATTCCAGGATTACAATGCTGGAGAGGATGATACAGTCAGAAACGTGATGCTTACTGGGTAGTGAGCCTAGCCGGGTGAGTTTCACACACACACACACACACACACACACACACACACACACACACACACATATTCTTCACTGATGTCAATCCTTTTGATCTCAGGACACTCACTAATCATTTTAAGTATTTTTATTCTACACTTCTACATTATTTCATGTGTCACTATGTTCTTTTAGGTTAAATCCTTCTCTTTTGAAGTACTTCTATAATGGACTATCAGGGAAATCTATGAGTGGTTGCGCCTTTGACTGAAAACCTAATTTACCTCAATCATGATTGAAAGCCCAACTGGGGATATAATCCTAGGTTGACAGATATTGTCTCGTAAGACATGAAGCGTATTCTGCTGTCTTCTCTTCTCTATCGTGGTTAATTCTAAGGCTCCTGTCAATCTAGTCATCAGGGGTTTTGGCAAATTTTCGGAATTTTGTCTTGTATTATGAAGTTTAGTAGTTTTTTCTAAATTAAGTGGTTTGAATACGGACATTTTATTTCACACATTCAATTCATTCCTTCACCACTCCTATTTTCCTTTATGAATGATTTTTGTTCATTTTTTTAATTCACTCTGCTCTCTCAGCTCTCTTCTTGCTGATTACTTTGTTTCATGTGTCATTTGTTCTCATTGTACTGTATGTATTAACTTCCATTTTCCATACCATTCTCTGAGTTAATTCTTGGCATCTCATTAGTTCTAGCTTGCTATTTAATACATTTATCTTCAGCTATTTCTAGGTTAAGTTGAGCCGATATGCTTTAAAGAATTTTTTTGCCAGTTTATTGAATGTTTGTTCTTGTAGAATGGTGCTGTTTTAAATAACTGAATCAACCCCAATGCTAGAGGTCTGTGGCTCTTTTCATGAGGTGAGTTAGTTTTTGGAAGTTTCAAACATAATGCAATATTGTCATAAATACAGCAATAAATAAGGATATCATGCTAATGGAAAGGGAGGCATGAGGATATTTACATATTTTGAAGAAGGTATGTTTGTTTATTAAAGCTGACATGCAAAGAACCACAAACTACTTGTCTTGGACATCAAGAAGGTACTCTCTCTTAGAATGTAGAAAGCTGCAGTCACACACTAGCAACTTCGATTCTTTCTGCACCACGTATGTGACGAACAATAGCCCATGTGTCTTTCCTGGCTTCTGTCAATCTCCTAAAACCTCTGCTGTGTCTTAACCTCTGCTGCATTAAATCAGTTTCTTCCTACAACTTCATGTGGCCTTCTTTCTAGGAGCACATCTGTGTCTAATTCTGCCCTTCTCTGGAAGTGTCTTGTTTTATAATTCAACCTGGATTCCATGGTTTGTGTCTTCAAATTCTATGTAGCAGTGTGCCTGTTCCTAAGATGGCACCAGGTTTTTAACACAGAGGTTTTGTTTATCACACTTTCTTCACTGGGTGTGAATGGCTGAGTATTCCAGCATTCGCAGTGGATGATGCTGTGACCCATGCAGCCTACCTCTGTCTACCTCTGTTTCTTGTGCTTGGTTTGTTTATTCACAGTTTTCTCAACCCACTGGCTTTAGGCAAGGCGAGGTATCTTTTCATGCACTATTGCTCAGCTATAGTAAATGTGTAATGGCAGCTGTATTTTAGCAGTGACCTTACTTTTGCTTTTAACTTAACTGGAAAATATTGAAAACTGCATGGATTAAATTTCAAATATTTCCTTCAGGAAGCACAGTATTTGTTTCTGGAAGGCTAGGAATCTCTAATTAGTAAACATCAGGCCTTTTAAATTACCTGAGGTAATAAAGGAAGGAAACAGAAACCCATAATTGTATGGTATATTTCTTGAATTTCTCCGTGTTATTTAGGCACACAGAGATAAAAGTCATGTTTCCAGTTCAGGTCTTCATGACGCTTTCTGTTCTTTCAGCACATAGGTTGTTCTCTTATTTCTGTGACCCTGCAGTCAAAAATACCCCAAGTTTCTAAATGTTTAATGTTGTGATAAAAATATAATCAGAATATTTTTTATAATTTTGATAAGAATAACTTTTTGATAAAAGTGCAGTCACAATAGGAATGTAAAATCAGAATCTTATTATTAAAAATAAGTATAAAAATGTAGCTCTGTCACCTACTACAGAGCACAGAAGTCAGTCATGCTCTGTAAGCTCAAGGTCTTGGTCTAGAGTCAAGTTCCTCCACATTCATGCTTACCAGGATGTCCTCAGGATTTCCTCTCCTGATTTTGGTATGCTCTCTCTCTGTCTCCCTCCTTCCCTACTACCTTTCCTCTCTTCTTATCTCCCCCGCCTCTCTTTCAGCCTCTCTCTCTCATATATGTGTGTGTGTGTTTGTGTGTATGAACACATTCATTTGTATGCATATCATTCAACATTCTTTGTACTCATAACACACAGGAAATAGAACTGTATAAATTTCACACGGCTTGCTATAAAAGTCCCTGAACCTTATGTCTATAAATACACAGAAAATCGTGACAACGTAAACTACGCTTCCTCTGTCTAACATGCCAGCCGTGGCTGTGTGGTCTCCTACTCCCTACCCAAGTTTGAGTACATTGTTCTTGGTAGAATATTTATTTCTTTTTTTCAGAATAATAATATAAATGATAATTGATGCCCCCTAAGGGTTTAAAGCAACACTGAATATAACTTAGAAATAAACGTTTCTACTTTAGACTAGATTATAGCCACTTCCTGATCAACTCAATATTGACATGGGCCTGGTTTCCGTGTTGCCTACTACCCTGTTTTCCTGCTGTTTGAATAACATAAAGCTCATTTTTTTTCTGTCCTATTTATGTGTAAGAATTGAATACGTGCACACATTTTTTTAACTCCACAGATATTTATCTAACACTTTTTCTGTGACACCATGTCCTCTCAGGAACACTTGCCAACTGAAAAAAAGTAACCTACAAATTAGTGATTCTAAATATGAATAATTAAGAAAATATGTCTATTCTGTTAGAAGTCAATTTTGATTTTGTATTTTTTTATATTTTTTCATACATGAATACTGTATTTACATCATTTCTACTCTTTGCCTTCTCCTCTCAAACTCCTCTCATCCCTCCATTTCCTCTCAAATTCATTACCTCCTCTTTAATTATTGTTACACACAGAGGTGTGTATATATATATATGAATAAATATGTATATATCTGTATGTGTGTATGTATGTGTGTAATGTACAAGCTGCTGAGTCCACTTAGCATTTCCCATCTGTGCATTTGTTTAGAGAACACTATTTAGAACTGAATAACCTACCAGGTGGCTCATCTCCAGAAAAGACTGATATTTTTTTCTTTTTTAACATTTTTTATTTTTATTATTAGTTACATTTTATTAACTCTGTATCTCAGCTGTATCCCGCTCCCTCATTCCCTCCCAATCCCACCCTCTCTCCTTCATTTCCTCTCTTCCCCTTTCCAAGTCCACTGATAGGGGAGGACCTCCTCCCCTTTTATCTGACCCTGGTTTATCAGGTGTCTTCAGAGCTGGCTGCAAAAGACTGATTTTTAATCTTTCTCAGCGGCCATTAATTTCCTGCAGCTCTTTTTCTATGAGTAGTACCTGGAGAGATTTCCTCATCCATGCTGACATGTCACCTCTTGTCATCCTTGTGCAGGTTTTGTCTGGAAAACCATATTTTCGAGGTTTCATGGGTGTGCTTCCCTATCCTATATGGAAGACATTTTTCATGCATGTCATATGTTGAAGACACAGAGTCTTCAGGCTCTGGCTGTCTTTCTGTTCCCCCTTCTGTGATATTCTCCAAGGTCATGTTGCATATATACCAATCAGTCGTTCTTTGTATTTTGACTAGTTGTGGATTTCTGTAATGTTCTCCACCTACTGCAAAATAAGCTTACTTGATGAAGGGTAACAGCTCCACTTACCTCTTGGTAAAAGGATAAAATAAGTATTTACAATGCAGTCTGAACTTACACTGATTTAGGAATATAGCAGTAGAAGGCTGTCCTCTTGGTTCATAATCTCAACAGCCACAGGTAGTTGGCTTTGTTCCAAGTGCCCAGCATCAATTCTCTCCTATGAATGGGACTAAAGTCCAATCCCACGGGTGCTTTTTGTCTCTAAATGAAACGGCCAGCATTGCATCATTGGTTTATCTTGCAATGGCGGTCATCGTTATGGTTTAACAGCTTTATATCTGGTAATACTACCAGGTACTTTCCTCCTTTAGTACCATTCATAGCACCTTCAGATACTAGGAGCTATTTTTAAAGGAGAAGTTTCTCAGGTCAATTCCAGCTCAAGTCCTCTAAATGCTATGTCTAGGAAGTATGTAGTATTTTCAGAGATAGAGTTTTACCTTCAGGTTGTGGACGGCAACCAAGAGAAATGACAATAGTTGATATAAATTTTGACTCCCTTAACCAAAAGATCAAAGGGAGGTTTCCTATGCCTGCCTTGCAGAGGATTTTCTTAGCTAGTGTATGTAAAATTACCAATCCCAGTGGTGTAATTTCAATCAAACTCAATACACACACAGACAAACACACACGTGTGTGTGTGTTTGTCTGTGTGTGTGTGTATGTGTGATTGCTAATGGATGTACATTTTCAATACATATTGTCTTAGTTGGGATTTTTTATTCCTGTGACAAAACACCATGACCACAACAACTCTTATAACAAAAACTATTTAATTGAAGCTGGCTTACAGTTCAGAGATTTAGTCTATTTTCATTATAGGAGCAAACATGGCAGCATGCAGGCAGACATGGTGCTGGAGAAGGAGCTGAGAGTTCTACTTCCAGATCAACAGGCATCAGGGAGAGAACTGAGACACACATCCTGCAACCAGGCCACACTTTCTTCAAAGGGTCACACCCTCCGGTACTGCCACTCTCTATGAATCTATGGGGGTAATTTTTATTTAACCTACCACATATATTACATGTATTTTTTGAAATAAACATAAAGTAATATATTTCTTTGTGGCTTTAGCTTTCGTGTTAGTCATTTCTACTCTCTCCCCATCTTTCTCCTTCTCTGTTATTGCCCTCCCTTCCCTGTTGTTTTTAACAAAATCTCAATCCTTCCATTTTACCAATAAAGACTTGGGATCCAGATGCTGGGGTAAAAGCCTGCTATCTCATAGAGGCAGAGAAAGCCCCCAGCTGATCTTCCTCTCTCAGCCAATGTTCCAAAAGAAAAGAAAAGAAAAAAAAAAGCTTTCTTTCTCCATGCTATCTCAAAAACCCTCGAATTCAATATCCTCCTTTTTTACTCCCTCATCACTCTCTATCTATCCTCCTGACTTCCTCTTCCTCTACATTTTTTTTTCTCATCTTCACTCTCTGTTAACTTGTTGCTTGCTCTGCTTCTTGATCTAGGGTTAACTTTACATAACCCTCTTTACAACACTCAAGCAGAAAGCTATCAGATTAAAGGTGTGTGCTAGGGCTGCTCCATATAACACCTAGAAACAGATTTTTCCAGTAAACAACACAATCTTGGGGTCCACAGTATGATCAAATATACAGCAATACTTACCCCTTCTCTGTTAAATATCAACCCCAAATTTCAGCCCACGAAACTGTAAAATGAATAAGTAGAGATTTAAAAATCATGTCTGCCTTTGTTTCTGTACAGCTAAGATTAAAATATAAAAAGATGTTTTATGATAGTAACAATGTTCATTCATATGCCTTTGTTTGTAAGTGAATATATTTAATTTGGAATAGAATAAATGGCTTTTAATAGTATAAAATAGCTTTTGTCTGTTAGCTAATTTTTAGTATATAATAGTTCTTTGGAATAGCAAACATTACAATATTTAAGTAAAATTGTATTGTATAAAATAAAACTGAAGAATAAGTCTATTTTTTTTAAAAAGAAAAAGAAGGGCAACATTTGTAATTATAGTGATAAAAAACAGACACAGGATGAGACCTCTATTCATTGCTGGATACAAAGAAGCCTTTGTGTTTATCTAAGAGAGCTGGTTGTAGTGGTGTGCAGTAAGACGCTATTGTCAACCATAAAGCTCTATAAAGAAAGTCCAGCTTTTAAGAAACCAAGAATTTTGCCCTTTGCCCATTCCCATTTTCCCTTTGGCCTGTATATAAGACAGACATATATGGAAGATACAATTAATTAAAAGGAAGATGTGATGAACTAATAGGAAGCAAAACACGGAAGTGCTTCAGCTGCTGTCTTTGCAGTACAGCTGTCCCAGCTTTGCCACGGTCTCTGTTACGGTATTGAAAAGCAGGAGCTAACACCAAGATGATGCAAGACAAAAATTTATTTTCATGGGTTGGCCAGATTTACATTTCCTTCAAGGGTATGAGACTGAAAGTGGGCCAGAATGACCTTTTTATGGCAAAGGAGCAAGTGATTTTTAAAAAGTACACTTTTGCAGCTATTTTTATGATCAAAGGAAAGAAAAGAAAGGTCATTTTATGGGTTTATGTTCAGACAGTTAATATACCATGAAACATGTTATGGTCAGTCAGTTCTTGGAACAATTTATAACATGTAATTCACAAGATTAGGCAGAACAGAAAATAAAAATAAAACAAAACAAAAAGCCATGGTGACATCTAGCTAAGGATATGATTAAAATCTAACTTTTTTGTTTTTTAGATAAAAATAAAAATGTAGTCAGGTGTCCATTAAAAATCTTACGACAAAAACCAAAATGGGCTTGTCACTGTGCTACATTGACATTGTATGGTGATTTTGTTACTTAGCATTGTGGCAAGATTTAGTCAACACAAAAATCAGCTTTCTTTATGGAGTATTTCACTACCTGCTTCATGTAGTTTTACCTAGGTTGGCTCCATTTTCATACTTTCATATATAGAGCAGCAATGAACTTATATATACTTAATTTAATCTATTAATCAAATATTATGAATGTTTCCTAATCAAATTATTTTCTAGGTACCAAAGGTATACCAAAGAAAATATTACCTACTATTTAGAAAACTATTATTCTATTCTAACCTTCAGTTTATTTTATTTTATTATTTATTATGTTTAAAAATATTTTTAATTTTTATTTTTTGTATTAATTACAGGTTATTCACTTTGAATCGCAACTGTAGGCTCTCACTCATTCCCTCTTGATCTCACCCTCCCTCCCTCATTTCCTCCCTGCCCCTCTCTAAGTCCACTGATAGGGGAGGTCCTCCTCCCCATCCATCTGACCCTAGTTTATCAGGTTTCATGAGGACTGGCTCCATTGTCCTCCTCTGTAGCCTAGCACCACTGCTCCTCCCTCGGCAGGGGAGGGGTCAAAGAGCCAGCCACTGAGTTCATGTCAGAGACAGTCCCTGTTCACCTTACAAGGGTACACACTTGGATACAGAGCTGCCATGGCTACTTCTAAGCAAGGGTTCTAGGTTATATCCAGGCATGGGCCTTGTTTGGAGAATCAGTCTCAGAAAAGACCCCTGTGCCCAGATATGTTTGGTCCTTGTGGCACTCCTGTCCTCTCTAGGTCTTACTATCCCCACTTCCTTCATAAGATTCCCTGCACTCTGCCCAAGGTCTGGTTATGAGTTTCAGCATCTGCTTTGATACACTGCTAGGAAGAGTCTTTCAGAGGCCTTCTATGGTAGGCTCCTGTCCTGTTTCTTGTTTTCTCCTACTTCCAATGTCTATCCCATTTGTCTTTTTAAGT
Organism: Meriones unguiculatus; assembly: GCF_030254825.1. Taxonomy (NCBI): domain Eukaryota; kingdom Metazoa; phylum Chordata; class Mammalia; order Rodentia; family Muridae; genus Meriones; species Meriones unguiculatus. The sequence goes on along the minus strand of NC_083367.1, from coordinate 15,607,125 downwards.
GAGGATTGATCATCTTACCCCAGAACCTCTTCTTGTTTATCTACTTTTTAATTTTTTTATTTTTATTTATTTTTTTATTTTTCTTTTTTATTAATTACACTTTATTCATTTTGTATCCCCCCATGAGCCCCTCCCTCCTCCCCTCCCGATCCTACCCTTCCTCCACTTTCTGAATGCATGCTCCTCCCCAAGTCCACTGATAGGGGAGGTCCTCCTCTCCTTCCTTCTGATCTTAGTCTATCAGATAACATCAGGAAAGGCTGCCTTGTCTTCTTCTGTGGCCTGGTAAGGCTGCTCCCCCCTCATGGGGAGGTGATCAAAGAGCAGGCCAATCAGTTTATGTCAGAGGCAGTCCCTCTTCCCATCACTATGTAACCCACTTGGACACTAACCTACCATGGGCTACAACTGTGCAGGGGTTCTAGGTTATCTCCATGAATAGTCCTTGGTTGGAGTATGAGTCTCTGGGAAGTTCCCTGTATTCAAATTTTCTTGTTCTGTTGCTCTCCTTGTGGAGTTCCTGTATTCTCCAGCTCTTGCTATTTCCTAATTCTTACATAAAATTCCATTCACTCTGCCCAACAGTTGGCCATCAGACTCAGCCTCTGCTTTGATAGTCTGTAGGTCAGAGGCTTTTAAAGGCCCTCTGTGGCAGGTTCCTAGGTTGCTTCCTGTTTTCTTCTTCTGGCTTTCAGAGGCCCTCTGTAGCAGGTACCTAGGTTGTTTCCTGTTTTCTTCTTCTTCTGATGTCCATCCTCTTTGCCTTTCAGGATGGGGATTGACCATTTTAGTTAGGGTCCTCTATTTTGCTTAGTTTGTTTAGATGTACTGATTTTAGTGGGTTCCTCCTATGTTGTATGTTTATATGAGTGAGTATAAACCATGTGTGTCTTTTTGCTTTCTGGGACAACTCACTCAGGATGATCCTTTCCAGGTCCCACCATTTACCTGCAAATTTCATGATTTCCTTATTTTTCATTGCTGAGTAATACTACATTGTATAGATGTACCACAATTTCTGCATCCATTCTTCAGTTGAGGGGCATCTGGGCTGTTTCCAGCTTTTGGCTATTACAAATAAAGCTGATCCAAACAGGGTTGAGCAAATGTCCTTTTTGTGTACTTGAGCCTTTTTTGGATATATGCCTAGGAGCAGTATAGCTAGATCTTGAGGAAGCGCTATTCCTAGTTGTCTGAAAAAGCACCAGATTGATTTCCAGAGTGGTTGTACAAGTTTACATTCCCACCAGCAGTGGAGAAGAGTTCCCCTTTCTCCACAACCTCTCCAGCATGTGTTGTCACTTGAGTTTTTGATCTTGGCCATTCTGATGGGTGTAAGGTGAAATCTCAGGGTTGTTTTGATATGCATTTCCCTAATGGCTAATGATGTTGAGCATTTCTTTAAATGCTTCTCTGCCATTCAAAATTCCTCTACAGAGAATTTTCTGTTTAGCTCTCTTCCCCATTTTTTAAGTGGATTACTTGGTTTATTGCTTTTCAGCTTCTTTAGTTCTTCATATATACTGGATATTAGCCCTCTGTCAGATAAAGGGTTGGTGAAGATTCTTTCCCAATCTGTATGCAGTCGCTTTGTTTTGATGACGGTGTCCTTTGCTTCACAGAAGCTTTTCAGTTTCAGGAGGTCCCATTTATTGATTTTTGCTCTTAGAGCCTGTGTTGTTGGTGTTCTGTTCAGGAAGATCTCTCCTGTACCAATGAGTTCTAGGGTATTCCCCACTTTTTTTTCTAGCCTATTTAATGTGTCTGGTTTTATGTTGAGGTCTTTGATCCACTTGGACTTCAGTTTTGTGTAGGGTGATAATCTATTTTCATTTTTCTACATGTAGACATCCAGTTGAACCAGCACAATTTGTTGAAGATGCTATCTTTTTTCCATTGTATGGTTTTGGCATCTTTGTCAAAAATCAGGTGTACATAAGTGTGTGAGTTTATTTCTGGGTCTTCTGTTCGTTTCCATTGATCCACCATTCTATGCCAGTACCATGCAGTTTTTAAAACTGTTGCTCTATAGTACAGCTTGAGATCAGGGATGGAGATACCTCCAGAAGATCTTTTATTTTAGAGGATTGTTTTAGCAATTCTGGGTTTCTTTTTACTCCATACGAAGTTGAGAATTTTTCTTTCCAGGTCTGTAAAGAATTGTGTTGGAAATTTGATGGGAATTGCATTAAACCTGTAGATTGCTTTTGGTAAAATGGCCATTTTTACTATGTTAATCCTGCCAAGCCATGATCATGGGGGATCTTTCCATCTTCTGATATCTTCTTCTAATTCTTTCTTCAGAGACTTGAAATTTTTTTCATACAAGTATTTGACTTGCTTGGTTAGGGTTATACCAAGGTACTTTATGTCATTTGTGGCTATTGTGAAGGGTGTTGTTTCCCTAATTTCTTTCTCAGCCCTTTTGTCTTTTGTATACAGGAGGGCTACTGATTTTTTTGAGTTAATTTTGTATCAGGCCACTTTGCTGAAGGTGTTTATCAGCTGTAGGAGTTCCCTGGTAGAGTTTTTAGGGTCACTCATGTATACTATCATATCATTTGCAAATAGTGATAATTTGACTTCTTCCTTTCCAATCTGTATCCCCTTGATCTCCTTCAACTGTCTTATTGCTCTAGCAAGGAGTCTAGCACATTGTTGAAAATATATGGAGAGGGGGGCAGCCTTGTCTTATCCCTGATTTTAGTGGGATTGCTTTAAGTTTCTCTCTGTTTAGTTTGATGTTGGCTATAGGCTTGCTGTATATCGCCTGTACTATGTTGAGATAGGTGCCTTTTATCCCAGACCTCTCCAATACTTTAAACATGAATGGATGTTGGATTTTGTCAAATGCTTTTTCAGCATCTAAGGAGATTATCATGTAGTTTTTTTCTTTCAGTTTGTTAATATGGTGGATCACATTGATGGATTTCCGTATATTGAACCACCCCTACATACCTGGGATGAAGCCTACTTGGTCATAGTAGATAATATCTTTGATGTGTTCTTGGATTCGGTTTGCAAGTATTTTAGTAAGTATTTTTGCATCCATGTTCATAAGGGAGATTGGCCTGAAATTCTCTTTCTTTGTTGAGTCTTTGTGAGGTTTAGGTACCAAGGTGACTGTGGCTTCATAGAATGAGTTTGGTAATGTTCCTTCTGTTTCTATTTTTGGAATAGTTTGAAGAGAATTGGTGTTAGCTCTTCTTTGAAGGTCTGGTAGAATTCTGCACTGAAGTCATCTGGTCCTGGGCTTTTATTGGATGGGAGACTTTTGATGACCGCTTCTATTTCTTTGGGGGATATAGGACTATTTAGTTGATTTACCTGGTCCTGATTCAGCTTTGGTAAGTCAAATCGATCAAAAAAATTATCCATTTCATTTAGATTTTCAAATTTTGTGGCATATAGACTTTTGAAGTAAGTCCTAATGATTATTTGGATTTCCTCAGTGTCTGTAGTTATGTCCCCCTTTTCATTTCTGATTTTGTTGATTTGGGTGGTATCTCTTTGCCTTTTAGTTAGCTTGGCTAAGGGTTTGTCGATCTTGTTGATTTTCTCAAAGAACCAGCTCTTGTTTCATTGATTTTTTGAATTGTTTTATTTGTTTCTAATTGATTGATTTCAGCCCTGAGTTTGATTATTTCCAGCCGTCTACTCCTTCTTGGTGTGTCTGCTTCTTCTTTTTCTAGGGTTTTTAAGTTAGCCATTAGGGTGCTTGAATGAGCTGTCTCGAATTTCTTCTTGAAGGCACTTAGTGCTATGAACTTTTCTCTTAGCACTGCTTTCATTGTGTCCCACAAGTTCGAGTATGTTGTGTCTTCATTTTCATTGATTTCTAGAAAGACTTTAATTTCTTTCTTTATTTCTTCCCTGACCCAGCTGTCATTTAGTAGCAAATTGTTCAGTTTCCATGTGTGTGTAGGCTTTTTGCTTTTTCTGTTATTGTTGAGGTCCAGCTTTATTCCATGGTGATCAGACAAGATACAAGGGATTATTTCAATGTTCTTGTATCTGTTGAGGCTTCCTTTGTGACCCACTATGTGGTCTATTTTGGAGAAGGTTCCATGAGGTGCTGAGAAGAAGGTAAATTCTTTTGTGTTTGGGTGTAAAGTTCTGTAAATGTCTGTTAGGTCCATTTGATTCATGACCTCTGTCAGAGACATTGTTTCTTTCTTTAATTTCTGTTTTGTTGACCTGTCCTTTGTTGAGAGTGGGGTGTTGAAGTCTCACACTATTAATGTGTGGGGATCTATATGTGGTTTAAATTTTATCAATGTTTCTTTCACAAATGTGGGTGCTTTTGTATTTGGGGCATAGATGTTCAGGATTGTGATGTCTTCCTTGTGGAATTTTCCTTTGATGAGTATGAAGTGTCCTTCCCCATCTCTTTTTATTAATTTTGGTTGAAAGTCTATTTTATCAGATATTAGAATGGCTACTCCTGCTTGATTCTTGGGTCCGTTTGCTTGGAAAGTCGTCTTCCAACCCTTCACCCTCAGGTAATGTCTATCTTTGTGACTTAGGTGTGTTTCTTGTATGCAACAGATTGCTGGGGTTTGTTTATTTATCAATTCAGTTAATCTTTGTCTTTTTATTGGATAGTTGAGTCCATTGATGTTGAGAGAGATTAATGACCAATGGCTGTTAGATCCCTTGATTTTGATGTTGGCTGTGGTCATTGGGTTGTGTGCTTTGTTCCTTTTTTTTTTTACTGTAGTAAGGTTAATTATTTCCTGTGTTTTCTTGAAAGGACCTAATTTTTGGGGGTTGTATTTTCCCTTCTAATGTCTTCTGTAATACTGGATTTGTGTGTAGGTATTGTTGAAATTTGTTTTTGTCATTGAATTTCTTATTTTCTCCATCTATGAGGACTGATAGCTTTGCAGGGTATAGTAGCCTGGGCTGACATCTGTGTTTTTTTAGTGTCTGCATGGTATACATCCAGGCCCTTCTGGCTTTCATAGTCTCTGTTGAAAAGTCAGGTGTGATTCTAATGGGTTTGCCATTATATTTTACTTGGCCTTTTCCCCTTGCGCCTTTTAGTATTTTTTCTTTGTTCTGTATACTCACTGTTTTGATTATTATGTGGCAGGAGGATTTTCTTTTCTGGTCAAATTTGTTGGGTGTTCTGTAGGACTCATGTATTCTTATTGGCCTCTCCTTTAACTTGGCGAAATTTTCTTCACTGATTTTGTTGAAAATATTTTCTGTGCCTTGGAGAAGGGAGTCTTCTTTTTCCTCTATACCTATTATTCTTAGTTTTTGTCTTTTCATATTGTCTTGGATTTCTTGGAGAATCTGTGTCAGGAATTTTTTTGGGTTTAACAATTTCTTTGACAGATACATCCATTTCTTCCATTGTATCTTCTACACCTGAGATTCTTTCTTCCATCTCTTATAGTCTGTTGGTTATGCTTACCTCTGTAGTTCCTGTTTTCTTCCCTAGGTTCTTCCTCTCCATTATTTCCTCCATTTGTGTTTTCTTTAATTTTTCCAATTCTACCTTCAGGTCTTGAGTTGTTTTGTTTACTTCCTTCACCTGTCTGATTGTACTTTCCTGTTTTTCTTTTAGTTCCTTCAACTCTGTGCCTTTTATTTCATTCAGTGCTTTAAGCATTTCCTTTCTAAAGGCCATAAACTGTTTGGCTGCAGCTTCCTGTATTTCTTTACGGATGGCAATATTCTGTTTGAGTTTTTCTTCCTCTATGTCTTTACGAATCTTATTTGTTTCCTCTGTTATCATCTTCATGAGCATAGTTGTTAGGTCATCTTCTTGGATTTCAGTTATGCTAGGGTGTCCAGGGCTACTTGCCCCTGGGTAACTGGGTTCTGGAGATGCCATATTGCTCTGTCTTTTGTTGGTTGAACTTTTACGCTGGCCTCTACCCATTGTGCTATCTTAGGTGTTTGGGGTTATTTTCTGGTGGATCCTGGGGATCCTGTGGTAGAGAGCCTCCCCTTTGCAGAAAGCTGTTTTTTCCTGAAGGATGCTCACCTTTTTGGGTATAGTCCCTGGATGGCTGGCGTTTTTTTCAGGAGTTGCTCCTGCTCACCTCAGGGATAGAGACCTGAATGGTAACTGTGGTCTTTGTTAGTCAAGAGGGTTCTCCTCTCACCGAGGGAAGTCCTGAGGACAGCTGCCCTGTTTCTGGATTTCTTGCTGTAAATTTAATGATCAGCTGCTGTGACCTAGTTGGACCTCTGGCATGCAGCAACTGTTTGTGCCTGTGTCTGGAGCACAGCTGAATGATGGCGGCTCGGCTCTGCTTGTCTGCTAGGCTTTTTCCAGGAAAGGATTGGATGATTTAAGTCAGTACAGTTTCCTTCCTTCCCTGTGGATTCTCTGGAGACAGGGACTCCCTGTCTCTTTTTTTTTGCCCTGGTGCATACTTCTCAGTCTCCGCCAGCTGCCTGGTGCGCAGAAACTGGCTGTGTCTGCCTTTCTGGCCTTTGGGAGCCTGGGAGTCTGCCTAAACTGGGTAATTTTCCCGAGACCTTTTCGGGGTAGGGGTGTTGGCTGAGTGCTCTGAGATCCGACCAGCCATTTCCCTCCTTGTTTGTTTGCACTGGACAGTGAAACTCATTCGCTGGTGCCCTGGTGCCCACAATTCTATCTCAGGTGGCGAATTAGGCATGCAGGCAGAGCTCTGTGCCAGAGCCTAGGTCCCCGGCTCTGGCTCTGGGCTGGCTCCTGGGGTGCCCATGGAACCCGAGTCTTTTCCAGGGGATGTCTGGGTGACCTGAGGTCGGTCCCAATTGTTTCCTGCACCGTGGGGTTATCTCTCTACTGAAAACTCCCATCTCTGATAGTGTGGTGTGCACGGTTTAGTCTGGGACCGTGACCAGAAACATTGGCTTGTGGCTCTGGGCTGGGGCTGGGGCTGGTGGTCGGCAGCCAAGCATCTGGCGGAACCGGGATCTCTTCCGTGGTTTAGCCAGTGAGTTAAAAGCTGATTGAATCACCCACCGTGGGGTATCCTCTCACCTGGGAAACACAATCACTGTGTTTTATGGCTGCGAGTTCTGATTGCTGGTCACTGTGCTGATCCTGCTGTGCTGATGGTCAGAATGAGAGTCCTCCTCGTGCCACCATCTTGCCCCGCCCTCCGTTCCTTGTTTATCTTCTTTAAGTGTAGAGATTTTAGTATGTTTATCCTATCTTACAGGTCTAGTATCGACTTATAAGTGAGCATATACCATGTGTGTCTTTCTGCTTCTGGGATACCTCACTCAGGATGATCTTTTCTAGATCCTACCATTTGCTTGCAAATTTAATGATTTCCTTGTTTTTAATTGCTGAGTAGTATTCCATTGTGTAAATGTATCACAGTTTCTGTATTCATTCCTCCACTGAGGGACTTCTGGGTTGTTTCCAGCTTCTGGCTATTACAAATAAAGCTGCTACAAATGTGGTTGAACAAAAGTCCTTGTTGTGTACTTGTGCATCTTTTGGATATGTGCCTAGCAGTGGTGTGGCTGGGTCTCGAGGAAGCACTATTCCTAATTGTCTGAGAAACCACCAGATTGATTTCCAAACTGGTTGTACAAGTATACATTCCAAGCAGCAATGGAGGAGGCTTCCCCTTTCTCCACAACCTCTCCAGCAAGTGTTGTCACTTGAGTTTTTGGTCTTATCCATTCTAAAGGGTGTAAAGTGAAATATCAGGTCATTTTGATTTGCATCTCCCTGATGGCTAAGGACTTTGAGCATTTCTTTAAGTGTTTCTCTGCCATTCTATATTCCTCTACAGAGAATTCTCTGTTTAGCTCCATACCCCATTTTTTAATTGGATTGCTTGATGTGTTGCTTTTTTAACTTCTTTAGTACTTTATAAATTCTGGATATCAGCCCTCTGTCAGATATAGGGTTGGTAAAGATCCTTTCCCAGTCTGTAAGCTGTCATTTTGTTCTGATGACATTGTCCTTTGCTTTACAGAAGCTTTTTAGCTTGATCATAGTTTATTGATAGTTGATCTTAGATCGCATGCTGTTGGTGTTCTGTTCAGGAAATTGTCTCCTATGCCAATGAGTCCATGGCTCTTCCCCACTTTTTTTTTGTAACCAATTTAGTGTGTCTGGTTTTATGTTGAGGTCTTTGATCCACTTGGACTTTAGTTTTATACAGGGTGATAAATATGGATTTATTTTCATTTTTCTGCATGTAGACATCCAGTTGGACCACCACCATTTGTTGAAGATGCTTTTTTCATTGAATGCTAACCTTCATTTTAAACTGTCTTATTCAGTATACAGCCTCTTCAAAGGCAAAGTCTAGAGATTTTATTCCTTGCTGGGGTGAGTGTGTCACTGGGGTTGGGCTTTGAGGTTTCAAAAGACAAAGCCAGGCCCAGTGTCTCTCTTCCTGCTGCCTGTGGATCTAAGGTAGAACTCTCCACTTAGTTTCCAGTGCCAAGTCTAACTGTGCTGACAAGTTTCCCATAATGCCAATAATCAGCCAAACCTCTGAACTGCAATCAAACCTCAATTAAATGCCTTCCTTTATAAAAGTTTCCATGTCATGGTGTCTCTTTACAGCAATAGAGCCCTAACTACAACAGGTCTTAATCTCAGGGATATATTTTGAAGTTAAATGCAATTCTGACCATGAAGGTATGACCAAAAGAGGTGGGTGACTGCCCTCAGTAGGATCTGGCATTTGATTTATTACTATAGATTGGTTAGTCTGGCATGTGAGGGGAGAGGAAGATAATCTTGGTTTTGTTTCAAGCATCTTTTACTGTATGGTGACTTCCATATAAAACCAGGATTATTTCGGTAGCCTTTAAATTTAAGATTGGATCCCCAGGTTCAGCCAGGAAGCCAGAATCTAGTGCTCAATTCATCCTAGGCTATAGCAATTAACTTAAAAGGATTGCAGATCCCAAGCTTAAACTCCAAAGGACAATCTCCTCAGGAAGAAAACACTCATTGAATGGAAATGTATGGGTCTTTATGTCTACCCCAGATAGACTCAGACTTGCACCGATGGAAAAAAGAATGATTAATTTCTTTTCCATTTAAGACAATGAGCCAGCCCGTCAGCTGGGCATGCATAAAATTAGAAATATCATAGGGACACTCCCTGAATTTTAGACCCACAACCTGGGTGAGTTGAATAGTGACATCTCCGTTTGGCCATGAGTTCATTGTTATAAAGAAATCATACAGGTCAAATCTGATCTCTGGGAACTGTAGGCAAAATATAATGCCCAATGGGTTCCTAGAATTTTAGCCACTTGTGACCTTTAGCCATGAATGCCAAGCTACTGTTAGATCCCAAAGAGGGAAGAAGGAATGACTTCCACTAGCAATATTTTTCTGACTACATTAGCTGTTTCTGACTAGTAGGAAAAGCCTCTACGCAGTTTGAAAAAAAGTATCTACGAAGACTAGTAAATATCAGTTGCCAAATCTTGTTGAGTAACTCCACAAAAGCCTGCTTTCTCGTGTTCACCTAAGTCTCCTCTCCCAAACTCCAACAGGTGCAGGTTTGCCTCCTTTTAGCTTTATGTGGGCACAGATGGCACCTTGGTGGGTAATCTACTTTCTCATCTAGATGGGGCAAGAAACACCTGTCTCTGATTAGCTCCTTCAACCTTGTTGATCACAGATGGATGCTTTTAGTGAACTTGAGAGAAACCAGATGGCCCCAGGGCTCTGGGTAGGATGGACATCAGTTTGTATGATCTCACCCATCCTCTGTCTTACTGGTACCCTGCTGTCATACCTATATTTTCTCTTCATCCATATATGCAGGATACTCAAATAGGTCCTGTTTGAAAAGGAGGGTGAGAAAGGAGGAAGATCCCAGTATTTGCAATGGCTCTTTGGTAGCTGTTTTTACTATGGTCACTGCAGAACTATTGCCTCAGGCCTCAGAGGAATCTCTTTTCTGGTGTCCAAGGAAGTGAATAAAGACAAGTTTTTGTTTGTTTGTTTGGTTTTGGTTTTGTTTGTGTGTTTTTGGCAGTCAACTGGATGTCAAAGAGAAGAGATTTTTTTTTCTTGTTTTTTCTTCCAGCTGAGGAAAATAGGCCTCACTCCTGACATGTACATTAGCAGAAACATACTGATTGTCAGTACAAATGTTGAATACAATCATTTCCATATCTTAATGCCTGAGTCAAATCCATTAATTTCTGGGTCAGGGATTGGACCCAAATTATCTTGGAGAATGACATCATGGCCTTTCCTGCATACCTGAGCCCATCTTGTATATAGCTGTTTCCATCAGTGAATGGTGTTTATACATTAGCTTTCCCGATGGCCTGGTCCAAAAGGACCGGTCTCCAGTGCTGCACATGACAAATAATCTGGATAGTCAAGGGCTGGGTAGTCTCCAGAGTCACATGAGAGGGACACTGAATTCAGTGCTGCAGAAGATGAAAAACTGATTCCCAGTGTATCTGGAAGGGATGTCTAATATTGAGGGATGCAAGCCTTTGACATCCAACATTTAGGAGCTCCCTAGAGGAGTGCTTCAGCTAAGGAGTTGTTATGACCAACTTCTGATCCTACAGTCCCTTTATCAATTCCTTTCAGTAGCAACACTGTGGCAGGCCATTCTACTGCAACAGGGTCCAGGATTTTAGAGAGATATTCCACAGCCCTTCTCCACAGCCCCACAATTGAGGTCAAAACATCCTTGGCTACTCTATGTTGTTCATCCACAAACAGGTAAAAAGGCTTCATTATGTCAGGCATTCCCAAGAATAGGGCTGACATCAGTGCCACTTTCAGCTTTTGGAAGAGTTACTTTTCCTCATTTTTCCAATTCAGGGAGCCATGCCTATGGTGGGAAGAGGGCTGTGGTATAACAGCTTGACTCTTTAAGCAAAGGTAGTTACCCACAGCCTACAGTATCTAATCATTCTCAAAAATTCTTTCAACTGCTTCTTATTGTATGGCTCGTGGATGTTTAAGATAGCTTGGATTCTGCTCTAGTACAAAGTCCTGATGCTGTCCTCCAGACAGTACCACACATAAATTATCTTATTAGAACAAAAGTGGGCCTTCTTGGCAGATATGCGATAAAGTTGCTGGAGTGTTTCAAACAGTGATTTGCTGACATTCTTCCGGGGTATGGGTGGCAAGAAAATATCATCCATATACTGTAAGAGGGTAATGTTCAGGTGCCCTTGTCAATACTTGAGCAAGTTTATACTCAGAGCCTCACCAAATAAGGTAGGGGAGTTATTGAATCCCTACAGAGGTTGAGTCCAGGTCAGTTGGCCTCTGAACCCTGTGTCACAGTCTGACCATTCAAAGCCAAATAGGAGCCAACTTACAGGTATCAAAGCCATGGAGGAAAAAAAAAAGAATCCTTTAGATCTAAGACTGTGTAGACATTTTCCCAGGATCAGATAAGCTGATCAGGGAATAAGAATTTGGCAGTATGGGGTGAATAACCTCATCTCTCTTATTAACATCTTTCAAGTACTGAACGGGGTCATAGTCATTAATGCCTGCCTTGAAGTTGGGGAACAGTGGAATTTAATAGCGTAAATGACTAGGGATCAAAATTTCTGCTCTAAGGCAGCTAATGTGCCTTTTGACACCTGCCTTGAGACTGAGTATTGTTTTACTCTCATAGTTAAAGCTGAGCTCAAGAGATGAACAACCAGTGGCAGGAATAAGCTCAGTTTGTGGGGGAGGGAGCTGGTTGGTCTCCATTTATACCCCCGGGAACTTCTGCATTAGCTCTGCTAAGAGGGGTTCTTCAGCTCCCTATTTTTCAAGACCTTCTTCTATTATTTTAAATTCATCTGATCAGAGCCCAGTTTCCAGCATGGTTAGATGTGGGCTCCTTGAATAGCTTCAGTTTCACCGAATGTAATAGTAGCTTCTAATTTTCTTAACAGATCCCTGCCAATAACTGGGTAAGGACTACCAACAATCAAACATAGCAAGAAAGAAATGAGTCACATAAAATGTCTGAGATTGACTTTGTGTACAGTGGTTCAGCATAGGTTCTGGTTCCAGTGGCCCCTCTTGGCAAGTGGGCCCAAGGGCTGAGCCAATACCAAGTGGATCACTACAGTGGCCACCAGAAAGTGAAGAGTCTTGCTCCAAATTTTTGCATTGTTCATGGGCCTCTAGGGGGTAACTAAAATGGAGCCCCACCATCAGTCTATGCCTATTGTGTTGAGAACTCTTTCTCCTCTTTTCAAGCTATGCTGGCTGCAGATAGTCGTTCTTCCAGCATCCCTTTTCCTTGCAATAAGCATGCTGGTTTTTGTTTAGCTTGGCTTGAGGCTGAGTTGGCTGCCTGGGGTACTTTCAGTCCCTACTTTCTCCTTTTTTTCTGTTAAGGCCAAAATCACTACAGGGATACCATCACTCAGATATGCAATCAGCAAGCATATTTTTTTATTTCTCGAAAGCAAGAATCCTGCATGCAGGGTCAGCCACTTTACAAAATGGTGACTGCAAGAGGAGCCTGAAGGTGTCTTTTAAAGCCAGCTAAGGGATTTCCAGTCAAGGTGAGGTAATCCTTACCAGAAGTGGATGGGCTCATGGTGAGGGATACTTCTATCTTCCTGATTGGTTCTGACCTTAGGGAAGAAACAGTCACCTCATAGAGCCCCAGGCCAGATGTTGAGGCAGTTGCTGATTGGCTTCCCATTTTGTGTGTTTGTGTGTGTTTCAGAAACTCATCAAGCAAGAAAGGGAGAAGGGTGAGATGAACTTTGGTCCAACATTGGACCTAGTCTCAAAATGGAGTTAGTCAGGTCCTCTCATTACTCCCCCTCCTTGCTTTGAATTTGGTTCCATCTCAAATCATAAGTGGAGTCTAAAGAATGGTACTGAGACTTTAAGGCCATGAGTTGGACAGTGGACAAATGATCCTTAACATATTTTTTTCCTAATACGTGGCATAATCATCCAAGGGGCACAAAGTAAAACCAGGAGAAACAGAATTAAGGGCCTATTTTCTGGTATGTCAATAGGTAGCCATTTGTCTCTTATGCCAGAATTTCTTTTGACTAGCATTTCAGCCTGTTAGGGGGGACAATGTGTGATGTATTCTGTTCAGTAACTTCTTACACCTGATTTAGGATATTGTTATTGGGGTCCTTGAAGGCTGAAAACCTAGGCAATAGCTAGGCAATGGGGCACTTTATCAGAAGCATCTGATTAACGATCCAGTTGAAGAGACAGAGAGCCACCACATGGGCTGGCATGGTTTACATCAGCTTTCAGCGAGGCCAAATCTCAGCAGCATGCAATCCACAGGTGATCCCTGGATGGAGTCTATCAGGCAGGTAAATATCTGCTGAGACAAATACAGACTAGGGACAGAGCTTAAAATTTGTGTAGTAATTGGGGAAGGTGTGGAATCCCATGACCAAGGGAAAACTCCCATTTTCAGAAATAGGTAGGTACACTCATCTGGAGTCCTTTGAGCTGTAGCAATCAGATCCAGGTCTTACGAATTTATGATATCCAGAAGCTCATATAAATTTTAGTTTACAAATGAAGTATATTAGTCCATGTTTTAGGATAAACAGTTAATGGGTATCTGTAAGACAGCAGAAGTAGATTCATGCCTTTGAGACCTAATGAGAAGAAAAAGTCTATATACAGACAACAACCAAACGGAAATAAAAATCTTGAGTTTGTGACTAAATAGTAAGCAATCAGTGCTCCTATCAGCTTATCAGAACTCTATTGATTAATGTTCAATTTCTGAACTTTTGAATTTTTAAATATTTTTTATTAATTACAGTTTATTCATTTTGTATCCCAGCTGTAGTCTCCCTCCCCCTCCCTTATTCCCTTCCACTCCCACCTTCTTTCCCTCATTTCCTCCTATTCCCCTCTCCAAGTCCATTGATAGGGGAGGTCCTCTACCCCTTCCATCTGACCCTTATCAGGTCTCATCAGGACTGGTTGCATTGTCCTCCTCTGTGGCCTGGTAAGGCTGATCCCCCCTCAGGGGTAGGTGATCAAAGAGCCAGCCACTGACTTCATGTCAAAGCAATCCCTGTTCCCCTTTCTAAGGCACCAACTTGGTGACTGAGCTGCCATGGGCTACATCTGTGCAGGTGTTCTAGGTTATCTCCATGCATGGTCCTTGGTTGGAATATCAGTCTCAGAAAAGACCTCTATGTCCAGATATTTCTGTTCTGTTTCTATCTTAGTGGAGCTCCTGTCCCCTCCAGGTCGTTCTTTCTTTCATATGATTCCCTGCACTCTGCCCAAAGTTTGGCTATGAGCCTCACATCTGCTTTCATACACTACTGGGTAGAATCTTTCAGAGTCCCTTTGTGGTAGGCTCCTGTCCTATTCCCTGTTTTCTCCTTCCTCCGACATCTGTCCCTATTGCTTGTTTGAGTGTGGATTAATCATCTTACCAAGGGTCCTCATTCTTGCCAGGCTTCCTTAGGTGTACAGATTTAGTAAGTTTGTCCTATGTTATATGACTAATATCCACTTATAAGTGAGTATATACCATGTGTGTCTTTTTGCCTCTGGGATTCGTCACTCAGGATGATCGTTTCTAGATCCCACCATTTGCCTGTAAATTTCATGATTTCCTTGGTTTTAATTGCTGAGTAGTATTCCATGTGTAAATGCACTACAATTTCTATATCCTTTACTCTGCTAAGGGCCATCTGAGTTGTTTCCAGGTTCTGACTATTACACACAAGGCTGCTATAAACATGGTTCAACAAATTTCATTGTTCTGTACTTGAGCATTTTTGGATATATACCTAGCAGTGGTATAGCTGGGTCTTGAGGAAGCACTATTCCTAATTGTCTGCGAAAGGACCAGATTGATTTCCGAAGCAGTTGTACAAGTTTACATTACAAGCAACAATGGAGGATGGTTCCCCTTTCTCCACAACCTCTCCAGCATGTGTTCTCACTTGAGTTTTTTTATCTTAGCCATTCTAAAGGGTGTAAGGTGAAATTTCAGGGTTGTTTTGATTTGCATCTCCCTGATGGTTAAGGATGTTGAGCATTTCTTTCAGTGTTTCTCTGTCATTCTCATTCTATATTCCTCTACAGAGAATTCTCTGTTTAGCTCTGTTCCACATATTTTAATTGGATTACTTGATTTGTTTCTTTTTAACTTCTTTAGTTCTTTGTATATTCTGGATATTAGGCCTCTGTCAGGTACAGGGTTGATGAAGATCCTTTCTTTCCCAGTTTGTAAGTTGTTGTTTTGTTCTGACAACACTGTCTTTTGCTTTTCAAGTTCATGAGGTCCCGTTTATCGATTGTTGATCTTAGAGCCTGTGCTGTTTGTGTTCTGTGCTGGAAGTTGTCTCCTGTGCCAATCTGTTCTAAGCTCCTCCCCACTTTTTCTTCTGATTTAGTGTGTCTGGTTTTATGTTGAGGTCTTTGATCCTCTTGGACTTTAGTTTTGTGCAGGGTGATAAATACGGATCTATTTTCATTTTTCTGCATGTATACATCCATTGGACATCCATCAACCATTTGTTGAAGATGATGTCTTTATGCCATTGTATGGTTTTGGCTTCTTTGTCAAAAAACAAGGATCTGTAGGTGTGTTTGCTTATTTCTGGGTCTTTTATTCAATTTCATCGATCCACCATTCAGTTTCTGTGCCAGTACCATGCAGTTTTTATGACTATTGCTCTGTAGTACAGCTTGAGATCAGGAATGGAAATACCTCCTGATGATTTGTTGTTGTCCAGGATCATTTTGGAAATTCTGAGTTTTTTGCTGTTACATATGAAATTGAGAATTTTTCTTTTAAGGTCTGTAAAGAATTGTGTTGGTATTTTGATAGGAATTGCATTGAATTTGTAGATTGCTTTGGGCAGAATGGCCATTTTCACCATGCTAATCCTTCGGATCCATGAGCACTGGAGATCTTTCCATCTTCTGATATCTTTCTCAATTTCTTTCTTCAGAGACTTAAAGTTTTTTTTTATATAAGTCTTTAACTTGTTTGGTTAGAGTAACACCAAGGTACTTTATATTATTAGTGGCTATTGTGAAGGGTACTATTTCCCTAAACTCTTTTTTTTAATGCCTTCTTATTTTATTATTCTGTAAGCTTTGACCCTGACAGAGAGACAATATCATTTCATTTGTAATTCCATTGTTTGTCTCATATTTTATCCTAGTTTCCAGTGGGTCTAAGATTAGGGACATCAATTCTTTTCAGGTAAAAAAAAAATTAACTTTTTAAACTTTAATTTTATGTTATTAATTACACTTTATTCACTTTGTATCCCCCATAAGCCCATCCCCCACCCTCCTCCCCTCCCAATCCTAACATCCCTCCCCCTTCTTCATGCATGCCCCTCCTCAAGTCCACTGATAGAGGAGGTCCTTCTCTCCTTCCTTCTGATTTAGTATATCAGATCTCATCAGGAGTGGCTGCATTGTCATCTTCTGTGGACTGGTAAGGCTGCTCCCCCCTCAGGGGGAGGTGATCAAAGAGCAGGCCAATCAGATTATGTCAGAGACAGTCCCTCTTCCCATTACTATGGAACTCACTTGGACACTAAACTGCCATGGGCTACATCTGTGCAGGGGTTCTAGGTTATCTCCATGCATGGTACTTGGTTGGAGTATGAGTCTCTGGGAAGACCCCTGTGTTCAAATGTTCTGGTTCTGTTGCTCTCCCTGTGGGGTTCCTGTCCTCTCCAGATCTTACTATTTCCCACTTCTTACATAAGATTCCATGCACACTGCCCAACAGTTGGCCACAAGTCTCAGCATCTGCTTTGATGGTTTGCAGGGCAGAGGCTTTCAGAGTCCCTCTGTGGCAGGTTTCTAGGTTGTTTCCTGTTTTCTTCTTCTTCTGATGTCCATCCTCTTTGTCTTTTAGGATGGGGATTGAGCATTTTAGTCAGGGACCTCTCTCGATTAGTTTCTTTAGATGTACAGATTTTAGTAGGTTTTTTCTATATTATATGTCTATATGAGTAACTACATACTGTATGTGTCATTCTTCTTCTGGGACAGCTCACTCAGGATGATCCTTTCCAGGTCCCACCATTTACCTGCAAATTTCATGATTTCCTTATTTTTCATTGCAGAGTAATACTCCATTGTGTAGATGCACTACAATTTCTGCATCCATTCTTCAGTTGAGGGGCATCTGGGCTGTTTCCAGCGTCTGGCTATTACAAATAAAGCTGCTACAAACATGGTTGAGCAAATGTCCTTATTGTGTACTTGAGCCCCTTTTGGATATATGCCTAGGAGTGGTATAGCTAGATCTTGAGGAAATGCTATTCCTAGTTGTTTGAGAAAGAGCCAGATTGATTTCTAGAGTGGTTGTACCAGTTTACATTCCCACCAGCAATGGAGGAGGGTTCCCCTTTCTCCACAGCCTCTCCAGCATGTATTGTCACTTGAGTTTTTCATCTTGACCATTCTGATGGGTGTAAGGTGAAATCTCAGTGTCGTTTTGATTTGCATTTCCCTAATGGCTAATGATGTTGGGCATTTCTTTAAGTGTTTCTCTGCCATTGGTTATTTTTCTACAGAGAGTTCTCTGTTTAGCTCTGTTCCCCATTTTTTAATTGGATTACTTGGTTTGCTGCTTTTCTCCACCCTTTGGTCTTTGGTATATGGAAGGGTTTCTGATTTTTTTAGTCAATTTTGCATCCAGCCACTTTGCTCAAGAGGTTTATCAGCTGAAGGAGTTCTTTCTTTGAAATTTTGGGGTCAATCATGTATACTATCATATCATCTGCAAATAGTCATACTTTAACTTCTTCATTCCTGATTTTTATGCCCTTGATCTCCTTTAGTTGTCTTATTGCTCTAGCTAGGACTTCAAGTACTATGTTGAAGAGATAAGGAGAGAGTGGCCAGCCTTGCCTTGTCCCTGATTTCAGTGGGATTGATTTCAGTTTCTCCATTTAGTTTGATGTTCGCTGTAGGCTTGCTGTATATATCTTTACTATGTTTAGGTATGTGCCTTGTATCCTTGATCTCTCCAAGACTTTAAACATGAATAAGTGTTGGATTTTGTCAAATGCTTTTTCGGCATCTGAGGAGATGATTATGTGGTTTTTCTCCTTTAGTTTTTTTATATGGTGGATTACATTTATTGATTTCCATTTATTGAACCACCCCTGGATACCTGGGATTGTCATGGTGGATGATATCTTTTATGTGTTCTTGGATTACATTTCCAAGTAATTTATTGAGTAATTTTGCATCAATGTTTATAAGAGAGATATGTCTGAAGTTCTCTTTTTTTTTTTTTTTTTTTTTTTTGTTGGGCCTTTGTTTAAGTATCTATGTGACTGTTGCTTCATACAATGAGTTTGGTAATGTTCCTTTTATTTCTATTTTTGGAATAGTTTATAGAGAAATGGAGGTAGCTTGCTTTGAAGGTCTGGTAGAATTCTGCTCTGAAACCATCTGGCCCTGGCCTTTTTTTGGAAGGGAGACTTTTAATGACAGCTTCTATTTCATTGGGAGATATAGGAATATTTAATCTATTTACCTGATCTTGATTTAATTTTGGTACGTGGAATCTATCAAGAAAATTATCCATTTTTTTCAGATTTTCAAATTTTGTGGCATATAGGCTTTTGTAGTAAGTAGTAAGGCCTAATGATTGGATTTCCTCAGTGTCTGTTGTTATGTCCCCCTTTTTGTTTCTGATTTTGCTGATTTTGATAGTTTTTCTCTGCCTTTTAATTAGTTTGGCTAAGGGTTTGTCTATCTTGTTGATTTTCTCAAGAACTAGTTCTTGGTGTCATTGATTCTTCGAATTATTTTCTTTGTTTCTAATTCACTGATTTCAGCTCTAAGTTTCATTATTTCCAGTTGTCTACTCCTCTTGGATATGTCGCTTCTTTTTTTTTTTTCCCCTAGGGCTTTTAGGTGTGCTGTTAAGTTGCTTGTACTAGATGTCTCCAAATTCTTTCTAGAGGCACTTAGTGCTATGAACTTTCCTCTTAGCACTGCTTTCATTGTGTCTCATAAGTCTGGGTAAGTTGTGCCTTCTTTGTCATTCAATTTTAGGGAGTCTCTCACTTCTTTTTTCATTTCTTCCCTGACCAAGCTATCATTGAGTAGAGAATTATTTAGTTTCCATGTATATACAGAATTTTTGTTATTTCAGTTATTGTTGATGTCTAGTTTTAGGCCATGGTGGTCTTATAGAATGCAATGGATCATTTCAATCTACTTCTAACTATTGAGGCTTGCTTTGTGCTGGACTATCTGGTCAATTTTTGAGAAGGTTTTATGAGGTGCTGAAAAGAAGTTATACTCTTTTGAGTTTGAGTGAAAAGTTCTGTTGACATCTATTAGATCCATTTGATATAGCACTTGTGTAAGTGCCATTATTTCCCTATTTATCTTCTCTAGATGATCTGTTCGTTGGTGAGAGTGGAGTGTTGAAGTCTCCCACTATTAGGGTGTTAAGATTGTTATGTGATTTAAGCTTTAATAATGTTTCATTTACAAATGCAGGTACTTTTGTATTTGGGGCACAAATGTTCAGGATTGTGATGTCCTCCTGGTGGATTTTTCCTTTGATGAGAATGAAGTGCTCCTCCTCATCTTTTTTTGATTAATTTTGATTGAAAGTTTATTTTATTAGATACTACGATAGCTACCCCCGCTTGTTTTCTGTGTCTGTTTGCTTGAAAACATTTTTCCAGTCTTTTACTCTGAGGTAGTGTTTATTTTTGTTGCAGAGGTGTGTTTCTTGGATGCAGCAGAATATTGGATCCTGTTTCTGCAACCATTCTGTTAGTCTGTGTATTTTTTTTGGGGGGGGTACTTGAGTCCATTGATGCTGACAGATAATAGTGACTAATGAATGTTAGTTCCTTTTATTGTGGAGTTGGTGGAGTTACTGTGTTTCAATGCTTGTTTTCTTTTAATTTTTTGTTGTGAAGTTATCTATAGCCCGTGTTTACTTGGGTGTAGGTGCTTTTGCTGAATTGGAGTTTTCTTTCTAGTGTCTTCTGTAGGGCTGGTTTGCGGCATAGATATTGTTTAAGTTTAGTTTTATCATGAAATGTTTTGTTTTCTCCATCTATGTTGAATGAAAGCTCTGCTGGCATCTGTGGTTTCTTAGAGTTTGCATGACATCTGCCCAGCCCCTTCTGGCTTTTGTAGTTTCTGTTGAGAAATCTGGTGTGATTCTGAAAGGTCTACCTTTACATATTACTTGGCCTTTTCCCCTAGATGCTTTTAATATTTTTTCTTTGTTCTGTAGATTTAGTGTTTTGACTATGGTGTGATATGAGGAGATTCTTTTCTGGTGTAGTCTACTTGGTGTAGTCTACTTGGTGTTCTGTAGGCCTCTTGTATGTTTATGGACATCTCTTTCTTTATGTTGGGACAATTTTCTTCAATGATTTTCTTAAAAATATTTTCTGGACCTTGGAGCCTAGAATTTTTTTGTCTATTTCAGTTATTCTTAGATTTTGTCTTTTCATGGCATCCATGATTTCTTGGATGTTTTGTGTTGGAACTTTTCCTATTTTACTTTTTCTCTGAGAGATGTATCAATTTCTGCAATTGTATCTTTAGCACCTGAGATTCTCTCTTGCGTCTCTTGTATTCTGTTGTGATGCTTAGCTTTGCGGTTCTTGATCTTTTCTCTAAGTCTCCAGCTCCAGGGTTTTCTCTGTTTGTGTTTTCTTTACTGATTCTAATTCAGTTTTCATGGCTTGCATCATTTCCTTCATCTGTTTGAATGTGAATTCCTGTCTTTCCATGATGGCCTCTATTTTTTGTTTGTTTGTTTGTTTCCTCTCTATATGCCAGTAATTGTTCCTCTACTTGTGCCTCTATTTGTTTGGCTGTATTTGCCTGTATTTCTTTGAGAGCTTTGTTTTGTTTCCCCTTTATGTGCCTCTAATAACTGGATAAGCATAGATTTGACATAATTTGCCTGTGTTTCTGATTACTTAGAATACACATTGATTTGGGGGGTTGCTGGTGAAGACATGATGTCCTGATTTTTTGTTGGATGTGTTCTTAAGCCAACCTCTACTCATCTGCTTACAACAACTTTTGCTGTTTGTTCCTGGAGTCTGTATTTCAGACTGGGTCCATCTGTCTCTGGTGTCTGGCATATTCTTCAGGAAGATGAAAGAGGTCCACCGGTTTGAGAGTGGATGCTGGTGTTTCAGCTGTAGCCAAGGGAGGAAGGTTGCAAATGCATGTGCACAAACGCGGGTCTGTTCATGAAAGTGTGCCTTGAGGGAGAGGGTGCTAGATCGTGTAGATGCCTACAATGTAAAGCTTAAGCACAGGAAGGGGTACGGGTGCTGGCTCTGTTTGAGGGAGCAATGCACATATTCAGGTGCCTTGAATACCTCAGTAGCCTACAGGCCTGTTGTCTGTCCTCCTGGTATTCAGATCTCTCTGGGCTCCAGCAATTGTTTGCTTGACTCCGCAGGTAGACACACAGAGCAGAGACTTCAATGTTGAGAACTCTGTCCCAAGAATCTTATGTTGCCCAGGGTGGCGGTGTGGATGGGAGGGACCTGATGTCTGGCTGTTAGCATAGATGGACCCTGAATCTGGGGCTCTGTATGCACTTACTTGAAGGCACACTCACTAGCTCACAGTGAATTGGAAAACACAGGTGTTCCCTCTGGTTTCTACTCTGAGATTTGAGCCCACAGGGGCAAATGAGAGTTTAGGAGACCGGACAGCTCAGCGGTGTCAACTGTTTGGTTGCTGTGCAGGGAAACCAGTACTTGGGGTAGCCACCTCTGCCATCTCAGTCAACAAGCATGGAGGCTTCTATTTGGGCTAGCTGCCATCCTGCCCTCACTGCCGTAGACCTGGGAGGCAGGTACAGCTGCCTACTGGGAGGCCAGCTGCAGCCCTGGGATGCCCATCTCTGCTGTGTCAGTCACCTAACAGGAAGGCCCTTGCTTGGGGAAAGGGAAATTGCCATCTCAGTCCCCAGAGACTTCCATAGGTGAGCTGGATCCAGAGTCCCAGCTCATGGGTTGTTTCCTCTTGCCTAGGAAGCCTCAATGTGGATGTTCTGGCTTCGGCTTCCCCTCTACTCATCAGTTTTGGAGTTTTGGATCCTGTGCTCCTCAGATATGGTGTGCACTGGTCACAGCCATTTTGGATTCTGAACTTTTGGAATCTTAAAAAAATATAACAATAGCATAGAAGGAGGAAGGGTATCTGAAAAACTTTCACTCTTAGATGTCTTAAATCACTTTCTTAAAGCTCTACAATTTACATTTATATGTCTTAAAACACCTTCTTATAACTTCTAACCTTTATACCTTGGATTTACCAACCTTCAAACACCTTCTTAGACCTTCAAATTCTTTCTTAGAAGTTTTCCTCATAACTTGCATTTACCAACCTTAAAATGCCTTTTTAGATCCTCATAACTTAAATTTTCATATCCTCAGACCTATATAAGCTTTACATTTTTCTATTCAGTTATTCATCATGTAACACAGGCCATTGATTACTGAGAGCTCTAGCAGTGGATCTAATTGCCTGCTCTCTAGCTATTAAGCTACTATTAGCATAGCGATCAATGTGACCAGAAACCTGAAAAGGATAAATTATAACATAGATAAATTTATGTGTTAATGAAAATGACAGAGATGACTAATTAGTCAGTCCACCACCTAGAATGTAGTCCCTGGCTCCTGTGGTTTCATGGCATCATGGGCAGAGGCAGTCTGGTCATCAGGCACTGAAGACAAGAGACTGTTTCTGTGGAAGAACATGAGAGACTGACCTTGCCTCATTGCAGCAATGTGAGGCAATGATTCTTCAGTTGTCCAGTTTGTCCACAGTTCACTCTGGACCCTAGCAGTGGGCAAAGCATTGGGATAGTCTAGCCCAGGGACCGTAATAGCACAATCCAGGGTTGAAGTCATCTATCATGCCAAAATCTTCTGGAAGACCTTAGAGGAGGTACTGCTAGGATTTGGGACTTTTTGTCATAATAAGCTTACACATGTTAAATGCCCTATTTAGCAGATCTCTGACAGATTTGAAGGCTAACATACTTGAACTAAGCTATCTATGTCCATATTTAGTTATTTGCCCTAAACTACACCTTGTAATTATAAAATAGAAAGGTATGACCTATAAATTATGCCATATTCTGTAGATAAGTATTTTAAGAACACATCTATCTAATTTTCTGAGAAAGTGCCAGATTGATTTCTAAAGTGGTTGTACAAGTATACATTACCACCAGCAATGGAGTAGGATTCCCCTTTCTCCACAGACTCTCCACCATGTGTTGTCTCTTGAGTTTTTGATCTTAGACATTCTAATGGGTGTAAAGTGAAATCTCATGGTCATTTTGATTTCCATTTCCCTTATAATTAAGGATGTTGAGCATTTCTTTAAGCGTTTCTCTGTCATTTGATATTGCTCTACAGAGAATTATCTGTTTAGCTCGGCACCCCATTTTTTAATTGGATTACTTGATTTGTTGCTGTTTGTGCAGAGTGCAAGGAATCTTATGAAAGAAGGGGGAGATAGAAAGACCTGGAGGGGACAGGAACTCCACAAGGAGAGCAACAGAATCAACAACGCTGAGCATAGTGGTATTTTATGAGACTGATATTCCAACCAAGAACCATTCATGGAGGTAACCTACATCCCTGCACAGATGTAGCTCATGGCAGCTCAGTCTCCAAGGGGGTTTCCTAGTAATGGGAACAGGGGCTGTCTCTGACATGAACTCAGTGGCCAGCTCTTTGGTCACCTCTCCATGAGCTGGTGCAGCCTTACCAGGCCATAGAGGAAGACAATGCAGCCAGTCCTGATGAGACCTGATAGACTAGGGTAAGATGGAAGGGAAGGAGTACCTCCCCTATCAGATGACTGGGGGAGGGGCATGGGAGGAGACAAGGAAGGAGGCTACAGCTGGTATACAAAGTGTATAAACTGTAATTAAGAAAAAAAATTAATTGATTAACTGAAAATAAAACAGCCATTAGATTTCACTTCTGTTGCTGCTGGCTTTCATGGTAGAGCAGTATGGAGCATTACCAGCTCCCCTGTAACCAAGTTCTAATATTGTAAACAATTGAATGTCTCTAAAATTAATATATTCCAACTTAAAAGTATCTTTAGAATCATTTATTTCCAGAGTCAGCAATACATTAGCTTGTTAATCTGAATCAAACTTTATAACCTTAAAAATTTAACATCAATGTCGTATAAAGAATATAACAGTCTCCTTGCTTTGTGAGGGGAAGTTGTTAAAGGCAAAAGGTACAATTGCACTTCTGCCTTTGTGAGATAATACCTCAGGGCTTTTGCATGTCTGGAATTTCTGTTTGTTTTTGTTTTGCACTTTCCCCCCACCCCCACACACACAGGCTGTCTCTGTGTATCCTTTGGTGTCTAGGGCTCCCTTTGTAGACCAGGTTGGCCTTGAATTCACAGAGATCTGCCTGTTTCTGCCTCCCTGAGTTCTGGAATCACAGGTGTGTGCCACCTTTCCTGGCCTGGAATGCTTTAAAAGACTCAAGTTGCTGACAGGACCACCCTCTATGATGGTTGCTTTGTTCAAAAATGGAGACATTTTAGCTGCTACGGCAAACTGGATGTCAGTGTACATGAGGCAATAAAGTCATTAGATATGTGTGACAGAGAGGGATCAGCAAAAATAAGGTACATTTACATATGAAAATGGCATAAAGATTCATTATAATGTATATTAAATTTAAAAGTATCTGTGGGAGGGGTGGTGCGCCTGTGGCTGTGTGTGTGTGTAGCATATTGTGCATATTATTTACTGCAGGTGTTTGCTCACAAGCATAGAATTGTGCACACATGTCATACGCATGCACATGTGGTCTGGAACTCAGTTTCAAATCCGACTCATGGTGAAGAAGTCTATTAACAACTGTGCTGGGGGAGGGGGAGATGAAGTTGGATGGAGTCCTGGAAGCCTGGAACAGGTACTCCCAGCCTCACTTAGCCTCCACTCTACCCTAGCTAAACTCAGCTGATCTGTTTGATGGTCAAGAAAAAGACATGTAAGGCCTTTGAGGTATTCTGCTACCCAGCCCCCATATTTGCTCTTGGCCTGTAGAACACCCCTTCCCCTGAAAATGTGAATAACTACAAGACAACTATTTAAAAATAACTAGAAGGAAACCACATAAGGTAACTGCTTAAGGACTGCTAATGTAAAGCAGTGCCTGCAGTCCTAGGGGAATATTCAAGGTCTATTTGTGTCTTTAGGAAACAAAAGACAATGGCCAGGGTGTTCTTTATCCTGGAGAATTAAAACTAGGGGCAAAGCCTGTGAATCAGAAAGCACCAAGAAAAACAAAACTGAAGCTTTTCTCTCTTATAATTTGATACAGCTGAATGAGGCATAATCTTTGTCTGAATTATTGACTTAAAACCTCCCAAAATCTTTCTTTCTACCATGATTTTCTTCCTGTCTCCACTGAGGATACATTGTTTTCTTCATAATATCATTTCTGAAAAATAAAGTGTAAAGTGATGCTCGGGGGGTGGAATTTTAAAACAGGTGATGAGGGAGGTGTGTTGGGAAGCAGGCAGGAAGGGTTTACTCAGGGGATCTGAATTCCCCCTTCCCTGCCTCATTTGAAGCTCTTTGAAGAGACACCCACTTCTCAGGTGAGAAAATAGAGGCAGAAAATACATGTTTAAAATGTATGCCTTTATGGCTTCTGCATCTTTAAGGAAGTCGCAGCCCTCAGTTTAATATCTTGCCACTTTCACTGCCCTCATTTCTGTAAATCTGAATGACTCTTATTGGAACATTAGCAGTTTGTAGAATAAGGTAAAAATGCTCTCATAACAGTTTAAAAAACATTTTCATGCTTTTAGATACCAATAACTACAATTTTAACATGCTATTTTATTTGTTTAGCTGTTAGCTCATAATATTTTTTTTTCAAATACAGATGAATAATTTAGTGCTCTGAAAGTTTGGTGTTGGCAAAGGTGTAGGGTTTTCTGTAAAGAAGCCTGTTTATTTTAACCCTTGATGAACTGCACTGCATCTTTACATGCACCAGGCATACTTCAAGAGTGCATGGTAAAGTCTGAGGCTTTACATTCTTCAAGAATGTTAATATAAGTGAATAGTGTTTAGAAAATAAGTATACCCTATACTGACAGCATGCTAATCATTCTATATAAGAGTACTATTAGGTTTCAAAGAAATCCTGGACAAGTCTTACCTGGTACCTGTGGCTCCTCCCAGCTCTTCTCTCCCCACCCTCACCCTAAGCCTCTCGCACCCAGGGCCTGAACTTCCATTTCCCCAGCCTGCCCCCTACAGGATGCTGCCATTTTGGCCATATCAGTCTCTTGGTCTCTTAGCTCAGGCTGCCTCTCTTAGTCAGCTGGTCCTCTCTTGTTCTTACTTCCCCTCTCTCCTCACATGGCCTGGCTCAGTCTGGCCATGTTCACTCTGGACCCTTCCAGATGTCTCTGTCTCCGTCTATGCCCCTGGCTCTGCCCTCCCTCATATCCACAATAAACCTTCTCCTACACCGTATGTAGGAGCAGCTATGTCCTCCTTTTTTATTTTTTTATTTTTTATTTTTTTAATTTCAGTTATTTCATTCATCTGGTGCCAAAACCCAGGACAAACATCTGAGAAACCTATTAACATATCAAAGTTGAGGCTGGCTACCAGGTTCTTCCAGCATCCTTCAGTCCCTACCTGTTACATGGTCCTCCTTCCTGGTTTACCCGCCCCCCATCCTAAACCTCTGCAGCCCACAGCCTTTGGTCTGGCTCTCCCTCCAGCAGCTCTTCCCTGTATAATCCGGCCATTTAGGCTATGTGGCCCTTTTTAGCCTTGGTCTCCTGGTTTTCATTCTCCTGCTTTCTCTCTCCCGTTCTTCTCTCACATTGTTCCTTTAGTCTGTCGGCTATATTCAGCCTGGACTCTTCCCTCTGCCTGCTTATATCTTCCCTTGGATCTACAAAAAAAATCTTCTCCATATTTTTGTCATGACATCCTCTTACTTCATTTTTTTTTTGTTCGTCTGTGTAATCATATTGTTTACCTTTATATTTTTACATAGACTAGGAAAATAATACACAACAATTCCAAAATATACATTTTTTGGGGGGGGTTGTTTTTGTAAAATTTAGGTAGAATATTTGCAGATTATCTTCTTTTGAGACTTGAAGAATGTTAAGTACAAGGAAGGAGTGTTAAATGTGCTTTAAGAGAACACTGACTTTTTTTGATGGGAAATGCATTGAAAAAGCATAGTGGAGGATTCTCGTTATGAATCTTTGGAAGGAACAAAGGGACAAAGTAGGGAAGATAAGTCATGCCTTAGAACTTCAAGGATTGGAAAGGAAGGAAGCGGTAAAGGTTATTGTGATTATCAAGTAACTCCTCAAACAGGCAGTATTCGTGAACTCTGAGAAGCATTATTATAAAGGGCGTTAGGGAGATATAGTTTTGGATTTAGGAGAGCTAAAACATTCTTGCTCCAGAACAACATTTTCCTTTCTCAATCAAATTAGATGTTGAGTTGCCTGATAAAATACAAGCAAGTGTTTTCATTTAAAATATGTAAATTTACTCCCATCCTACTCCTCCATACACCAAATATTGTCTGGCTACATTTCTGGTGCTATTGTAAATTTCTCTGCTATATCTTTCTGTCCAAGTTACCATGCATCCCCTTGAACCTGTTGAGGCTGTACAGGGAAATGAGGGATGGAAACTGGCCATAGAAAAAGGAAGTTCTTTATTATGCCCTTAGTATGTGATATCTTATATAAATATAAGCAAGTAAGTGTTAGAATAGTGAAACCATGAGATGTTATCACGATCAGAAGACAGCAGAAGGAAACTGATTTACAAGAGATCCTACACTACTAACTTACATTGTACAACATGTAATTGATTTTGTATTTTTGTATTGTGTTGTTGATTTTAGTTTTCTGATTGAAAATAATACTAAGCTATTTATAGTGCTTTTTTTTTTCCATCTGTTTCTTTTTCCATAAAAATTGAGTTCCCTGCAGTTTTCAATCGTTTCCTACTATACATTTGGGGAAAGCATTCTTTGGAGTTTGAAAGAATCAACAGTACATTGTTAATTGGGTCAACCTGTGTATGGGACTTTATGTTTACTCTGATAGGAAAGGGGAAATTAGCATATTTATGGAGACATTACGCTCTCTTTTTATTGTTGTCAGGGCAAAGGCATCCCAATTTTAGGTGTTTTTTTATTTGAACAAATCTGTATTTTACATTGTGTAAAATCTGGCAAGTGTAGTTATTGCCTGAGGGATGATTTGCTCAAAATGGAATAGCAGATGGCACATCCTGATGTATTACTATAATACCTTTCTGCATTATCTTCATCATCATCTCCATAGCCATCATCGCAGTATTAAACACATCTGGAACTGACTGATCTAAAACTGTAGCTCATGGGGATTTCTCTTCCGATCACTTCTTCCCCTGGGTCTCAGCTTACACTGCCTCACAAGGATCTTTTACAGGTTCCTTCCAGCAACAAGACCCTTTTCTCTATTTCACTGTTAAGAATCACTTCCCACTGACTCCTCCAGATTTAATCATAGCATGATAAAGCAATAACTTCTGGAACAAGTGCAAACTTACTTTAAAGAAAAAAAAATATGATGTCCAGAGTGATTAGCTAATGGTGATAACATTGAATGACTAATTAGAATAAACATTAGGACTAAAGATTTTCTATAAACATAAGTTCCATGATGTTTCATTTACTTATTACTCTTTCTGTATGTGTGTACACTTATATTTTGACTTTAAAATCAGAAAAAGAATAGGCATTTCAACTAACAAATTACTATATATTTACACTATTTTTCTAACCAATTAACTTTTTTTTAACAATAAATGTGCTTTTATCTCCCAGAGTGCTAAACCCAGAATCTGGAATGGTAATAACAAATAAATGTATTCAAAGTTGATCTTTTCTTTCCTTCCTTCTTTCTTTCTTTCTTTCTTTCTTTCTTTCTTTCTTTCTTGGATTTCTGAGACTGAATTCTCTGTCTCTGACTATTCTAGAACTCACTATGTAGACCAGGTTGACTTCAAACTCACAGAGATCCACCTGCCTCTGCCACAGAGTGCTGGGATTAAAGGTATATGCCATCATGCAGATTAATGGATTCTTTTTTTTAAGATTGATTTATTTGTTGTAGATGAATGCTCTATCTTCATGTACACCTGCATGCCAGAAGAAGGCATCAGGTCCCAGTATAGATGGTTGTGATCCACCACTTGGCTACTGGGAATTGAATTAAGGACCTCTGGAAGAGCAGACTGCTTTTTACCACTTCTCCAGCCACCATTGATTGATTCTTGACCAGTAGACTAGGGAGGGTTTTCTTTTTCTTTTTTTTTTTCTTCTCTCTTCTTCTTTTTTTTCTTTGTTCTTTTGTTTTTAGATTTACTTATTTATTATGTATACAGTATTCTGCATGCATGTGTGTCTGTGCACCAGAAGAGGGCACCAGATCTCACTATAGATGGTTGTGAGCCACCATGTGGTTGTGGGAATTGAACTCAAGCCCTTTGGAAGAACAGCCAGTGATCTTAACTTCTGAATCATTTCTCCAGCCCCTTAGGGAGGGTTTTAAAGCACTTGAAAAGTGCCATTTTTGATAATATTTGTCTTTGTCATCTTTGTGCTGTGACACTGCATTGTTAGTAACTATGAACAAATTATGGCTGAGGGCATAAGTTATAAAATGTATGAAAATCACTCTTATGGATTCATGACATGCAATAACACTTAAAATGCAAAACTTTAATTTTGTAATAAATAAGAGGTAAATACATTAGACCCTAATATGTGAAAGAATATGGACATCATCCTGGTCTCCCCATATTGAAACTGTTTTAGAAAAATATGTGTTTATACATAATGAAAGTTGGATTTCATTAGTTTCAACTTACATTTAGGCTCCTTCCCCACAAATCCACTGCAGTAATAGGAGGAATGGGTCATTACAATGTTTAATGTCTATGTAGGTGCCAGATGGATGCCAGATGGACTTAATTTGGTGTTCCTGAAGGAAAGAAGAAACATAAGGAACTATTAGTAACTACTCCTTTGATTTAGAGTTATACTGAAGGGAACTCCTGCTGAGTCCATAGAGGGGAACAGTTAGTCATGTGAATACATAGTTTTGGAGGGGGAAGGTGACTCTCTTGAAAAAGTGCATGTTGTATAAGGTTATAACTTTCATTCAGTGCTCAGATCCCATATCAAAATGGTAGAGAAGGTGGCACATGCTAATAACCCTAGTGCCAGGTGGCTGAAGGATCCTGGCTTTCCCTGATCAGGCAACTTGATTTAACTTGTGAGATCCAGGCCAGCCAGAGAGCTTGTCTCAAAGAAGGTGGACAGCGTAAGGATGATACCAGAAGGTGTTCTCAATCTGTACACCTATATGCATACACAGAAAGGGAATAAAATATCAAAACACATTAACATTCACTCTCAATGATTAAGGTAGATGAATAAGTGCTGTATTTTTAAGTAGCTGCTATTTTTTTTATTTAAGAAAACTACTTTTATGGTAAAACACAATCATCTAATATGGAATATATACTTTTGCTTTAAATAGTAGGAAGAGTGTTGACATTATCTTTCATAATATTTAGTAGATAGTAAGGTTGAATTTCAGTGTTTCCTGAAGAGTGACTTGTATGGAACTTAACTACAATTAATAGCACAATTTATGGAGATTTCTTTTCTACAGAGATAACCTACGGTGTCTACACATTCCTAATACAGATTATAAGCAGTGTATACAGTAAGAACACAGCCCAGTGAAAGAATCAGAGCCTGAATGAATCCTTTGACTAGACAACCAGAAAGAGACAATATAAATTGACTAGCATGATTATTAAATTTGAATGTAATGACTTTTATATTGGTGCTCTGGGTTTGCTGTTTTTTTTTTTTTTTTTTTTTTTTTTTTTTTTTTGTGGAAGTAGATAATGCTTGTCAGTTGATCACTAAACATACCAGCTTGACTCTGAACGATACATTTTACTAGCATTGTTCTTTTCCTTTGTTTTGTTTTAGTTGTGAGACAATGTCTCCCTATATAGCTCTGGCTGAACTGGAACTCAAGGTGTAGACCTTGCAGGTTTAGAAACTCTGAAAGATTTCCCTGTCTCTGCTTCTTGAGTGCTGGGAATAAAGACAAGCCTCATCACAGATGGCCATTATCACTAATCTTAATTGTGCCTAGAGTATGATCCAAGTCAGCATGAAGATTTTTTAAAATCGATTTGTCATTTAACAAAAACTAAACAAAGTTTTTCCAGAGCCAATGAAATGTTCTACCTGTTACATTAAAACCCACATGCAAGCAGAGAAGGTGAGTTTTCTCTGCTAAGATATTGGTGAAGAACACATAACTTCCATGTGAAGAAGGAATAGTTCAACTTGAGATGGGTGATTTTCACATTATTTACTAATGACTAGACAGCAGATAATAAAGTACAAATAAACCTAAAGAGGAAATTAGTTTCCTACATCATCCACAGAGACATTTGAAAGGTCTTCCTAAGATACAATGTTTGTGTATATGTTTTCATTTCCTCTAAAAAAAAGTGTGTGAGCCCTTGTTCTGTTCTAGATACTGTTACTACACAAATATTAAAGATTCTACTACAATCTAGTATAATCAACTGTACTCAAACATGTGACATCTTAAAGAGGAAGGAAAAACAAATAAGCAGTAATAACTTCTCAGGCAGGTATTTTCTGGTTGAGGAAGGGATCAGTGTGAAGGGAAAACAAAATATTCAAACCCTGACTGTGACCAATACACAGAATATTCTAAATGACCTGCCTCAATCCTGATTATAGGATTATTAGAAAATCAAGAACAGAAATGTTCTGGAACTAATGTGGGTGGGACTTGGAGTGACAATGACAAAATATAGAATGGAGTGGATTTCTGAAGACTGTCTTCTATATCTACAATGAATACATATTTATGAGTGAATAAAATATGGAGATAGTACAGATTTCCAAAAAACAAATATCAGGTTATAGGTAAGTTAAGGACCATTAGTCAAACAACAAAAACCCTACAATCTTGTCCTAGCACTCACCCAGAAACCTGAATAAAGGCAGTAATAAGTCTGTGAGAGAGGAAGGATACAGAAGAAATGCAAGTAAGACAAACTAAACTAATACTTTTTTCAAAAATAAACCTGAAATATATATGTATATATGAAGTATATATGAATATATATATATATATATTTAAATTGAAAACGTCATTGAGAAGTAGGGGAACATAAAAGAAATTGGGGGGAAGAGTGTGGAGATAGAAGTGATGTAAAAACTGATTGTGAAATTATTAAAAAATAATAAACTACATGTTAAAATATTTCAAAGTAAATGAATAAACTTTATTAAGAAAAATAGCCAGCCAGGCGTGGTGGTGCACACCTTTAATCCCAGCACTTACTTGGGAGATACAGGCAGGAAGATATGCTTGAGTTCAAGGCCAGCCTGGTCTAAAAAGTGACTCCAGGACAGGGCAGCTAGGGCTCTGTTACACGGAAAAAAACGTGTGTCAAGAAAAAAAAGCAAACAACCAAACAAATGAAAACAAAACAAAACAGAACAGAAAAAGAAAATAACCAACAAAATTCAGTAGATGAAATATAAATACTTTTCAAGATAGCAAAGATGGCAAAATGAATATGCTAGTGAAAAAATGTAAATGAAATTTTTATTTAATGCAAAAATAAAAAATGATTAAACAATTATAAAAACAGAATGGACATGTACATATGTAAAAAAAGACAGATAAGAAATATTTAAAATAGAAATACTTATTACCAGACAAAAAACAAGCAGTCAGAATTTCTTCAGAGTGACAGTGTAGACTTACTGTGGTTAGATGACAAAAATATAAATAAGTGCCTGACCTGGACCTGGGGGAAGATAACAAGCACATACAATTATAGATTTAAATAAATATACTTACGAGATTAGAAAAAGATAGATCAACAGGAGAAAAGAGTGTGTGTTACACAGCCCAGGTAGTCCTCAAGAGGAAGTAAAGGCTTAAAAAAATAACAGAACAGTTAACAGTTACTGTTTTATCTGTACTTGCACAAAGAAAAGTAAGTTGTGCAAAAACAGCTAAATTATGAGCAAAGGTGCAAAAGATGTTATTTGAACAGAATTTTCCCTGCCTTGACCTATTCATCAAAAGACTCTTGTCTTGCAAGGCAGATCTTTCATGGGAGAGTTTTATCTCCTGTTTTCAGGCAGGAAAAAGAAAAGATTAGAATGTCTTTCTTGCATCTGCTGTTTCTCATGTGCTTTTTAACCCCTAGTAATCCTTATGGCAGTGCATCCTATTTCAGGGCGTTGTTTTCCACCACTCTGCATGATTCCTTATTCAAAGTGACTAATATATGTGACTGACAGTAGGAAGAAAAGGAAATTGGGCTACGGAGTAGAAAATCCTGTAGTTTCTTCTTGACGTAGGAATTGGGAGAGCCAGAATTAATGCATGCCAACTTTCAATTTCATTCCTCATTTTTATACAGGAGTGATAGTGCAGGGAAATGTGGGCGAGCCTTTGGAAGTCTGTGAGTCCCTGAGGGTCCCGGAGGGCCCCTCATGGCTTCTGGAAACAGTAACTACACCATACATCATAATTTGGCAGCCCATTGGTTACGCCAGCAACTGGCTGCCAAGGCTAATGCAGAATGACACTCAAATAAGATCCTAGGATCCAATTGGCCTTGCTCTTCTCATTTCCAGAAGACTGTGTTCCCACAAATTTAAAAGTTCTTCAATTTATAAATTCTACTCCTGAAGCAGAGTGAATCAAAGCACTTGTGGCATTTGAATCTCCCTTCCTTGGGAGTGATTTATTGTGTTTGAGTTTTCATTGTGCTTTGATTGGAGGAAACAGGCTGCTGGGTAAATGCTTCCGTGCCTTGAAAATGTGTTCAGAGCAGCCCTGAGCATGTGCTGAGAAGCTCAAATGTTGCTTGAAAATTATGACTGCTCCACTAAGGATCCCTGAATTTTCAAAAAGTTAGTGTAAACTTGTGATTAATTTGTGCCTAAATTCCAGGTGACTGCTTTCCAAATGCTCTTTGATTTCAGTACATTTAAAAAATAATTAAGAATCAATTTAGTGGTTTTTAAGAGTGTTTGCAATGGATGTTCATAAATGTTTCAGGTAAGGCACTTTTCTAAGTTGTTTTTAATTTATTTTTTTTCTTTTCCTAAGTAGTGTCTTCCTCCCCTCCAATCCCTTTAATTCAACATTTAACAGGTACAGCAATTCTCATAAATAAACATGTGAACTGATTGAAAGGAGTGATTAAATGGTATTCAGAAGTTAGTGTTCTAGCCCTCATTTCCTAGAAAGTCTCTTAAATGTTTTCACTTAAGGCGAGAGAAACAACTGTGAAGGGAGGAGAGTCTCTGAACCTGTTATATTACAGGTTGAGCCCACTGTGGTGGGGGTGGGAAAGAAGAAGAAATGGAGGGTTGAATTTCAGCGCTCAGATTCATTTGTCTGTGGAAAAGACCTTTCCATCTGGTTAAGTGGAGATGAATGAATGAAGAATCACAGTGTTCTTACTTAATCAGCTTAATCACCTTGAAAAATTGAGGTAGTTATTCTGCCTACCAGGCATGAAAGGGCCTAAGTGATAGTTGCCAAGTTGTTTCCACACCTTGATAATCAAGTTGTCCACGTTGCCACAGTACTGGCATTGCTCCAGATTTACTTTCTCTCTGCATTGTGGCTAGTGTTTGAGAAAGGAAAATCAAATCAGCTGGGGATGGGTCTTGACTTTTAAATATTTTCAAATGTTTTCCAAAGTTTGATAGAGAAAGAATATGGCCCTGTGTCACCTGATCTGGACGCTAACCTAACCGAGGAGACGCTTAGCATGCGGTCATGCTTCTTCTTTTTTTTTTTTTTTTTTTTAAGAGTTGGTTTTTAATTAGTACATATGTGGACACAGGAATGTACACATGAATTCAGTCCTCACAGAGTCCAGAAAAGATACCCTGGAACTGGAATTACAATTGGTTGTGAGCCAGGAGGCATAAGAGATGGGATAGACATTCAGGTACTCTGGAACAGCCAAATGCACTACTGGGCTGTTTCTCCAGGACTCAAGATGTTCCTTTTTCTTCCCTTTTCCCTTCTATTGAAAATGGGTTTTCCCTTTCACATAATCTATTCCGATTACAGTGTCTACTCTCTCTACTCCTCCCTGTTACTCCTTATCTCCTGTCACAGCATGATCCACCCACTTTCTTTCTTTCATTAAAAAACAAACAGGCCTCTAAGGGAAAATAATGAAATAAAGTAAAACTACAATAAGGTAAACAAAAACTAACATGTTAAAATAGAACAAAACATTGGGAGAGAGTGTTTTCAGTGCAATGGGCGGCCAGGCACCGGCAGCCCAGTAGCAGCCACAGGGCTGTTTATGAGTGTCAGGTTCTCACCCCTCTGTGCTGCCACTGCCCTGCTTCCCTTCATTGCTCACATTGTCTCTGAACCAAACACAACTGTGGCACTACTTTAGCCTTAGAAAAGAAGTGTGCAGAGTTTAGCTTTTCCAGACTTGGGAGGTCTGGATCCATGTAGGATGCAGACCCTGGTTCATCTCTGCCAAAGACTGGAGTAGTCAACGGTGGCCTGTTTCTTCCCTGTCATTTTTAAAACTCTCTGTTAAAGCTGAGCTGTACTTCCTACTCTGTTCATGATGAAAATAGTAAAGTATCCCCGAAGTCATTTGGACACGATCGCTACCAGCCCCAAAAGCTTCCACACTCTGGGGAGAAGGATTTCAAACAAATTCATTCTTTGTACTCTTCCTAAGTTTCCTAATTGCTTTAATTTAAGGTCATTATTTTCAGACTCTATCTTTTTTCTCTCTCTCTTTATTAAAAGGATTGTAAAAACAGATTTGAAGGTGTTTAACTTGAGGATAAGAAAAAACAGACTGGCAAGATGGTTCAGTGTCACCAACACTAGTAACCTGAATTCAATCCCTCATACTACCATGAGGAAGTATGAGTATGAGGAAGTATGATGGTTCAATGTCACCAACACTAGTAACCTGAATTCAATCCCTCATACTACCATGATGGAAGGAGAAAACCAACCCCTGCAAAGTGTCCTCTGACCTCAACATGCATGCCACCACCTATGCATGCAAACACACACAATAAATATAATAAAATAATATTTATAAAAATGTATAAGAAAATTATCCATAGCTAAATTTGTCCATAATTGTATTTTTCCATGTTTTCAAATATAATATGAGAGTGTTTAGATAGATCTGGGAATAAGAAGTGAAAAATCGAACCACAGTCGATTTTAGACACTATAATAAGCACATTATTCAAAAGCCTTTTCATTTTCAGGCAGGTGTCATGGCAATTGGCTTTAATTTCAGCACTTAGGAGGGAGATGCAGGCAGATCTCTGAATACAAGGCCTGTCTGATCTATGTAGTAAGTTCTAGTCTAGCCAGGACTACATAGTGATGCTCTGTCTCAAATAAATAAATGTCAAAATAATAATATGATATTCATTTGAATCTATAATTTCAAACTATAACCATTTAACCTGTAGTTATCCTGTAATAGCTATTGCATAAATACAAATTATGTTGACTGGTAGATGAATGGATGGATGGAAACCCTAGAATTACCTGCTTTTGCAAAACATTTGGTTGTATTTACATCAAGTAAAGTTTACATGTAGAGATAAAATTGTGTCTGTATGTCTGTGCTTGTCTCTCTGTGTTTGTGTGGTTATGAATGTGTGTGTGTGTTTCTGGACTTCTTTCAGTAATTCTGTTAGGAACATCTGTCTCATTTTCTACAGAGGTATTTAATTCTTTTACATTGCAAGCCAGAATTAGTAATTGTGTACCTTAAAGTTGAGGGTTGCAAGCTACCTACAAGGATCTATTATCGTACAGATCAAAGAAAGCCAATCAACCAGCACTACAGAAATACCATTTGTAATTTTAAAATCCTTATAGTAATTATAAGTGAATTATGCTACTTTTTGTGGCACTATTTAAACTTTGTTAAAATATTAACACAATTAAAATCTGGACTTCAACTGTGTGTCTACCAGGGCTACCATAACAAAATGCCACAGACCTAATGGCCTAGACTGTAGGCAGTATTTCTCCACTCTTGAAGGCTAGAAATCTGTGATTAAAGTCTGGTATGTGTTTCTGTTATCTCTTATCTTCCTGCCTCATTAAAGGCTCATTTCACTGAAAGGGATAGCAAACTATGCTTATGTGTCAATCTTATTTAACCGTTTCTTACTCCTTTGTGGGCTCTGTCTCTAAACACAGCACATTAGGGAATCCACAGAACATACTCCATGATCAATATGTGAACACACCTTTCTCTTAAGTGCCTTCATTAGTTAAAAGTGTTGTCAATCACTAACTTATGGGATATACAGTCAGGAAAATATCCTGGACAGGGAAAAATATTTTTCCAAAAATATTACAAAGGAAAGTTATTTCAAAGGAACTATAAGCCATAAATATGGCTGTAATGATTTTATTTCTTTCACTTAGATATTCATATACAGAACAATGTCAGACTTCAAGTTCCAGAGAGGTTAAGCCACTAGAACAGCAACAGGAGAAGTTTAGACATACCTTAACTTTAAGATTAATTTCTAATGTAGAATCTTTCTTGTAAAGGAGAAAATAAGAGCTTAGGTAAAAACAATAGGAAGCAAGGAAGATGAGTTCTAGGCTGAAGGAAGGGCAAGTGTGACATCATAGAATCTCTGCTGGGTCCTTTACATTCTGCCTGGTGCTTGGAGCAAGTCTGTTATACCCCTGTCCCTTCCTTACTGCAGATGTTGACAACCATGCTTAGGTGAAAAGCTAGTCCAAAGGCCATGTATTA
Source organism: Meriones unguiculatus (assembly GCF_030254825.1). Lineage (NCBI taxonomy): Eukaryota > Metazoa > Chordata > Mammalia > Rodentia > Muridae > Meriones > Meriones unguiculatus. The sequence goes on along the minus strand of NC_083367.1, from coordinate 15,569,218 downwards.
ATCAATAAAAAGCCTCCTATTTTCGTGTTTCCTAGTCTTGTGATCTCTTAACTCCACAAAACATGTTTTTATGTGACATGAAAGCTGCCATAGGTAAACATAACTATGTAAGAAGAAAACTATGCCACATATGAGCTGGCTTTTTATGTGACAGAAAAAGCACAAAGGAAATATAAAAGCAGAACAAATAAATAATGGCATTACATTAGCAATAAGAGCTTCCTTCAGGTACTTAGTGTGCCTGACTGAAGGTGAATTTACAAATGTTTTTTTCAAGTCTTCTGAGTAAAATCACCTGATTTTTAAGTTCTCCAGAAGAGCATATATGAGCAAGCATTTACTTTCTTTCTGGTGTCAATAATGAGTATTAAGGCTGTAATATACTGGCATTCCAATAGATATAATGAGACTCCTTGAATTGTGACATGTGGACAAAACAAGATACCAATAAAGTAGAGGGTTAAAGAGGCAATGAGTTTTTATGTCAATATTGAGTCTTACACTGGTCCTTTAAGAAAGCCAAGTCTACATTTCTGAATTCTAAATCTTGAATTACCTCACATATACTCAACCCACTCACTAAGAAAAAACTGTTCTGAATACCTGTTATTATTCTTTCCAAATATGACAAAATATATTATTCAAAAGGCTGTCTTTACGGTGAACCCATCACTGTCATCTTAACTCTAAGCAACAGAATGTTATACTTGAATGAAATTCTTTAGCAAATACCAGGGCTTATTTGTGCTGTTTTTGCAATGAGTTGAGCCTGATTATATCCACAGTAGAAGCTTGTTACAAGCAGTGTAAATGAACCATTTTCTTGTCTTGTAGTAAAGACAGCTATTTGGGTGTCTTCTGTCTTGATAGAGCTATTATTAATACCTGAACATACATTCTCTCCGATATTTTTCATATAGCAGCACACATGTGATTTAATACCTGTACAGTCCAATGAAACTTGAATCAATAACATGCAAGGTTCTGAATAATTTTTCAATTCTTTACTACCATATTGTGTTTATCTTTGCCCTGCTGTCAATACAAATGTTGAAGTCCATTATGGGAAGTGAAAAGATTATAAATTCAAGTTCATGTTTTTAAGTCTTTCAAATACCTAAAGTACAATTCTGAGTTGGATGTATAGCCAGGGATAACCAGAAGGGAGACCTACTCAGTACAAATTCTTTGAGAATAGGTTTTCTATTAGCAGACTGAGGAATATGCACTGTCTTCATGGGGATATAAGAGGATATAGAATAATCCAAGAAAAGATAATTCTCTTAAAGCATATCCATGCATACTTGTTGTACAAAGCAATAGTTTCTGTAAATTTCTTGAAATACATCATATGGTTTGACCATATTTACTCTCCATTGCCCTCTCCTGTTCCCCTGTTCTATTGCAACTTCCACCCTTTTCCCAAAGGTAACAGACTCTCTGATTTTCATCGTGTGTGTATGTGTGTATGTGTGTGTATGTGTGTTTGTGTGTGTGTGTGCATATGTGTTTCTGAGTACATGTGTATGTATCTGTATATGTGTCTCTGTGTGTGTATCTATGTGTGTTTTCTACATATCTTAGGTTCCACACATAAGTCATTGTCGTTTTACTAGTTCCACCCTATTTTCACTTGCTATGCTCATTGTCAACCCCACACAGTAGAAAGAGACATTCCTCTTGCCTCATTCTGGCACTTACTATGCGCTCACTCTCCTCCATCAAAGCGAGGATTGTTCCTGCTTCTGTTACAAATTCTGCAGTAGAACCTCCATGATATGACTTACCTAATGCAGATAAGTCAGTAAAACATGCATCAGGAGCTGTGTGTAGACTGCTGAATGTAAAATTTAAAATAGAGCTACTTGAAATGAACTATTGCAATTAAGTCAAATGCTAAGGGAACTTGGAGTACGTATGTTGGTATTTTCATTATTATTGCTAGTGAAGAAATTACTTATTCTCAGGTAGAAGCTAAGATCAAGGCCAGGATCATGCCATCAGTGATTTTGAATAGCCCTGTTTCCTACTGACAGTCTAAGAAAAAATAATTGGAAAAAAGGTAGATAAAATAATAAGTGATATGTAGTCTAAAAGTTAATGAAAAGAAATAAAATTGATTTGAATGTAAGTAATCCAAAAATTAGGTTATATTTTTTATTTCTAGCATTGTGTTTTAGACTTATCTTTGCAAACGCAGATTATAAACTTGTTACTGAAAGTAGAATTGTTATCCCCAGGGTCAAAAAAGAAACATAAATGTAATATTTATATTCTGAAACCCTAGGGGAAAAGAAGCCCTCTATCCTTAGTGGATATTTGTTTATTATAGTTTATAATTATCACTTGACCCATTTCTACCAAATGATACAGACTAAATATTTATAAGAACTGGCTCATAAAAACAAGATTTTGCAATTTCATGTGTAATCGGTCACATATTTAGAATGCAACTGAATAAACTTTTATTTATTCTTATCAAAACAGAAATTATGTAATATATCTATCAGAATTGCTCTCATTCTTCCTTTTTTTTTTCTTCCTAGTTTATCTAGTCCTTGGATGTTGTCAATAAAGTAAAGCTAAGGGATTAAACCAGAACAGCTGAAAAACATTTAATTTATATTTATTATTTTTGCTTCTGGCCCTATTCAAGTTGATATCTGTGTGTTCAATATTTTCTTTGTTCCATTAATAGCAAAACAATAAGTTTCGTTTTCATCCTTTAGCTTATGCTTGCTGCAGTGAATTTTTAGTAATGTTCCCTGAACATCAGACACATTGTTCAATATTAGTGTTCAAGTCATTATAGTTGTTTGTGTTTAGCCAGTATGTCCTGGGGACCAATGCATCTCCTTGAGTTACTCCTTCCATCATTAGGCTGGTTTTATTTTTTCATTCAAGGGCTCTCTGCTGGATTGAGTGAAGTAGTGGGTTTCTATCTTTCTCTGACGTGAATCCTTAATGATGCCCACTTCAGGACATTGCCATGCCCTGCTCTTGCGAATTTCCTTACTTTTCCTGGCCTTCTGGATCCTCTTCACAAGCCACCGCTCCTGTTTTGTCTCCTTTGTGAAACCTGTCTATTCAAAGCAAACACGTTCTTGCCATGGAGTATGCAGTATCTGCTGATGATTCTTTCGTCTCTCACCCCAACTTTCCAGAGAAGTCAAAAGCAAATGAAGAGCACTTGGTTCACTAGTGATGACTGTTTTACTATTAGGCACATATTAGGCATCTATTAACAAAAGGAAAATTACTTGGTTTAGCTGTTTTAATGATGAAGTTTAGGTTAAGTGTCATGACAAAAATCGAGCTTCAGAAGACGAGTGAGATTATAAATAGATGAGAAATAGTTCAAGTAAGTTCATTAAAGTTCTGCTGGCTCGGCCAGGGCAAGGTGAGCTTGTTTCTGTCCTCTGGATCTGCAAGCTTGTGTTTATGTCAGTGACTTTATGGCTAGGCCTAAGAAGCAATAGGCTTCCCTGTGTTTCTTTTCGCCTCTTCTGTTATCGTGATTTTGAATATAGAGTGATTACATCTGCCTGAGAAGTTCTGGTGCTCAACAGACATCTAGCACAGTGTTTCACATGTTAAAAGCACTAAATATAAGAAGAAATACAGAGCAACGATGGAGGAAGGAGGTTTTGACGAAGCTGTTGTATGTGTAACATTTTCTTTGACATTTGATGTCAAGTCACTAAGAACGATGTTTCCTAAAAATATATTCTGAGATACAATGCAAAATGACGACACTTTTGTAGACTGCATGCAACTTTGAGTCAATTTCACTGGCAGGTTTTGTGTTGTAGGAAAGTTTGTTCTGAGTTTTTCTTCTTAGAAAGCAGAAACTGGGACAACAGATGCCCCTGAGAGCAGGCTAGTGCTGAACACAGTCCACACCAAGGTGCTGTTCTAGCCCTTCCTTCCTTGATGGCTCACTCACTGATTGATGTTTGTTTTATTATTATTATTTCTTTTCTCTTCTTTTCTTTAACTACTCCTTTGTGTATTATCTTGGTCTTTATACTGTCACCAGAAGTCTCCTTCGTTTCACCACCAGTTTGTACCTAAAGACCACACCTTGAGGAGTTTCCAATTGAAGAACCACATGTTATTTCCACACCCTTAGCAAGCACTTCTTGACCTATTCCTGACTGATATCCAATAAACTTAATGCTTTCCATTCTTTAATATTACGCTCCTTATATAACTAACAATTGATTTATAATTAACATATGATTGTGTTTTTAATATATAAAAGCAGTTTTTATTCATCTATACTCTATAGCACTTAAATCCTTTAGTCTTTACTAAAAGCTGAATTTTTCTAGTCCATCGCCTTAACCACTCGGCCACGTCTGATGCTCTTTGGGTGGATGACACCTAAATGAACATCTGTACAAAGTCCCAATTTATTTCTAATATCAGAGATCAGACCTCTACTCTTGCCTGATGCGTCTAAAACAAAAAGGGGGAACTGTAGAGAGCTGCGGAATGCTGTGCCTTAAAGATGGAGCTGGTTTCTGCCTTCCACCTTCCCGATGGTGAGTGCTCTCTGTCACGAACAACTCCACATTTGGCTAAGGCCGAGGATCTGGCTTGCTTCTATGTATGTGGACCTATCTGCATTGCCCCCGTGGCACGCCTGGGTTGGCTACCCAGAGGCTATTTAAGCTGTGGGCTGGCTTTCCCCAGGGTCCCAGGATTGTTCAATGTTCCTGAATAAACTGCATTGAAAAAAAAAAGCTGAATTTTTAGCTGTTTTTCTTTTTCAGTGCTATAGATCAAACCCAATGCCTTGAGCATGCTAAGGAAACATTCTACTACTGATCCACAGTCCCTAACCCTTGATTTCATGTCATTGGGGATCTCAACTTGGCATAAAGCACACTGTATGGCTGAAATTTGGCTTTCATCTGATTCTTTCTCTTCCTACCTTCATCCCCCTTATAGATCAGAGTGTACGTAACTACTCCTTGCTGGAAAAGGTGATATTAAGTAATTAATTACTGAAGATTTTTTTCTTTAACTTCTGCTCTCCCAAGAATGTCAGTCATATGAAATAAATGTGCCTTTGACTGCGTAGGCATGTATTCTATTCTATTCTGTTCTCACTAGAAAGAGGATTATGATAGCTGGGTATCACACAGGATACCTGACCGTACTTGTGGATGGAAGCATCAACAAGCTTAAAAACCATGCACTTAGCAGTATATTGATTATATTGTTTTTATGACTGCTTTCATCAATGACAACAATTTATCTTGAAAACAGGTTTTAAGAATTTCTTTTAATTTTCTATGTTTATTTAATTTACTTTTATAATGTAAACAGAACCTATGTGTCAAGTATTTTGTTCATTCAGGAGACAGAAAATTCATTATCAGAGCTGTGCTTAGAAGGATTGAAAAGTAATATATAATGGATCCAAAATAATATATAAGGTACTTCTTTCTATATTTCCATATAACTAATTATGTTCCAATAACTACTTATTTAAGTTATATTTATGATAAGCACAGTGTAACATGCAAGGTTTTTTTTCTTTTCTTTTCTTTTTTTTTTTGTTACTGGTGTAGAGCAAAGAAAACCAACAGGATAGCAAACACTAACATTTTGCCTCTAAGTGTTCAAGGACATAAAATAAATGAGCCATGGCTATTGATTGTCTTTGGCCTACATTATCTGCACAGGAACTATTAAGGAGGCTTTTCCATCTTCCTTTCATGCCTCATTTTCTCATACTATCTAATGAAGAGCTCCGCTTAAACTGTAATGTGCTACTCTCCCAAAAGTAGATTTTTATGGCCCTGAAAAGCAGTACTTGCGTTATCAAGAATGGTTTTCAGTTCTGTGTTTATTGGCTTGTCCCACTGTATGAAATTATGAGCCATTTCCAGAGCTGTGCGCTATTATCAGCTCTTTTAATTAATTTCTGACTTTAAATTTTATTTTGTCAACGGAGCATGCTGAATAACACCACACCATTCACAAATATTTGCTGTGAGGCCTGAAGTAGCAAATATGTATGGAACGTATTTCCATTCTGAGACAAACTTAGTGTACGTTTCCTCCCAGATATTTGTGACTGAAAGTTGGGCGGAGAGCCTGAAACACCTAACATCAGTATCTGTGCTGGGAAGAGCCACATCCAGTTATTTACTTGTTGAAACTGAGTGTTTGACAATAGAACAACATAGAGGAGATGCAAATAATCCGATGTTTGAGGTTGACAAACAGCATTTTTCTGGAGAACAGAGATGGAGGTGGAAAAGCAGGCACCTGCAGAGAATGGGATGTCATCTTGGACAGCTGAAAATCCTTGGAAAGGAGTAAGACATACCATAACGGAGGCATTCTCTCCCCTTTCCCTCCTCCTCTCCCTTCCCCTGCTCACCTTTTCCTCCTCTGTTTTCTTCCCCTTTCCTGAAGTCCCCTCCCCTCCTCTCTTCTCCCATTCCCTCTCCTCTCTTCTCCTTTCTCTTTCTTCCATTTTTTTAGAGCTGGAAACAGATTTGAAACTGGTATTAATTCATTTCCCCTGTTATGCTGTCTTGTCTTCCAACTTTCTCCTCTCCTCCGTTTTTTTCTCTTCCTTTCCTTCCCTTTCTTTTCTCTTTTTCTTTTTTTGTTTTTTTTTGGTTTTTTTTTTGTTTTCTCTCCCCATCTTTAATGCTTCCTTTTCTCCCTCCTTTTTTTCTCTTTAAGTTTTACCATTTAACCCAGGAAATTGCCTCATGGTAATTTTGCACCATCACATTGACTCTCATAGTTGATCATTAATTTTATATTTATTGATAATGTATTTTTCTTTTGTGGATTTGCATAAGCTCATATACACAAGTGTTATAAATCATAAAGCAGTGAACTTGTTATAAATTTCCAAAATTTAACAACAGGTAGACAGCAACTAAGGATACATACAAGCACAAGGTGGTATGTGTAACAGAAATCTAAGGAGCATAAATAAGTGTGTCAGTTATCTGAATGTAAGAGTATTGCTTGCCTGTGGCTGTATAGACGTGTGTGAGTATGAGTTTCTGAAGTTGCCATTGAAAACTGTGTTAAAATGCTTAATCCCCATCCCAAAAGGCAAAGAGGATGGGCATCAGGAGAAGAAGAAAACAGGAAACAAGTTAGGAGCCTCCCACAGAGGGCCTCTGAAAGGCTCTGCCCCACAGACTATCAAAGCAGATGTTGAGACTTATGGCCAAACTTTGGGCAGAGTGCAGGGAATCTTATCGAAGAAGTAGAAAATAGTAAGAGCTGGAGAGGATAGGAGGTCCATAAGGAGAGCAACAAAACCATAAAATTTGAGCACAGGGGTCTTTCCTGAGACTCATACTCCAACCAAGGACCATGCATGGAGATAACCTAGAACCCCTGCACAGATGTAGCCCATGGCAGTTCAGTGTCCAAGTGGGTTCCATAGTAATGGGAACAGTAACTTCCGCTGACATGAACTGATTGGCCTGCTCTTTGATCACCTCCCCCTGAAGGGGGAGCAGCCTTTCCAGGCCACAAAGTAAGACAATGCAGCCATTCCTGATGAGACCTAACAGACTAGGATCAGAAGGAAGGAAAAGAAGACCTCACCTATCAGTGGACTTGGGTAGGGGCATGTGTGGAGAAGGGGGAAGAAGAGAGGGATTCGGAGGGGAGGAAGGAGAGAACTAGAGGGGGGATACAAACTAAATAAAGTGTAATTAAAAATAAAATAAAAATTAATAATAAAAAAAGAGAACACTGTATTTTTCCCTTATCTCCCTCTGTTTCCTGAAATGGAGTCTCTTGCACTTGAAGGGGAAATTTAACAAGCCATGCTCTCATTTCACTACTGAAACTTAGATTCTCTCTCTCTTTTTTTTTCTTTTCACATGATTTGCTTCCCTTTATCCCCCTCCTTTCCCTACCTTTGTCTGAATAATGGAATGTTCCTTGCTCTGTTAATTTGTTGCACTCATTCACAATTTCTTTACCCTGTTATACTCTACAGGTAGCAATCTTTAAGGCTTTACTCATACTTTGCTGTTTTTAGTGAGGAAGTCTTACAATGTAGCCCTGGGTAGACTGGAACTCACTATGTGAAACAGACAGTCCTCTGGTTCTTAAAGACCTACTACTGAGCTATGCCTCCCAAGTGCTGTGATTGCATTCCTATGCCACCACATCTGATGACTTAGACTTTTGCTGTTTTTAACTTTATTCATTCTTCTTTCCTACAATATATCCATATCTCAATATACTTTTCGCTACTCCTCCCAAAGAGCAGGCCTCACAGGAATATCAACTGAAGGTAAACACAGCCTAACCAGTTGGAGTAAAAGTAGGCTCTGTGATTCTACCAACACCTGCAATTATGTAGAACTTATATTCATTCCCAGACAGAACAAAACAGAAATGTTTTTCTGTTCTGAACAAAACAGAAACATTATGTTCCACATGTCCCATTAATCCTCAATTAGGACACGTTGCTTCTTAATACTAATACTCTATATATAATGTTTCATATATAATATATATTTCAATATAAAACATAATGATAACAGATTTCCTTAACAATGTTTCAGTATTCTTTATATTTATCTATATTATTATTTTTCATTTAGCTAGACTACAGTTTTGTGGGTTTTTTTTTTAAAGAAATTTTCTTTTCAGAAAGAATGTTCAGTTCCCAGGTAGAATGCCATAAAATACCTTTGTACATTTATTTTCTGGGTTCACAGCTTTTGAAGACATTACACTTTTATCTTCAGTCTTCCCCTGCAACTGCTAAAATATCTCAGGCTAATCCAATTTTCATTCCTTTGAATTCAGACAGTTTTTTTTTCTTTCTTATAACTTTGTATAATTTGATTTCTGAAATATGGCCACATTTTCAATTTCTTATTCTTTTTGCTCTGTACTAAGCAGTCTTTACATTTGCTGTCATCTTATTGTTCTGATTTCGGGATTTTTTTTCTTTCTATTTGAAAAATCATCTCTTTTATCATTTCTACTATATTAGAAATTAGATTAGATGGAATCTGGGACACAGAAGTCTATTTTTCTTTATCAAAGCTGTGCTATTGTCTGTCCTTCCTTCCTTTCCTCTTTTGTCTTTCTTTGTTCATTCATTCTTTTCTTCCTTCCTTCCTTCCTTCTTTCTTTCTTCTTCCCTTCCTCTTCTCTTTAGTTTTGGAGTATATTCTGAGAAAATGTCTTTGTTTTAAGCTTCCCACGTATATAATAATTAGCCGAATTATCTATTAATATTTATAATAAATATAACAGCAACCACGTGCATTCATAATTCTAGGATTGGAACAGGTTTGGATACCTATTTGTTAGTTGAGTGATAGTCAATTATATAATAAACTACTTCTACTACTATAAATTTATTTTGAAATACCTAGAAAGTTCTTTCAAAAGTCAATGGGATTTGGTATTATATCTACTAAAAAGTTTCTAATAACTTATTGTCCTATTTTTCAGATGGTTGACATTGTCACCAGATGCCAAAATATGTTTTCATTTGCCCTTTGTATCACAGTTTTTTTTCTATGATATTTTGTTTGTGAGCATAGCCTTTAATGGCTGAGTCATCTTTTCAGTCTTTATCACAGCTTCTTGGGTCATGGCTTGGTATCCAGTCATAATGTTGATTGTGGGAATGAAAAAAAAAAAGGCAATAATAAAAGGCTTCTGTAATGGTGTATATTGATTGCCAACTGGACAGAATCTAAAATTAATTGGAGACAAATCTGGGGACAGGTCTGTATGAAGGGGTGCAGATTAAGTTCATTTAAGTTGGTTGTCTACCTCTAAAGGTAGTCGGTACCATTCCATGGACCAGAGTCTTGGGATGCCTAATAGAATGGAAGCCATATAGGATCATCATAGCTGGCAAGTAAATGCTAAATCAATGTGACAAGAGGCCTCATGTTTATGCTGTCATGTCTTTCTTACAAAGATGGACTGTACTCAAAAAGTTGTGAACCACAGAAATATTTCGTTGCTTAAGTTTGATAAATCAAATATTTATTTTGCTATAGAAAAGAAGAGAGTGACTAATAAATCTCAATCACACAGTGACCAAACATGAATTTAAAGTCAAACATGATAAATTACACAAAATGTTTCTGGTCACAGTGGCCTGTGTTATAGCACAAAACTTCACTATGGCCTTGGTTCTATGTAAAAAACCAGCTTGATTCTCTGGCAGCAAAAAACTCCCTGCAGTTGGCAAAAAGATCTCTGGGGCCAACAAAAATGGTGAAGGAACACACACACACACACACACACACACACACACAGCAAATGAAGCAAACTCCAACAAGCCCCAACATCTTTAAATATACACACATATACACACATACATACACTCACATTTGGTGGATGGAGCTTTCAAGTAGTATAAAAATTACAATGTGATTACATCCCATTTTTCTTTAAGTGAACAATTACAATGATTATATGTTTAAAAAAAGCTACCCCAGTACCCTTACATGATCAAATGTTTCATGTATTATAGATTTAAAAAAATTCTCAAGAACCTACATACATGTGTAACTAAGCAACTTCCTACAGATTAACAAAGTGTGAACAAGCAACTAACTACTTTCTCAGCCAGTTTCTCTTACTAGCAGGCTGCAATTTGTACTTACAAAGAAAGGATCAATTATTTTATTTTTTCTCTTAAAAAGTAATCTAATAAAAACTTGAAAGAATTACAGATCTAAACTTTTATATAAAAAAAACAGTCATTTCTACTCTAAATCCTCAGGGTGCACATCTACTCATTAACATTCTTAAATTAAATCATATAAAGAAGCTGAGGGCAAAAGTGGATACAAGAAATTAATCATCACCTTGATAACCAGCCCAGCTTTAGCAAGAGAGGCACATCAGCTAGTACTAGTCAGGTTCCATTATTCTTGTCCCCTGACCTCAAAAAAAAAAATTCCTAGCTCAACTATTAAGAGTGTGCCTTCCTTCAGATGATTCATGGCTGCAGCAATCCATGTTGATAATCCTGTGGCTAGTCCTGCGTCCACTCTGGTAGAATTTACTGTGACAATGGCCACTCTCAGCTGCTCCATCGTAGTATCGAATTCTCCAGTCCAATTACCTAAAATATAGCTCGACAATTGTTTAGACAGATTTGCAGCACAGGAAAAATTCTCATGGAGTGTTAGCAGGCCTTCTGGTGTTGGTCTCCTTGGTTTGCCTGTGGTATATATGCAAGATTAAAGTCTCACAACAGTGTGATGCAGCCATGATCATTCAGGCCTTTACAGCCATTGAAGTAGGACATTCTCCCCAAGCATGGTTGGATACCATAAAAAGCTAAAATGATACGCTCAGGATGCGAGGCTAAGCACTGCACTCAGGGTCAGCCGCTTTGGACCCAGAGAAGAGCATGTCTGATTGCATGCGGGTTGATGCCCCAGGTCCCGCCTCTGAGAAAAAGGTATCGGACGGGTCTGATGCTCTTTGGGTGGATGACACCTAAATGAACATCTGTACAAAGTCCCAATTTATTTCTAATATCAGAGATCAGACCTCTACTCTTGCCTGATGCGTCTAAAACAAAAAGGGGGAACTGTAGAGAGCTGCGGAATGCTATGCCTTAAAGATGGAGCTGGTTTCCGCCTTCCACCTTCCCGATGGTGAGTGCTCTCTGTCACGAACAACTCCACATTTGGCTAAGGCCGAGGATCTGGCTTGCTTCCATGTATGTGGACCTATCTGCATTGCCCCCGTGGCACGCCTGGGTTGGCTACCCAGAGGCTATTTAAGCTGTGGGCTGGCTTTCCCCGGGGTCCGAGGATTGTTCAATGTTCCTGAATAAACTGCATTGAAAAAAAAAAAAAAAAGAGTGTGCCTTCACAATTTGTGCACTCATTCCTCCACTGAAGAGGACCTGGGCTATTTCCAGCTTCTGGCTATTACAAATAAGGCTGCTACAAACATGGTTGAGCAAATGTCCATATTGTGTACTTGAGCATGTTTTGGATATATGCCTAGGAGTGCTATAGCTGGATCTTGAGGAAGCGCTATTCCTAATTGTGTGAGAAAGCGCCAGATTGATTTCCAAAGTGGTTGTACAAGTTTACATTCCCACCAGCAGTGGAGGAGGGTTCCCCTTTCTCCACAACCTCTCCAGCATGTGTTGTCTCTTGAGTTTTTTATATTAGCCATTCTGATGGGTGTTAGGTGAAATCTTAGGGTCTTTTTGATTTGCATTTTCCTTATGACTAAGGATGTTCAACATTTCTTTAAGTGTTTCTCTGCCACTCAATATTCCTCTATTGAGAATTCTCTGTTTAGCTCTGTACTCCATTTTTTAACTGGATTACTTGATTTTTTTGCTGTTTAACTTCTTTAGTTATTTATATATACTGGATATTAGTCCTCTTTCAGATATAGGGTTGGTGAAGATCCTTTCCCAGTCTGTAGGCTGTCGTTTTGTTCTGACCACAGTGTCCTTTGCTTTACAGAAGCTTTTCAGTTTCATGAGATCCCATTTATTGATTGTTGTTCTTAGAGCCTGTGCTGTTGGTGTTCTGTTCAGGAAGTTGTCTCCTGAATGGAATATTACTCAGCAATTAAAAACAAGGAAATCATGAAATTTGCAGGTAAATGGTGGGATCTGAAAAAGATCATCCTGAGTGAGCTATCCAAGAAGCAGAAAGATGCACATGGTATATAATCACTCATATAGACATATAATCTACTAAAATCTGTACACCTAAAGAAACTAATCAAGAGGGAGGACTATTGCTAAAATTCTCAATTCCTATCCAGAAAGGCAAAGAGGATGGACATCAGAAGAAGGAGAAAAAAGGGAACAAGTCATGAGCCTGACATAGAGGACCTCTGAAAGGCTCTGCCCTGCAGACTATTAATGCAGATGCTGAGACTTATGGGCAACCTTTGGGCAGATTGCAGGGAACCTTATGAAAGAAGTGGAAAACAGTAAGATCTGGAGAGGATAGGAACTCCACAAGGAGAGCAACAACCAAAAAATCTGAGCACAGGGGTCTTTCCTGAGACTGATACTCCAACCAAGGACTATGCATGGAAATAACCTAAGACCCCTGCACAGATGTAGCCCATGGCAGTTCAGTACCTAAGTGGGTTCCACTGTAATAGGAACAGAGACTGTCTCTGACATGAATTGACTGACCTGCTCTTTAATTACCTCCCCCTGAGGGGGAAGCTGCATTACCAGGCCACAGAAGACAACAATGCAGCCACTCCTGATGAGACCTAATTGACTAGGATCAGAAGGAAGGAAAAGAAGACCTCCCTTATCAGTGGACTTGGGAAGGGGCATGCATGCAGAGAGTGGCGGAAGGTAGGGATTGGGACTAGAGGAGGGAGGGAACCACAGGGGGGATACAAAGTGAATAAAGCGTAATTAATAAAGAATTATAAAAAATATTTTGCATTCTACTTCAATTTTTTTCTTACGATTTTCTACATCAAAGCTACTAGCAAAGCATGTTAGCCCAACTTTCCTAACAATCTAACTCTCTTTGTACCCTTTCTGATGGTGGTGGATGAATCATTAGTCTGCTCCAGCAACAATGCTTGATAAGTCCCAATTATTCTAAGCACCAATAACAGTGCCCAGTGAGGGCTTGGGAGCTCCTTAGAGTTTTCATACAACTCATAGATTATGAGGGATATAGTGACAGTGAAGGCAACGAACAGAAAAAAACTTCACAAGAGCATGAAGTCCTCAGGACACAAAGTCCTCAGGACTCTGCCTCTTCAAAGCACACCCATCATGGTTATGCTAACCAGTGGGCTACATTCCATGAGCTCTAAAGCTACTTTCTGTTCCTCTTGTTTGGCCAGCAAAATCTTTCTTTTTCTTTTTTTCTAATAAGCAATGTGCACCTTTTGCACTGTGTGGCATTCTAGGCACTGAGTGACATCAGAGGCACTGGAAAACCTCAGCTCTGACTCCTAGCTATTGTTTATTTTGAATTCTAGAGTTTTATTAAAAATATATGGTTTTTGTGCTTTTAAAGAAATATAATTGTTTAATATGCAGAAAACAAAACTTTTATATTTTACTAGAATCATTCTTCCACAATTATCAAAATACTATTTCTTTGTATTTTATGTACTAAAATAGTTTATTTTAAAAGTTACTAATTTAATTGATACTTGTGCTTTGTAAAAAGAATAATTCATTGCATTTTTGACTGGGGTTAGGATAAAATTTCTAACACTTATGAAATGGCAACAAACATTCCTTCCATTTGTTATTGGGTATATTTGTCAGGTGGTACTTTATCTTTTACATAATATATCCAGTTTTCATATTACCATTTCTTGAAAATGCTATATTTTCAACTCCAAATGGATCAAAGTTCTCAACATAGATGTGCAACTTGAAAGGACCATTCATAAAAGTATAATTATAAGAAAGAACTTTCTGAATTGGACCCCAGTTACTCAAGAAGGCCAACAATTGACAAACTGGACCTCGTGAAATTAAAAAGCAGTGGAAAGAATTAATTGAATGGAGAGACAATCTTCAGAATGGTCAAATATCTGTTCGATCTGTTCTTCTGTTACAAGATTAATCCTCAAAATGCACAAAGAACCAAAACTATAAGTAAAAATAAATTCCTAAACAACAAGAAAACCAGCCAAGGTGTTTAGTGAAACCTTATTTTTAAAAAATTTAGGGGAGGTACATGGGGAGGCAGAGAGAGGGAGAGTGGGGCCTGTAGGAGATGAGGGAGGGCGCTACAGTTGGGATACAAAGTGAACAAATTGGAATTAGTAATGATAAAGTAAAAAAAAATTAAAAATCAGAAAAAAAAATCGAATATTCTCTTTCACAAATATTCATAGCTGTTAATATTTTACATATGTCCCTTTATGTGGGACTGTGTGTATGTGTATAGAGGCCACTAAACTGGAAATGAGCTTCGAGAAGGACGAAAACAGGCCTTAAGAAATAAGACGGATCATGAAAAACATATGAAACAAAAGTGGAAGGGGTAGAAATGGTGATAGCAGTATTAATTGAGCTGAAGAACAGGGAGATGGGGAGGGGGACAGTGAAGGAAAGGATCAGTGAAAATTCATATGTATTTATACACACATCCTCAGTTATTACATACACACAAAGGCCAGAAGGAAACCTGATAATGAGTAGGTAAATTTAAAAGAAATGTTTAAACTGAAATATCTTACATGATTAGATAAAGCTCGTCACAGAAACCATAGGTTATGAACGAATACCAGGTACCCAGAATGGGATATCTCACTACAAACAGGGATATCACTGAGTCTCCCATAACAACAAATTCATTTCTCATGTTTTTCGAAAGACCAGGAAAACTAGATAATAAGTCCCTCCTGTGGGAAACACCACACATTTTTCACAATCATAGAGAAATCAAGCTGGTACTGGGATAGCAGTTCTCATCCTGCTGAGTAACCCTTCATGATGTTATTCCAGCTGCTGTGGAACAGAATGATTGTCATCATCAATGTTACACTGTTGTGCACCCTGAATACTGTACTATCAACCCACAAGATAAGAAGTGGCCACTGATACAGTAACAAGTCTTTCTGAGCAGATTTGAGATCTGCTTCACAGAAGAGGGTCTGGTACTTTAACCCTGAGCAAAAGTACATGCTAGGGAGGTTAGAGGCCCCAGTGAGGAACTTACTGATGTAGATGACTAAATGTACAGGATGTGCTCATCAAATCGCTGCCTAAATAAAGGTACTTATATTCACAAGTCAGTGTTCCTGCGAACATTGGTCAGAGGAGCTCCTTTCTGTGATAAGGATAAGCTCCTTTCTGTGCAGTGATAAGTGCAGAGACCTTTTAACCAGCCTACGTAGTGATACTGTTGAATGCTCAACCACAAATCAGATTTTTGTATCACTTCTTCCAAGGCTCAGGGAATATCACAGATGACAGTATAAACAGCACACAAAAGCCTGTTGTGAAGTACAATAGAGAAAACCTTCTTTGGAGCATGCCTTTGTACTCTTAACACCACAGCAGTGGAAAATGCATTCACAATAGCTACCCAATATTAGATCTACCACTATCCTTTCATGGAGGGGAGAAAATGTCATGAGCTTCCAAACCTGGACATATAAAAACCTATATAGCAGACAAAGAGATCATTAGGCTCCATTTCTCTCTCAATATTTACAAATACTTAATGGGCACTTGGGGGAGGGAAGGCTTTTTCTTTTTCTTTTTCTTTTTCTTTTTGGTGATGTAGCCACTGGTAAAACACTCATGCTCCTACAAATACTTCCTCAGTCAGGACTTGTAAGCAACCCTAATGCAACTCACTTCGGAGGAGTTGTGTGGGAGGAGATAGAAATGAAAGCAAAAAGAAAAAAAGAAAGAAAACAAGAAGGCTATGGAAAAGGCCATAAAATGGCTAAATGCTTACAGTCCCTTCCATAGCAAGCATTCAGTCCCCAGAACCCACACCAGGAAGCTTACAAATACCTTTAACTCCAGCTCTAGGGAGTGTGATGCCCTGCCTTTCATGGACCACCTGCACTCCTGTGCACATACCACCCCACATACATATCATCAAGAATAATAAAGCTAGCCTGAAAGATGTAAAACAAGAAAAGGAACAAGGTAGAAAGCAGAAGGGGTAGGTGTGGGTAGGGGATGAAAAGGGCAGGTACGGAGGGTGAAGATGAAAAGAGGTCTATGTAGGCACGAAATGGCATAGTGAAACATGCATGATAAACATGCTAGTCACAAAAACAGCAATAACCCCAGCAATCTCAAGTATATGAGTATGGATAGGAAAAGGAGATATTTGTGTCTTCTATGATATCTTTGAAGATGTCAATTACCTTAGAACTTGACATAAGTTAACCACTGTTAGTCAGAGTTCTTTTGGGTGTTGTTTACCTTTAGTTAGATAAATACACAGTTTATATTTATATACATATATGAAGTATACAAGCTACAGTTATTTTTAAGGTAATTTTTCCAAGATGAAAACAAAAAGAAAAAAAAAAAAAACAAAAAACAAAAACCCAGAACTAGTGGTGCATTCCTTTTCCCGATAAAGTGCTTTGTTTTTTGTAGTTGAGATTCCACTGGCTTTTTTCTTGTGTAACAGATGGAAAACGATTCCTACCATGCTGTGCAGGTCTATCATTTACAGGCTAGCTGGAATTTCCAGAACTATGACAGTTAGGAACTCTCTTTAGTTGAAATCATTTCAAGCATCTTCTCCAGTTCAGAGGAATAATTAACAGCTATAAGTATTTCAAGAGTTCAAAGCTTGATAGGGTTCCAAAAAGTGATTTTCAAAACCTACTTTTAAAGTACATAGAGAAGTTGAGTTCAATATGACCACATGGTGATGTTCCTCATAACCTGAAGTTTCATTTCGCACCTCCACGCTCTCAACCATATTGGCAGGAATTTTTATAATATCATATGTTGTAATAGTATTTTATTCTTTATAAAACTGTCTTCCAGGATAGCATCCAACTCTCAAATATTCATCATGTGAGTTAAAACAGTGATGTCAATCCTTAGTTGGGCACTGTTGTTGATTATTGATATTTAATATTGATTTGTCTCTTAGTTAAACAACAGTTATACCTAATCCAGCTGTATACCCAAATCACCACACGGAGACTAGGATTTATTTAATTAACCTAGAGCACAATGCTGGACAATAATTACTCCATCCTAAACCTCTAAACCCACATAGCTTCCTCTTATTCAGATTTCTGACATTATATTTGGTTTTTAGTCATGTTTTAGGTCTGTTTCATTTCTATTGGTGTTTCCTGGTCTTCTTTTGGATCTCTCCTCCTACTCTTTCTCCTACCCTCTGGACAAGGATGTCCCATTCTAGTTTCTCCATTGTTCAGCATTGGCTGATTGTTTTTATTGGCAATACAGAGAACAAATGGTAGCATGTTTACACAAACTTGAGACATGTAGCATCACACTGCAATGTCCAGATTGAAACCAGACAGTGGGATAGAGAAAACAGCATTTGAATGAACAAGGGTAAATTGCAAACATTCCACAGGAGCACATACCAACAGGCACAATGAGTTTTCCCTGTAAAATAAAGAACTGGAAGACTGGATAGTTCATATAGATTGATCACTGTGTAAATCCCTAGTCTCAAAAGTCCATAGAAAATACATGACACACAATGGAATTCAGATCTTTGTAGAAGATTTTTGTCCACACCACTTCCTATTGGGAATCATAATAGAGAAGGATGAAACTGGAACTGTGAAATCTGATTTGGTATTGTTTTGAAGATGTACTTCACAGAAACATCAAATGTCCATGTAGTAATTTGCATAAGACATTTTCCACACAATTGTCCAGATATTTTAAGTTAAAATTCTTCATTGAATACGTGATGACTATGTATGTTGGGTGGTTTTCTAGAGTTGAAATTAATGGACTATAGGTTATGAGAAATAAGTTGGCAGTTCTGTTATATCCAGAAATGCCCTTTAAAAGACTCAACTAGCTTATACAATCCCAGTGAGGACTGAGGTTGCTATTTCTCTGTGCCTTTGGCAATGCCATTAAGGTATTCATCTTCAGTTATACATTTTATGTTGAACATTTTCTGGATTTATTCACTTAATATATGAATACTTAGGAATATACAGTTTTAGAGAGAGAGAGACTGAACTCACTTCATGTTAACTTTAAGAAATTTGTAATAAATCAATACTGGCACAGTGACTTTTAGTTCCAACATTGTCACACACTGGAGTTATTGTTCTGAGTAAACCACTTCATTCACACACCTAACTACAAACCAATTTCACCTGGGGAATTTTTTAAATGGACATTATTAATTTACCTGCATTTCCTCAATCAGAATCTCTTGGGATAAAGACTATTGTGAAATTTGCTTATAAAAAACACTTAAGTATATTATTCTGCAATCAATAAGGAATGATATATGGACACAATTAGGCAGCAGCTAAATTAATATTTATGAGACTATTAATTTTTGTTTTGTTGAATCAAAGGCTGTCTTGGCTTGTATTTCACAAAAGGTCATAATAGAACTGCTTAGTTATTTCTATTATTTTTGAGATTATAATATAATTAATTATTTTTCCCTTCCCTTTCATTCCTTCAAACCCTCCCATTTTTTAATTGGATTGCTTGATTTATTGCTTTTTAACTTCTTTAGTTCTTTGTATATTCTGGATTTCAGCCCTCTGTCAGACAGAGGGTTGGTGAAGATCCTTTCCCAGTCTGTAGGCTGTCATTTTGTTCTGACCACTGTGTCCTTTGCTTTACAGAAGCTTTTCAGTTTCATGAGGTCCCATTTTTTGATTGTTGCTCTTAGAGCCTGTG
Source organism: Meriones unguiculatus (assembly GCF_030254825.1). Taxonomy (NCBI): domain Eukaryota; kingdom Metazoa; phylum Chordata; class Mammalia; order Rodentia; family Muridae; genus Meriones; species Meriones unguiculatus. The sequence goes on along the minus strand of NC_083367.1, from coordinate 15,549,852 downwards.
CTGTTGGTGTTCTGTTTAGGAAGTTGTCTCCTGTGCAATGAGTTCTAGGTTCTTCCCCAATTTTTCTTCTAAGCGATTTAGTATATCTGGTTTTATGTTGAGGTCTTTGATCTACTTGAACTTTAGTTTTGTGCAGGGTGATTAATATGGATCTATTTTCATTTTTCTGTATGTAGCCATCCAGTTGAACCAGCACCATTTCTTGAAGATGCTGTCTTTTTTCCATTGAATGGTTTTGGCTCCTTTGTCAAAAATCAAGTATTCATAGGTGTGTGGGTTTATTTCTGGGTCTTCTGTTCGGTTCCATTGATTCACCTTTCTGTTCCCATGCCAGTACCATGCAGTTTTTATTACTATTGCTCTGTAATACAGCTTAAAATGGCCTCTGTTTTCATTGTTTATTCTTACAGGAATAAATGTATGGGTACATATACATAATATATATTTGTATCTATAAATATGTATTTTAAAACATAACCTATTAAGCCTGTATAATATTAGTTGGATATATGTCTTCAGGTTTGGTGTTATATAATCAATTATTGTCTGCTTCGTTAGGGCAGACTATTTGTCTACTCTGAGCATTGCTTAGCTGCCTGGAGTTCTTTGTGCATGGTTGAGCCTTCATGTTTTTTTTTAACCCCCTCTTTTCATAATATTCCTTCAGTCTTGGGTGCAGGAGTTGCTTTGTATATTTATCCATTAAGACCTGGTTCTAATACTTTGAATTTTGATTAATTGTGGGTATATATATATATATATATATATATTCTCTGTCTGTTTCAAAGAGAAATTTCTTTGATGAAGGGTAAGGACTATATTTATCTGTGAGTATAAGGACAAATAATTTAGAATTTAATCAGAGATTATGCTTATTTAATAAAATTATGCTTGTAGAATCTCCTCAAAGATCCATGACTTCACTAAACATAGGTAGTTGGCTAGATTTCCAGCACCCCCTTTGTTGCATGAATGTTAAGTCCAGTTAGAGAGCTGTTAATTACTCCAGGCTATGCCTATCATTATTGTGCCTTAGGGTTATTGTACTATGCTGGGTGTTGTTATTTTTTAGTTGCCAAAATTCCTAATTTGGAAGCTTGCATGGTGACTTTTGGTACCATAAAAGCCTGTCCTCAGAGTGGAGGCATTTCAGCTCATTTCCAAGTAGGAGTCTCTAAGCCTTGTGTTTGAAGTGCCTGATGTCTTCAGCACTAGGAACTTATCTTTCATTTCTAGAAGGGTGAAGGAAATAAAAATAGGCTGTATGTTTGGGAGTCGGTCATGCCTGGTGTTGGGGTTTTTTTGATATGGTCTGTAGCTTTTATTGTGTCTTTACCTGGTCCTGCTACTAAATTGATACAGACTTCATAGTAGGAGTTTGAGAGTGTTTCTTGTACTTCTTTCAAGTAGTTTAAAGAGGCTTGGTTGTAGAACTTCGTTGAATGTCGGTAGACTTCTGCTTTGAGTTAATCTAGACCTAGACTTTTTTTTTTTTCCTGGAAGGCTTTGTATTACTACTTCATTCTTCCTGTTTGCTATATATTTGTTTACCTTGTTGAGTTTTTGGTTTAATTTGGTGGTTTGGCTGAAGCTAGAAATTCTTCCATTCCTTTCACTGAAAAATGGTTAGGTTTTAATTTGGTGCTACTAATAATAGGAATAGTAACAAAATGAAAAAGCTATTGATATAGGTTCCTTATCTGAGTTGATTCCCATGACTATATAATATTCACATTGTTTCTTTATTTTGCACTGAAAAATGCTTTCTTAAGTAAGTCAATAACCAAAACATTAAGTTAAAAAATTTAAATGAGTTTTTTGATAACCAAATAATAACTTGCTGAGTATTTACTAGGTTATACCTGAACCTATAGATTATGATACAAAGAACTTTCATCAGGAGAACCATGTGGTCTTTCAATTCTATAGACCTGTTTCCATGTATTTAGTTCCAATTTCTTCCTTCAGACTATTGTATGTGGATTCTATCACCCAATTTCAAAAGATTCGTTCCTGATATTTTATTTTCTAATAAAAGGTATTATGTTCTTATTCAAAAGAATAAAAGAAATAATTAAGAAGTAAAAAAAAAAATGAAAATGGATCCATATTTATCACCCTGCACAAAACTAAAGTCCAAGTGGATAAAAAAAAAAAAAAAAAAAAAAACAGATACACTAAATCAATTATAAGAAAAAGTGGGGAAGAGTCTAGAACCTATTGGCACAGGAGACAATTTCCTAAACAGAACACCAACAGCACGGGCTCTAAGACCAACAATCAATAAATGGGACTTCATGAAACTGAAAAGCTTCTGGAAAGCAAAGGACACTGTCATCAGAACAAAATGACACCCTACAGACTGGAAAAAGATCTTTGCCAACCCTTTATCTGACAGAGGGCTAATATCCAGCGTATATAGAAACCTCAAGAAGTAAACCACCAACAAACCAAGTAATCAAAAAAAAAAAAAACTGGGGTACAGAGCTAAATGGATAATTCTCAACAGGGGAATAATGAATGGCAGAGAAACACTTAAAGAAATGCTCAATGTACTTAATCATCTGGGAAATGCAAATCAAACAACCCTTAGATTCCACCTTACACCCATCAAAATGGCTAAGATCAAACACTCAAATGACAACACATGCTGGAGAGGTTGTGGAGAAAGGGGAACCCTCTTCCATTGCTGGTGGGAATGTAAACTTGTACAACCACTTTGGAAATCAATCTGGCGGTTTCTCAGACAATTAGGAATAGTGCTTCCTCAAGATACAGCTATACCACTCCTAGGCATACATCCAAAAGATGCTCAAGTACACAACAAGGACATTTGCTCAATCATGTTTGTAGTAGCTTATATACTCACTTGTAAGTGGGTACTAGACCTATAAGATAGGATAAACATACTAAAATCTGTACACCAAAAGAAGATAAACAAGAAAGAGGACCCAGAATAAGATGATCAATCCTCACTTGGAAAGATAAATGGGATGGATATTGGAAATAGGAGAAAACAAGTAACAAGACAGGATCCTACCACAGAGGGCCCCTGAAAGACTCTTCCTAGCAGTGTATCAAAACAGATGCTGGGACTCATAACCAAACCTTCGGCAGAATGCAGGAAATCATATGAAAGAAGGGGAAGTTAGTATGTCCTGGAGAGGACAAGAACTCCACAAGGACCAAATATATCTGAGTCCATGGGTCTTTTATGAGACTGTTTCTTTAACCAAGGAATATGAATGGATATAACCTAGAACCCCTGCCCAGATATAGCCCATCACAGCTCAGTAAGCAAGTGGGTTCCCTAGTTAGGGAAACAGGGACTGTCTCAGACATGAAATCAATAGCTGGATCTTTGACACCACACCTGAGGGAGGAGCAGCCTTGCTAAGCCACAGAAGGAGACATTGTGGCCATCCCTGAAGAAATCTGAGAAGCTAAGATCAGATGGAAGGGAGGAGGACCTCCCCTATCAGTGGACTTGGAAAGCGGCGGGGAGGAGATGAGGGAGGGAGGGTGGGATTTGGAGGCAATGAGGGAGGGGGATACAGCTGGGAAACACAGTAAATAAACTGTAATTAATGTAAAAAAGAAAATAAATAAATCTTAAAAAGTAACTCTTATATTATATATCTATATGAGTGAGTATATACCATGTGTGTCTTTCTGCTTCTGGGACAGCTCACTCAGAATGATCTTTTCCAGATCCCACCATTTACCTGCAAATTTCATGATTTCCTTGTTTTTTATTGCTGAGTAATATTCCATTGTGTAGATGTACCACAATTTCTGTATCCATTCCTCCACTGGGCTTTTTCCTGCTTCTGGATATTACAAATAAAGCTGCTACAAACATACAAACATGGTTTAGCAAATGTCCTTATTGTGTACTTGAGCCTCTTTTGGATATATGCCTAGATATATAATAGAGGATAAACTACTAAAATATGTACACCTAAAGAAACTAATCAAGAGGGAGGACTCTTGCTAAAATGCTCAATCCCTATCCAGAAAGGCAAAGAGGATGGACATCAAAAGGAGAAAAGAGGGAACAAGTCAGGAGCCTGACACAGAGAACCCCTGAAAGGCTCTGCTCTGCAGACTATCAAAGCAGATGCTAAGACTTATGGGCAACCTTTGGGCAGAGTGCAGGGAATCTTATGAAAGAAACAGTAAGATCTGGAGAGGACAGAAACTCCACAAGGAGAGCAATAGAACTAAAATGTTTGAGCACAGGGGTCTTTCCTGAGACTCACTCCAACCAAGGACCATGCATGGAGATAACCTAAGACCCCTGCACAGATGTAGCCCATGGCAGCTCAGTATCCAAGTGGGTTCCATTGTAATAGAAACAGGGACTGTCTCTGACATGAACTGATTGGCCTGCTCTTTAATTACCTCCCTCTGAGGGGGAAGCAGCATTACCAGGCCACAGAAGAAGACAATGTAGCCACTCCTGATGAGACCTAATTGACTAGGATCAGAAGGAAGGAAATGAAGACCTCCCTTATCAGTGGATTTGGGAAGGGGCATGCATGCGGACAGTGGAGGAAGGTAGGGATTGGGACTAGAGGAGGGAACCACGGGGGGGGGGGATACAAAGTGAATAAAGTGTAATTAATAAAGAATTAAATAAATAAATAATATATTGTAAAAAATAAACTTTCTATAAGAAAAAAAAAAAGTAACTCAGTAACCACCGACTTAATGACAACACTAAAACCTTATTTCCAGATTTTGCTATAGAGTTTGTGATTTAAATTTTGTATCATTCTATTGCCCTTACTGGCCCAGGATACCTCACTTTGGGGATCCTAAAGAGTAGTGTTCATTTATAACATTTTAAGATATATATATATATATATATATATATATATATATATGAATGGATAGATGGTTGAATGAAAACCTAGCCACTAGTATAAAGATAATGAACTGAACTGTTACTTATACGTGTTGGGGGAGGAAAAATTGGCTTTCTTCATTTGAGTGATACTGGGTTTATTAAACATGACAGTATTCATGTTCAGGAGTAGTTGAACAACATAGATATAACTCTGTGGTTATTTTTTGTGCATTTATTTGATAAAGAACTTGGAGAAGGGGAAGAAAACAATCAAAATATACTTAAATTTAAAACTATTTAAATAAAATATTATAATATAATAATAAAAATGATAGATTTTCTTTTCTTTAGGCAGTTCAATCTTGTTAGCATTTTATTAAATTTATGTGGATTTTCTCAGAGTGTTTGGAAAGTGAGTTTTTAAGAGGCAAAACCATACAATTACCATAGAAACCAGCATTTCTATACTCCAGATCACTTTATTTGTGTATTTTGCCCTACTGCTTTCCGAGCTTTAATCAAAAAGTATCTTAACATCATATACATAATAAAATCTAATTTTTAGTAGACTATTATGAGTATAGTATTTTGATTCTAGGGTTTAACATTAATTTCCTGTTTTTTTCTTCCTATGCTTATTGAATGAAAATGAGAGCATTACACAAAATTTAACCTCAAAACCCCTTGTCCTCATGCTGCTCTGACTATGACACTTTAAGGAAAAACTACTGGTGGAGCCCTCTCTCAGAAAGGCTGGCATATCATTACATATTTCCATTCTTTTTAAAGAAGTTTTTCAAGATCCCATAGATGCTTACAAATAAGCCTTAAAATTAAATACAAAAAAAATTAGGAATACATTCTGTATGATATTTTAACATATTTAACCTTTCCTTGTGTCTAATACAGTTTTTCCCTATTCAAAATCATTTCCTCATGAAAGGTGAAGGAACTGTTTCCTAATGACAGGACACATCTTATATGTTAGTTACTTTTCTCGTCATTGTGAAACATCTGACAGAAGCAGGGAGGAAAGGATTGTGTTGGCTCATAGTTTCAGAGGCAACCATTATCCTCTTCTAGTGGTCACACCGGAAGGCATATATGCTGGAAGTCAAAAGCTCAACTGCTTGCAGGTCTGAGAGCAAAGAGACTAAGCCAGAAGGCCATGTCCAGTAAGCCTAGAGGCAACATAATGCCACACAGAGAAAAACTTGAAGCATGGCTGCTGAAATTTAAAACAAGTCGAGGATGTCTACTGTTTTCACATCTCCATATAGAACTTGAAGTTTTAGCTAGAACAATAAGATAAGATAAAGAAAGAAAATGGAAACAAATAAGAAAGGAAAAAGACAAATACCCTTATTTTCAGATGATATGTTATAACACATAAAGGACCCTAAATTTACCATCAGAAAACTCTCACAGATGAAAAATATATTCAGCAAAGTAACAGTATTCAAAAAAATACACAACAACCAGTAGGTTCTTACACCAACAAAAATTATAGTGTAAAAAAAACATTAAATAATTCAATTTACAATAGCCTTCAAAATGCCTTGGAACAAGTATAAGGAAGGAAGTGAAAGATTTATGTAATAAATATTTTAAACTTTTTTGTTTTTCAAAATCCCATAGATGCTTTCAAGTAAGACTTAAAAGAAAAAAAAAGTTAGGAATACATGCTGTACATTATTTTAGCATATTCTGTTACTATTCTCTGTGTCTCATGTAGCTTTTCCCTCTTCAAAATAACCCCCTTAAGAAAGGTGAAAAAAGAAATAGAGGAAGCTGCTAGTAGATACAAAGACTGCTCAGGCTCATGACAGGGCAAAACTATTATTGTAGAAATGGTAATTCTATCAAAAGCAATCTATATTGCCCATTTTCAAGATTAACAGCTAGTGTAGAGAAGTGATTGAATTGTCTGTTGGTTATAAAACAATACACTGTTGCCAATCCTTCTCTCTGTTCACACAATGCTACCATCACCAAGCTTAGACTTCAATTTATAATCCTCTAAAATGTTGAAAGGTTTTTCACTTAGTGCTTCCTCTGCCTACTTTTGTGAAATAGAAATGATTTTAACTTTAGGACTCATTATTCTTCACAAGCAACAATTTTTTTAAAAAGACTTTATCAATCTTGATTAATTTAAACACACTGACCTTTGGGTTTATGTAAAAATAATGATGAGGAAGAAAAAAGACAAATGCATGGGGCATAGAAAGAAATGAACTGAGGACAAGAGCAGAAACAAATATAGAATGGTAGAGGACACATGTCTGTGTGTCTCATCTCTGGACACCCAAGAAGGTAGGTGCAGGTGGGAGCCTGTACATCACACTCTTGTCCAGCTTGAGAACTGTTGTCCTCTGATCCATCTTAGGATGTTCTGGATGTCCTCAAGTTTTATAAATGTTATCCTGTGTATCTTTTCAAAAGACTTATTGATAAATTGAAGTTTATACAAAAGAAGGTGACAAGAATAGTGAGATTTCTACAAACTCATCATGCGAGAAATGTGTTCAAGATGTGGTGCTGTTGAGGATAAAGGAAGCTGTATATCCTGGTGTGGCCATGACAGCTTCCCTCGGTGATTTGGAGAAATGCCATCTATCTATTGCATAGTTATAGAAACCAATTCTTGGACCAAGGTATAACAATTTTTCCAACAATCAAAGCAGTTCACTCAGCTCAGCTGGGGCCAAGAGAGTTGCACTCTAAACCATCTAGTGAACACCAAACTCCTCATAGTGCTAGCTGATGGAAGGGGTAATCTACGTCTTTCATGACTTCATCTTGTGAACACCAAACTCCTCATAGTGCTAGCTGATGGAAGGGGTAATCTATGTCTTTCATGACTTCATTTTGTGAACACCAAACTCCTCATAGTGCTAGCTGATGGAAGGGGTAATCTACATCTTTCATGACTTGAAGGTTGGGTGGTTATCTCTGGCACTAAACAACTCCCTAGTGGATGACAATCAAACTTTAATAAGCAATCCTAATTTGGCGCATCCAGGTGAAGAGTATTTTAGGAAAGACCATGCTTCTAGAATCCACTGCTTATGGCAAGGCAACTGGTTAAATTCTCAGGCTATAGATAGAACAGAGTCTATTGTCTTAAGGTAGACCTGCTTTTTCCCTATCTCCCTTACCAGATTCTGAAGCTTTTCCTATACCAGTGGAAAAAGTTCTCGGGGAAACTTGTCTGCAATTGATCTGTGTGAAAAAAAATACAATGTATTTAAAATAACCCTTTATCCTACAATCATTTTAGGTTAACAGTGTATATTCAGGGCAACTTACATAACACGGGCATAATTTAATGAGGTACAGCTATGAAAGTGCTAGAAAATGAATCAAAGTGCAACTTATGCCAGAGGTTTTAGAACAAAAATGAAGCCATATTTTGGTGTATTTGAAATAATGTCACAGCCAGGCAACACATATAATAAAGATATTCTTTCACTTTTCACCTTGATTAGAATAGAAAATACATTTTACATTGGGTTTGTGTGTGTGTGTGTGTGTGTGTGTGTGTGTGATGAATCTGACTCTAGTTACAGCTTGATCTTTTATCTTTTTTCTCCTCTCACTAAAGCAGCAGTCAAAGCTCATATTTAGATTTAATACAGATTTCATTGAGCACACTAGTTCTCTGATGGAGTTCATTTTATTAGACTCTACACTCGATACAAAGCATCAATTGCAGAGGGTCACACTGCATCTTTCTAGCTGTCACACCAATATCTTCCTGAGTGCCATCTGCAATGTCTGAGGCTCTTTATTTATACTGGAACTCATTTAGTTTGATACAAGCTATTTTCAAAGTGCCTGAAGTACACAAAACCACACTTTATCATCAGACAGTCCATTGCTGCGAATATAGCTAGCAAGATTTTTCTTGGTCTTGAAACTCTAGACAAATGGTGATAATACCTATGAGGAAAAGCAATCTTATTCTCATAAAACCCATAAGAAATGATAACAAGAATGTGGATCAAAGACAGTTGAATACATTGTACTTATGCTTTGTTAGAAACCAGAGGTCAGTTCCTTATTTTTTTAACCCATAGCCATGTAACAGTTTTGGTAATAGACTAACAAGATTTAAGGATCTAATCTGATAAAATCGGTGAAGGGACTTATGTATGAAAAAGAGGCAGTGCTGCTGTGGATGAAGGCAAATTGCTTAGGAAACTACATCTGACCTAGAAGCAAGAGCTTCAGTGGTCAGAAATAGGCTCCGCAACGTCCTTCCTCCCGAAGTCTGCCAGCTGCTTATCAAATGGCACATCACTTAAGGTCATGAGAACCTGAAAGGAGGTGTTCGATACTAAAAGAAATAAATAAGTTAAGCTGTAGAAAAACTGGACAGGAAGCAAGGAAACATTTGAGAAAGAGACTAGGCAGAAAAAAAAAAAAACTGACCTCCAAGGAGTCAGAAGCAGGGCAGTTACTTCTCTAAGATGTTATTCTAGGGGCATGACAATGCTTAGGTTCTTACTCACAGGAAGGGGTCTCTGTTTCTATTGAAACACACACATGCATATGTGCAGCCTGTGTTTTCCCTTTGTTCTCATCCAAAGGTTTCTCTGTTTTTTATTCTTTCACACACGTCATAAAATGTTTTCACACTTGCTCTTAGAAACAATACACTTTTCAGAAAAATGGATTTTCAAACATAACCAAAAATAAGGTGCTCTGACAAAGGGCCACTTGGCTGTTTCCGTTCAAAGAAATAGCTTCAGATAACATTTAAAAATTTCAGGGAAAGATGAAATGATAGGGTGGGTCTCTGGAGTAATGAAAACAAGATGAATCACAACAGCCTATTGGATAGACTGTATCTGTCCTGTTTTGTTAAAATTTCTTGATTAGATATTGAATCCAAGTGAAACCAATTTTAACATACAATGATAATAGAAAATGTTTGCAGGTACCAATTAAACTCACACGAAATTATAACATTAAGTAACTTATTGGACAATAGAAATTCAATGTGAAGACTGAAATCCTGCTTATAAGTAACTTTTAAAAATTTCCCCAAATCTGATTTAATAAACACATGTGAATAGTGGGATTCAGTAGTTAGCATGCGCTTCGGGAATGATGCAACAGTAGGCAAAGGGGAAAACTGGTCATGGTGGATATGACACACCTAGAATCCTTTCACAGGGCCATTAATCTCAGCACTAGGAAAGCAGAGGCAGGCTGGATTCTGAGCTTTATGCTGGCATGGTTTACCTATCTTCCAGGAGATGCAGGGATAAATAGTAAGACCCTGTCTCCATATATATATATTTAATTCAAAATATATACATGTAAATGGTAGCTCAGGTTGATTTTGCACTTTATGTATGCCTACCTTATTCTTCTAACTAATAAAAACACTAACGTATACCTTGGTGATAGAGATAAGTATAAATCCAGATCCTCGATAAATATGGTAACATATTGCCCTCAAAATGGAAAATCATAAAGTGGGTTAATTACTATTATTGTTTAAAAAGTTTATAAAACCAGGAAAAAGTAAATGAGTTCCAATGGTTGAAGCATCATGTCATTTTCTCCCCTTATCCCAGCACAGTATGATAATTAAAAACAAGAGGTCCTAAGAGGAAGAGCCTAGGTGGCCACCAGCAGTATGAGGAGCCCAGTAGGAATTGGTAAGTGAACAAACGAGACCCTGTGCTATCTTTTTTACTCATCATGGCTTCTGTTGGTACTGTTTTTCATTTGTTTGTTTTCTAAGTGCAAAAAAGTCCCTTGACTGATGGCAACCCAAGATTGATTGTAGAAATGACATATGCTTCTAAGATTTAGCCCATGAATTTTCTATGATCTGGAAGATATCTGTCTCATTGAAATTGTGTTCCCTTTGCTTAGTCTATCCACCAAAATCCTCCTTCCCATTTCCCCCAGCCCTTACTAACCTATTCTACATTCTAGTTCTATTACTGCGATCCTTATAAACCTTGCATATGACTAGGCTCATGAGGCATTTGTTTTCTTCTTCCTTGGCAAGTAAAGTTCAGTTTTCCAAGGGAAAAAGAACAAGTTTTAGCTGGGAATAGTAAAAACCTGTTAGAAATTGGTAGGGATTTAAAGTATCAGTGTGATCACATAAAAATATTAGCGTTCATGGAAATTTGGTTTCTTCGTTTCATAGCACAGATTATGCTTAACTGGTTAGATTCCTTAAGCATTAACCAAGAAGGTACATGCCAACAGTCTAGTGGTTTCCTCTGCATGTGAAAAAAAACTAAAGACAGTAGGTCGGCTCATGCTGAGTGTTTTTTACATGCCAAGTAATGCATCCAAGATACTTTACTGTTTTGCTTTGTTTAACCCTCACTGAACTGAAAGGTTGTAGGTATAATGACCCTTGCATTAGCAGATGGAGAAACTTCACTGTCAACATGTTAGCAAATTGCCTTGGAATCCCCTTATTCCCTGATAGCTTTCGGATCCATTTCTTGCTGGTGACAGTTTCTGCTTTTCCTTGGATTTATAAAACCAACACTTTGGAGTAGTTAAGCTTTTACCTGAGATGCCATGCTATTTTGCAAAGGGTAATTACCTAGTATATGATGCTTGTGTATTCATAAGAGCTCCTCCTGTAACTTACAAATGGCTTAAAGGTATGTAAATTCATCAATTATTCACACACTGATAAGAAAACAAGGTGGGATTCATTCTTTCATTTCTCCAAGCTAGGGAAGCTAGGGAGACTAAGAGGTCAACTGGCCCACTGGGTATCTTACTGCTCTGAGCTTCTCAGACTTTCTATACCTCAGGGTCAGTATTTATTTTACATCACTGCAGACTGAATGTTTTTGTAAGACTATGGAAAAGCATTTGCAGGAGATGTGAGATGATTTGAGGTATAACATCCACTTTCAATTCTCATCTCAGTTATCTTACAAATACAAAATAACTGTATTACATTTTTGGAAATGTTTTTAACTCTTCCTCTCAGAGTCAACATTCCTCATGGTATAGTCAGGGAACTACAGACAGACACCAGACTGTGGACCATAGAGCAAAGTGGTCAGCAGCAAAAGAGGAACACCAGGCAAACCTAACTGTGAGCTCTACCTTTGAGTGTCTAGATTACGTCTGCTCCTGTTACATTAGACAAACCTCAACACACAGCAAGGATTCTGTCTTTTGATCTATGGAGGGAGAGAGAAAATTGAATTTCACCTCGTTAAAATGAAGCTGGTGTAAGGAAAGCGGCAAGGACAACAGTCTTGGAAAGAGACGCTTCAACAAATTGACAGGAAGAGAAAAAGCCCTTGGCATTCATAGGAATGACTTCTAAATTTCGATTTATGACATCAACACTTCTAAAATTTGAGATATACTGTTCGATTGCTCCAAGAGGTTTGATTTCTTTTTTTTCCCCATTTATATTCAGAAGACTGGACCTTGTCAGTTCCTCAAACACTGCAGACTTGTGTATCATTTTAAAAGGTAGAAGTGGTCTTTGGCCTGCTCTGAAATAAAAACAAAGCAGGTTCCCCTACTACACTGGAGAGGCTTGAAAATATATGTTACTTGTTCATTTCAAAAACTACCAGAGAAAACCAAAGCACTTTTGTGTGCAAAGTGAAACACACATTGAAGCAGCAGTGAGAATTTACTTTGCTAGATGAGTTTTGTGGCTTTCTAAATTCTACTGATATGGATCAAGTATTTACATATACTATTTTATTAATAACTGTTTTAGTACTGTATCAAAATATTACTGCACCTATGCTCATAAATAGCTTTTGGTTTGTGTGTAGGATAAAGATCTTAAGTCATGTTGCTTGTTGCTCTACCAGAAAGCTTAGACACTGAAAATAGGAAGGAAATAACTCATTTACATCTTGGACCAGAACTGAAGACAGAGAAGTTCTGAATCTTTCTCAGCCTTGCCTGTAATTGTGTTAACAATTTATATTTAAAACTGTAAAAACAACCCCCGCCCCTGGTTCTTACACTCTTTCTACCTCTTTTTCCATGTAACACTCTAAAGGGAGTTATTTGATGGAGACATCCCAATTAGAGCTATGTGCTCCAAGGTCTTTCTCTTTCTCTGTGTAAGGTCAAACTATGGGTCTCCATATATTTGTTCTCATCCATTGCAGGAGGAAAGTTCTCTGATGATGGCTGAATAAGGCAGAGATCTATGAGTATTGCAGAATATAATCACGATTTTTTTTTAAAAGACCATTTTTTTTTTTTTTTTTTTTTTTTGGTTTTGCCCTAGGTCTATGAGCTATCTAGTCTCCGGTTCTTACTTACCCAAGCAGTGTCAGGTATGCCTTCCATCTTGTAGAAAAGTCCTGAAATCAAACCAGATGTTGATTGATTACTGTCACAAGCTCTGTACTGCCATTGTCCTACATATCATACAGGCAAGTATAGCATTGCTTATCAACGTTTGTGGCTAGGTATTTGTGAGGTTTGTGGTATTTGTGGTATTTGTGGTATTTGTGAGGTTTGTTGTTGTTGTTTGTTTGTTTTTGGTAGCCTTCAGAGTACTTTTTCATATCAAACACTAGAAGGCTAGTGTGAAGGCTCCATGTAGGCACCAGGTCAGCCTCACCATGTTCAGTAAGTTGTGTGGGTGTCGTCTTCAGTTCTGAGATCTTGCTCTCAGTTTGTGGAGAGAAACATATGGTCTTGGCAACAGCCTGTGTTATTTGGAGATTTCCAAGGGATCTCTTTGCCCAACAACTCAATTAAATGGAACCCAGTGCCAGCATCAGAAGCTTCATTTGGTGACAAGATATGGCCAGTAGGGAGACTTTACAAGGATTACCTCGTATATTTTAGAAAGTTACCACTGCACTAAGTTTCCATACAACCCCCCCAATGCACCTCAATTCTAGCTATAGCTCTCCCTGCATTCCCTTCCTCAAACCTATTTCCTCTCTTGCTTACCACCTGATCCTCCCATTCCTGTCTCCAACGATTAATTTTCCACTATGCTTATAAAAATATAATGCCACTCAGACTAGGAAACATACTTTGACCAAAATTATTTAAATGACACTTGATGCTTTCCAACAGGTGTCTCAGTCTTCCTAAAGTAAACCATTTCCTGAGATTAAAGTACAAATTTTTCAGTCTTCTTACACTTTCATAGAAGTAGAATAATAATAGTTTCCGCTTACATTGTGTATGGATTTTGTTCTCAATATTATATATGCTAGATCCCTGTGTGTGGCAGAAATTTAGTTCTCAATGTACTCAATCATGAAAAATTCATAGCTTTTAAATACTTATGTGTGCTTTCTGGGATTTTATGTGAAAATCTTATATGTACAACTTGTTTTGTGGCTTGAGAATATATTTTTATTCTTAATAACAAACATTTTATTAATTTTTAGACTTTCATACAATATTTTTATTATATTTACCGAACACTCCTTTCTCCAACTCTTCCCAGACCCATCCACCTCTTCCTTACAATCCTCCATTTTGATAAACTAGACTATCTCAGAGCAAACAACCTGGTCCTGTGGCTTTTAAAATCTTTCTGTCCCTTCTTTATAATGTTCCCTGAGCCTTAGGTGTAGAGGTTGTTTTGGAAATGTATTAAATGGATCCACGCACCCCACTGTCCTTTGTTCTCTACATTTTGATTAGCTGTAGCTTTCTTGTAATGCTCTCTGTCTACTGCAAAAAGAAGTTTCTCTGATGAAAGAGTCATACTTAACTGTGGGTATGTGGGTAAGTAGAATGCAGTTGAAATTCGCATGGTTCCAGAGGCAGGCATAGAAAGTTTATCTTCAGTAAATACTGCAACTTCTCAAAATGGGAGAATTTAGAAAAAGGAATTGAGAAGGATGGCGGCAAACACTCAGCCCTTGGAGGTCCACAGCTCTGGAGTTCTTTCTCACTTTCATTTAATGAATTTCAGTAAGAGGCTGGAGAGATGGGTTGATGGATAAGAGTACAGGGTGTTCTTCCAGCAAGCCGGAATTTGATTTCTTACACACACCTGGCACTCATATCCATCTGTGATTCTTGTTCCCAGGAATGTATGCCCCTTTCTGGCTTCCACATGCATTGCATAGACATGGTACACAGACATACATGCAAACATAATGTTCAAAAAATGAAGAGAAACAGGGGCTGTCTCTGACATGAACTCAGTGGCTTTGATCACCTCACCCTGGGAAGGGGGACATGTAGCCTTGTCAGGCCACAGAGGAAGACAATGCAGCCAGTCCTGATGAGACCTGATAGGCTAGGGTCAGATGGAAGAGGAGGAGGACTTCCCCCATCCGTGGACTTGGAGAGGGACATGGAAGATGAGGGAGGGAGGGTGGGATTGGGAGCAGATGAGGGAGGGGGATACAACTGTGATGAAAAGTGAATAAGTTGTAACAAATAAAAATATAAAATATATAAACGTAAATAAATTTTAATAAATCTACATTCACTCTGCATTGAAAAAGGAAATATGGATGCTTTACTCTGATATATTGAATACCCAATCTGAGGAGATTAATAATTTTAGTTGACATAAGTTATATAAAAACTAGAGGTCATTAAATAAATGCCAGCCTGACAACTCCTTTAGCTTAAAATTCAACATTTCTTATTTATCCAACTTTTAATTTTTTCCACCAGCTAATTGATGCTTAGCAATCCATCAATATTTTCTTGTCTCACTTGGTACCAACCAATCTCATAGCAGTGGAATCACAGCTGAATAGTGATGACTAGAGTCTGTTGAAGGAGAGTCGTTGCACACTCTTTTTCTGAGTAGGGAAAATAATTATTTCTCCATTCATTTGAAACTAGAATGGCAAATGGGCAACAGGCATGAAAATGATCAAGAGTGGGCATGATTTTAGCAGCAGCTGGGTTCTTAACCATGCAAAACGTATCTGCCACTTTCCTAGACATTCCTCTCATGGCTGCATGGATTCTTCATTTGTTTCCAGTGTCATTAATTTCCACGGAACTTCACTGCCATGCTGGTGAGGAAATTGTGGAAGGCATAATTTAATGTTATGCAGTCATGTGGTATGCTTTTAATAAGGCCATAATATTTAGAATTAGCTTAATGCATCTTATATAGCAGGTAGCCTTTTCTTGATTTTTTTTTAATTTTATTTTTCTTTTTAGTTACATTTTGTTAACTCTGTGTCCCAGCTGTATCCCTCTCCCTCATTCCCTCCCCAACCCCACACTCCCTCCCTGGTCTCCTCCCTGCCCCTTTCCAAGTCCACTGATAGGGGAGAGCCTACTCCCCTTTCATTTGACCCTGTTTTATCAGGTATCTTCAGGGCTGGCTGCAAAGTCCTCCTCTGTGGCCTAACAGGACTGCTCCTCCCTGGGGGGGTGGGGGGGGCGGAGAGTTAAAGAGCCTGCCCTTGAGATCCTGTTAGAAATAGTCCTTGTTCCCCTTACTTTGGAAAACTACTTGGTTACTGAACTACCACGGGCCACATCTGAGCAGAAGTTCTAGATTATATCCATAGATGGTCCTTGGTTGAGTGTCAGTCTCGGAAAAGACCCTGTTCCTGGATATATTTGGTCCTTGTAGAGCTCCTATCCTTTCCATATCATACTAACTCCCCTTCTTTCATATGATTCCCTGCACTCTGCCGAGGGTTTGGTAATGAGTCTTAGTGTCTTCTTTGAAACACTGCTAGGTAGAGTCTTTCAGATGCCTTTTGTGGTAGACTCCTGTCATACGTTCAATGCACATCCCATTTGTCTTTCTAAATGAGGATTGATCATCTTCGTCCGTGTCTGCTTTCTTGATTATCTTCTTTAGGTGTGTAGATTTCATTATGTTTATCATATCTTGTAGGTCTATATAAGCGAGTATATACCGTGTTTGTCTTTCTCCTTCTGGGAATTTGTAAACTGGTACAACCACTTTGGAAGTCAATCTGGTGCTTTCTCAGACAATTAGGAGTAGTGCTACCTCAAGACCCAGCTATACCACTCCTAGGTATATACCCAAAATTTGCTCAAGTACACAACAAGGACATTTTGTTCAACCATGTTTGTAGCAGCTTTATTTGTAATAGCCAGAACTTGGAAACAACCCAGATGTCCATCAACGGAGGAAAGGATACAGAAATTGTGGTATTTTTACACAATGGAATACTACTCAACAATCAAAAAGGAGGAAATCATGAAATTTGCAGGCAAATGGTGGGATCTAGAAAAGATCTTTCTTGATTTTTTTAAGTGTATGGTTCTAAAGTGTTAAATATATTGCTATTTTATGCAACTATAATCTCCACTTATCTTCAGAATTTTTCCTTTATCTCTAATTATGTATAAAAATTTTATTCATTCATCATTCTCCCTAATTTTGGCATTGATATGTCTTTATATACTGTAATCATTTTATACAGATATAGTTATTTTAATACATTTGTCTTTTAATCTTATGAAAAATAATAAATGAAATGCAAACCAAATTATAATAACATTGTTTTCTGTGTTTGCCTATCCATTTACACTTACTTTGTATCTTCATATGACTATAAGTTTCTGTCCAGAATATTTCTACTGAAGTTTGAAAACACTCCCATAAACATTTCTTACAAAGACATCAAGTAGCAATAAACTTTCTCACTTTGTTTGGGAATGTCTTCACTTTTTTTTTTTTTTTTGAAAACTATGAGAAATATGGACTTCTAGGTGGGCAATTTATGTGTGGTTTTGCTTTTAGTGTATTAAATGTACCACTGTGCTCCCAAAAGACAGTGGGGTTTCTACTCAAATTTCTAGGTAGAAATTTGCTGATATTCTCACTGAGAATCCCTTGGCTAGCTGCTCTCTGACTTCGTTTTTAGACAATATCTCAGCATGTGTCTCTTTGTTTATTTGGACTTTGTTGACATTCATAGGTTCATATATG
Organism: Meriones unguiculatus; assembly: GCF_030254825.1. Classification (NCBI taxonomy): domain Eukaryota; kingdom Metazoa; phylum Chordata; class Mammalia; order Rodentia; family Muridae; genus Meriones; species Meriones unguiculatus. The sequence goes on along the minus strand of NC_083367.1, from coordinate 15,532,102 downwards.
TTCATGAATCTACCTCAATCTGCAAAATTTGCAATCATTATTTCTTCATGTTATCTTTCTCCCCATTCTTCTCTTCCTCCAAATGTCTATATAGTATTCATTTTCCTTTATTTTCTATCTTTGATCCCCAGACTATTTCACTTTAAATAGCTTGTATTCATGATTTTTTCTGCCTCTTTAAAACTGTTGTCCAACACCTTTCATGAAAATTTCAATTCGGGCCTTAAATTTTGTGTTCCCAGACTATTTGTGTGTGTTGTGTCTGTGGGAGGTGTTTCTGTTTTAAGACAGGGGAATGTGATTCCTTCTTTCTGACTATGAAGCATGGTACATAGTAGAAACTAGGAAAGAGACAAAAAACCTGTAGTATTTCTCATCAGTTTCTGTGGCTTCTTCTGAGCATTTGCTTGGTTTTTGTAAATATTACTCCATCAGAGATCATGTTGTTTTAATTTAGTTTGAAGCTTCTTAATTGTTTTGTTTTACATGATTTATTTATTTATTTATAGGAAATGAGGTCTCAAGTTTTTTATTCATCCACCTTCCTGATTTAAAAATTATTTCTGTTCATTTTGCATAAAATGAAACATTATGTATTTTGTATAACATTTTGATATATATTTTCATCATTTTCAGGAGAATCCTAGTGACCAAAGTACAAACTTTAATGATAGGAAATGGAGAAATCATAAATTTATTGTGCTATACTACGTTGGCTGATACTCTCATATAAAATCAGAGACAATGAAATTGCAGGTTGGAGTTTGAGCAGTTGCACAAATCTACCCATTTGTCTTCGTATCTTATAGCAGGGCTAGATTAAAACACACATTAAGCAATCTATTTGACCAAACTCTATTAGGAATTAAGCACTACGTGTAGAATACAAAAGTAATTTAATTATTTTATATGTGTACTTTGTCATATTATTAAAAAGAAACAATCTTAAAATCCAAGCAAACAATTCAGAAACAAATGTCTTATCAGCTTTACTTGGCAAGCTATTAAGTATTTTTCAAACTAAATTTTGCAACTTGAAATAAAATGTTAGTGATAAGCCTTATGAAAACTTAATAAAAGGTAGGGAGTAGAATAAAAATGTGGGAGGCTATGTTACTCAACCTCTGTCTGTTATTGTTACCAATACATGGGAAATCATCTGAGAGGAAGGGCTTCTTTCCACTCAAAATTTCAGAAGTTAAAGCTCCTCTGTTTTTGGAACCATAATGAAAAACAGAACAAAACAAAATAAACAAACAAAAAAACACAATGTAGAGCAAAACCAAAGAGAGAGGTGCAGAGAAGAGGGAGAGAGAGTTGGAGAGAAAGAGGGTAGGAGGGAGAGTGCTAGGAGAAAGAGACAGAGAGAGAGAGACTGCAGTTAAAATATCACCTGCAAAACAGGTCTGGTAATACTTTATTATAGTCCTAGCTCTTAAGAAGAAGGAGGACCATGAACATGCATTCAGCTTGGATGACATAGCAAATTAGAGACTATCCTGGGCACTCATAAAATGACAATGGAGTGAAATGGCCAGAACAAAGTTTGAGTCTATAACTGAGTTACACATCTATTCTATAAGCATTTGTTATGTATTAAGGTCTTACCAAGTGTTGGGGTTTGGATAAGAATTGTCCTCCACAGAGCCATGCATTTGTTCTTCAGCTGGTGGTACCCTGTGGGAAAGTTGTAGCACCTTGAAAACATAAGGCCTTGCTGGATAAGTGGGTCACTGTAAAGAGCCAGGGGTATATGTGCTGTCTGATTGCATATGCAACGTGACTGGCTTCCTTTTGTCTCTGCTGCCATGTCTTTCCTGTCATGATGAACTGCACTCGGTCTTAAACTGTGAGCCAAAGTAAATCCTCACGATGTTGCTTTTATCAAAAAAAAAAAAAAAAAAAAAAAAGGCCAGAACTTGTGCCTTTTCTTGTGAGTGTTTACAATAGGCAAGCCATGTCCATCATTCAGCTTGTAACAGTGCTCCTTACAGCTTTTACTACTTCTTCTTGCCTCTTTCATGAATCCCTGAGTCTCTGATCATGGGAGTTTGATATAGATGACCCATCAACAAATGAGCACTCTAATATCTATCTTAGGTTCTTTGACCAGCTATGAGTCTCTGCATCAATCCACTGGAAAAAAATTAAGTTTCTCTAGTGAAAGTTTATAGCACCAAAAAAAAAAAAAAAAAAAAAAAAGAAAAGAAAGAAAGATACATGACTAGGATACATGGGAACCTATAATCTTCAAGCACAAGAGACACATTTAATCAGAGGTCACAGTAAAAGACAGGTGGTATGAAAAGAGAAAAAAGAATACTCAGGGCTAAATGTTTCTGTTGGAATGTGGAACTAGAGAAAGGAGAAGGTAGGAGTTAATTAGTCAAAACTAGTAATACCTAGTAAGAACAACTCATTTTTTTTACGTAGTAAGAACTTATTTTCACAGAAAAGCCTTGTGGAAATACAGTAGTTTCTTAGCTAATTTTTAAAACTACCGTGTTTGAATAGACAATGATGCTCTAGAAGGTATGGGCTGTTACATAAAAAAAGCCTTAAAGACACTCATAACTACAGAGCTTACTTTCACTGCACTTGCTTGCCTGCCATAGCTTGATGTCAAGTCCCACTGATACAGTAGTGGCATAGTGGTTATGGAAGTAACCACCTACTTTTTATTGGTTTGCTCCACAGGATGTATTTTATGACTGGTACTGTAAATTTGATAAAAAAAATATGACTACAGAGATCATAAACCCAATAAGGGACTCCACTGTTTTTACTAAATATTCACAAATCAAATTGATATTTATTTCAGCTTTATTCCATAAAAGTGATCATTTAAAACTTCCTTTTACTAGGCTTTATGAATTTCTTGCTACAAAAAGGAATGGCAGTTTAGAAATTATAATATTGGAATAAAGTTTATACCAATTACTCAATAGCATATAGTCTATAATATAAGCATTTATGGCATAGATTATTAGAATAATGAGACATAAATATTTTTCAAGTCAAATAAAATATTTCTTTACTACTAAGTGCTATAGAAATGTCTACTCTTGCTTCTCTAAGAAATCCACAGCATCTTGACACTATATCACTGACAAATTTCCCCCTTTTAAAGGCCTAATATGAAGTATGATGAGGCCTCAACCCTACACAGGGAACCACAGGGAACTAAGACATGTTGAGAGCAGGAAAAATAATCATCACAAAGAAAGAACACACCAGTTGGTTATTCAATACCAAATGATCAGCTGTGAATTCATACATATATACAAGTAACTTTATACCATCTGAACAGGTTATATTTAGGAATTAATGTGTACATACAAACATGCATGTAATAACTATTAATGAAAAAAGAGACTATGGATTTGAAAGAGAGAAAGGATGTGTGTATGGAAAGTTTTGGAGAGAAGAAAGAGAAATGAGAAATGTAATTATAATCACAAACAAAAAGTATTACTTCCTGTAACTTCTAATAAAAATAATAATCATTAAGAAAACTGTAAAGAGCATTAAATTTATAAGCCCTCTTAAGTAATTTTCCTGCCATTGCTCTCAACTAAAACAATCATATTCTGAACATATTTTTGTTACATCATCATGAATTCCTTAACATTCCTTGATACTTTTCATTTCTTCCCTTGAAACTATTTAATGTATTTTTTCATATAATTCTGTACATGGAAATATATACGTGTGTGTGTATTTGATTGTGTACTACTCAAGTAAAAGTCTGTGATTATCTCCCTTTTAATTGTCATTCAGATTACTTTCCTGGGGGCCACCTTTCTTCTAACACCCAGGGTGGATTCCTTCTGTGTGATCTTCATAATCCCATCCTTTCCTCAGCAGAAATGGAAAGAGCAGGCATACCTAAGATGTTTAGGTAAAACGGGAGCAGAAGCTGACACTTATCTAATATTCAGGTGTTCATTCCTTCTCCTTGAGTCTTTTAACTCATGATCACATGTCCTCTTGCACTGCTTGTCTACTGTTTGAAGGAAAGAGAACATATCCAAACATCAGATAGAAGAGTATTGGATAAAATACTTCACACTAACTTGAAAGTAACTGTTAAGCTCTCCTACATAATGGCATTTTCTTAATAAATAATATTGCATGTGATGGTTAAAAATTATAAAGTACTGATGACACAAAGAATAAGAACAGCATTTACAGACCTTGAAATTTATATTACCAGAAGTCCACTGTCTTACTCAATAAACATTTGATAGCAAAATGACATTATAAAATCTTCTTGGTTGTAATAGTTCAAAGTAGGAATGTCTTTAGTTAGCCAGAATGTACAAAACACACACACACACACACACACACACACACACACACACACACAAAGAGTAACAGAGCACAGTGAACTCTTCATGAAACAAGACTAATTTTGTGGGTTCAGTTATTTATTCCCCAAGAAGTATTTAAGACAAGCCATTTATAATCCCTATGATTTATACTAAAAGAAGAGTATCACTCTGGGGATTTATAATGATTGCTGACAATCGTAGTGGAAGCTACATAGTTGATTTGTGTTTATGCAACATCAGTTAGTGCTAAGTTCTCTGGGCTATTCATGCTTCCTTTCTGAACTACGGAATTAGGAGGTAGTATAGATTGGGAATGATGAAAGCAAAGGATAGAGATTAGTACTAAGGTCAGGAATAACTTTGGGAAAGAACGAATTGTAGCTAATATAAAGATTGCGTTTCAAATCTCTGCTCTGATGGTTTTGGTTATATAAGATCAAGTGAGTGATTCTTGGACCCTGTTCTGTCATGAGAAAAATGAAGGTGTTGACATTCAACTCACAGAGTACTTGACAGAATTAAATGAACAAAAGTAGGTAGCGCTATCCCAGTGCCTGTGCCATAGACTTTCATACTAACTACTTTTTCTTCTTAACTATACATTAACTATACAGTAAGGAAATGCTACTTCAACCATTTTTGTCTTTGGGACTTGTTTTTTCTCCATGGTCTTCATTTGTTTTATTCCTTGTACACTATTCTCTTTTTATTCTTTGCATGTCCCTTCCAATAAAAATTTTTAGTGCCAGTTATTCATAAACTGTATTAGCTAGCTAATACAACCACGTGAGGGACCGACCCCTGTGTTTCAGGATCTTGATGGCCCTCTTCTGACAGATCTGGACTGCAACCTCAACGAATGTAGAGTATCATGTTTTTAAAGAAGTTTTAATCTTTATTCTTTAAAAAAGGTGGTATACGCTGTCTTTCATGACAACTTCCTTACCCACAAAAGTTATTGTTATCTCCGTTGAATTATATCAAAAAATTAACATACCTAAAAGGAAGGAACACAACAGTTTCAAGAAAATCCCTAAATAAATGACAGGAGGGATGACTTTTGATGAGATTGTGTAGAGGCTATGAAAAGGCAGGTGATACAGCATTTTAGACTGCTCGTGAGGCAGATCCATGATTTCCTTACTGCCTTACTGCCTCAGTGTTGTGTAATATATTTTAAAGTGCCCATCCAAAACATTATTTTGATTTGTGTTCCTTTAGAATCAACCTCAATTTCCAGTGCTATCATCTATCATTTTATATTGTTATAAGTGAATCAAATATTTGTGGCAGACTGTAGGTTTCTTCTGTGATTAGAGCCAGAATATGATAAAGAAGAAAGAGAAATAGCAGGGGGTTTGCAGGGAAATGTTTAGTATCATGTGTTTACCTGAGTGTCCAGGTGCTTTTCCCTTTGGATATTCAATTTGTTATTGTGCTTGCTTTAATAATATTGAATAAAAGAGAAAAAGAGATATTGAGGTATAGATTTTTAAAATCTATTTATATTGTAAAGTTTAGCTCCTTTCACTTGTCATTTTTAAAGCCTTTCCTAACACAGCCATACTTATCCAGAATTAGACACACTTGTCCTTGTGGAATATTAGTTTTCTTTAACTTATTGTAAAGCACATATTCCAAAGAAATTAATTTCCAGAGAAAATTAAGAAATTATATTATTATTATTAAATCTACTTCATATTTTTGCTTATTTTCTTTTTATTTTTGAGATCATAATATAATTAAAACATTCATTCCTTTTATTTCTTTTCCATATACTCTTCTATATACCTCTCCTTCCTTTCTTTCAAAGACAGCTTGTTTTAACATTACTTTTATTATATTATATACATTATTATATTATTATTATATTATATACATTACTATTATATGCATTATATTACATTACTATTATATGCATATATATATATATATATATATATATATATATATACCCCTAAATGTAATCTCCTCAGTCTGTATAACATTATTTGTATGTGTATTTTTAGGGATGATCATTTGAAATCAGATAACCAATTGGTGTTCTCTTCCTTGTGGAAGACTATCATCTACTCTCAGTATTTCTTAGTTGCCTATAAGGTTGAAGCACATAATCTTTTCCATGTCCCCATTTGGTATATCTTTTCATGTTGTCCTTGTTCAAGATCCTTTTGATGGTGAAACTTATTAGGCCTACTTTCTGACATTAGTAGAATACACAGTCTCAAACTCTTTGATCCTCTGGTTCTTACAATCTTTCTATCTTGTTTACCCTTGTGTTCCCTGAGCCTTAGGTACCGAACATTTTTGTAGATGTATCCATCTACGGGAACTGGGCTCCACAACTCTGCATTTTGATTGGGAGTAGTTTCCTGTTTCACTCTGTTGCAAAAATAAATTGACTTGATGAGGGCTGAAGACTACACTTATCTCCTGCTAAAAGAGCAAATGTTTAGAATGTTGTTAGGGATTATTTTTGTTTAATAAAGTCATGTAGAATCTCCTCCAATATCCATCACTTCACTGGCATTGAGTAGTTAGCTTGGTAGTACAGGCATTGTTTTCCTCCTACTGAGCAAGTCTTAAATTGATTAGTGACTTGACGTTTACCACTGCGGTGTAAGTACCACTACTGTACAGTAAGATTATGATGTCATGCATGGTAGCAGGAAGTGCCATGAAAGCTAGTCCTCAGGAAGGAAACCTTCAAGTCAGCTCTCAGCGGTGTCTGGACCCTGTTTCTGAAGTGCATGGTGTCTTCAGCAACAGGGATGTGCTTTCTGCCTTGGGGGCATGGAAGGAGCAACAAAAGGCAATAGCAATAAGGCTGTATGTTTTGAAGTTTTTTGGACAGCCTTGGGACACTAAAGGGGGCTTCTTATGCATTATATTTTCTATTGCAACTTTACATTTTTTTTAATTTCAGGACTAGTATTATATAGACTGAGATAGTTGTATTTATAGATTTAGGAATGTGTGTATATTCATATATATATGTGTGTGTGTGTATATATATATATATATATAGAGAGAGAGAGAGAGAGAGAGATGCACATATATTGCAAAAATTAAAGAAAAAGAGGCCAAGAATTTGAAAGAGACGAAGGGGTTCTCAGGAGGGTTGAACAGAGGACAAGGAGTAGAAGGGGTAGATGATGCAATTGCATAATAATTTCAAAAAATAAAAATAGTCTTATAAAAGTCTTTGAACTCCTCTAGATCCTTCCTAAGAGTGAGATCATGTAGTATTTGCTTACTGAGTCAATATCGCACCTATTGTAAAGACCTTCAGTTGTACCTATTTTAAATGGTAGAATTTCACTTTGAATAGGCTCGCTTTCGGTTGTCTATGTGTTGATTTTTTTTTTTTTTATCCATTTCTAGGCAAATGACCAGACATTTCTCTTAGCACCACTTTTTTCCTATTGTAAATAGTGTTGTACTAAATAAACACTGGGATCTGAAAGGGTCTTGGAAATACTTTCTATTATTTTTGGTTTATTCATTTCATTATTTTATATGGATGTTTCTTGCCTGAATCCATATATGCACAGCCTGTTTGGGTCTGATACCCCTTAAGGTCAGATGGGAACATCAGATCCTCTGACGCTGCAGTTACAGTTGTAGTATGAAGCTGGGTGCTGGGAACTGAACCCAAATCTTCTGGAAAAGCAACAAGTGCTCTCAAACACTGAGCCAACTCTTGTCAAGATTTCATTTCATTCCTACATAAAAAGAAGGGGTTTGTGCGGCATATAGAAATCCTACTTTTAAATTTTCAAGGAAACAAATGTTTTTGGGTTTTGTTTTGTTTTGTTTTTTATTGGCTATCGTGACTTGTATTACACAGACATGAACAGGAGTTCCCTTATCCCATATCTTAGCCAGCACATGTCATCATTGTTTTTCTTTTTGAATACTGCATTAAAAATAACTCTCTTAAAAGGTATTGGACGGGTCTGATGCTCTTTGGGTGGATGACACCTAAACGAACATCGGTACAAAGTCCCAATTTATTTCTAATATCAGAGATCAGACCTCTACTCTTGCCTGATGCATCTAAAACAAAAAGGGGGAACTGTAGAGAGCTGCGGAATGCTGTGCCTTAAAGATGGAGCTGGTTTCCGCCTTCCACCTTCCCGATGGTGAGTGCTCTCTGTCACGAACAACTCCACATTTGGCTAAGGCCGAGGATCTGGCTTGCTTCCATGTATGTGGACCTATCTGCATTGCCCCCGTGGCACGCCTGGGTTGGCTACCCAGAGGCTATTTAAGCTGTGGGCTGGCTTTCCCCGGGGTCCGAGGATTGTTCAATGTTCCTGAATAAACAGCATTGAAAAAAAAAATAAATAACTCTCTTACTAGTATGAGAGGATGTACAATTTTTATTTGCATCTTTATGATATGAACACACTCTAATATGCCTGTTGGTAAAATCTTATTTTGACATGCATATAAGTCCATGATTGATATTCTAATGAGGATATTGTTTGTTTGTTTGTTTGACTGTTGACCTTTGGAAGATTCTTACATGTTCTGTCCTATACACTTTGCACACATTGTCTCTTATCCTATAGACTATCCTTTCATTCTCATGATTATTTCGTTTGCTATACAAGGCTATAAAATGTGATACAATCTCATTTCTATGTTTGATTTCTTTAGTTTTTGTTTGTTTTCTTGTTTGAATAACTCTGTTCATATTTACTATCTTAAAGCATTTCCCTTATTTCTGCTAGTGTTTATGTGGTTTCTGTTCTTAAGGTCAAATATTTAATCTATTTTGTGTTGATTTTCTCTATAATTAGTAATAGAAGTATAATACATTGCATATAGGATCTTACTTCCCCTAGTGTGATTTATTTAAATCTTTGCTTTCCTCAAATGCATATCTTAGTAGCTTTTAGAAAATCACATGACTAGAGATACACAGTCTTATTTCCTGGTTGTATGTTGTGTTCCACTGGCTAGTGTTTATTTTTATATCAATATGGTGCTGCTTTCTTACAGTAGCTTTTTAGCATATTATGAAATTGTAGTAATATATTTTGTAATGTTATTCATTTTAGTCCGCACTGTTTTTGGCAAATCAAGAAACTTTTTTGGTGATTTCATCCACATTTTAGCATTTTCTTATCTCCCTTTAAAACAAGCCATTGGTAGTGCTACCAGAATTACATTAACTCTGCAGATCACTTTGGGTAGTGGGGATATTTTATTGACTTCATCACTTCTTGAAAGGTGATGACTTTCCACTTTCTTTTTGTCCTCTTCATTTTCTTTCATCAATGTTTTATGGTTTTCATCACAGAGATATTTTGCTTCTGTGGTTAAATGTATTTCTAAATGTTTTATTTATTCTTATATCTATTTTGAATGGGTTTGCTTCCTTGAGTTCTATGTCAGGTAATTCAGTGTTAACGTTTATGTAGAGTCTTTTGTTGAAAGAATATTTTTCTAACAACACGTTCTAGAGATTTTCAGAATCCTTACTTCTAAATAATATAAAACTCTTTGTTTGCTTTCTACCCTTTGTTCCTGGGTGTGATCTTGAAAGCATTTTTTCTTTTCAGCAAGCAACCTACAGTCAGGGCTTCAGTTTGTCTTTACTGCAAGGGCTAGTTTTCAGTTCTGAGAAATAAGTTTAACTTACTTATATTTTCATATCAAAGGACACATTACAGTAGTGTGACAGAGATGCTTCAAAAGCCTCTGGACATTCCTAGGAAATCCGTGCATAAGACCCCACATAATTATTTACTCATTTTGTTAGCATATCTTCACTATTTTATAAGTGCACCAGGCATACTGTTTATTACTAAGAAAAATAACTGTTAATAAGGTAATCACCTGAACTTTCTGAAACAAAAATATATTTACTTAAGAAAACAGATCTATATGAATATCTGTAATGTATGTCCTTTCAATTTAAAAACTTTGTGAGTCATAACAATGACTCCACCTACCATCTTGCTTATTATCTGTAAGTACCCAGGGAAAAGAAAGTTATCACTGTTCCTACTGACTTCCAACACTACATTCTCTTTAGTTCAGAATCACCTCTTTTGCAATGGCTATAACATATCTCACTTTGGGGGTGAGTATGGTGATTCCCCTTCCATCTGACCTTAGTCTATCAGGTCTCATCAGGACTGGTTTCTTTGTCTTCCTCTGTGGACTGGTAAGGCTGCTCCCCTGTCAGGTAGAAGTGATCAAAGAGCCAACCCATGAATTCATGTCAGGGACAGTCTCTGTTCCCATTATTGGGGAACCCTCTTGGACACTGAGCTGCCATGGGCTACTTTTGTGCAGAGGTTCTAAGTTATCTCCATGCATGGTCTTTGCTAGGAGTAACAGTCTCAGAAAAGACCCCTGGGCCCAAAATTTTTGGATCTGTTGCTCTCCTTGTGGAGCTCCTATTCCCTCCAGGTCTTTCTATCTCCCCCTTCTTTCATAAGATTCCCTGCACTCTGCAAAAAGTTTGGCTATGAATCTCAACATATGTCTTGATAACTTGCTGGGTAGAGTCTTTCAGAGGGCCTCTATGATAAGCTCCTGTCCTGTTCTCTGTTTTCTCCCTCTTCTGATGTCCATCTCATTTGCCTTTCTGAATGAGGATTGAACATCTTACCAGGGTCTTCCTTCTTGGTTAGCTTCCTTAGGTGTTCAGATTTTAGTATATTTATCCTATATTATATGTCTATCTTCACAATCCCTATATCTGACAGAGGGCTAATATCCAGAATATATAAAGAACTTAAGAACTTAAATAGCAACAAATCAAGTAACCCAATTAAAAAAATGGGGGAAAGACCTAAATACAGAATTCTCAATAGAGGAACATTGAATAATAGAGAAACACTTAAAGAAATGCTCAACATCCTTAGTCATCAGGGAAATGCAAATCAAAACAACCCTGAGATTTCACCTTACACCCATCAGAATGGCTAAGATCAAAAACTCAAGTTACAATACATGCTGGAGAGGATGTCTAGAAAGAAGAACCCTACTGCATTTCTGGTGGGAATGTAAACTTGTACAACCACTTTGGAAATCAATCTGGAACTTTCTCAGACAGTTAGGAATAGTGCTACCTCAAGATCCAACTATACTACTCCTAAGCATATATCCAAAAGAGGCTCAAGTATACAACAAGGTCATTTGCTTAACCATGTTCAAGGCAGCTTTATTTGTAATAGCCAGAACCTGGAAACAACACAGATGTCCCTCAGTAGAAGAATTGATATAGAAATTGTGGTATATTTATACAATGGAATACTACTCAGCAATTAAATCAAAGAAATCATGAAATTTGCAGGCAAATGGTGGGATCTAGAAATGATCACCTTGAGTGAAGTATCCCAGAAGTGATGAATCTTTAGATTGCTTTTGGTAGGATGGCTATTTTTACTATGTTAGGTGTACTGATCTAAGAGCATGGGCCATCTTTCCATCTTCTGAAAAATTCTTCAATGCCTGACACTGCTTGAATGGCCAGGAACTGGAAGCTGGGTGTCTTAGACACCTAGGGTAGAACCAAGAACTGACCAAAAAAAAAAAAAAAAAGAAAGAAAAAGAAAAGAAAAGGAAAGAAAGAAAGAAAGAAAAGAAAAGAAAAGAAAAGAAAAATGTTTCCTAATGGCTTCCTCCAGCAGCTGATGGAAGCAGATGCAGAGCCCATAGCCAGACAGTAGCTGGGAACCCCACAGATAGGAGGAGACAGAATTTTGGGACCAGAGGTGTCTAGGATCCCTGGCCTCAGTTAAATGGGGCTCCTAGGGGCTCACAGAGATTGAAGGGACAAGAAGCCTGCAGGGTTCTGTGCTAGGCAGTCTGCATACATGTGGTGGTTAGCTGGGGGGTGTAGCACTCCTAACAGTGGGGAGAGGGGGCTTCTGACATTTTTGCCTCCTCGTGAGACTGTTTTCCTCCTCCTGGTTTTCCTTATCATCAATTCAGCCTCAGCATGAGGGTTTGTGCCTAGTCTTTTGCATCTTGTTTTGCTGAGTTCATTTGATATCCCTGGAAGGTCTGCTCTTTTCTGAAGGAAGATGGAGCAGCAGTGGATCTGGGGAAGTGAGGAGGTGGAGGAGGACTAGGAGAGGGAGACATGGGAGGCTGCAGGTGGATATATTGTATGAGAGAAGAATAAATAAAACAAGGGGATAAAAAACACATAGCCTGTATATTTTACTTTCCAAGGCACCATATTGAAAAAAAAGAAAGAAGCAAAAACAGCACTTTTTATTGCGTTCATAATTTATTTTTTTTTTCTTTTTCTTTTTTTTATTTTTTATTTTTTTATAAGTTACATTTTATTAACTCTGTATCCCAGCCGTGTCCCGATCCCTCATTCCCTCCCAGTCCCTCCCTCCCTCCCTCATCTCCACCGTGCCCCTTTCCAAGTCCACTGATGGGGGGACCTCCTCCCCATTCTTCCGATCCTGTTTTATCAGGTATCTTCAGGACTGGCTGCAAAGCTCTCCTCTGTGGCCTAACAGGACTGCTCCTCCCTTCGGGGGTGGGGAGACCAAAGAGCCAGTCATTGAGTTCCTGTTAGAAATAGTCCCTGTTCCCCTCACTTTGGGAAACCAATTGGTTACTGAGCTACCACAGGCTACATCTGAGTGGAGGTTTTAGGTTATATCCATACATGGTCCTTGGTTGAATGTCAGTCTCAGAAAAGACCCTGTGCCCAGATATATTTGGTCCTTGTGGAGCTCCTATCCTTTCCCCATCAGACTAACTCCCCTTCTTTCTTATGATTCCCTGTACTCTGCCAAAGGTTTGGTCATGAGTCTTTGCTTTGAAAACACTGCTAGTTAGAGTCTTTCAGATGCGCTCAGTAGACTCCTGTCATACGTTCAATGCACATCCCATCATGAATACTCGATATTCGACAAAGAAGCGTTCATAATTTAAACATCGTATTTTGCAAATTACTGTAGAAAAGTTTTGTAGGTACCATTAGAAGTGCTGGAATTGAGTATTTGCTTAATGATACCAGAAATTTATATTAGTAGATAAATCATGTCTTTGCACTGAAATTCAGTCATAACTCAAATTTTGACTCCACATCTTTTGAATGAGTTCTTGAGTCTCTCACATTCCTCAAGGGCTGGATTACCTTGTGTTTCCTATTTCCTTTGACTTTTGTCCCTTCTGATATTTACCATACCTAATTCAGCCTGGGAGTACAGTTCCATGTAACCAGTTCGTTTTGGATCAGAAGCATGGCAAATTCTTCATTAACTTGCAGTTGATGGAGAGACTCAGAAGCAGAAAGTAAAAGAATGTAAGACTTCTTCCAAAATTGGTCAGGTCAGCCTGGCAGTAATCTTCAGAAAGGTGACTGGGGTGGGGGTTAGGGGGAGGTTGGTGAGAAAACATTACGGCCTCCACTCCCATGGTGACAGGGTTCTTAAAAGGGAACATCAGATTCTAACAGAATCGATAAGAGACAGAACAAGAAACAGATGTATCAATAATAGTTCAGTTAATGCATCTTAAATTCATTTGTCATAACTGGTGAGATAAATATTTGTTTAGGTAAACAAGGGTTAAAAAAAACTACCATGCAACAAAGAACATGGCTGCTTTGAAAACCATTATAATGTTCATAAGTTCATATAAAAGTATAGAACATTGAGTGATCAAGAAATGGATACTAACAGAAAATCCTCAGGTATAAAAAGTGATTTTTATCTTCAGAAAAAGTTATAACAAGTTGTATGGGCTGTCATAAGCCACATTACACATAATCATCCTTTGAGTTAAGGCTAAAATAATTTGGTTTTCATTGATTAAAAGTATTTCTACCACTTAATAAATTTCTATTAAGTCTTTTTTTTTCCAAATAGTTTTCTCCTTCCAAACTGTAAGCCTGAGTAGCATGGAAGGAAATTGATAATTACAGTCTCCTTTGTAATAGGCCTTGCACAGTATTCTCCTTTAGATTATCTTTTGCTACCCTGCCTAGATTGCTAATTCTTTTCAGTGATGTTGCTTTGGCTGAGTTGTGTCATTAATCAAAATTTATGCCTCCTACTAGCTTTTTTATGTGAGTAAAAGAAATTAGTGTTGACACAGGAGAAAAAGAAAGCATTAATATTAAATTCACATATCATGTTCATGCTACCACCACCACCCAAGTGAGAAGTAGTTTTATATACCTGGAATTAATATCTACATTAAGAACTTGTGGCTTGGTAGTATATTCAGTGTTTAAGATCGTGCCATATTTGTCAGTTTCATCGATATGCCCAAACGCTCCACTGTATGCTTTGTCAACATTTCAGTCCTTTTTTGACAATCTCACTTAACCCTGTGATGACATGTATAACTAAGAACTGTCATACACAGAGCTCATGAGCATGTTTTAAACTAAGATAGCAAGTCAACGTGCCTCCCTTATAGCCTTGGTTTTACAAATTTCTCTGATATACTACTTGATTGGTTTCCTTCTGGAATTACTCTGTGATGGATTGTGTTCACTTATGACTTAGTGGCTATGTAACACTTGAGCAATTTCAGAACATTACGCTATCCTTATAAGCTGAAAATGTTTCTTACTTCTATTGTTCTAAGGACAATTAGAATAGACAAAGTCATATATTATTTTGAATAAATGCTGATAAGGGTTAAGCACAACATAATCCATATGCTGTTGCAGCAACAATTGGCCTTCATTATGAAAGAAGTACTTTCCCTGTGAGAGGGCGCATTCCAAATCATAACTTTTATTTCACAGTCATCGGTGGAATTCAAAGCTTCAGATTAATTAAGAAATACTTCATACATTCACACATTCTATTTGAATTATACGTATCAGAAACATCACTATTTGGGAGCATCCAAAGCATGGTTTACACAGAGATGGCCCTGGTTCTACTCTGTTTATAATTAGGCATGTATCACGCCTGTGCTGTCACAAGGAAACAGAATAGGAAGAAAAAAATGTTATTTAAAGGAAATGTCTACAGTCCCAGGTTTTGATTCTAATATTCTCTTTACATTTTTATTTCTTCTCTGCCCCCTCAAAGTCTTTATGGACTTGGAAGAAAGTTATAAATGGAAGACTGAGAGAACAGAGATGTCCAAGGAAGCATGCCAAGGCTGCAAATGAGGCAGTCCTGTATAGAGACAATGCCTATGTGCGCAGTGGCTAGAAGTCTGTGAGCAGGCTGAGCCAGGCCACCTCTGTAGTTAGTAAGTTTAATCTCAGACTTAGTGCTGGCATGTGAATTTAATAGGTCTTTCTCAGCTTGCTCACCTTTAAAAAACAATAGAAGCAACGAAACCCTAATCAACTGATACCGCATTGATGAGCACAATGTTTGTGTCGCACTTCATGCATACCCAGCCTAAAGTTAGCAGACCTCAGCACATGAAGCCTACATAAAACATGCATAAATCACACTGGCTGTAATTTTAAATATGACATGCCTGAGGATTAAGAAGGAAAGTAGAAGGTGAATTTCTTCTACAATAAGGAAGTAAGTATAAATCTACTTGGCAGAGTCTTTAAAACATAACATATCTACCTGGCAGAAAGGATGAACCGCTAGCACATGTAAGGGATAGCAGAATAAGGAATTAGGGAGTATGAGGAAAAAGTAACAGTGCGTGGGAAGGAGAAATAGCTCAATGAGTCTCTTGCCTAGTCTGTGCAAGGACCTGATTTTCACGCCATGCAGTGATGATGATGATAAGACAACATGATGCAAGGCAGGAGCTATGCAAATAATGTAATATTATATCAGTAGTCTGGACATAGTTGTAGGAAGGGTGGAATGACGTTCATGGGTTATAATAAAAGGGGAGCAGGCCTTGTTCGTTCCAGACTGTCACACAGGCAAAGCTTGAAGTAACGAATGTATTCCTGTTAGTGAAGCCTCTTCTCAAATCCCTTCTCTTGTACTATGGATTTTATTTTATTATCATGCACTCTGAGGAATACACCCATCTTTTCCCTTTTTGGCTCTTGACTTTAATTGCATCCGACACTCCTGCCTTGATTATGATTGTATGTCTGGACCATTTTTCATTTTACCACAAACACAGTTTGGCTGCTGATTAGATAAGTGAGGATTTCCTGTTAGCACACTAGAGGAAAGTTTAGGTTCGTCTTCATGGTACTTTCATGAGCATTTTGACAGAAATCATGCTAAAACAGATTATTTTGTAACTCAAGATTTGAACATAGTGTATTGAATTTACATTGCTACGGGATCATTTGTATCAACGGTGCTTTTTAGAGTAAAAATAAATCTACTTGAAGAGTTTTATAAGACAATATACATACAACACTTGTGTTCTAGAAAAATTGTGAAGTCAGAAATACTACAAGTATTCAAGTCCATTGTTTCCAAATAAGCATGTCCCTCCAAGTCCTCCAAATTGTATCTATGCAGCAAGAGTAATGATGTTCCTACAGCGAAGAAGAAGGAAGTGTTAAAAGATTAGAAAGTGGAAACAAACTAAGGCTAGTAAAAATGTCTAAAAGAATACTAGAACTATCAAGGAGAAGAAAAAATTACTGGAGTTAGTGCTGACTGTCAACACTAACAGCGGCATTCTGAAATTCAGGGGAAGAAGCTGAGAGGTGTCAAAGATGCTTCACATTATGTCTGGCAGATGGTTAAGCAGTATTTTTTCATTAACCAATTCATCTGAAGTTCTTTCATCTAGATTAAAATTGTCTCAAAGGAAAGAAGAAATTTCAGATGTTTGTGATCCTGTATTTGGGGGCAAATCCATTTTCTATGATTTCTGTCAAGTACAAAAACCTATTTAAAGGAATTAACTGTGATAATTCACTGCTTTGAATTGATTCCTTTTGCAGTATTGCTTCCAGTGTTTTCATGCTATTTCATCAACTCAAGCAGTTTTATCTTGCAGTTCCATGACAAATCTATAAATACACAATCTGCATATTTCTATGTATTATGTGTGTTGAAAAAATCAGTAGTATATTTTAAAAGCAGCATCCAAGTATGTGCATTTGTTGTCAATTTGCCAATCTTACTCTAATATTCGTTTATTGTCTCCATTGATTTTTTTTTTAAATACATTCTTCTTCAGGGAGTCTATTCACTCATAAATTTTGAGTTTACTGTTTCAAAAGTGTGTGTGTGTGTGTTGTGTTGTGTTGATCTGTCTTTGTCTTTTTGTCTGTCTGTCTAAATTTCTTTCTTCGGAGGAGCAATGGAGATTGCTTAAAATTAAGCAAAAAAGTTGAAAAGGATTTTAGTAAAATATCATAGAAGAAAACTGGCAAAAATAAAAGAAAGGAAAATGATGTGTGTTCTACACACTGACATTTATTTTGTCTTAATCATAGATTTCACATCATGTGTGTCACATCAGTCAGCTTCCGAGTAACAATACCTCTGTTACTCAAGAAGGATGTTGGCATGGCTTTTGTTGAGCCTGTTTCCAAGCTCTCATCCTCTCTTAATCTTCCACTGCTCTGACTTTGCAGTTCCAAACGTGAATGTAACTATAGTAAAAACATAGACGAGTTAATGCACAATACCTACGTGGTTCAGAGGAGCCATCAGAAGAATTTTTGAATGACAGCAAATGAGAAAAAGAAATGTAGTGGCATTGATTCTTACATAGACTCAAGAATTTCTTTCTATCACATCCATGGGCACTGAAAGTAGCTGCCAGGGAGTATTTACAGCAGCTTAGCAGGAGCCTCAGTGAAAACAGAACTCAGCTCAGCACACGTGGGGACAAAATCAGGTTTCATTTGCTATACATGTGCATTAGATAATATATAATTACATATGTATTAATGCATGTGCATATGTATTTATGTGCACACACACACATATATATTAAGTTTGTCTTTGAGTTATATCTTGAAACTGTTGTAGTGTTTTACTTGCTTCATTGTAATAATTAGACAATTCAATAAGACTATAGAGATGGATGTTGCATCAAATACAAACCTTTAAACTGCTTCACATACCTAAAAACACTCATTGAATTCCATCTACTTTGCATACTTAAAAATATTGTTTCTTTATAGCATGAAATAGGAGATCATGAAATTATACATAAAATATCACTGGATTTTGTATTTTTATCTCACTATTCTTACTAACAAATGAAACTTCTTGAGAAAAAGAAATCTTTTGTTTTGCATCTCATATTCTTAGTACCTATACCATAGAAGATGCTGCAGAAACTTCGAAAAGTTTCAGTGTACGCAAAGTGCAAAAGAAATTGTATATTGTTATTTGAAATTCTTATGCTAATGTCACCTGTTATTTGTTATCTTCAGCTTCTGTTCATTATTAGTATTAAATCCTAATAATATTTCCAATTCTATTTATTTCACATAACTATGTATACCTTTCAAAATCTTATGCAACATACCCACAATGCCCGTGCCCTTTTTAAAACAGGGCACAGAGACCTGTTGCTCTCAGCATTATGTTTGCTTTTCTGACTTAAATTCTGCTTCTTCTCAAGCGGTCAGTATGAGCCACATCTGGGCACTTACAGTTTTCTTCTGCCTCATGTATCTAGTAAATTTCTTCTCATATTTCAGAAGTCATCTTGGACATTTCTATGGTCTTAAAAGCTTTCTTGATGTCTAGATAAATAAGAACTACTCCACAATCACTTTCTCAATTTATTAAAAACTTCATAGAGTATGTTCCCAGAACAGTGGTTCTGTAAGAGTCTAAGGAATACATCAAAGGAAGTCAGGAAACAGGAAATATCCTAGATTTTAAAATGAAATGGAAAATTTCTGTGTGTGTGTGTTTTAAGAAACTGAAGTTTCAGCATAAAGAATAATCAGATCCTCTTCTGTATTTGTGTTCATTGTGACTTTTCATGAGTAATCTTTAATATGCAGTATTTTTCAAATATGTTTTCTTTGGAGTTTTCACATAACACTAAGCACAGGCTGGGAAGTGGGCATTTTACAAAACGTACTTTGGAAAAGCCCTGTTCTATTACTTTACTTACTATTTCTTAAAACCTGTGAACTATGTGAGTTCTGACACTGTGTAACACCCCTCTGTTCCTCTTGGTGAGAATATGGTTTTCATACTAAATTTGTTTCCAAATGAAACTACTCCAAATCACACATGCACATAAATATGAGAACAGAACAACACCTGTCCCACTTCCATTCACATGTTCTTGTGTGCATGACTGATGTTCTACATATAACCAATTGGAGAAAACAGCAAAACATTTGCATAAGATGAGCAATCCCTTTCTATCACAACATATCTTAGAGAATTAGAGGTGTCCATCATTACAAAATATTTCCTTTGTTAATATTTTTCAAGTTAATATATACTAAACATTAACGTATGTATAAAAAGTATAAGTACTTAACATTGGTAATTATTTCATTTTGGTACTTCTTGTCAACATTATCAGCTGAAAAACCTTAAGCTTATATTTAAGTCATTTAATATAAAAGAAGGCCACATAATTTCATCTGCACTTAATTAAATATTTAAAATATTTAATAGGCATAAAGACATATCAGCATTTTTATTTTGACACAAATTTAAATGCTATGTAACAACAAATGTTCACATAGATTGATGCAAAGCGCGTACTTTTATGTTGAGCAAATACGCAAACACAGGCCTTAGATTTGTGGTTACTTCTCACCCACTCTAACTTGATTGCTTACATTGCTATGGTTTGCTTCCATAATGTATTTTAATGAGCAGTTGGTTGAAAACAACATACTATCACTTCAGCTCACTCTAACCCAATTGTAGGCAAGACAAGGTGTGTGTGTGTGTGTGTATGTGTGTGTGTACGAGTGTGTGTGTGTGTGTGTGCATGTACATGTGCATGAGTGTGTGTATTTGGTGTATGAATGTTGTCCATGTGCAGATGCATATTCTTGTACTTCCTACAAGTTCTCACACTGAGCCTGCAGCTAGGCTTGCAGCCAGCAACTCTCTAGAATGTCTGTCTCTGCTTGCCATGGTGCTGGGGATAAAAGACAGTGTGTCAGCCCATCCTTGGCTTTCTGAACTGCTTGAATCTGAACTCAGGTACTCAGACATGTGAAACAAGCTCTCTGGCCCACTAAATCATCCTTCCAGCACCAAAACAGAAGAAATTCAAACAACAAATTTACTTTGTCAGGAAACAGATAATTTTCTTGATTTAATTAACTTCTAATTGACTTTAATTTATTTTAACATTTGTTTCAAATTCAATACCATACTCTTTTTTTAAAGTAATTAACTTTACATCCAGATCATAGCACCCTCCCTCCTTTCCTCTGGGTCCCAGCCTCCCTTCCTTTTCCCCCTCCCCTTTTTCCTATTCCTCAGAAAAGGAAAACAACAACCCAACCCACCTCAACTCATCAAGTCACATCAGGACTGATCATATCCTCTTGTCCTGTGATCTGATGAGGCAGCTCTGCCAGGGGAAAGTGATCACAAAGCAGGCAAAAGAGTCCCTGTCGGATACATACTCCGTTTTCTTTACTAGGGAACCCACATGAAGCCTGAGATGCTGATCAGATACATCTGTGTAGGGGGCCTCAGTCCAGTCCATGCATGGTCCTTAGTTGATGCTTCGATCTCATCAAGCCACTCTGGGTGGGCCCTGGTTAGTTGGCCCTGTTGGTCCTCTTGTGGAACTCCTGTCATCTCCAGATCCTTTTAGCTTTCCCCCACTTTTCCACAAGACTCTCTAAGCTTTGCCCAATCTTTGGCTATGAGTCTCAGCATCTGCTTTGATCTGCTGCTGGGTGGAGCCTCTCAGAAGACAGCTATGCTAAGGTACTGTCTGCTAGCCGAGCAAGGTTGTCTCTCTCCCATGGGGTGGGTCTCGGGTTGGGCCAGACATTTGATTAGACATTCCTTTTTTTTTTTTTGCTTGTTTTATTAAGTAATTAATTCAATTAAAAAGCAAAAATTGAACAAAAAAATTGTTTGTCGATGATATCCCACATTCTAAATACTATTTTCTTTGTATTAAGCAATAGCCTGAAATAGTTTGTAACAATTTCAATTTTATTTCCCTCCTATTTCTATTATGCTATATATCACATCAGTATTTTTTTTTATTATTTTGAAATATAGAAATAGAGCAGTTTTGAGGATTATGTTCATATTAAGGACATTTTATGAGATAATTTTATTTAAAACACAGGAGACTCAAGTTCCTTCACACTGTTAATTAAGTAATTAAAATCATAAAGAGAATGAATGGACCATTTGAGTATTAGCAGCAGTAATCATGTCTGTGCATTAACTTTTAAAAAAGATTAGGTGTGTATGTGTGTGTATATGAATAGGTGCACATGAGCCTACATTCCTACAGAGGTTCCCCTCAAGTTAGGATTGTAGAAAAATGTAAATTATGTTAATGGTGTTCTGGAAACTGAACTCAGATCTTCTGCAAGGCATGCATACTAGTAACTGTGGAGCCATTTCCACAGCCTGTTGGTGTTGGACGCAGGAAAAAAAAAGATTTATTTATTTTATGTATATGAGTGCTCTATTTTTTCGTATACCTGCATGGCAGAAGAGGGCATCAGATCTCATTATAGATGGTGGTGAGCCACCATGTGGCTGCTGGGAATTGAACTCAGGACCTCTGGAAGAGCAGACAGTGCTCTCAATCACTGTGCCATATCTCCAGCCCCTGTTATTTGTCTTTTAAACACCAATATGAATTATTTGGAGAACTGATTGACTGGTAAATGTTAATCTGCTAGGATGGCTCAGTGATTACTATTTTTTGTTATGACTACATTTGTAAAAGAAATGTTTACCTCTACTTTGTTTGAAAACTACCTTCTGTGCATACCACGAATAACAAAGTAAAAGCTAGAAATTTTCCTGCTTTGCCTGCCGTTGGCCTTGAGAGCCTTTGCTAATACAGCTATGTATCTCTGTTAGATAGCTTTGAGACACTGTGAAGAAAGGCCAGTGCAGAACCTAGCAAAGCATTATGCAGACTGTCATCATTCTTGTCTCTCAGCCTCCAGTATCCAGCAAAGCCATGAGAAGGACAAGCGCAATATTAAGAGAACAGCATGAATCTACCCTCCACTCCAACACAAGAGAACACAACCTCTCCAGTCATGGCCACTACCAGCACGAGGCTGGAGTTCCTTCACCTGCTGGCCACACCCATTCTGGTGAAACTGCTTCTCTTGTTGCCTTTAATCCCTATATTTAAACCACTGAATAATCCATCTTCTCAAAACCCACACCCAGGATTTTGGCTGCATTTTTTGTCACTCTCTCTTCTTCTGATCTGGCATACATTTCTCCAGATGTAGTTTGTCACTCAGACTAACTTAATGATGGCTTCCACCAAGGAATTACTGAAACTTTATTTACACCAGTAAACAAATTTATTATTTTTCATTTTCACAGACTTTCAACTTTGCCTTCTTTTCTGGTTTCACAGTTTTCTAAATACCTATCTGTGTCCTTTTTTAAGATATTATTTTTAAAACAGGTATAGGCATTATGCCTGTGCAATTTGTGTCTGACTGATGTCCAAGGAAACCAAAAGAGGGTGTCCAATCACGTAGACCTGTAATTACATGTGGTTGTGGGCAGCCATGTGGATACTGGAAATCTAACCTGGGTCCTTTGAAAGAGAAACCAGTGTTCTTAACCACTGAGAAATCTCTTCAGATTCAGTAGTCATTATCTTTTCTTAAATTATAATTTATATGGTCTCAAACTCTGTTTTTCCATTCCCGGAGTTCCCTTCTGCATGTAGTTTGTTTATTAAGAAGAATAGATAAAGCTGGGTGTGGTGACACAGGCAATCAAGGCTAGCCTAGTCTACAAAGCCAGTCCAGCACAGTCAAGGTTACACAAAGAAACATGTAACATGTCTCAAAAAATAAAAGATGAAAGAAAGAATATATGAAACTTGAGATTTGCAAGCAAACTGTTTTCTGACTCTATATGTCTGTTAATAAAAGTAAAACAGTGCAACAGTGGCTTTCAAGTGACATTTTGTCTAGTGTTTCCCTTTAGTAGCAGGCATCATTTATCTACCACCTTCTTCTAACTCTAGCAAGACTTCGGGTTTTGTATTTGCATAATTTTTAAATGACTGTAACATGTTAATGCTGCTTTTAGTTGTCCTTGCTCCATCCTTTCAGGTTATATTTGGATCTTAATGAATTTTGCCAGTAAATAGACTACATCTCTGCCTCGCTACCCACACCCCTCTGTTCCTCAGCTCTAAATTGTATGCTCAGAGAAGCTTATCTTCTCTGCTGTTAAGCAACTCATTGATAAAAATGAGCAAGGCAGAAGAAAGAATAAAGAGCTCTCTTCTTGTTGGCATCTATTAAAAATAGCACATTGCAAATCTTCCGGTATGGCTATAATTCGCCAACTCTTTCACAAGACATTATGGGAATACATTTCACTGCCTTCCTGTAATCAACATATGTTCATGCTCATTTTCTCAGTGTGCTTAGTGAATGCCAATAAAAAGAAAGGTTAGTCTCTATACGGATTGAATAAATGAAAGTTAGTTATGTGGTATAAGCCTGTGAACATTTTTGTAAATTTATATAATTAACTGTGAATTTAGTTTTCTCCTTTGCTTTAATTTTCTTTTATTGAAAATAGATTTTTCCTCACTTAAGATATTCAAATTGTGCTTTCCCTGCCCTCTATTCATCTCATTTCTTCCCCTGCTCCCCTTCCTCTGGGGCCACTCCTTTTCTATCTCAAAGAGATAGAGAAAGAATAGGCTTCTAAGACATAATAATGAAATATAACAAAATAAAATATAATAAAACACGATCATCACATCAAGATTAGACAAGATGAACAGAAAAAAAGGGGGGCTCAAGAGAAGGCACAAGTATCAGAACGAACCCACTGTTTATTTAGGTTTAAGTCAATAATGACACAAAGAGATGCTATTAATTTTTTTCAGTAAAGGAAAACCTAACAGTTTTGATACCATATGCTGTATGAACTACACCATGTAAGTCGGGAGTTTGTTTCATTTATTTTGCTCTGTAGTAGCAAAGGTTAATTCATGCCTTGTGCATGCCAAGCAAGCCCTCTGCCTCTAAGCAGAGACCCGGTTTCCAAATAAATTTTTATTTTATACTTTGGTAAATAATGCCAAATGACCAACTTACTTCTGTGTTATTGAATTAGTTGGCTTAGTTTTATTTTTTTCTCTACTGTTAAGTAATGCTATCTAAAGCAAATAATAGAGCTAAATTAATGTAAATTAACTACAAGGTTTGACGGAAGGGTAACATTTGTCAAGCAGTCAATAAATAGTAATGATGACTATGTAATGCATGAAAAGAATTGTGTCCAATCCCATAGGCATATTTCATTAATCATTAACAGAATCTGAAAAACAAAGACATTATTCTTTTCTTCTACAGAAGCCAACCTGTTTCATTCATGTTTCCATTACTTGTCTGTGCCCCATATTCCAATATGGTTTCCTCTAACAATCCCATTAAATGTATTTGAATAGGATGTGAAATCTTTGTCACATCACTAAAGATAGTCTAGGCAATTATTCACAGAGCAAATCAGTTGATTGTTGCTGTCTTAGTTCACTTGAGTTTCTGTATCAAAATCTAAAAAAACTACATGGTACATTAATGACAGGCTGGTAGTCGTAGATGGACGCATCAGTAGATTCCAGGCATGACAAAGGATGACTCTTCTGCCTCATTTTGTCATCTGCTAGCTTTCTAGCTTCTAGCTTCTGGCTTCCTCATGGTGGAAGGACAGATAAGTTTCCCTGGTCCTCTGTCATAAAGAGAGAAGTAATCCCCTTTATGAGTGATTTGGCATTATGCTTAATTATCTCCTAAATATTTCTTAATCCATGTATTCAGTTTCAACATGTAAATGGGTGTAGAGTGGGGAAAGGTACAATTTTGGGGCTGTGGAAAGTGCAGCTTTGGAAACTACTATAGTGGAGCCCTCTTCTGAAGGGTCCAACTAGGTTTGTTTCATGAAGAAATGACTTATAGTCTGAATCATAATCACAGTTGCAAATCACAAAATGAAGAATGATGGTAAACTATGGAGAGTGAAGGCAGATTGGAGTCAGGAAGGAACATGCACAATCAGCTTGTGATAGGGCATGATTCTCACACTTTTGTGACAATAATAGCACCTCCTGTGACTGTAGTGCTGAGTGAAATAGAACTCGAAAAAGCTGTCCATCAAAGATGGCCTTTCTCCAAGACACCTATTAATTTTAGATTCTAGCCTAAAGGAATGCATACTGTAGGAGTTTATTTGCTTATTTGTTTATTTTAATTAGTAGTGAAATCCAATTATATCTGCAGTGTAGCAAGATCACTGTGGCTGGTCTGTAGGAACTGCATTAGAATATAACAGCATAACATATAGAAGTGAGCAAATAATACCTTAGGGGAATTTACAGAGATGAAGGACAATAGCAGTGCCCTGGAGCAGGTAATAACAAAAGGGTTTGAGGAAGAGAATGGGAGTCAAGAGAACTTTAGGAACTATAATTGGCAAGGACTTTGGAATTGAACTACTGAAGTGATGGTACCAGGAAAAAGCCAAGACTTGTCCAGCAGAGTGCACGTTAACTGAATACTTGCCCAAGGAGAAACAGATAATAGATGTGAGGGATTTGAACCTAGTTCAAAATGTGTGCACATTACATTATACTTCCTTGAAACCCAAATTGTGATGGCCGAGCACAGCAGGATTTGAATTTTCAGCAGAAAATGATGAACTTGTACGTGTACAAGTATCACAGAGCAGATATTTGCCAACGTAATGTGAATGGTTCATGGAAGGAAGCCAAGATATCATTCAGAATTTGATGTGATTGTTTTTACAAAGCACACAATACGGGGATCTTTCATTTTATCTCTGTATCTTGTTTATAAGACTAATGCTCATAAATTTACTATTTACTAACCTTGAAAGACAACCATTTCCTAAATCCCTCAAAGAATGAACAGTGTCCTCAACTGGAAAGCCATATATTTTCTGTATAATGTTTTATATCATTCATTTAACAATAACATTTATTATTTACTATTAAGTAATGTTATTATTACTTAATACTTATTATTTAATACTAAAAATTATGATATAATAGCCTTTCATATTATATATTATATATCCTTTCCCAAAGACCAAGAGAATTAATTATGTCTGAGCATAGGTAAAAAACAGTGTCAGATGGAAGGGGAAAAAGTTCTCCCCTATCAGTATACTTGGAAAGGGGCAGGGAGGAGATGGGGGAGGGAGGGTGGGATTGGGAGGGAATAAGGGAGGAAGATACAGCTGGGATACAGAGTTCATAAAATGTAATTAATAATACAATTAAAAAAAGAAAAAAATTAAAGACAAAAGTGCAAAAAGCTCCCTTGGCAGGTTCTCTGATCACCTCCTCCTGGGGGGTACAGCCTTGCCAGGCCATAGAGGAATACAATGAAGCCAGCCCTGATGAGACCTGATAGGCTGGGCTCAGATAGAAATGGGGAGGACCTCCCATATATGTGGACTAGGGGAGGGCCACAGGGGAAGAAGAGGGAAGGAGGGTAGGATTAGGATGAGACAAGGGAGGGGCCACAGCCAGGATACAAATTGAATAAATTGTAATAATTGATAATAAAAAACCCTATCAACCCACAAAAATGCTAATAGCCTTGAATTGTGTGATGCTAAACCATCTCCCCTAATCTTTTATTTTATTAATTACACTTTATTCACTTTGTATCCCCCCCATATACCTCTCCCTCCTTTCCTCCCAATCCCACCCTTCCTCCCCCTTCTTCACACATGCCCTCCCCAAGTCCACTGATAGGGAGATCCTCCTCTCCTTCCTTCTGATCTTAGTCTATCAGATCTCATCAGGAGTGGCTGCATTGTCATCTTCTGTGGCCTGGTAAGGCTGCTTCCCCCTCAGGGAGAGGTGATCAAAGAACAGGCCAATCAGATTATGGCAGAGGCAGTCCCTCTTCCCATTACTATGGAACCCACTTGGACACTAAACTGCCATGGGCTACCTCTGTGCAGGGGTTGTAAGTTATCTCCATGCATGGTACTTGGTTGGAGTATGAGAATCTGGGAAGACCCCGTGTTCAAATTTTCTGGTTCTGTTCCTCTCCTTGTAGAGTTCCTGTCCTCTCCAGATCTTACTATTTCCCACTTCTTACATAAGATTCCATGCACACTGCCCAACAGTTGGCCATAAATCACAGTATCTGCTCTGATAGTCTGCAGGGCAGAGCCTTTCAGAGGCCCTCTGTGGCAGGTTTCTAGCTTGTTTCCTGTTTTCTTCTTTCCTGATGTCCTTCCTCTTTGCCTTTCAGGATGGGATTGGACATTTTAGTCAGGGTCCTCTGTCTTGATTAGTTTCTGTAGATGTACAGATTTTAGTAAGTTTATCTTATATTACATGTCTATATGAGTGAGTATATACCGTGTGTGTCTTTTTGCTTCTGGGACAGCTCACTAAGGATGATTCTTTCCAGGTCCCACCATTTACCTGCAAATTTCATGATTTCCTCCTTTTCCATTGCTGAGTAATATTTCATTGTGTAGATGTACCACAATTTCTGCGTCCATTTTTCAGTTGAGGGGCATCTGGGCTGTTTCCAGCTTCTGGCTATTACAAATAAAGCTACTACAAACATGGTTGAGCAAATGTCCTTATTGTATACTTGAGCCTCCTTTAGATATAGGCCTAGGAGTGGTTTGGCTGGATCTTGAGGAAGCGTTATTCCTAGTTGTCTGAGAACACGGCTAATCTTGACTTTATACTCCTCATTCAGAAGACCATATGTAAAAAAAAAATTATAACTACAGAAATTATTTTAACATATTACCACAAAACAACTTTTGCCATCTGAATAACCATGCCTTAAATACTTTAAGATTTTCCTCCACTATCTATACTTTCAACTTCCTCCCTTTCACGTCTCTAAATATGGTTTCACATGCAGTGCAGTTTTGATTTAATTGAACAGGGACGGACACTGCTCACATTAATGGGATGGAACAAAAGGAGCAATAAAATATGTGTAATTATTTTAAAAGTTTATAGACCACCACAGATGGTGACAAAGCTTTGTCTCCTTCCCAAGCCTGCTGCTGTGCATAGTTATTTTTCCTGACTGTATTTTTCTAACAGAGATAAATCATGACTATGCCAGAGGTAGATCAAAGCTATAATTCAATCGAATCAAATGGAGAGGGTCACACAGACAATGACATTGCCCCCAGCAGAAAATCTTTTTAACAAAATAATAATGAACAATCCTAATCAATATAAATATTTAACAGTATTCACAACAAAAGCACCAGATGAAGTGAGGGCCTGTGTGTTCAAGGAAGACAGAGACAACTAACACACCTTCGAGTATGGGAAATTTGAAATCTAAATTTTGCAATCAGAGAGCTATGCAGGTTAAACTGGGTCTGTAGAAGATGAGCCAATTCTGTGGTTTTCACTGAAGTCCTTGGAGTGCTCTGGATGGATTATGACTCTTCCCTTGCTGAGGGACAGTGAAAGAATATGGCCACTGTTAAATGAGCAGAGATAAGTTGTTTTGTGCTACAGAAAAATTGCCGTGCATATGGTTAGTGACCCAGAGTTTAAACTCAAGAACTAGCCATATAGGTTGAAAACAAAGGTTTAAGAAGCACTTTAAGAACGCGAGGCATTGCTGATAGTAGTATGACGCTGGACTTGTGGAGAACACAAGCCCTGGGCTCTGCGTTTGGCTGTAGGGATGCCCGTTCTCTAGGACCCGAGTAAAACTCTTTAAATGAGGAAATCACATAATCCAGAAAACTCTGTCATTATAATTGTAATTCTGAGGCAATCTGGAGCTTATAAAAAGTTCTATAGAAAGTTAGAGCTTTAATAAGCACAACAGTAGCCTCCAAAGCAGAAGAACTGCTAAAAGACAGTGTCTTTCTGTAGGCCCTGGCATTTTTCTTTTGAGTATTGCATGTCTTATGACTTCCATTGTCAATCCCCCTGTGTACTGACTGTAACAATGTAAAATTATATTCGTTAATTCTTACTAGATGCCTAATCAGTCAACGGATTGGGGGTTTACATTAAAATTCTAATTTGCATAATCAACATTGTTCAATCTCATAATTTAAATATATTATGGGTTAATCTGTTTCCCATTGCTGAACAGTTTCTTTAGATCATAGTTCCAGGGCCTGGCTCCAGTGTCTGGCGAAGGACTTCATGGCCAAGGGGAGGTGGGATGTGATTGGGGGAGGAGACTATGGTAACAAGAGCCCCCAAACCAAAGAGAGTCCAATCTTACAAAGTCCCATGATGTTCTACTTCCTAAATGCCCTACCATGTACAAACATCCCTCACACTAAGGCTCCAACAATCAACGCATGAGCCTTTGGGGAATGGACTAAAATAATACCAACGATAGCATATATTATTTAATAAAGTTTCACCAAAGAAAAGTATGCAGAGCTTTAAAACTGAACCATATCCACCACCAAAGTGCTCTCGAACCTCTATAACAACATAGTTTGATCTCAACTAAGGAAATTCCATGAACTGATAATAAGAGAATGTAGCGGGGAGCAGCCTTACCAGGCCACAGAAGAAGACAATGCGGTCAATCCTGATGAGATCTGATAGACTACGATCAGAAGAAAGGAGAGGAAGACTTGGGGAGGGGCATGCGTGAAGAAGGGGGTGGGAGGGTAGGATCAGGAGGGGAAGAGGGGGGAGCTTATGAGGGGATTCAAAGTGAATAAAGTATAATTAATTAAAAAAAATCCTGTTCACCCAGAAAAAAAAAATACAAAAAAAAAAAAATGGATGTAACCAAACATTAACAGTGCTTTGGATTGTTGAGAAATTGAAGGGACTTGTCGGAGTGGCTGAGAACCTGCCTCCCCTAAAATAATCTCTTGGTTGCTGTTGCCAGCAAAGCGTGTATATGAAGAAAGGTCTTTCTTATTCCCCTGAAGGAGGAAATAAACAGAAATGTAACAAAAGCTAAGGAAATGGCCATTAGCAGGGTCTATTTATTTTTATAATCTGTAAAATTAGAGTGTTTTCATTAACTTCAGGAAGTTTAAGAAGGTCCTCAGAGTGCACGGGGAGGGGAGAGAGCCAATAAAATTCAATCAAATCAAGGGGAGAGAGTCATACATACAAAGACATTGCCTCCAGCAGAGAAGCTCTCTAACAACATAATAACAAACAGACCTAATCGATATAAATATTTAAAAGTATAAGCAACAAAAAACACCGAATGAAGCTAGGGCTGTGCAAATTCAAGTAAGTCAGAAAAAATTAACACAATTTTGAGTACGGTAAATTTGAAACATCTAATTTTTGCAATTACAGAGGTATCCAGAGAGTTGTTTATTTTCAATAAATCTCAAATAAGCAATCTGAGAAATAAATGAAAGCGCGATTTATTCTTCATCAGTGCAAGCAAATCAATAACGTGAAGTGTTCTTTTCTTCCCCGCCATTAAGGGAAGTAAAGATTATGGGGCGGAGGGGGTAACTGGAAGGTTTGAAACCAGACGGACTCTATGTTCAGGGGTCCACGCTGGCCAGGCCAACGCTGCAGGCCGTGCGTGTGTTTCAGCCAGCAGAGCCTGACGGCGTTAAAACCCCGGGAAACGTAACCCTGTCCGCCAAGTGAGGTTCTCCAAGTGAGCTTTCCAGGAAGCCCCTAAAGCAATTCCAATGTTCACGGAAATTTAATAACAAATAATGTGGTGTGGATCTAAAGTCAGTCGGAAGAACAGAGTGCTAGATTTCCCACTTCTCCATGAACAGAGAACTCCCGATTTTAACTGAACGTGCCTGTGGAAACTTCCCCCATGGGGACAGGGAGCTTGCACACCTCTACGAGGTTGAAAAGCTGCGCTTGGGGATTGTGAAAGACAGGCTGCTTGAATCTCACCTCTAGGTCATTTTCATTCAAACCCTTTTATATGTTCGGAATTAATATGTGAGCTGTGAAACCCTTAAAATGTCCTGTCTCGTTTGAATGGAAGAGAGAAATATCACGCTCCTGTTAATCACTGAGGCAGAGGTAGTCGGCTTCAGCTGATTGGTTTGGTCTAGGTGTGATCGCACAGCAGCTCTGGATGCACGGTGCACACTTCCCTCAGATATTTGCACCCTGGGGATGCTCGATACGAGCGGGAATCACCTCTACTTTCAGAATATTTTTATTTCTTTCCTACTGTGGTATAGTAAAGGACAAAATTACAATAAATTCTGCTTCATGATCTTCCAAGGCTTCATCTTATGAGATAGATCAGGTCCCAGCAGACTTAGCATGGTAGATTGTCTTCGTAGCCAGAGAAGAACTGAAGAAAGCAGAAACAACGAATGAAAAACAGATTAATCACTGTAAGGTTGTAAATAAGAGACAAAAGAGAAAAAAAAATTAATAGATTCCTGCCTGCACACAGTCTACCAAGGTCCTCTCCTTATAAGCAGCCAATGGGCATCTTAGGCTTCATGTGGGCCCACAATTTAGGGCAGTGGAGGAGAGCTCTGACATGGACTATGTTGCCTGCTTCTTGCTTACTTCCCCCTGAGGGACCTGCCCTACTAGTCCACAGGGGAGGAGGACAAGCTCAATCTTCATCATGAATAGATGAGGAGGGGTGTCTGGGTATGGTGAGCTTCGGGGAGGGATATGCAAACTGAGGGTGAGACAGGAAGGAGAGGAGGAAGGGGCCTATGACCAAGATATAAACTGAATTAATAAGAAAATGAAAAAAAAAGATTTCCATCCTATTACTTCAGATTACCCTTTTAATGAGTATACATGGATTGAACGGAACACAAGAAACTTCACTGTCCTGTCAAGGGATTTGTTCAAGATTTTTTTGTTATCCCCCATCCTCTGGACTTCTGGGAAAGTCTGGTAACAACTTCCACTTTGGTGACTGGATTTCAGCATGAGTAACTCCATCATACTATTTACTTGGATCTATTCATTCCGGATGCAAAATATTAATACAAAGCAATAACCATCTGTGTTTTATTTAGCATGTATTTAGCAGAGCTTAAAAGGTTCCTAGTAATTATAAGTCAAAAGGAAGTGGAAAAATAGGAAAGACTTGTGAGATCAGCTGCATGGGGTTATTAAAGATGAAGATTTTCATAGTTGATAGGTTTAATTTTGAAAGCACAGAATATTCCAAATTCTACTGAAGAATTAAGAAATATTTCTCAGAAGTGCATGTATTTGTAATTTGTTCCAATAAAGCACATCTGTTACTTTGTGAAACTATACTCTCCATATTCCTTTATGAGTGTCTTTCATTTAATAAATATGAAATAATCACTTATACATACATCTTTAATACTCAAGAAATCTCTCCAGTATTCTAAATTACAGATACACAATCTACAAAATGCACATACTAGACAGTATATTTTTGCTCTTAAAAACAAAAAACTAAGAGGGGTTTCACAGGTAAAAAGGCACGGTGCCAAGTCTGGTAACCTGAGTTGATCCACAGAAGTCATATGAAGCTGGAGAAAGAGAATTGTCACTCCAATAAATTTGAAATCTGGCCTCCATGTGATGCTTTTGCATCACATACACACTATACTAAAGTTTAAAAAATAAAAATTAAGAAAAATTAACGTTTCAAGAAAAACAGGTTGTCACTGCGAGGTAAAGAAGGCATTTGTGGTATTGGATTATCCCACTGAGTATTGTATCCATCAGGGTATGCTTCATGATGCAATCGTAACAGATAATGCATAACCCAGACTCATAACAGCAGCTATACTTATTGATAGAGGATTGTACACACAGAACCTGTAATCGGGTAAGGATGTATGGGATTTCAGAAAAGTCACTCCTAGAACTTAACAGGTTTTTAAGACAAATTGAAGGAGACAGTAGTATACAATAATTATTCATACATTAATGACACCACAGTAGATGTTAAAGTTCTGGCAAAAGAGACAAGTGGACATAAAAAGTCACAAGGCCATAGAATCAGAAAAGAAAGAGGAACATAGCCCTAACATGTCCAGGAAAGCCTTCAGTCAGCACCTGATGGACAGCATGCAACAGTGCCAGGAGGATCCTGACATACTGAGCATTTCTTGAGACTTGCCTTTCTTCTTTCCCTTTCTTCCACCTCTGGCTCTCTGTCACACATCCAAACATGGTCAGGATTAGTGATCTTTAATTTAATAGTGAAGAATTTTTCAAGTTAAAACATCATCACGATTTGTCAACACCTGGTGTGTTAGCAAGGTTTTCAGAGTCAACAATGAAGAAAGATGAATGTTAGATGATGATGAAGAAGATAGATAGATGACAGATAGATAGATAGATAGATAGATAGATGACATATTAAGAGATAGATAGATATATAAGTGAAAAATTACAAGAAAGGACTCACATAATGACAAAAGGCAAGTCCATGTC
The DNA here is from genome assembly GCF_030254825.1 of Meriones unguiculatus. Lineage (NCBI taxonomy): Eukaryota > Metazoa > Chordata > Mammalia > Rodentia > Muridae > Meriones > Meriones unguiculatus. Next base: position 15,498,329 of record NC_083367.1, on the reverse strand, counting down.
CTACCATCTGCAAACTTGAGGATCAAAAATCTTGCAGAATAATGTACTACAAGGTGAAACCTAAGAAACATGAGAACACTGATATAAATTCTAGAGTCCAAAGGGCAGAGAGCTTATACATCTAAAGTCCAAGAGTAGAAGTTGGTCTTGTACAAAAAGAGAGAGAGTGGGAACAAGATCAGTGAAAGAGACGGAGTTAAAGGAGGGAGAAGGAGAAGGGGAAAAAAAGCACAGATGAGAAGACAGAAGAGGAGAGGAGAGGGGAGGGGAGGAGAGGAGAAGAGAGGAGAGAAGAGATGAGAGGAGAGGAGAGAAGGAATGGGAAGAAAAGGGAGGAGAGAGGGAAAGAGAGAACGAGAATGGACAGGAGGAGAGGGAATGGGAAGGGAGAGAAAGAGAGGGCAGAGAGAAAAGGGGAAGCAGGAGAGGTAAGAGATACCATTTCCAATGGCATCTCCAACCCCAAACCAAGGACCTTTTTGGCATATATGATGATGGCATGTTCTCCCCAGGGATATGCTTTTCTCCTCTGCCTGCCATTCCCCTGTGCTGGGCAGCTGAAAGTTCCTGTAAATCCAATTAGGGAGGACATGATGACTTTTTGCCTCAAAGGGCCATATACTCTCATGCATGCACATATGGTGACACTGTCACATACAAATATACATAGTTAAAATAAAAATAAAAATTTCTTTTTAAAAGGCTGCAATTTCTATCAGGTGGCTCTACCCACAGAGACGTGCTTTCAAAGCCACATTAGCATTTCTTACCCTAGCCCCTGGGCACAAAAGGGGTGTTCCACTCCTGTTAGTCCTTAGGAGGTAGCACAATATCTGTTTCTCTATAAGCTGTCACACCTTTACAAATAGTCTTCTTTATTCATCTCTGTCAAAGACATCCTCCTAGGTTTCCTGATAGAATCTCAATGGTATAGCCAATATTTCTAGGCTTTAGCAGTAACTTACTAAGATTTCATGTCCTTATCATCTCAATCCTTCACCATTATATAAAAATAATTTTAATTCATGACTTTACCAAGTGAAAAGTAAAACAAATTATTTGAAGTCCTTATAATTAGACATTGTTGCTATGGATGATATTTTCAAAAGCATCCAAGAAACTGTACAGTTGGCTATTTATTATGTTAAGAACAGGAAGAAAGACTAAATATTGATAAAGGTTCAGGTTAAGAACGTTTGTAACAACTCTCTGCCATGGATCACTGCTGTGAGACACAAGTAGAAACAGTAAGAGTGAAGTAAGTGGCCAGAATGTTAAACCAACCTTTCAATTGGTCAGAAAGTATTTACTGTTCTAAAACTCTACATTTTCGAAGTCCATTATTTCCATTGATTTTCCAAGTATTATTCATTCTATTTTCTTCATGTTATATTGATTCTTATTAGTGTCTATTTACACCATTGCATATAAAAATTTCCATCTTGCTTAGTCTTTTGTGGTATTACATTTCTTCTAAGTCTGATGAATCATTCTCTTAGAAAAGATCTGTTTAATGTACAGAAGTAGAAGAAGAGTGTATTCTCATCATAATTCTACAAATGAGGAGTTAAAATCATGGGAAGAATGTGTAAGTCTGTATTCCAGTATCCAGCCTGTATTGTGGGGCTCTCTTATTCCCATTCTATTACATGTTACTTTATTTTATTTTTAGTTTGGAAAAAATATTGAAGCACATTAGTACGAGAGTTAGACATCCAATTATTTTTGTTTGGGATTATTTGAAGTTTTGTGGACAATTTCTGTTTGATGCATTATCTTTGCATTTCTTTAACCTGAAAAATTGAGACCTTAGAACTTTTAATGCCTTGTAAGCTTGCTTGGCAACAAAGTATAATAGCAATAGCCACTCTTATGTATAGGAATACCTCTAAATTAAACTCGATGTGACTATTCAGTAACAAAATTTGAAGATACTAACTATATCAGTGACTAATGAAATGGGTCTCAAGTATTTTATGATAAACAAAATGGATTGCTATACAGGTAAATTGGAAAAGTTTGTAGGCACAGCTTGTTGAATTGTCTCTGGTGCTTGTATCTTCCTTTCAATGTTCATATTTTAATATTAATACTTTAATTATTTTCTGTGTTCTTCACATTAAAATGTCTACTAGTCACATCTCCTCCCCCTCCCCCAAAAACATTTCCTAAAGAAAAAAAGCAGTTCTTTGAAGAAAAAAATGAACTGTTAGAAGTCAGTCAGGTATGACAAAAACAGAATCTAAAAATTGTATTAGATCAAGAAACTGTGTAGAGTAGTCTGGGCTGTGTGTATATATGTTTGTGTGCATGCACACACACTTGTACTGGTGGTTTGAATGAAATGATGTGAAAGGCCCCCATGGGCTCATGTATTTGAATGCATGATCCCAATGTAGTGGAACTATTAGAGAAGGATTAGCAGGCGTGCTCTTATTGAAAGAGGTGTTTCACTGAGGGTGGGCTTTTTGGCTTCAACCTGTCTCTGTATATCTGACCTGGTTAAAATGCCTCTTCTCTGTCTCTCTCTGTCTCTCTCTGTCTCTCTCTGTCTCTCTCTCTCTCTACCTGCTGCCTAGTGATAAAGTTGTTAATTTCTGAGGAACTTCTACAACACCATGCCTGCCTGCAGGCCACCATATTCCCTACTATGATGATAATTTGAATATACCTCTAAAACTGTTTTTTGTTTGTTTGTTTTGGTTTTTTATGAGTTGCCTTAGTCATGGGATATCCTCACAGCAATAGAATGGTAACTTAGATGCACGTTTGTAGTGCGTGTGTGTGTGTGTGTGTGTGTTTAATTTGTGAATGTTTTGCCTACATCTACATGTATGTGTTTATCAGATACATATACATACCTGATACATGTGTGGGCTAGAAAAGGTATCTTCAAAGAATGGCGTTGCAGATGGTTGTAAGCCACCATGAGGATACTGATAATCAAGTTCTACTGGAAAAGCAGATAGTGCTTCTAACTGGTGAGCCATCTCTCCAGCTCCAGAAATAATTGTTAAATGATACATAAAAACATAAATGAGGAAATTATGAATGAAGCTATAGAATAAAACAAAATTGAATCCAAACGATAGAGTAAAAAAGAAATGTTTGATCAGGAGAGATGGCTCAGCAGGTCAAGACTCACCAAGATTGACATATAATCTGATTTCTGGAACTCCAATGACTGAAGGAGAACACTCATTTCCCAAGTTGTCCCATGACCTTTCCACACGTGTGCCATGCCAAGTGCACTGGAGTTTGTGTACACACATAAATAATAAATGTGTAAATATAAAAACAGAAGAACTTTTTACAGTAAGATTGTTATAACCGTTTTATCTGCAAAACAAACAAACAAAATATCATACTAACAAATTTGGCTCCAGGAACAGAAGAGATGTTTGGCATTTATGGAAAATATAGAAAAGTATTGTATAAATATAAATAATAAATATAAATAAATAAATATATAAAAGTAACTGTGGCTTTCCTTTGGTTTCCCTGTATATATACAGAATGTGATATAAGGTAGACCAAATTTATTGTAAAGATTAAAGAACACTTTTAAGGGGTGAGAAAGGTCAATGGCCAAGGAGACCCTTGTAATGACAAACACTGTGGGTAGACTATACTATTTTTTTTTAAATTTTAATACAAACAGCCTTCTTAGGAGATCTCTTTTGAAACAAGTAATTGATAGGCCTGTTAGTTTAACCTGTATAGGGAGGGACAATGGTATGTATAGCTTTTTGCTATATAAGGTTTAGAGCTCCTGGAAACATATTTAGAATCATCAGAGGGTCACCTCCCAGGGACAGAGACATGATTCATCCCTGTTCCTTTGGCCTGTAATTACTGTCTTGATATTCTACCCCTTGGTTTTAAAAGCTGTTGATTGGAAGAGAACTCCAGCTCTAATGTTATCTAACCTTGCCATTGTTTCATATCCAGTTTCCAATCAAGACTCCCCTATTCTTACTTAAAAATATACCTCATGTATTTTCAGTGCATTCCTTTAAAAAAAAGTTGCAGCCATAAGCCCCTAATTAGAGATGACATTTCTTCTCCATCTGCCCATTTTATGCAAGATTGATTTCTGACATATAGAATGTTTACAAATTATGTTTGTTGAATAAATACAAAATGAAAGAGCTTTAGATGCTAGTCCTTATACCTCATTGTAAGAACTTATCCTTACAGGGTGTCTTGGTTAGGGTTTCTATTACTTTGATGAAATACCATGACCAAAACGCAAGTTGGGGGAGGAGAGGGTTTTATTTGCCTTACACTTCCATTTCATCATTAATCATCAAAGGAAGTCAGGACAGGAACTCAAGCAGGGCAGGAACCTGGAGGCAAAGACCTGAGGCAAAGGACAAAGAGGGGTTCTGTTTTGATCAAGACTTACTCAGCCTGCTTTCTTATAGAACCCAGGGCTGCCAGCCCAGGGAAGACTCTACTTACAATAGACTGGACCTTCCCCATTACTCACTAATTAAGAACATGCCTTACAGGCATGCCTACAGCCCAGTCTTCTGGAGGCATTTTCTTGATTGGGGTTCCTTCCTCTTAGATGACGTTAGCTTGTGTCAAGATGACATAAAACTGTTAGCTTGTGTCAAGATGACATAAAACTTCCCAGCACATATGGAACTAAAAGATGAGAACCAGGAGATAAGACAGGCATGGACAGCTTCAATTTTTTAATTTGTGAAAAATCTGTTTGTCCAATATATTTAATAAATGCTCAACTCTTAACTTTTGCAGGATGCTTCTCTTTAAGTGTCTCCTGTCATGTCTTCTTTTTATTACTCAGTGCTTTTCAGAGATAATGGTCATTTTGAATGCTAACAAGGGCCAGTTAAGTTACTATGTCTAGTTTTTCTGAATCTATACTTTTTCAAGAAACTCTAAAACTGTGCCAAAAAAATCATATTTGTATTGGCTTTATAGGGTCCTTTCCTGTCTCCTCCAACTCTCTTTAAAAATAAAACAAGATTTCTCCCCAAAATTCACTTCCTAGCTGTAGAGTTATTAATCTTCAGTACCTTTGACTGATAATAAATTTTAAATGTAGTCAAGCTGGAGATAGCGTCTCTTTTATCTACAGTGTTCTATTATGGAAATGAATCAAAATCAAATACGAACAGGAATCTTACAGCTTAAAAGGACAATTGGCATAGTCAATATACATGTTATGATACTTTTCAATTTTCAGTTTATGATTAATATGAGCATAATGCAATAAAAATTGAGGCAGAATTCAGTCTAAGATCCGCTTTCAGTTCAAAATTATTCAGTTCAAAGTTTTTTTATTAACACTAAGCTACAATCCAGTTGAGCCATGTAAATAAATTTATGATTTGTACATCTAAATTGTCAAGCCAATGAGTCTTAGCTACTTTGAACTGAGATGATTATAGTTGCTTATATATATAGATATATGTAAGCAGAAAAGGTTTTCTGTAAGAGTTGTTTGGTGTATATTCTTTCTTTTGCTTAAAAATTCCAGTAAAATGTTCTTAATTTTTTGTGAATAGCAAATATTTCCCATTGAACAAGTTAAATTAGTGCCATTTAGGGCAAAATAATAAATATAATGCAACTTCAGCTCAAAAAACATGTTTTAATGTCAAAATGTTATTGTAGATGATTCAATGAACTTTGAGATGATGGGCCAAAATATATCTTCTTAAGATTCCTCTTTTGGGGGGAGGATAAAATGGCAAATCATGGCATAGAATCCTTTCCAAACTAAAGGCCTGGATCAGTCCTTATGTCTGGGAAATGTTCATCCTTTACTCCTTTTTAGTTCTGCTGCCTCCCTGTACCATGTGCGGAAGGGAGTAGAGCACATGTGTAGCACATTTTGCTTAGTTTTTCATATGTGGTGTAATTCCAGAATACCACAACTGATAATTTATAACAGAACCAAATTTATTGACTTGCAAATCTAAAGTCATGTGTTCACACCATCCCATGATTGTGGAACAGAGAGGGGAGAAGGAGAAAAGAGGAAAAGAGAGGTAAAGAGGCAAAGATGAAATTTATCCTCGAGCCTCTTTATAATCCAGATCAATCCGTATAGAAGAACTATACCTCATTCAGCACTGTTTCCTAATGCTGGTGGGCTAAGACTCAAGCTTTCAATAAGTGTTTTTAAAGAAACATCTCAAACCGTATCATATGGTAATCTGAATTCTGAGGATAGGCATCCAATAATTATTTTTGAATTTCCATTATAGATTAAAAATTAAGTCATATCAAGTATTATCAGAGGAAGAGGCTGAATACCTTTTCCTTTTGCTTTTGAGGAGAAATCAGCATAAATTTGAATTAACTTTGGCTAAACTATTTAAGATAATTGAACTTGTGCTTATTACACAGCATTGCATTCATAAATGTCAGTGTTTCAGCCACAGGGGCCTTTGGAAGAGTTATAAAATGTTCTGCAAGGAGAAGCTCAAGTAGATGATTGTGTTGATACTAATTTTAACTCAGCGATTCTGTTTGAGGCCCGAGTAAGAAATGATGGTGAAAATACTTTCCTGTTACATCCTGTATTATGGCTATACTGCTAGAAATCGTATCTACTTGTGAAGTCTACTCTAATTGTAATTGTGACTCAAATAGCAAAACTCTGTTCCTACCTTCTAAACAATATTTTTGTAGGTTGCCCATTTCCAGTACTTTGAGGGGTTAAGGAGTAATTAGACCTTGGTTTTCTCTGCTTGCCCTTCCCCCTTTCCTTCTTTTTCCTTTGGCATTTTCTACTCTTGACACGCAGCAGTGTGATCTCAAAGTATGTTTCCGCACCAAGGTAATTAAAGACATTTTTCTTTGAATCAAATATGAATGATCATGGCCCTAGAATAATTCAAGTTAGTCCAATTACCATGTTTAAACATGGAAGTGGTAATGAGAACTTTTATAATCACAATAACCACAAAGTCATAAAAGAGGGTTTTTAAGAAATAATGTTTGTGAAAGCAAACATTATTTACAGCAAATAAATGTGTTACAGTAAATCAGGAGGTCGGTAATAGGTCTCAAGGGATATCTGATGAGTCTGAACTTGTAGGTTGGTGGAAGCTATAGCCTAAACTAATCCATTCCAAAAGATTTATCTGCTTTTTAAAATGATGCTATGTCAGACACTGAAGAGAGCAATGAATGACCTGCTAAGACAACCAATAGTCTGAGATAATTTTGGCACTGAATCTATAACATTCCAACTCTTCATAATCACAAAATTCTAATCATCCAATCAGACTGGTAGAATCTTCAACATAATTGAGGCTTTTGCTTCAAAACGTTAGTTTATCAAGAATAAGAAAGGCATAGAAACCGAGTTTGGCTCAACCCTTACAGTGCTTTTCTAGTTCAGAGGATGCTTTATGGAATATAATATAATATATTATGTAGTTATATGATACCCCTGCCATGATTTGAACTTCTGGTATCCATATCCCTTTGTCCTGCTTCTAATGGCTGTACTGTGACAGATGTGATGGACAGTTATATCTGAGAAAGCTCAGCAAGAAACTGTGGTCTCTACTTCAGTGTCTCCCTCTCAGCCAGCTATTGCTGGAGAAAACTATTTGCTGTAAAAACATCTTCAAGGATGCTCACCCATGTAGCAAGAAACTGAACCCCTCAACCCAAACAGCATTAAAGAATTGAGGGGTTCATTTACCCCAGCTGAAATGACTGCATTCCTGATTATCACCCTGTGCATAGGCAGCTGAGAGGTGGAACCACTGGCTGAGCATGTCCTGGGTTCTTGGTATACTCTAATTAACAGTAGTCCAGACTTTTCCTGGGATACTTAAAATGCCTCTTTATCCCACAGAATGAACTTAAAGGCCAGAGATAAGATTGAATCCAAACAGAACAAGTGATCTAGTTGTCAGAGGAAGGAGAACAAAATGGCAGTTGAAAGGAATTGACAAGTTGCCCTTCATAAAATCTTTATTAGGAGACAAAGCCCTGGAGCAGCCTGATGGCTCTTCATGTACATAGAGGAGCTCCTTTAAGGGAGGGAGAGAGCTGTCTTATACATCTTTTAGGGTCAGGGGAGCCTTCACATCTTGAACAAAGGAAATTTCCAACTTTTGAAACTTTTCTGTGTGATGCCGGAGTACTGCTGCAAGCAAGGAGGAGGGGAATAAGTAGACTTCCACAGGGAAGATCAGCAACCTCATTAACATTATAATAACCTGGCTATCACTGTATTGATTTATTTATTTGTTCCCATGCCTGCAGGCTAGGGTATTCTGTAGGTCACCACAGCAAGCTGGCTTCCTGATGACAGGTGATGATGTCACACAAAGAAAACAATTCCACTAGAATATAAACTGCTATTTATTACTCAGTAACAGATGACTAAGGTGGTACTGCAAGCAAACCCATTTACCAAAGACAGCACTGGAAAGGCCTCTGTAAGATAATCACAGGATAACCAGAAGGATTGACTCTCCTTAAGGTGGAGTAAGCTGAAAACCCTTTGGAAGTTGAACTTGAAATATAAGATTTTTCTCTCAGAAAAAGGCATTAGAATGAGGAAAGATTAACCCAGATGAAGGACCTCGGAAGAACAGCTCAGAGATGAGATATGGTATGGCGAGTACACTGGAAAGTCTGTCTGGTTTCTGAACTGTGACAGAGTGTGGGACTGAATTCATTTACACATGCTTTATTCCACACCAGGAACCTCGAATTTTATTCTATGGGTCCTGATACAATAAATTGAAACTAAGTAGGTAACTTCTACATATTTCCTTGATGTAGCTAGTTTCATCAGGACCCTCTTTGCCACACTTTTTACTATTTTTTAAAGATTTATTTATTTATTATATATACAATGTTCTTCTGCCTTCATGTACACCTGCATATCACAAGAGAGTATGGAATTTCATTATAGATGGTTATGAGCCACCGTGTGGTTGCTGGGAATTGAACTTGGGACGTTTGGAAGCAGCCAGTGCTCCTAACCTCTGAACCATCTCTCCAGCTATTACTATTATTTTATTTTTACAATTTATTTATCTTATATCCTAATTGTAGCTCTCTCCCTCATCTCCTCTCACTCCCACCCTCCCTCCCTCTTCTCCCCCATCCCCTTCCCCTAGTAGACTGAAAAGGAGAGTCCTCCTCCCTTGCCATCTGACTCTAGCTTACCAAGTCTCATCAGAACTGCCTGGATCCTCTTTCTTTGTGGCCTGGCAAGGCTGCATCACCACAGGAAAGTGATCAAAGAACAGACAATCTAGTTCATGTCAGAAGCAGCCCTTGCTCCCCTTACTCAGAAACCCACATGGAGACCGAGCTGCCTATGGGGTATATCTGAACAGGGGGTCTAGGAACAGGATGGGAGACTTCGCCACACTTTTAAGAAAAATTTACTATATTGTCCTTCAGGCAGATACATATAAACTTTGAGTATTGGAAAATACCCTAAATCAATCCTCCCTCTCCCTCTCTCTCTCCCCTCTCTCCCAACTCCCATTTTCTCCCTTTCTTTCCTCCTACCCCCCCCACCTTTTGTTTCTCTTTCATAGGAAATCGGCCTTAGGGGTATGCACTCAGGGTCCTTTTGCATAGTCTGCCTAAATCATTGTGATTGATTATCAGCTCTCCCCTGTAAGATGGTATCAGTTGTGGGGCCCTCCAGAGGATAGGTAAGAGGAGATGGACCACATCCATCAAAGGAAGGGACCTTCTTCACATACATTTTCCATCTTATTCCTATCATAAGAGAATGGCTTTATAGCTGAAACACTGCCCTTATACCCCAAGGGAAATGGAGAAGGACACTGTTGTTACTTTGCCATGATATGTGGGTTGACCTTTTATTTTTTTATTTTTTAACATAATATTTTTATTGCTACCTTGAGATTTTCATATCATGTACCCTATCACAGATCACACTTATATCCCAGCCCTTCTCTGTCCATCCCTCACCCTTGTGAGCTCCCCTCCAAATGAAGAATTTAAAAAATATCTAATTGGGTTCCCTAGTGATAGGAACAGGGACTGTCTCTGACATGAACTCGGCGGTGACCACCTCCCCCTGAGGGGGAGCAGCCTTGCCAGGCCACAGAGGAGGACAATGCAGCCACTCGGGATGAGACCTGATAAGCTAGGGTCAGATGGAAGAAAAGAGGACCTCCCCTATCAATGGACTTAGAGAGGGGCATGGGAGATGAGGGAGGGAGTGTGGGATTGGGAGGGAATGAAGAAGGGGGCTACAGCTGGGATACAGAGTGAATAAACTATGACTAATATAAAAAAATTAAAAAATAAAATAAACAGAAAAACAAAAGTAAACAATTCCTATTTGTGTTATCTAAATTCTCAGTGGAATATGGTCAAACTCAAAGTTGCAGGCACCTTAAATAGAACCGAGTTGTTCCCCTCCCATGCCACTACCAGAAGCCACCAACTGTGGAGAGCAAACTTCAGAATCCAAATCTCCAGTTAGGGCCCAGCTGTGAAGAGTCTGGGGTGTACACTGAGTTCCTGAGAGCGGCAAGTGCTTCTGCAGAGTATGGGCTTGCAGCAAAGGAAAACAGCAGGGTGTTCTTTATGTCCATCTCATTTTTCTTTAAGCAGATAAAAGAGCTAAGGCAACATTAAAGAGCAACTAAACTGTTAGATGTTTTATTAAAACAGTACTCTCTCTGTTTTCTACTGCTATGATACAGTTGGCAAAAAAAAAAAAATTAAATAAATAGTTTGCTTTATTTCCAGCCCAAGTTATTGAATGATGTGGACAGATAGTTAACACAAGATAAAGAAATGTGTTCCTTAGAGCTATCCATTTATACTGGGAGGTATGGATTTGGTTAGCAGATCTGAAAAGGCCTTGGCTACAGTAGTAAGTTATTATCTAATATTTTATTTATATGCCACCTGTATGTAACTGACTTTAATTTCATTATTCATCTTGAGGATATATTCTTGAAAACCTCAACTGTGCTGTCAAGAGTCATTCCTGAATGGCAAAAGTGTTTCAGTCCCAGGCCTGTCTGACTTCATGGCCTGTGTTTCTACTCCAAAACCACCACCAGTTACACACGACCCCACCAAGACCCTCACGAAAATCAGAACCAATTCTCAGGCAAGAACCACCACTCTGGGAACCGCTGAAAAATCACCCATTTTTCAGTCAGTTGAGTCAGATTGACAATGGAAAACACAGGGCATTGCCAAGTGACTGATAGGATCTCCTTGATCGGATGACTTTCTCAGTCAGTACTTTCTCAGTCATGAATCAGAACACTGACTAGAGAGCAAAATAGCCCACCTCTGAAAATGGAAGCACAGCCCAAAGCAAACTCACAGCTTCCTCCTGTGAAACAGCAGCTCTGCTCCATCAGACAGAGGGAGACGCCAGGCACGAATGCCATTTCTCCTTGCTTATTATTCACACCATGATTTCCTTAAACACTTTTCCTTCAGATTGCCCAAAGAATCCTCTCAGATATCACAAACCCTTGTTCCTGATCCTGAGATGGAATATAAAAATAAATAGATGGCTGTTTTGTTTATTGTTCTGTGAAATTACATTATTAAGAGAGGCATCATTTTAAATTAGGAAGTGAAGCGTGGCTATAACCGGCTTCAACCCGTTACCTTTTTATGATTAGAGAATATTTTGCTGTGTTAGAAAACTCCGAGGAAATGATGGGAGATGCTTCATGCTGTTCCTGCCTTGGATGTTTCTGGCTATATCATACACGGGAATGCTACATTGGAAACAGGGGTGGTGCACATGCGCAGGTGCATGACACCGTCCAACGGGCAGTGTTCTGTTTGTCGGAGCCTGATTTGAAATCGACTTAGGACTCAGCGGCATAAAAGCATAGTCTTTAAAATGAGACAAATCTGTACAAAATTTATTTCTGTCACTTCTTAGTTGCCTGGATTTTAATGAATGACTTAGCCTTTCTAAATAGCTTGTATGTGAAATGCGGATGGCTACCCTGTAGAACAATGAAGAGGATGAAGGAAAAGCATCTGTGTCACATGCTAAGTATGTGATGGTGTTCAATACGCAATAGCTGTTTGCTTGGGTGGGGAAGAGTTGACGTCCTCACATACTGACCTGGGTGTCTCCCAGACCAGAGAATTTGCGGTGGTAGGGGCTGGATTTCTTGCTGGAGTTCCTCAAGAAGCCACCCATGTGACAGAGCCTAGGTAGCTTTTACTAGTTCTCTCCCCTCCTCCTTTGGATTGTGGCTATTTTAATGTTTTATACTCCCATGCATTATATAATGTAATACTTGACATTCAAGAGGTAGTAATATTGCTTTTAAGCAATAAAGAAATAAATGCGAGGGAAAAGGCAATTCCTTCTGAGCCGAGAAATAAGGAGCCAGAAAGGAGACCCTCTGCCTTGCTTCTTCAGTACTGAGTGTTGTCTTCATTTATGAACTGTATTAGCTAAAAATAGTGGTCATATATCAGTCCTTTCTAAGGCCACACCCCACCCTGAAGAAAACACACTTCAACAAATCACTGGACTGCATGAAAGCAATCGGCAGACTCTGAACACCCTTCTGTGCTTTTTTCCCAAATTGCAGGTTTGAACAAACTGTTGCTCCTTTTGATTGCTCTCAGCCATTCGGCATTGTCTCTAGGCATTTACTCAGTCTTTCCCTGGCCTTTGTTGTAGTTGTGACCCCGTGTTCAAGCAGCCATTCATTCCATTTTATGGCCATACAAATTTCTTTTCTACCACCCAGAGAGGGTCCTGCAAAACTTCCCGTATGTTTTACCCATATGTTTTACTGTTCCTTGAGCTTCAAAACTTATTTAAAATGTCATCTATAGCAAGAAGTCTTTTCTGAGATTCTAATTCCATGTTATAGCTCTCCCTTTGTGATTTCACAGAAATATGTGTGGTAATAGAGTCATCATATGCGTGCTACTTATTGCTTCTCAGTAGGTAAAATGGCTCTTCAGGCTTACTTAAATTTTCATCATCACTTGGAATTGCCTCTGTTTTATAATACTTGTCAGTAAATAGTGATGGTGTCAATGAATGAAAAGATATAATCTTAAGTTTCTTGGTCTACCTTTGCGCAACAATAGTGAGAGAACTTTTAGAAGAATATTATAGTTAAATATAAACACTCCGGAAAAAAAACCCTATTAATCTCACATTTCAATCACAGAGAAAAAGAAGGAGAAAGTAAGGTCTGAATTTAATCTTGGTTACTCAAGAATTAAATGTCTATGTCTATGTCCTGCTTCTGTGTTAAAAACAAACAAAACCAGAAATTCCCCAGAAGTAAAAGCAGATTACAGATGCCTGCTGTCTTAGTTTTCTATTGCTGTGAAAATCACTATTTATTCCATAGATAAAACTGTATGACCAAAAATACCTTGGGAGGAGAGGGTTTACTTCAGCTTCTATGTCCCACTTATAAGGCATCATATAAGGAAGATATCTTATTTTGAGGTGACATGCTTTAGGTAACATTGCTTATTGTTAGTGTGAATGGTCGTCATACTGGGCCAAGTGTGCATCATCTGCTAATCTGCCATTTGATCTTCGTGTTGGAAAAAGAAGAATTTCATTTTAAGTATTTGATTTCAGTGATAAAGATCAAAGTATCTTAAATGTGTTCAACTTCAAAACAAACGACTCTATCTCCTCTGAAGCAAAGCAAATTATAGTTATAGATGGATTTAATCTTCAAACGAAACAGCAAAAGTGGATCTCAGAAAGAATCGAATTGAACAGACATTTCTAAAAAAAAAAAAATGGTCCACATTTAGCAATAACAAAACAACACCAGTCAGACTGAAAAGAAATTGCTCTTTGAAGAAGTTCCCATCTTACCTCCTCTGTTTGTGTGTTGTGAAGATGTATTTGATGAATATAGGTCATGAGCAGCTGTAGCACTGAGTATTAAAGTGTTTTTTGTTTTTGAAAAGATACTTCAGTAGAAAACATTGAGATTTTATCTTTAAGCACAGCTTTCCTTTTGATTTTTAATAGACAAATAACTTTCCCTAACTGTCTCATATTGTTACAGCATCAGATATTACCCTTCTCAATGCAACCTCCTGGCGAAGATGCTTCACATGAAGATAAACATAACCCAGTGCTCAGTGCATGGAGCTCAGCACAGCCTGCCTCCAACACATCCTCAGCATTCTCAGGGCAAACCTTGTTTCTTAAGATGTCTCCTTTTCTCCTCTCTTTTCCAAAATGTGTATTATAATTGTCTCTCCGCATTAGAGTTCATACCCACATCACATGGCCTAATGTGTGAATAGACTAAAACATATATGTGTGTTCAAAATGTTTCCTACTGTTTTTATTTTTCTTTTCATTTAGTGATTTCCTTTTTCCTTCTTTTCATAGGTAGGTTATTGTGTCTGAGTGCAGGCAGACATGTGCCAAGAGGAGCATGTTCGACCTTGCTTTCTCCCTGGCTTGAGGCAGTCTGTGTGCTTAGTCACTTAGTGTGCCAGGCTGGATGGTCTGAAAGCTTCTTGCGAGTCCCAGACCTCTGCCTCCTTTCTCAGTAGAGCTTTCAGGCTCTGTCTTCTGGACGTATGTGGAATCTGGTGTGCAGCTTAGCTCCTTATCATTTTTCATCAAGGGCTTTACCCACAGAGCCATCTCTCCAGCCCAGATTTTCTTTTTGTTTTCAACATGCAGAAATATGGAGAAAGAAACTGTGCAAATTATGAGAGCTGAAAAGTATATGATTTCTCTACTATTAATCAGAAATATCAGGGCCACAGTATCACAGCGAAGTACTTGAAATATAAAATACAATGATCTATTATGCACAAGAAATTAATCGTCACATGGTTTATTCCAGTGATCATTTTATAAGGAAGACATCAATATAGACATTTCAATGTGATAGTATTATTTTAATTTTATTAAAGAGTAGATAAATCAATTTTCTCACCCAAGATCATCTATCTAGCTGTGGTGGGAAGAGTTCAAACAAGGTCTGTCTAGTGCTGAAAACTTACCACTGACATACTGTATCATATGTCCATGTAATCATAATCCACATGTTGCATTCACTGATATGCAGTGATACACACGGTCCTTATATGGAACACACTGGTAAGCAGAATGCCTGGTTTTATGAAAAGTTCACACAGAAAATCCAGCCTGTATACTTGAAGAAATTACAGATCACAGATTTTTAAATGGATATGTTGAGATGGCATGGGCTTCATGTCTATCATCAATCTATTGCTTCATAAAATACTGTGCCCAAATGTGACAACTTTTAAAACCGACTACCATGTGCTAGTGGCTGTTCTACTGGTCTATTATTTTAGTTATGGATGGACTCTGCTTTTGCAGGTGAGCTTCATTATGTGCGGAGTGAAATGTATTGGCTGGAAGCTGATGGGTGCCACAGAGCCACACAGACATGATTTGCAGTTGAGGAGCTGTTGGCTAAGGCACCTTGGTTCCCCCGCACATGATCTATTTCCCAACACGCTAGTTTGGTCGTACTCTTGTTTTGGGAATAGTCCAAAACTGTAAGCTGATAATATAAACTGTTAAGTCCCCTGACACCTAGATTTGCATAAATTACTTCTTTCAACTTTCTTAGACTAATTAAATTACAAGGTCAGCCTAGTTTTGGAAATAGATTCTTCCTGTTGATTAAGGTAACTAAAAATACTATGGCTTTTTAAAAATTCTACTACAGCTTATTTAGAAGATGTCTTACCAAATGACTTAGTTCCTTTATAAAACACCATGTCAGATGGTGTGGAGATGAGGAAAACCATGCCTGGAGATTAGTGCCATGAACCCATGTGATCAACCCTACAGCATTAGATACAGACATATGAAAGAAAACACTCCTTGATGAAAACACCCTATGGCAGTACTTATTTTTCTTGTGTGCAAGTGAATATGGATTTGCTAAATACTGTCTAGCCAATAAATCTACAATAGTAATGTTATTGTTGACAGTTTATTCTTTCTATGCCTTTCGCTTCAGTGACTAGCTAGGTTGGGTATTCAATAAAAATTTAGAGCTTTGTATATTTTAATATTGGTTTCATCCAGAAGAAACAATGAACATATGATAATTAAATTCTAGAAATACATTAAGTTATACTAATAATAAAGATAGATAAAATGCAATAGTCATAGGCAGAAAGAGTAGGGATGACCTTCCTCTTTGAAAGTGGTACCCACTTATGTTTTTTGTTTAGAAAGGTTGCATGTAAAGCAAGAGAGAAGTCTATAAAGAGCAGAGCTCCCTGCAGCCTGTCCTCCAGAGTCAAATCATCTGAGCAGATGCTGGCTCTGCACAGGGCCAACTTAATGATGACTTATGCAAGTGAAACTTGATTCCCTCAGAGCCATAGACTTATTCTTCAAAATCATTTATTTCAACTTGCTTTGTGTCTACTATACACAAATGTGTTTGGTTCCTTAGGATAGAGCATGTTACTTGTCCTGCACTGATTCAATAGTAAATAAATTATTGGGAAACTTGCTGGAGGAGTTTGCCACAACCATGCCCTCCCCCCCTTTCTTCATTTCAAAGTATATTCGTTCTTTCTTTAAGTCAGTATTCTTTATGTCTTTCCCTCATATCAGATTTCCTGTTCTGTATTTCTATTTGATAACCGGAGCCATTTATTATTCACAGAAAGTGGCCTTTTGATAAGGACAATGATTCTCTAACAACTTCCTCTTCCTTTCCTTGTCAGGATGAAGGTTTGATAAAGGAATGACTGCCCACTTTCAGCTCCTTGCTGGGGTTTTCATTGAAGTGCATTAGAAAGTATTTGTTTCCTTTTTTTTTTTAAATATTTTTTTTTTATTTTTTTTATCAGTTACATTTTATTAACTCTGTATCCCAGCCGTGTCCCGATCCCTCATTCCCTCCCAGTCCCTCCCTCCCTCCCTCATCTCCACCATGCCCCTTTCCAAGTCCACTGATGGGGGGACCTCCTCCCCATTCATCTGATCCTGTTTTATCAGGTATCTTCAGGACTGGCTGCAAAGCCCTCCTCTGTGGCCTAACAGGACTGCTCCTCCCTTCGGGGGTGGGGAGACCAAAGAGCCAGTCATTGAGTTCCTGTTAGAAATAGTCCCTGTTCCCCTCACTTTGGGAAACCAATTGGTTACTGAGCTACCACAGGCTACATTTGAGTGGAGGTTCTAGGTTATATCCATACATGGTCCTTGGTTGAATGTTTTTTTTTTTTTTTTTCTTGTTGCTATCATGAAGCCAACCTAAATATCCACTCTCTAATTTTGTTTCTTACATATCTTCACATGAATTCATCCTCTCCTTTAATTGGGCCTTCAGAATAGTAGCTGAACTGCACTTTTTTTAACATCTCCTATAACCTCGTGTACAGGATGGCTGTGTCAGATACTGGCATTTGCGAAGCAACCACCAAAATGTAAAGCATTGTAGTTAATTACAAGTGACACCTCTGTAAGATCCATAACACTAATAACTAGCTAGGCACAGATAAAAATTCCTGTCTTGATTTAAAATTTTTCTAATAATGAACTTCAAAATAGTAAGTTATGGAAGAATAATGTCAGAAAACCCATTATTTTACCTACAGATCTTAGAGTCATGGTAATAGAATATCATGTGTTAATGGAGGGTGCTTCTCCCTCTTTCTGATTAGTTCTTTATTTTTACCCTATTAATATCCATTTATTATCTATCCTACCAGATTATCTATTCTACCAGAGTATCACAATGGCTCATTTAAAGTTGTTTACACATAAATACATGCCAATTCAGAAATGATACATGCTGGAAGGATAATCACAGAGAAGGAAAAGTTGGCTATTGTGCCAACAAGCGAGACAAAAGTTAACGCATACAGATAACAGTTGTCCATAAGTGTCTTAACTTGTAAGACAGACACAAGTACTTTCATACTTTCTTTATCTTTTAACATTTAAAAGCATGTAATTGTGATTGTATCTAAAGTATAAAGTGGCTTTCTGTAAACAGTGGAATAGAAGAAAACCTGTGCCTTCAAGTTGAATCATTCAACGTCCTCACTGTCCCCACTCTCAAGAGCCATCTACAAATCATCTTCTAGTAAATATTTGAGGATAATAAAAAAGGAAGAAGAATTTAGTAACTCCAAGTGCTCAAAAGTAGGGAAGAAAAGTGTGTAAGAAATTAAAATGCATGACAGTAATTTATATCTGTCCCCCTAAAACATCAACAGTTGCATTCTGGTTCTCAGAGCTACCCCAGTACAGGACTCCTGACGTTCTTCATTGGATGAATCACTGCCCTGAATATTTAAAAGCATCATTTCCCAGTGTGTATCCCAGGAGGTTCTCTATATTATACAGTGCTTGGGGTCAATTTACCATAAAAGTTCTGAAATCTCACTTTCCTTTGGAAGTACACAGTCCGTCCTATATGAAAGGCTGTACTGCACAGTAGCTCATTTATATTCATTTACTCCAGATCTTCTCAATGCAACTGTCATTTTATATGGTTTATTTCAACTGCTTTTCTAAACCTTTTTGTTCAAATATCCTTTAACTGATAGTCTCACTTTGGAAAACACTTGGCTGGAGCCATTTCAAAATTTCAATTTTTGGGGTCCTTCTTTCAGCTTCTTTACATCATGACCAGGTACCTCTTCCACAGGCTCATATCAATCAGAATTATAAGAAGGTATTAATTTAACGTCCGCTACATATCTCACAGATAAAGTGGGTATATTAGAGTACCCTTGACATTACGTGACTATAATAATATATTTTAATGCAAGGCTAAGATGCCAGACATTAACAACAGCAGGCTAGTAAGAAGTTCAACAGATATTCAATACCATTCTCTAGTATGAGTCAGAGTATTAAACAGACTTCCTGCTTAGTTAGATTATTGGTTTGGTCTTATATATTCCATTGATGATGTAAACTTTTTTAAATTAAATTTTTATTTTTATATTAATTACAGTTTATTCACTTTGTATCCCAGCTGTAGCCCCCTCCATCATTCCCTCTCAATCCCAGCTTTCCTCTCTCTTCAACTCCCATGCTCCTCTCCAAGTCCACTGATAGGGGAGGTCCTCCTCCCCTCCCACCTGACCCTAGCTTATCAGGTCTCATCAGGACTGGCTGCAATTTCCTCCTCTGTGGCCTTGGAAAGGGGGTGGTCAAAGAGCCAGCCACTAAGTTCATGTCAGAGACAGTCCCTGTTCCCCTTACTAGGACACCCTGATGTAAACTTTTAACTCAATGGTTCATTCTTCTTAGCAAAATTTAGGAGTAAGTAGAAATATTTATTTCTCATATAACATTAAATTGACACTTCATTTTCTTCAATGACTACCTTTTGATCTCTTAAGAATCTCACAGAAATGCTTTTATGCAGAGGAACCTTAGAAGATCGTCTCTCCCCTATCCTTTGTTGTAAATAATGGAATTTCTAGCTCTTTGCTTATATCCATGTCTAATTCATCTTTCTTTTCCAGCCCATGTTCACACTCTTTATTCTCATGCGGAAGATTCCCACACAATTATATTTCATACTTAAGTGTCCCACATAAGACAAAAAACTTCTATAGAACATTTTAGAGTCTTTATTTCCATCTGTTTAACCAACTTCTTGGACCATCTTGAATCTAATACGTTGCCTTTTCATGAACTTTGCTGCTGTTGAACAACACCTTGATCTACTTCTTCCAAATGGAGGTTGGTATAACACATTTGATTCTGTGAATCTCTCTCTCCTATCAGTACACAGTTGAACATTGACTGAATCCTACACAAACTATTTTCCTAGCTTCATTACTTATAAATTTCACAGCAGTGTGTAATTAACAGACCTTTTATTTGGAGTCCTTATGTATTGACATAAACAGTTTCTCTGAGCAGTGATTTCTTCTCACTAACTCCATTCTAGTTACAATCTACATATTCATGTGCTCCAAAATTGTAGTAACAGCATACCTATAAAATGGGATGGAGGTATATAAAAGAAAATGTAGATGCCCATGAATCATTTTATAAGTACAAAGAATTGGGTGTATATGTGTAGTTCATATCTTTTGTTATAATAGAAAAATGTGTATAGTACATTTTTTAAAAGCACAAAGAACTTTATGATACATTATGCATCTTTCTCTTAACAGCCAGAGCTTAAATAGAATCTAATAAAGGCATATTCCTGTGAATATTCTTGGGATGAAATCTCTCCACTTTCTATTGTTTTTGAGAATAGTTCTGAGCTTTTCTACAATACTTATAGGGAAGGGATAACAAGTCAGTTCTTGTTCTTGATAGATATTTTGAGAGTCTCTTCTATGGGATTTGATGCTGAGCATTCTGGGATAGAATCCATCTCATTGTAATTCATGAGGAATACTTTGTAATCTTGGGTTTCCCTATCTTTCTCTAAAATAATTAATTTTCCATAAAAGGTAACATCTCCTTAAGCAAATTTAATTTAAAATTTATCTTACATGATAATGGGGCAATGCTGGCAGATGTTCAGGATACTGTGTAAAACCAATTACCTGCGTGTGTGTGTGTGTGTGTGTAGATGGATAGTTTCTTATATGAATGTATTAAATTCAACTATAATCACAAAAGGGAAAAGCCAGATATTTTTTTTCAGGAATGTTGTTGATTGTAATGAAAACTAAAGTCCAAACTTAGTAATCCAGCATCTTTAATTAAAGTGAAAAATGATGAAGGATATTGCTTATCATAAAATGTTTAGATTTTCAGTATGTAGTTTTTTGGCTTTGCTTATGCAAAAATAGGCAGGTTGCTTAGTGACCTGCACCTGACATAACTACAGGCAAGTGGCTAAAGAAGCATATCTTAAATAAGCATGGGTAGCAACATACCTTCCTCTTATCTTTTGCATATTTGTTTAATAAAATTAAAGTTCTATGCTTATATCTGGGCACAGGGGTCTTTTCTGAGACTGATACTCCACCAAGGACCATGTATAGATATAACCTAGAACCTCTGCTTGGATGTAGCCCGTGGTAGCTCAGTAACCAATTGGTTTTTCCCTAGTAAGGGAACAGGACTCTTTCTGACAGGAAATCAATGGCAAGCTCTTTGACCTCCCCACCCCCGCAAGGGAGGAGCAGTCCTGCTAGGCCACAGAGAAGGACTTTGCAGCCAATCCTGAAGATACCTGATAAAACAGGGTCAGTTGAAAGGGGAGGAGGTCCTCCCCAATCAGTGGACTTGGAAAGGGGCAGGGAGGAGATGAGAGAGGGACAGTGGGATTGGGAGGGAAAGAGGGAGCGGGATACAGCTGGGATACAGAGTTAATAAAATGTAACTAATAATTAAAAAAATAAAATAGTGTTAGCATTGGCTCTCTCCCATGGGCTGAGTTTCAAATTGGGCCAGTCATTGATTTTTCCACTCCCTCAAATTCTGCTCCATCTTAATCCCTATACTTCTTGTAGGCAAAACAAGTTTTGGGTCAAAGGTTTTATGGGTGGGTTGCTGTCCCTGACCCTCCACTGGAAGTCCTGCTTGGCTACAAGAAGTGGAGACATCAGGCTCCTTAACGCCCACTGCTAGAAAAAGAGTACATGCTATACGTAGTGTCTTCAGCAGAGTTTTAGCTTGTCAAAAAGGAAAGCAGACATGCTGAAGATGCAAGAAAAAAAAAGCTCCTGTGGTTTGGCTAGGATGTACTGAAACGGGAATTTGATATTTCTCTCAAGTACATTACTATCTGATGAGAGTGACTCTCACCTCATAAAGAAAGGAAAATGACATGGAGAAGCATTTAAACTCTAAATGTATTTTGAAAAATTTCATGTTATGTGGAAGTTCTCTGCAAATCCCTCTAGGGTAGTGGTTCTTAATTTTCCTAATGCTGTTTTAATACAGTTCCTCATGTTGCGGTGATCCCCAATCATGAAATTATTTTCCTTGATACTTCATAATTGTAAATTGCCACTGTAATAAATCATAATGTGACTATCTTTCATGCATAATGTATTTTATTGTTACAAATTGACCCAAAGGGGTCAAAGCTCATGGTGCTCTAAGGTATCATGTCTACTACATGCGTATTTTTTATACATATCGGGTATTTAAATTTTAATATTTAAAAATGTAATTAACAGCTATTCTTCTATGCTATTATGTACTTATTTTAATGACTTTTATTTTTAAAGACGTTATTTTTAAATTGTGTGTGTATGTTGGAGAGAGGGGGCGACATTTGCCTGTGGAGACCAGAAAAGGATGTTGGCTCTCTGGAACAGAAAGTTTATGGTATCTGTCTTTCTCATTTGTCAAAAATATTAAAAAGACAAGCTAATATTTTATTTATGCGCAACTAGAATTTGGTAAAAATGCTTTACAGGGGAAATAGTTTTGCAGTCCATTTGATTAGGAAACATGTATAATATAAAACATAATAATTATTTAATTAATACTAGTCCATCTAATAACACCTCTTTCTCTTTATAGTCTATTTTCAACATCCCAGTCTTTTTATAGTCATAATTAAAAATGTAAGTGGCAGTATCCTGACTTCAAATGAATCTTATAATCCAGACTCAATCTGTTATGCAGGTAAGAGCTCAAGCTCTAGGAAGTGCATGTATGAAGTAGGGGCTGCCATTCCACCTACAGCCACCTGCTTCCTCCCACACTCCAGACCCCAGGCTTCATCCTTCAGTCCCTGACATAAGCTGCTGTACCTTAGTCCTCTGGTGTATAGCTGGTAAACCACCACGGCCACCTGCAGAGACCAGATGGCAGGAACAGAGAGTCCTTTTCATTTTTCTTTTTCCCGGGTGAGGAAAACTAAGCTCAGGCAGAGGAACAGTCATTATGACACTGGTACTAAAAGAATGAAAGACAAAGGATGGAGAGTGTTTTCTCTGAAAGAATGGTCAGCGACACTTGCATGTGCACGTGTTCTATAGGTGAAAGGGGAAAGCAGCCTTGAATATGAATGAGATGTAGCTCTGAATCTATTTTTTAATCTCTAAAATGGAAGCTTAATTTTTACATAAACACAACAGACACAAAGTTGAATTAGTCAATTTATTTCTGATTTAAAGGAAATGACAAAATAAATTGAAGTTTGCTTTCAAACTCTAAATTCAAATTCTAAATTTCAAATACATATTTCTGTTACTGTTATTGCAAGTTTTGGGGCCAATTTCTAATTTCCTTTTAATATTGCTGGTTGTGTATGTATAGGAAGGCTGCTGTTTTTTTTTTTTTGTTTGTTTGTTTGTTTGTTTACTATACGTTACTTTTTCCCAGTGCTTACTTCGGTTGGTACTTTTAACATCTCTTCTGTAGAAAGTTTTGTTTTTCCATGTATGATAATTTCATCTGAATAAGGAAAGATGGTAGTTGTTTTCAATTTGGAACTTTAAAACATTCTTTTCTTGTTTAGTTGTCCTGGCTAAGACTTCTAGACTAATAATTTATTTATAACTGAGCAAATTTTGAACATTATTCCAAAAGACACACATGAAGAGATATTTCACATTAATGATAACTCAAGCTATACATATTAAAACCCAATAAGAAAGCATGCCATACAAGGGGAGAGGAATACTGATGAAAAAAATAACAAGTATTGTCAGGGGTGCATAGAAACTGGACACCGCTGATAAGATGTAAGAGACACTTGCCGTATTTTTAAAGACAGTGTATGTGTGACGTTAAATGGAAATTCATTACCCCATGTCTATAGCAGCATTATTTACGATGATAAAGATATTAAAGCAACCTCAATGCCCTGATGAATGGATCAATGTATAAGTACACGTGGAAAGCCATTATTGCTCAACCTTCAAGAAGAAAGGAATGCTAACATAAACTACCACTTCAATGAACCTTGAGGACATTATGCTAAGTGAAATGAGCCACAAGAACAGGCAGTGTATAATCTCATTGAAATGAGGTACGCAATGAACTCAAACTTATACAGACAAGGTTGAATGGTAGTTGCTAAGCAGTGGGCTGGAGGGATGGTGCTTATTAATTATCATGGAATCTCAGTTTTATAAGAGGAAATATTCTGGAGATGAGTGGTGTGATTAAGCAACAATAAAAATGTAACTTAATACTACTGGCCTCTATTTAACCCCCAACTATTAAATGAACCGATGGCTGCCTCAAAACAGAGACTCTATCTCCATCAAGGACAAGCCTCCTGATAGATTATTCAATCCTAGTTAAACAGTCTTAAACACATATGCACATTATCAACACTTAATGGACTGAGCAGAGTGTGTGTGGGGCCCCGCACACATGCAAGCACACTCACATCTGTAACAGTAATAAGGATGAGGTCATGAGAACAGTATAGGAGGGGCTGGACAGGAAGAGAGTGGGGTGGGTGAATATGGTATTCATGTATCAAAATATTTTAAAAATGAAAATTATAAAAGAAATACTAAGATGGCAAATTTCATTATATATATATATATATATATATATATATTAAAAAAATAGCAAAAAGAACCTTTTCCATTCTTCCCAGACAGATTCTGCACTAACTTTTATAAAGGGGGACATCATTCACCAAGTGTCTTGCTGCGGATTTTCCTGGTCTTTTGATGAGTAATCTTAGCAAGCTTGCAATTCTGTTACAAGTGCCATACATTTATTTTCCGGACGCTCACCTAATACCTGATTTATAATGATGTGCTGTCGTACATAAGGGAGAGGAGAAGGAAGACTCTCCAGGAAAGGGTTTTACCCTGGGGACTGGGTTGTGTACCAGCAGCCTCTGACTGGCATCTGTGAACTCTCCGCAGCATCTTGACTTGCAGCCAGAGCACGATGTTGTACTTGCTCACAGTGGAAGAAAGGGAAGCAATTTGTGAGAAAACCAGACTGTTTTCCTCAACAAGAAGCTACTGCGAAACCGTGATCTTTTGTTTCATTTGCAGAAGTATTGGATGAAAAGAAAGTGTTTAAGTTGTTGCCGACAATTGACTTTTCATGTTTTTTTAATAGAAACATGGAGGGAAACAATCAGAATTTCAAAATCCTGCAGTAAATTTCAAAAGCTTATTTGCAGTGAAGAGCAGGTGGAGTACAGCTCTGCGTTGCTTTCTTATTGTGCTGCCTCTTCTTATCCTTCCACAAGAGGCTCTGATGGAGCACACGCCGTCCTGACTGTACTGTCTAATCTGCATCTTGGTGGTAAAAAGCCTCTGGCATTCACAAAGCAGCAGCTCAGGCTCGCCGTAATCACAGGGATCTCATGGGACTGGAGGCTCTGGCAGTTTTGTTTAGTTGTGTGTTTGTTTTATGCAGGTGACTAAAACATCTAAACAGGCTTTCATATGGCTTAGGAAATAGCAAACTCTTTCTAACTTTACAACTCTGCAGTCCTGTTAATGACTATCAGAATTTTAAGGATGGGAGAATCTTGTAGTCTTCAGAGCAAAAGACCTCAATATAACAAACAACTGCTCAACTCTGTGCGCTTAGTCATGTATTTGTGGACAAACTATAAATTAAAACATATTTTCATTCAGTTTTTATTACATTTTTATTGTTTTGTGTGCACACACATGTGGAGACTGTAAGACTTGATTTTGTCCTTTCAGCATATGGGTTTGGGGATCAAACTCAGGGAGTCAGGCTAGGCAGCTCACCCTGACTAACAGGAAGGGTTTCTACACTGAGCCACCTCACCAGTCCAACAATGAATCATTTTAAGAGAGCTGAACCAAATCCTCCCTTCTCTTCCCTGCCTCTCCTTTCTTTTTGACCTTCTTCACCTCATAATTTTACTTAATAGCAGAGCATCTGATATCATTACTGTCAGAGAAACATTATGAGCAGTATGCACATAAACTTAAGTAATATAAACATAAATATGTACATTTACTTGGCTGTATTCTGAAGTATTAGGAATTATTCTTCATTTTCTACTGCACCCTTGTATTTTTTGCCAAACCACCAGCATCACCCCCTCACATCTTTCTAAGGTGCTAGTGACAAGACTCTACTCTTCCCTTCCATGATAGCAATGTTTTTATCTCCTACAAATGAGTACTTGTCTGTCTGTGCATGATGTACTGTACTTAACAAAATACCCTCCAGATTCATTCATACTGCTGCAAAAAAGAAAACTTCATAAAAACAGTAAACAATGAAAGTGGATCAATAATAGATCTACAAATAAATCAATGCACAAAACTTCATTACTTTATCACTGTATCCTCCAAACTTTTGAAGAACTGATACTCAAACTATTCTAAGAAGTTGAATTTAAATAATTTTGCAACAGGAGCACAGATAAGAAATAGAGTTAAACTCTCCAAGTGGATCAAAGACCTCAACATAAAACAAGACACACTAAATCAGTTAGAAGAAAAAGTGGGGAAGAGCCTTGAACTCATTGGCACAGTAGACAACTTCCTGAACAGAACACCAACAGCACAGGTTCTAAGAGCAACAATCAATAAACGGGACCTCGTGAAATTGAAAAGCTTCTGTAAAGCAAAGGACACTGTCTTCAGAACAAAATGACAGCCTACAGAGCTGGAAAGGATCTTCACCAACCCTATATCTGGCAGAGGGCTGATATTCAGCATATATAGAGAACTCAAGAAGTAAAACACCAACAGACCAAGTAATTCGAAGAAAAACTTGGGAACATAGCTAAACAGAGAATTCTCTGTAGAGGAATATAGCATGTCTGAGAAACACTTAAAGAAATGCTCAGCATCATTAGCCATCAGGAAAATGCAAATCAAAATGACCCTGAGATTCCACCTTACACCCGTCAAAACAGCTAAGATCAAAAACTCAAGTGACAACACATGCTGGAGAGGTTGTGGAGAAAGGGGAACCCTCCTCCATTGCTGGTGAGAATGTAAACTTGTACAACCACTTTGAAAATCAATCTGGCACTTTCTCAGACAATTAGGAATAGTGCTACCTCAAGATCCAGCTATAGCACTCCTGGGCATATATGCAAAAGATACTTAACCATACAACAAGGACATTTGCTCACCTATGTTCATAGCAGCTTTATTCATAATATCCAGAATCTGGAAACAACTTAGATGTCCCTCAACCAAAGAATGGATAAAGAAATTGTGGTACATTTACACAATGGATTACTACTCAGCTAGTAAAAACAAGGAAATCATGAAATTTGCAGGCAAATGGTAGGAACTAGAGAAGATCATCCTGAGTGCGGTATCCCAGAAGCAGAAAGACATACATGGTATATATTCATTTATAAGTGGATATTAGATACATAATGTAGGATAAATATACTAAACCCTATATGAAAGAAGCTGTTTAGCTTAACCCTCATTCAGAGGGCAAACAGGATAGACAACACACAGGACAGGAGTCTTCCACAGGGAGCCTCTGAAAGACTCTCCCCATGAGGGTATAGAAGAAGATGCTGAGAGTCATAGCCACACTTTGGGCAGAGTGCAGGGAATCTTATGAAGAATGGGAGACAGAAAGACCTGGAGGAGACAAGGAGCTCCATAAGGAGACCAACAAAGCAAAAAATGCTGGGCTCGGGGGGTGGGGTTCCTTCAGTGACATATTAATCAATCAAGAGCCATGCATGGATAGGACCTAGACCTAATCCTCAGATGTAGCCCATGGGAAGTCTGTCTCCATGGGGGTTTCCTATTAAGGGGAGCAGGGGCTGTCTCTGACATGGACTCAGTGCCTGGATCTTTGGTCACCTTCCCTTGTAGAGGTGGCCTAAGATGGCCACAGAGAAATAGGATCCAGTCCTGATGAGACATGATAGGCTAGGGTCAGAAAGTAGAGGAGGAATACGGCCCCTGTCAGTGGAGGGACATGGTGGGGGAGGAGAAGAGGGAGGGTGAGTTAGGGAAGAGAGGAGGGAGTGGGGTACAGCCAGGATGCAAAGTGAATAAATTGTAATAAATAATAATAATAATAAAGAAAAATATAAAAATTATTTTGCAATCAGGAGCAGAAAATAGAGTTAAACTTGTAACACTTGAATATTCCGTATGAGATCTAGTAACAGTGGCTCATGTGCACTGCCAGTAGCTGCACACTTTTCATGAATTATTATAATTGTACACATGTGCAGCTATCATAAGGGATGGGTAGGGACAGGGTTTTCTTTAAGCTAGAAAAACTTAGCTATTAAAATTATATCGGTTTGTTCTTCTGAAAGATGACGTGCAAGATTATTTAAAGATATTCATCCCTTGAATGACAAATTAGGCAAGGAAATGACCTCATAGAGGGTCAGGGGTTAAATAAATCAGCACCTGTGTTCATGACAAATGTTTTCTTGTTCTCAGAAAGTTTTAGTATTTTAAAACATGATTAATGACTCATGTGTTCATATTTAATGCCCACATAAAATATGTTTGTATGGAAATAACTTTTTGACAAGTGCCTAAGAAACTAAGGTGATATTAAAAAGAAGGAAATTATTGAAAATATGTCTTGTGCTCCAAAGGTCATTCATTGGTAGATACAGCATTAAAATAGATGAAATTAATTTCCTTTTGCTTTTTTATTTATTTTACAGTTATTTATATTACGGTTTATTCACCCTGTATCTCAGCTTTAGCCCCCTCCCTACTCCCCTCCCAATCCCATCCTCCATCATCTCCTCCCATGCCCCTCTCCAAGTACAGTGATAGGGGAGGTCTTCCTCCCCTTCCCTCTGACCCTAATCTATCAGGTCACATCAGGACTGGCTGCATTACTTTCCTTTGTGGCCTGGTAAGGCTGCTCCGATGTACAGAATCTTTCAGAGGAAATGGGAAAAGTCAGACATCACCCTTGATGATTATTCTCTAAATTCTTCACCATTATGAACTTCAGAACAGGCCTCTCTTTTGTCATGTTGAAAGGATACAGACTATGGACCAGAAAGATATCTTTCTATTCTTCTCACATTGAAAAGATGGACAACGTCTTTGGTTTGAGATACTATTTTAAAGAGAAACTTAAAGAATCCCAGTGAAATCAGGGACAAGACAAGGCTGCCCACTCTCTCTATATCTCTTCAACATAGTTCTAGAAGTCCTTGCTAGAGCAATAAGACAGTAGAAAGAGATCAAGGGGATACAAATTGGAAAGGAAGAAGTCAAATTATCACTATTTGCAGATGGTATGATAGTATATGTGACTAACCCCAAAAACTCTACCAGGGAACTCCTACAGCTGATAAACACCTTCAGCAAATTGGCTGGATACAAAATTAACTCAAAAAAAAAAATCAGTAGCCCTCCTGTATACAAAAGACAAAAGGAAAGAAATTAGGGAAACAACACCCTTCACAATAGCCACAAATGACATAAAGTACCTTGGAGTAACCCTAACCAAGCAAGTCAAAGACTTGTAAGAAAAATAATTTCAAGTCTCTGAAGAAAGAATTAGAAGAAGATATCAGAAGATGGAAAGATCTCCCATGCTCATGGCTTGGCAGGATTAACATAGTAAAAATGGCCATCTTACCAAAAGCAATCCACAGATTCAATGCAATTCCCATCAAATTACCAACACAATTATTTACAGACCTGGAAAGAAAAATTCTCACCTTCATATGGAATAACAAGAAACCCAGAATTGCTAAAACAATCCTCTGTAATAAAAGATCTTCTGGAGGTATCTCCATCCTTGATCTTAAGCTGTACTATAGAGCAACAGTTATAAAAACTACATGGTACTGGCATAGAAATAGAATGGTGGATCAATGGAACTGAACAGAGGACCCAGAAATAAACCCACACACTTATGGACACCTGATCTTTGACAAAGATGCCAAAACCATACAATGGAAAAAAGATAGCATCTTCAAGAAATGCTGCTGGTCTAACTGGATGTCTACATGTAAAAAAATGAAAATAGATCCATACTTATCACCCTGCACAAAACTGAAGTCCAAATGGATCAAAGACCTCAACATAAAACCGGAGATATTACATGGGTTAGAAAAAAAAATTGGGGAATACGTTTGAACTCATTGGCACAGGAGACAACTTTCTGAACAGAACACCAATAGCACAGGCTCTAAGAGCAACAATCAATAAATGGGACCTCATGAAATTGAAAAGTTTCTGTAAAGCAAAGGACACCATCATCAAAACAAAATGACTGCCTACAGACTGGGAAAGAATCTTCACCAACCCTTTATCTGACAGAGGGTTAATATCCAGTATATATAAAGAACTAAAGAAGCTGAAAAGCAACAAACCAAGTAATCCAATTAAAAAATGGGGAACAGAGCTAAACAGAAAACTCTCTGTAGAGGAATACCAAATGGCAGGGGCATGTGCGAAGAAGGGGAGGGAGGGTAGGACTGGGAGGGGAGAAGGGAGGGGCTTATGGGGGGATACAAAGTGAATAAACTGTAATTAATAAAAAATTTTAATTTAATTAATTTATTTATTTATTACAATTTATTCACTTTGCATCCCTGCTGCAGTCCCCTCTCTCATCTCCTTCTAGTCCCATCCACCCTCTCTCTTTTCCCCCTATGCCCTTTCCCTAGTCCACTGATAGGGAAGGACCTTCTACCCTTCTATCTGACCCTAGCTTATCAGGTCTCATCAAGGCTCGCTGCATCATAGCCAAACTTTGGGCAGAGTGCTGGAATCCTTATGGAAGGAGATAGAAAGACCTGGAGCAGGAACTCCACAAGAAGAATGACAGAGCCAAAATACCTGGACCTGGGGGCATTTGCAGAGACTGGTACTCCAACTCAGGACCATGCATAGAGAGGACCTAGACCCCTTGTTTAAAGGAAGCCCATTGGCTGCACAGTCTCCAAGTGGGTTCCCTAGTAATGGGAACAGGGACTGTCTTTGTCATGAACTTAGTGGCTTGTTCTTTGATCACCTCCCCTGGGGGAGGGGTGCCCCCTTGCAAGGCCAGAGAAGAAAATGATGGTTTAAGATTCTTGTTGCATCCTTTGAAGGCTTTTCCCAAGTCCACCTGTGCCCATTCTAGCTGCCCCTCAGAGATGCACAAGGTAATTCAAATGCTTTCCTTTTGCTCTAATTGAATTAAATAGTCTATAAAGTTATCTCAGCCAAGCAAACATAGAAAGGTAAAAACTGCATTAAATTTTTTCATCTTATGTATAAGTAAACTGAAATGAAACGAAACAACTCATATACCATGGTATCTTTTAACTTATTGGGCTCATCTGAGCCAGGCTGTGTGTTAAGGAAGCATGTTGTCACTTTAGGCCTACATCACCCAGTATGGCTTTCCTTTCAATAACGAAAATGAAACAAAAGGTTGTTTCTTTTTTTTTCTTTCTTTCTTGTTTTTTTGTTTTGTTTTGTTTTGTTTTGTTTTCTCTCCCCCTTCATTTTGTCCCCTTGTGTCTCTCATTATGCCATGTTTTATTATAACTAGGTTTCCTGTACATTATTTCAAACTTTCTCTGTTTTACCAGTTTTTGCTGCATTAGAGTTCTTTGGCCAACAAAGATTTGCTTAGAACGAGTCTTATCTGGTTGTTTTCACAGTGGTTTATGAGCAAAACTCGGACAAAAGCTTATTTAGAAAATTACAGTCATTCAGCGTGCATTAATGAAAGGAAAGGGCTGTGGTTGACTGTAGCAGATTAAGCACCCTCTTAAAATAGAACCATTCTTTGCTTCCTCCCTCTGTTTCTCTCTTCCCTCTAGCATGTGTCATTTCACGCTTTCACACTTGTTTTGCTATGTGCTGCAAATTAGCAGGAACCCTTGAGAAAATTTGCAAGTGTTGGCACCATATCCAAGTTTCTTTTCTCAAGTTGTTTGCTGTACTGTGGCCTGGGAAACCTCCCTTGCTGATGAGCAGAATCTTGGCTCAGAGAGCTAGGTGAGCTGTGAAACTCGAAGCCTTGCCTTTAACTGTGTGTGAGCATCCCCCATAGAGGATCACTCATTAACGAGCATTAACAACCTCAGGGCAACGCCCTTATGCTCCTGTGGCTCCCCCTTTAGCCTCATCTTGCTCAACTACACAGAAGTTAATTTTCCATATCATAAGTGATTTGTTCTGCAGCCACACTCTGGCTCTCCACTGTACTATTTCTGTCATTTTCTGCTCTTTGCCTTGGTGGTTCTCTCATCTGTCTCTCCTACCTTTCTTTAATTTTTTTTCTTTTTTTCTCTTTTTCTTTTTGGTCTCTTCATTCTTCCTTGTCTTACGTTATCTTTATATATAAATAGATTCTAAGCCACCACAAATATACTGTAAAACATATTTATTCTGGAAATGTAAATGCAGATATCTCATATCAAACTGCTCATAATATTTAGGTCCTGCAACATCAGGGTTATTGAGGACCCCCCCCCCCAGTGATGGATATTAACTGAGGCTTTCAAGGTAGTTATTCTTCAAGATCAAAAATGTAGAACCATTATGAACATCAGGAGCCAAGTTTCAGTGGAAGAATGCAGTGGAAATACAAAACTTAGGAGAATGCTAGCTAGTGTGGTATCTTTCACCCAAGCCAATCCTGTTGGTAGGAAAGAACACTGTGGAGCCCACCCACCTAATCCCGTACTTAGTCTGGGCATTCAAGAGCAGATAGGGAGTAACTAAAAGGCTAGCTTTCTTGGAGAATGCTCAGAAGGCCTCTCATTTGTGTCAAGATTTGTCCTAGCAACTCTCTTGAGGTCAAAATTTAAAAAAAGAAAGGTGGTATAAATACAGTTGTGATTATTTGATTTTAATTGATTTGAAAATATAGCTTCAGAGACTATCCAGTGGAAAATGGGTTATGAAGGAACTTTTGGAAAGAAGACAATAAGGAAGATAATTTAGATAGTTTGAATGTTCATCCACAGCCCTGTGTTTCTCTTGGATGCCTAGCTGGCCACACTGTTTTGGGAAGTTGTAGATCCAATGATACTGCATCCTCATTGCAACAGTGCGTCACTGAGGCCAAACCTGACATCCATTTCTGGTTCTAGATTGGCTGCTCTGATTGCTCTACCAACATGTCATCAAGCCACAGAAAGTCTCCCTGTCATAAACCCATTCGTGCTTGTCACTATGCCTTCCTTGACAGGAACTACGGTCTCCTCAGAAATTGACCTTTCTCTTAAGTTGGAAGTCAGACTCTATACTAATTTCTTTACTTGTTGCTGTGGCAAAATCCCTGATAAGAAGAAGCAAAAAGGAGGAAGGATTTATTTTACCTTATAGTTCAAGGAGATGCAGCCCATCGTGGTATGCAATCATGACATCAGCTGGGCACATTGTCCCTGCAGTTACAATGCAGAGAGAATAAATGCTCGTACTTGGTGCCTTTCTGTTCTTTATTCATTCTAGGAACCTACCCCATGGGAGAGTGGCACCACATTGAACTTAAATTGTTCAGCTTCAGTTAACCCAATCTTGAAACTTCTTCACAAGCAAACACAAAATTTTAACTTCTAGTTGATTCTATATACTGTCAAGTTGACTTTCAGTATTAATGGTCACATGAATTTTTGTTGTTCTAATTATAAAAGCAACCAATTGAAATGTGAATGTATCACTAGCTCACAAAGTAACCAGAATCATGAAAGCAAATCTGGTATGTGGTTCAGTGTTAGATCTCTTACTTTTGCTCTTTGATCACCTCCCCCTGAGGGGGGAGCAGCCTTACCAGGCCACAGAGGAAAACAATGCAGCCAGTCCTGATGAGACCTAATAGACTATGATCAGAAGGAAGGAGAGGAAGATCTCTCCTATCAGTGGACTTGGGGAAGGGCATACGTGGAGAAGAGGGACGGAGGGTGGGATTTGGAGGGTAGGAGGAAGGGACCTACAAGGGGGATACAAAGTGAATAAAGTGTAATTAATAAAAATTAAAAAGAAAGCATAAGCAAGAATTTAAGTAAACTGAATTTTTGCTATTGGCATTTGATATGATTAAAGGAATTTAACAGCTTTTAATTTGCATATAGTTGGGGAGATATAAAAATGAAAGTGTAGAAAGGTAAAGCATCAAAAGTGAGGCAGCCTAAATAGTGCTGGGATGTGGGAAGTAAGAAGGTGTTCAAATACCCTAAAACAAATAATTGTGAGTCCAATAGTAAGAGGAAGATCTCTGTATTCTTTTTTATTAGTTTATTTATTTTTTATCCACTTTACAACCTGGTTGTAACCCTATCCCTCCTCCCCTTCCAGTTCCACCCTCCCTTCCCTCCACTTCCCTCTCACCTCTTCCTCAGAAAAAGGGGATCCCTTTCCCATCCACCTCAGCTCATCAAGTTGCATCAGGTCTGAGCAAATCCTCTGCACCTGTGGCCTGATAAAGAAGTCCTGCCAGGGGGAAGTGAGCAAAAAGCTGGCAAGTGAGTCTGTGTGCAATGTCTGCTGTATTCTTTAAACGGTCATATCAAAGCCTTTTCCAATAGAGGGTTTAAAAAACATGCAACAATATGATAACTGGACTTTATTTCCATCTCTTCGTTCCTCAAAGAGGTAGATGTGTATGTGTGTATCTGTGTGTATGCATGTATTTCTATTATATGCTTGAATTCAAAGGTATTATAAATAGATACAAATCTAATAAATGCTGAAGAAGAAGAGATTTAGTCTAGATTAAGGAGTTGGTAAGTTATTAAAAGTAATGAGTTAAATTTAACTATAAGAACAATGTGACTTCCAGGTGAAGGTGATGGCCTGTGTCCCATGAGAACACAAGAATGGAGACACACCTCTGGCTTTAATTACAAGGGAGGTAAAACAAAACAGAAAAGGCCTGCCTATATTTAAAGATCTTGATTTTTTTCTCAGTTAAGAATGTAATACAATGCAATAATCTTGAACATGGTAATCCCTAAGGGAGTAGAAAGAAATTGCTTAAATGAAACATGCAAATTATTTTGATACACATTGCCATTCCTAGGATGTTTTCAACTTGCAGAACATTAAAGTACCAGCAAGCACAATCAAGGGTCATAAGCCAGGTTTTGTTTGTCAGAATGCCCTTCAATACATTCTTAAGGAAAAAGGTAATCTCCCTTCATTTTACAGCTTTTTTGAAATAATGTACTAATTTTTTAATTTTCTGCACATTGGTGTTTTGCCTGCATGTTTGTCTGTGTGAGGGTTTTGGATCCTAGAATTACAGACAGTTGCGAACTGCCATGTGGGTGCTGAGAATTGAACCTGGGTCCTCTGGGACAGCAGCCAGTGCTTGCAACCACTGAGTCATCTCTCCAGCTCCTTAACAGCTATTTTAATCCAACTGAGAATTAAAACTCTGATCGCTCCAAATGGAATTCCTCATCTCTTTCTCTTCCTCTTTTTCTTTCTCTTTTTATTCCTTTTCCTCTTTATCTCTGTCTCTGTCTCTCAAACACTCATACATACACATACATCTACATTTGAGAAATAAAGATATAGAAATAAAGTCTAATTACCATATTGTTGCATTTTTAAGCTCAATGTATAGTACAAATATATAATCCTTCTGGGAATATGTTCTCAATTAAAAAAGAAAAAACAGAAAAGAAGGAAGGGAAAAAGGAAGACAACAAAGCAGCTGAACCTCCAAGTTTCCAGCTGCAGCAGCCATGTTCTGTCGTACATTTAGCAGCTACTTCTTTCTACTGAGAAGTTCACCCTGTCTACTGTGGCAAACGTTATTACCCAAAGGCAGACTACAAAAACAAAAAACAAAACAAAACAAAACAAACCTGACTTTCAAAATGCAACCTGAATGCAGACACTCAAATGATGCAAATGCCCTCTCTAATTGTACGTTTTAAAAGAGGGTGTGTTGGGAATCTCAATGGCCACGTCTAAAATACCTTACCATACTAGTGCTAATATTCATTGCTTTTACAGATGGTTATGATCAGTATGTTGTAAGAAAAAAAAATACATGAAATAATTCACCGTGGGAAACATTTACTATAGTTGAAAGAAATTAAATAAGAATTTACTAGTTTTAGAATATTTAAAATAGATTACCTAGTTGGAATAGTACTTTCCTTAAAAAGTAAAATAACATATTAATCTAATGTATAAGCTGAATTGATTCTCCTTAAACTTCTTTCCAAAATGATTTGAGATTCTATATTCACTTGTTATAAATAGCAGCTCATTGCTTCTCAATACCAAAAAAATCTAGAGTAATGAACAGTGAAAGGAAGATCAACTACTAAGAGAGCTGAGTGAAAAGAGTCAAATAAAAGTAAGATGAATTATATATATATATTG
Organism: Meriones unguiculatus; assembly: GCF_030254825.1. NCBI lineage: Eukaryota > Metazoa > Chordata > Mammalia > Rodentia > Muridae > Meriones > Meriones unguiculatus. The sequence goes on along the minus strand of NC_083367.1, from coordinate 15,462,167 downwards.
AAATTTACAGCATACTTTAAGAGATGTGTTGAATGAAAGTTATGAATGTCTATCATCATCCAGAAAATTGTTTTTCCGTGTGAGTGTTGCCTACATCCACTTGGCCTTTGATGGAAGGAGATTTTGGCTGGCTGCATTAGCTGCTTTTTCATAAAACAAAATCTAGGTAGTGAGATAATCAGAGATAATTAAAACAAGCAAAGAAATTATATTAATTTCAATTATGAAGATTTGTGGGAAGAAAATACAAACTTGCTAGGAAAAATATTTAATTGAGAAAAAATTACTGTCACACTTGATAAGCAAATAACAGTACCAAGTGCGGTAAGTGTTAAATTGAGTGCAACCCAGTCCCTGACCTCTACAAGGTTCATCATTTTTACAAGCAGAACCAGATTCTATTACATAGACTTTCCTATTTGTCAAAACAGATTAAAACACTCTGTCTTTATTTTGAGTCCAGTAACAGACTCAAATTGTTGCTGCCATTCCTTTAGAGATGGGGCACACTTGGTTAAATAACTCTTTGCACAGTTGCTCTTTGAAGGCAAAGTAGGTGACCTAAATTAGCATAGAAGATCATTAAACAAAGCCATTTTAGGCAAAGACAGCAAGTACTGTCATGTCACCAGTCAGAACCCTAGAAAGACAGATGACATTAAAATTAAAGGACAAAAGAAGCCTGTAGAGAAAGCTGACCAAAATAGGTGAACTGAAAAAAATAGGTGTAGCCAAGAGAAAGGGTTTGTCTGAAGGTTGCTGTGGGTTTTCATGGAATAAAGCAAACTTATGCTGTGCTGTCAGGCAGCAGAGAGGGAGCATTAGGAATTACACCACAGGCTCCTCTGTGTTCCATGCCCTGCAAGTAGCACTCTCTGTCCCCATCCTATCACAATCCCGAAGGACAAGTACCAATTTACTAAGTTCATGAATTTCAACCTCCTGGGTTGAAGAGGCAATGGGGAAAAGAGAGGAAGGATTTGTCAGGGCAAAGACTGACTAGCTAGCAAAGTCATCATCTTTATCACCTGAAGTCAACAAAATGCCCACGTGTCAGACTGAACAGTTTGCATCATTCCCACACTCACCTCTCACAAGGATTCTCTTTCACACTGTAAAGACTTAGAGGTGTGGAAAAGCTGACTAACTTGCCCTTCAAACCACAATGACTAAGTAGTAGAAATCAGATTGGAAGTTCTGCCAAATCTCTGCTTTGTCAGCTATGAACTCTGTAAAGGCGTAACATCAGGGAATCTGATAGTTGGGAACTTCTTGCCTGTATGTCACTGAGCCTTAGATTTCACAGAAATAAAGAAAAGAGAGATGCTGTATCCTTTGACCATAACCTGATCAGATGTGTCTAACAAAAGACCCACATCAAGGTGCTTCAAGAATAAACAGAGATAATATGTTGTAGTGTAGAGTGAATGAAAGCAGAGATAGAGGAAAAAGAAAAGCAGAAGGAAGAAGAGAAAGGAGAAAGTAGTTTAAAAAGACCCAACTGTGGGAAGCAGGAATGTCAAAAAAAGGGAACAGAGGGAGTCTGCTGCTATAGTAAAACAAGATAAACAAAAACCATACAACCACAACCAACAAACTCCACTGATGCTGTGAGCTCTGGTGGGGAGCTTTGCTTTCTGTTTATGCCTACTAACACCCGCTGATAACTCGAGCTGCTCCAGTCTGTCTTTTTGTTTTCCCCTTCAGTGTTTTAACCTCTGTACTGCATATTATTTATATAAGTAGGAGTACTACAGATAAATCTTGTTACTTACTAATCTGTATTTAAATGAGTGATACAGGATGAAAATATGGTAGGGTAGAATTTGCCTGTTCTTTTGTTTGTTTGTTTTTGTTTTCTGAGTTATTTTTTTAATTTTTAAAAATTACAATTATTTTCTTTGTATCCCAACTATAGCTCTCTCCCTCATCCCCTTCCAGTCCCACTCTCCCTCACTCTTCTCCTCTCATGCCCCTTCCGCAGTCTATTGATAGGGGAGGTCCTCCTCCCCTTCCCTCTGACTCTAGCCTATCAGGTCTCATCAGGATGTCTGCACTGGTAAGGCTACACCCCACCCCAAGGGAAGGTGATCCAAGAGACAACCACTGAGTTCATGTCAGAGACAGTCCCTGTTCCCCTTACTAGGAAACCCTCTTAGACACTGAGCTGTCATGGGCTACATCTGTGCAGGGGTTCCATGAATGGTCCTTGTTTGGAGTATCAGTCTCAGAAAAGACCTCTATGACAGAACACTTGAATTCTTAATCACCATCTAGTTTGGTCACTTTGTATCCTCTTCTTAGAGAGTTATCTATGAAAATCCTACTCTTAATGTTTTGCATTTGACTTTCTAGAAACTTTTTGAAAAATAAAAATACCTTTGAGAATATTTGCATTTTTCCTTGGACATTCAAGTGTTCTTGTCCTTTGGCCTAATTTATTTTCAGGACATCTTACATGTTACCTTTGTCTTACTTATGTGCTTCTCAGGGTTTCTGTGTTTCATTAACATCTTTTCTTTATTAAACTCTAGAAAGTCAGTGATGGAGCTTTTTAATTAAGCTGTTCTCTCAACTCTTTTAGTTTCATTAGAAGGAATGGGTGTCTTTAGTAATTATTTGTTGAAGATTTGAGCAATCAAAACGCAGTGCATAAAATAACACCATGAGCAGAACTTTATAGGGCATGTTATGTTTTAAACATCTATTTACCATTTTCTTAATTCAACAGCCAATTCTTTGAACCAGTGGCAACGATTGTTCTACTTTAACTTGTAGTGGGGGAGCCCTGCTTTGTAGTGTTTTCTAGTTTCCAGGATATAAATAGATCTCCTATGTCTAGTTTTAAGCACAAATATAACATTTTTTTAAAAAAAATCATTAAAAATAGTATTTAGAATTGGCTTTTTCAACAAAGTATGAGCCAAATCTTGCAAACAACTAAAAATAAAATTGGGGAACATTCATGAGTTGTGTAAGCTCCCTAGAAGATAAAAGACAAAAGCTGTCCCTTGGATACAGTTCTCCCATTTCCATACAAAGTCTCTTCACAAATAGGCTGTGGTTCACAGATACGATTGTATCTTGTACTGGTCTTTCTGATGCCAAAGAGTCACAATAGAGCTGCTGTTTCAGCCCCTGCTACCACAGTCTCCTGTTCAGTGGCATTGTGTCCACATGGGGGACCTACATTCCACTTTCTTCCCACAAAGACACACTTCAAAATTCAGTGGACTGATCTTAATGGGCCGTTGACTTTTCATTTTCTAGTTTTATGACCTATATTCTTTTTTTTCTATTTTTTATTTTTATTTTTATGTACATTGGTATTTTTCCTGCATGTCTTGTCTGTCTCTGTAAGGGTGTCAGATCCCCTGCAAGTGGAGTTACAGACAGTTTTGAGTTGCCATGTGGGTGCTGGGAATTGAACCCAGAACCTTTGGAAAGACAGCCAATTCTCTTAAACACTGAGCCATCTCTCCAGCCACATGACCTAAATTCTAATTTAAGTATTGGATCAGTCAGTGCTCATGTAGGAGATATCTTCTATATGGTTCATAGCCATTTATACTTTAGAATTTTCTCACTGCAAAGATAAATTAATTAAGATCTTAGGATATTAAAACAGAATGAGCCTAAAGCACTCCTAAGTCAAATCCCATAATTTAACATAATAATTAACATGATTCCCTACTCTGATTCCTGGGGACTCTTCTGCATAGTCTGTGGGCAGCAATATAAAACTCTCTTCTGTTGGCCATCACAAAACCTTTAACCCTGTAGTCTTCAATGATATCATTTCATTGCTTAAATTAATATTACTTTCATTACTCTGAATATCATGTTTTTATTTCTTTTTAAATAATATAGTCATGCCTTCTCTATGTTTCTCTATGTTGTTTTTAATATTTTATTATTGCATATTTTGAATTATAAGTATAATAGTCTATTGCTAATGATATTTATATATTTTTATGGCTGGTTATACTATGTGACAAAAAATCTATTCACACTTATTAATGTTTTTCTAGAATAAGTTTCTAGAAATTCACTTGAGGTATAAGACACACAGATAGGAACATCGAAGAAGAAAGTGACCAACCTATGGGCCTTGTTCTGTCAGTGTTTGATTTGTAGAACAATACATGTTTACTTAGTACTGGCATTTAATATCGGAAATTTTCTTTTGGTAGAGGATATCCAATGAGAGGATATTTGAATATTTTTATCTTGTTTACCATCAAGGAGGTACTAGATGTCAAATTCTTCATAGCTGGGGAAAGTTAATTAATTAAGTAATCTGTTTATTAGGTTTTTTTTCTTTCTTTGTCTTTCTCTTTCTTAGAATGATGAGCCATGAAAGAACGAAGTCGATTTAGAATCTCTGTAAATTTTGTCTTATGAGAAATTGAAAAGAGGATTATTCTAATTAATATCACCATGACCCCATCATCAGAACTTTGCAAGTGACGGATATTTAGAAACTTAACCAGTCTTCTAGAAAATGTTCGCATGTTATCCGTAAAAACTGACCTTTCTGGGGTTGAAGAGAAGCCTTGTGCCCAGAGCACTTGCAGCACTTGCAGAAGACCCAAGTTCAGGCTGTACCACCCACATTGGGCAGCTCACACCTGCCTTTCACTTCAGCTCCAGGAAATCTGACTTCTGACCTCTGACACCTATTCATATGTATATCTATGTGCACCCACATACACACAGAGGAAGGGGAGGTTCACAGAGATCAAGAAAAAGATGAAATAAATCTTAAAAGCCTCCCTGAAGTCTCTCAAATGAGTATATTGAATAAACATAAGTACCTAAGTTGTCAATGCAGAGATAGAGCAGACCTCTCTCAACCTGGTGGTCAACTTTGTCTATGTGAAGAGTTTCTGTTAATTAAACATATGCTTCTGCCTCTTCTAAATGCATTTTATGGTTTTTAATAGTTTGTTCATTTTAGCTGTATATCTAAACTTCTTTCCAATTTTCCTCTATTGATTCTTTTTTTTTTTTTTTCAATGCAGTTTATTCAGGAACCTTGAACAATCATCTGACCCTGGGTAAAGCCAGCCTACAGTTTAAATAGCCTCTGGGTAGCCAACCTCAGCATGCCACGTGGGCAATGCAGATAGGTCCACATACATGGAAGCAAGCCAGATCCTCAGCCTTAGCCAAATGTGGAGTTGTTTGTGACAGAGAGCACTCACCATCTGGAAGGTGGAAGGCGGAAACCAGCTCCATCTTTCAGGCGCGGCATTACTCAGCTCTCTACAGTTCCCCCTTTTTGTTTTGGACGCATCAGGCAAGAGTAGAGGTCTGATCTCTGATATTAGAAATAAATTGGGACTTTGTACTGATGTTCATTTAGGTGTCATCTACCCAAAGAGCATCAGTCCTGTCCGATACCTTTTTCTCAGAGGCGGGCCCTGGGGCATCAACCCGCATGCAATCAGACATGCTCTTCTCTGGGTTGAAAGCGGCTGACCCTGAATGCAGTGCTTAGCCTCGCATCCTGAGCGTAACATTTTGGCTTTTTATGGTAGCCAACCATGCTTGGGGAGACTGTCCTGCTTCAATGGCTGTAAAGGCCAGAATGGTCATGGCTGCATTATGCTGTTGTGAGACTCTAATCTTGCATATATACCATAGGCAAACCAAGCTGACCAACACCAGAAGGCCTGCTAACGCTCCCATGCCCACCCATTCCTTCAGATGATTCATGGCTGCAGCAATCCATGATGATAATCCTGTGGCTAGTCCTGCGTCCACTCTGGTAGAATTTACCATGACAATGGCCACTCTCAGCTACTCCATCGTAGTATCGAATTCTCCAGTCCAATTACCTAAAATATAGCTAGACAATTCTTTAGACAGATTTGCAGCACAGGGAAAATTCTCATGTTGTATGCTAGTGACTCAAAGTCCAGTATACTTTCATTGACAGCCAAGTTGAGTGATTTGCCATAGGGTATCAATTTGCTCCTGCACGAGGTCAATCCTCTGATTGAACACCATCAAACCTCCTTTTAGTTGAGCATTAATTCCTTTTTGTACATCTAAGGCATGAGCTACATTGGCTAAAAGGTTATTCAGGGTCTGAGCAGTCTGCCCAGTATGACTCATGGCTAATGCCGTGGTGGTAGCTCCAACAGCCGCCAATGAGATGGAAGTAACAATGGCAACTGTAATTCCAGGATCCCTTTTCTGTCTGAAGAGAGTCATAGCGTGAGGGCATCAACGGGCACAGGCACCCAGCGAGGCATGCGAGTAACCAGCTAGTAAATTTACTAGCATTACAGCATTGGGCAAAAAAGCAAGTATCATTACCACAATTACTTGGCTCTATCTGGCTAATAATGAATAAAAATGGGGGATATAAACAAACAAGTGTGGGCTTATAGGAAATATTATGAGAAGCCTTAACCCCCTCGTTGGAACATCCTGCATCAGTTCTAGAACTAGCAGTGGTGGTGTCCTATTGATTCTTTTTTAATAGATCTTAAACTCTATTTTTTTTAAATTATCTTACCTAGGATTTTAGCCAGTCTTTAAGCCAGCTCTTAGCTAAAATCATATTAAAGAAACCAGATTTATGAAAAAAAGTCAAGAACAAAATTCAGACATAGAAATGTTCACTAATAATCACATTAAGGAAAGAAATAAAACTTGCTGCTGTTTGTACCTATCTTGTCATCTCTGTGATGGTTAGTGTCAATTATCAGCTTGACAGAATCTATTGCCACCTGTGAGATAGGACCCTGGACACCTACGTAAGAATTTTCAGATTATGTAAAGTCACATGTAAAGGCACATTTCAATTGCAGGCAGGCCAAGGCAAGCATAGGTATAGAAAGCATGCTTGTCAACAGCTTAGATCCATCATTGGTGTCTGGGCCAAAGACGCATGTAACTTGTTCTCTGAAGCCTCTGCACCCTGCTTTCCTGGCCTCAGTAGTTTGTACCTTGAAATGTGAAGTAAAATAGTCCCTCAGTTCCTCAGAGTATTTTATCACAACAAAAGAAAGAAACCAAGACCACCACACAGGTCCATGTATTAAACTTTAGTTTCCTAGCTCATACTGTTGGAAGGTGATATGGGGCACAATAGAAGAAATTAAGTCATTGTGAGGTTGCTTTTAAAGAGAACAGTGCACCACTAACACCTGTCTATCTCTCTGTTTGCTTCAAGACCACCATCTGGTAAACCGGCTTATTTCAGTATTTACCTAGTGCTGGACATAGCATGGACACATTACCAAAGCAAAAAGTGCTAAGTGAACACATCCTGAAACTTATATAAACATAAGCCCAACTTAGTCCTCCCAAGATTGAGAGCAGCATGATACATTCATATTAGAAAGTAAAACTAATAGCCTAAATATTAGTCTAACAGTAACACTGTAACAAACAAACCCACTGTTAAAACACCTTTTGAGTCCATGTTCAGAGTAAAGTGACATAGTCTCCCCTGCATCACTGTATTCTGCCACAGGTTAAATACTCCGGTCTTCCTGACCATGAGCTTCGTGAACTAGTCCCCACTCGGTTCCTTGTCAGCATCTGTGAATAACACAGCACCAAGTGCTCTTTACTTTTTCAGCCCAACCTAGCATTTATGGGCATATTCTTTTAAAAAGCAACTTCACCCCAACATTAATTTTCTTTCATTTGACACTGATGACATTGTCACTCAATTTAAATGTTGCTTATTAATGACTATTGAAGTACACGTTTAATAGAGCCACATACTACAGAGGGGTACAAAGATCACAGGGCTTGGGGAAAGGACAGCCCATATGAGAACTGGATGGCAAATTGACTTGGAAGACACAGGAAATAATAATAGTAATCAGCTATCGAAGTCTGCTAAGACGTCAGGCAAAATGTCAGGTGGATTTGCGTGTCTTGTATGTAATATTTCCAGTAACCGAACAAGTGAAATATTCTATATCCATCTTATAAAATGAGAATGGAAGGTCAGAGAAGTTAAGTGATGTCTTCAAGCAGCTAGAAAGTATAACAGTCACGTAATGCTGCTATTGGACTAGGAGTGGTATAGCTGGATCTTGAGGAAGTGCTATTCCTAACTGTCTGGGAAAGGGCCAGATTGATTTCCAAAGTGGTTGTACAAGTTTACATTTTCACCAGCAATGGGAGAGGGTTTTCCTTTCTCCACAACCTCTCCAGCATGTGTTGTCACTTGAGATTTTATTTTAGCCATTTTGATGGATGTAAGGTGAAATCTCAGGGTCGCTTTGATTTGCATCTCTCTGATGGCTAAAAATGTTGAGCATCACTTGAAGTGTTTCTCTGCCATTCTATAGTCCTCTACAGAGAATTCTCTGTTTAGCTCTATACCCCATTTTTAATTGGATTGCTTGATTTATTGTTTTTTTACATTTTTTAACTTTTATTAATTATACTTTATTAATTTTGTATCCCCTCATAACCCTCTTCCTCCTCCCCTCATAATCCCACCTTCCTTTCTCCTTCTTCATGCATGCCCCTCCCCAAGTCCACCTATAGGGGAGGTCCTCCTCTCTTTCCTTCTGACCCTAGTCTATAAGATCTCATCAGGAGTGGCTGCATTGTCATCTTCTGTGGCCTGATAAGGCTGCTCCCTCCTCAGGGAAAGGTGATCAAAGAGCAGACCAATCAGTTTATGTCAGAGGCAGTCCCTCTTCCCATTACTATGGAACCCACTTGGACACTGAACTGCCATGGGCTACATCTGTGCAGGGGTTTTAGGTACTTGGTTGGAGTATGAGTCTTTGGAAAGACCCCTATGTTCAAATTTTTTGGTTCTGTTGCTCTTCTTGTGGAGCTCCTGTCCTCTCGAAATCCTACTATTTCCCACTTCTTTCATAAGATTCCCTGCATTCTGCCCAAATGTTGCCCATAAGTCTCAACATCTGCTTTGATAATCTGTAGGGCAGAGCCTTTCAGAGGCCCTCTGTGGTAGGTTCCTGACTTGTTTCCTGTTTTCTTCTTCTTCTGATGTCCATCCTCTTTTCCTTCCAGGATGGGGATTGAGCATTTTAGTCAGAGTCCTCTCTCTTGATTAGTTTCTTTAGGTGTACAGATTTTAGTAGGTTTATCCTATATTATATGTCTATATGAGTGAGTATACACTATGTGTATCTTTCTGCTTCTGGGATTTATTGCTTTTTAACTTCTTTAGTTTTTATAGATTCTGGATATCAGCCCTCTGTCAGATAGAGGGTTAGTGAAGATCCTTTCCCAGTCTGTAAGCTGTGATTCATACCCAAACCTTCGGCAGAGTGCAGAGAATCATATGAAAGAAGGGGAAGTTAATATGACATGGAGAGGACAGGAGCTCCACAGGGACCTAATATATATGAGTACAGGAGTCTTTTCTGAGACTGTTTCTCCAATCAAGGACCATGTATGGATATAACCTAGAACCTCTGCTCAGATGTAGTCCATGGTAGCTCAGAATCTAAGTGGGCATCCTAGTAAGGGGAACAGGACTATTTCTGACATGAACTCAATGGACAGCTCTTTGACCCACCCTCACGGAAGGAGGAGCAGCCCTGCTAGGCCACAGAGGAAGACTTTGCAGCCTGTCATGAAGATACCTGATAAACCAGGGTCAAATGAAAGGTGAGGAGGTCCTCCCCTATCAGGGGCAGGGAGGAGATGAGGGAGTAAGGAGGCGGGATTGGGAGGGAACAAGGGAGCAGGATACAGCTGGGATACAAAGTTAATAAACTGTAACTAATATTAAAAAAATAAAAAATATTTTTAAAAAGTATTCATCTCTAAAATCATATGCCTTTTTCAAGCAAAATGACCATAAAAATAAATAGAAAAGATGATTTAAAAAGTCTTTTAAAATGTAATTTTCTCCTTCAAAAATATAAAGCTCTCAAAAATTAGTTCTTAAAAATGATTGGCTGTGACTTCTCTGAAATTTTTGTACATATATTGGAAACATTGTCAAATTAATTTTTAAAAACACTACACCTCTAAGCATAAATTTTAACAATTGCATAAATCAGCATAGAACATTTTGTAGATATTGCATTAGGTATTTATTACTACATTCCTAGGCATATTTGTAATTGTTAAAGCTAACCTAAGTAATGAAAATATAGTATGTTACAATTGCTCACCTGAGATCACGCCTCCACAGTGTGTTTATATTCTGAACTGAGACTTTCATTTTATATACTTTATACTTCAAACTGCATCTTGAAAGATATAGATGTTGTATTACTGCTGCTGTTTTTCCTATATGTGTAAATATGAGCTATACATACTGCAAAACTTCCTACATGTCAACTAAAGAATTTTGGAAAAAAGATCAGAATGGTACATTACATATGAATAGCACATATGTGTAGTTCCAGCTACATTGAGAGCTGAGACAGAAGAATCCTCAAATTAGGGTGTTTCCGGTATTAGTTTCAGCCTGTCTTGGGTTACTTAATAGTACCCCACCTTAAAATTAAACCTATAAAGCATGAGTTTAGGAGATCTCTCAATGGTAGAGCATTTGTTCAGCATGTGCAAGGGCCAGGCGTGACTCCCCAATATTGAGGGAGCAATAAAACAGAAAGCAAGGTAAATTTAAAATAGCTTTGTGAGGGAGAAAGTGTTGATAAGTTACTGCACAGGGATTACTAATTTTAGTGTGTGAACAAGGATAGTGGGTGCAATCCATTGTTAAATGCATATACTCTTACACACACCCACACCCACAGAGAGAGAGAGAGAGAGAGAGAGAGAGAGAGAGAGAGATAGTAAGGAGTAGACTACAAATGTTTTCAAAACCAGCTTGTAATACCACCATTTGCCTCTTCATCAAATACAGAGCAAGTAGAAGTGCTGTGATTCCATCTCCACTCTTTATTTCTGTATTGCTCTCCTGGAGCCAGCTGGCCAGTTTGCTGGTTCTTAACACCGGAAGCATGTTTCCATCTCAAAGCACTCACTCATCTGTTTTGCCTAAAATTCATGCAGATAGCTGAAATATAATGTATATAATAGAAAATAAAGTACCTGATCAGAGTAGTTAAACAGTTTCAACTATGTCTACTTTTCAGTAGGATTCCCTTTGCATAGCTGTAGTGATGCTCATAACTCACACCTTTGTCACAAAGCTTACATGAGTCAATACATGTAGAGTGCTTAGAGCAACATCTGATACTTGGTAAGTTCTATGTAGTTTCTAAATACTCAATTTACCACACTTCCCAAAGTGGAAATGGAGTTACCATAGTGAAGTGAGATGCCGTTCACTGGATGAAATGCTCAGCGTTCTGTTAGCCTGCCTCAGTATAAATCATGGCAGTGGTATTGCTTTTCTATTGTGATGTTAAAATGCCTGAAGCTGGATAGTTTTAAACAAAAGAGTTCTATTTGTCTTATGATTTTAAAAGCTAAAAGTCTAATCAGCGTGATGCTGGCTGTGAGAACAGCCATCCTGGATACATTCCCTCTTGGCTGGTGGCATCACAGTGACTACACATTCATGAGGGAGAGCTATCACTAGAGATCACATTGGAAACTGGATGGCTGAAGAACAAGACATGGGGTTAGCTTTGTATTTTATAGTAATACATTCTCCAATGAAGTCTCTCTTTGAGAACGAAATTCCTTCTTTCATTATGAGAGTAAAAACTCTAATGCCATAAGTACTTCCTACTACTCCCAACTTCTGACTATAGTTCCCAATATCCCTGTCCTCTGACAATAGTCCCAACATTCCCCAGATTCTGAAAATAGCCCCGCACTTTCTATTACCATCTCATGATCACAGTTAAGGGGAAAGCCATGTAAAAAGCTAGAGCCATAGTTACTGATGCCTTTCCTGATATCACTTGTGCAGTGGCCACTCAAATTTCTAATATCTTTTTAACAGCAAAAGATGGATATAAATCTCTTTTAGGATACACTACTGGCTGTACTAAATGAAGCCAAAGAAAGAAAAGGAGAGGGTCAAATTTAATATCAGCAGTGTCTAGTGTTTTCACAAAGCAGGTAAAATATGTTTTTTTTGTTGTTGCTAGTTTTTTAAATTTTTTTCTTTTTTTATTTTTTTATTATTAATTACACTTTATTTAAATTGTATCCCCCTGTAGTTCCTCCTCCCCTCCCAATCTGTTCCTTCTTCCTCTTTCTCCACACATGCCCCTCCCCAAGTCCACTGATAGGGGAGGTCTTCTTTTTCTTTCTTCTGATCCTAGTCAATTAGGTCTCATCAGGAGTGGCTACATTGTCTTCCTCTGTGGCCTGGTAAGGCTGCTTCCCCCTCAAGGGGAGGTGATCAAAGAGCAGGCCAATCAGTTCATGTCAGAGACAGTCCCTGTCCCCATTGTTATGGAACCCACTAGGAGACTGAACTGTCATGGGCTACATCTGTGCAGGGGTTCTGGGTTATCTCCATGCATACTACTTGGTTGGAGTATAAGTCTCAGGGAAGACCCCTGTGCTCAGATTTTTTGGTTCTGTTGTTTTCCTTGTGGGGCTTCTGTCCACTACAGATCTTACTCTTTCCAACTTCTTTCAGAAGATTCCCTGCAATCTGCCCAAAGGTTGGCCATAAGTCTCAGCATCTACTTTGATAGTCTACAGGTCTAAGCCTTTCAGAGGCCCTCCATGGCAGGCTCCTAAATTGTTCTCTTTTTTTTCTCCTTCTTCTGATGTCCATCCTTTTTGCCTTTCTGGATAGGGATTGATCATTTTAGCCAGAGTTCTCCCTCTTGATTACTTTCTTTAGGTGTACTGATTTTAGTAGGTTTATCCTATATTATATGTCTATATGAGTGAGTATATACTGTGTGTGTCTTTCTGTTTCTGGAATAACTCATTCAGGATGATCTTTTCCAGTTCCCATCATTTACCCACAAATTTCATGATTTCCTTGTTTTTTATTGCTGAGTAGTATTTCATTGTGTAGATGTACCACAGTTCCTGTATCCATTCCTCAGTTGAGGGACATCTTGGTTGTTTCCAGCTTCTGGCTATTACAAATAAAGTTTCTGCAAACATGGTTGAGCAAATGGATCAAAGACCTCATTATAAAATCAGACACTAAACCTGTTAGAAGAAAAAGTGGGGAAGAGCCTTGAGCTCATTGGCGCAGGAGACAACTTCCTGAACAGAACACCAACAGCACAGGCTCTAAGAGCAACAATCAATAAATGGGACCTCATGACAATGTTATAAATGTTATAGATCCAGCTATAACATTTCTAGGCATATATCCAAAAGAGGCTCAAGTACACAATAAGGCTATTTGCTCAAAAATATGTTTTAAAAAATAAAAAGTTTACGAGATGAGATATCAACAATCACTACTAACAAAGCTTAGCAGATACTCTTTCAGAAGTTACCACCATGCCAGGCATGGTAGCCCACACCTGTAATCCCAGCACTCAAGGAGGGAGAGGCAGACAGATCTCTGTGAGTTCAAGGCCAGCCTGGTCTATATAAAGAGTCCAGGACAGCCAAGGTACACAGAAAAAAACTGTCTCGGAAAACAAAAACAAAACAAAACAAAAATCCAGAAGGGTGCCAGTAGGTGTAAATATTTCTAAAGAGACAAAATACAGTCATAAAATTTATGTGAATTCTAATGTTTTATATTTGTGTTCAACATTATAATATATGTGTGTTAGTTTACTTAGATGTTTTTTTTTTTTTTCAATGCAGTTTATTCAGGAACATTGAACAATCCTCGGACCCCGGGGAAAGCCAGCCCACAGCTTAAATAGCCTCTGGGTAGCCAACCCAGGCGTGCCACGGGGGCAATGCAGATAGGTCCACATACATGGAAGCAAGCCAGATCCTCGGCCTTAGCCAAATGTGGAGTTGTTCGTGACAGAGAGCACTCACCATCGGGAAGGTGGAAGGCGGAAACCAGCTCCATCTTTAAGGCATAGCATTCCGCAGCTCTCTACAGTTCCCCCTTTTTGTTTTAGACGCATCAGGCAAGAGTAGAGGTCTGATCTCTGATATTAGAAATAAATTGGGACTTTGTACAGAAGATGTTTAAAACTACATCTTACTGAAGAAAATAAGAGTTCCGTGAATTGCCACTTTGTCTATTTACTTGCTCTATCTCCTGCAACACTAATGGATGTCTGGGGAAGAAGGGCATGGACAAGCAGCATGGATTTCTGTTGTGATTTTATTATTTCAGTGTATTCTTCCACATCTGTTTTTTTAAAATTTATTGATTCTTTGCAGATTTCTTATCATGCACCTCCGTCCCACTCATGTCCCACACTCCATATCCACCTTCTACCCTTGTACCCTTTTTCAAAAAGAGAGAAAAAAAATATCACTGTGGAAGCACAGTGTGTCAGTATGTCACAGGGTATGCTCTTTTGAAGTTATACATTTTTTTTCCCTTTTTTGAGACAGGGTTTCTCTATGTAGCTCTGGCTGTCCTAGGACTAGCTCTGTAGATCAGACTGGCCTCAAACTCAGAGATTCTCTTGCCTCTGCCTCCTGAGTGCTGGAATTTAAAGGCATGTGCGACCACTGGCCTGCTATGCTTTTGAAATACACTTTACACAACAAATCCTTCCTCTATACTGTCAATCTGTTTCCTTCCTCCTAGTCTTCATGATAATAAATAAAGTGACATTTCCTAGCACATTTCTAACTGATGACTGTTTCCATATCATTTTCAAACCACTTACAGAGTTGACTTTGTTATCTTCTTTCTTTCCTATAGGCACATAATTGACCTGTCTTATTTTAAGATCCTATAGGACACTTTAAGGAATAAGATAAACAAGCTTATATCAGTTTCTCTCAGGGGCAGGAAGTAACCCACTCTGATGGCTAGCTGGCACTGACACATCATCAGCTCTTAGCACACATTCAAAAAAACCTTGATGCCAATGATTCTGATTTAATAAAGCAGGAATGTTCTATAGTGCCCAAACCAGAAGCTATTTGAGCTCTGGTAATCTAATGAATTAGATAGCATGGGCTGTATGCCAAGTGGGAGTTCAGTACAAAAGGGTGGGATGAGTTGAGCTCTTCTGCCCTGTAATAAAATTAATACATTCTCTTCGCATGTTCATTTCACTAAATAAGAAAATGACAAAGGTTTTCATCTGAGGATTCTACTATTAATTCTCTTCTTACTGTTAGCTACACTGCTCTTATTTGGAAAATGAAAGGGATTATTTCCTTCACTAAGGAGTTTCTTTTTTAATAAGAATGTATGTGTGTAACTCTGAGTAATAAAAAGGAGATCTAGGTAGATCCCAACACTAATAATTCTTTACTTCCCTGGCACTTCTGTCTACCCCCATGAATCCTCTGAGAGATTTAAAAAACAAAAGACACTGAAGGATTTAAGATTAATCAGCTATCTTGTAACGTCCTTGTATTGTAACCAAGGAAATACCTTCTTTCAAAAAAAAAAAAAAAGCTCCAATTTAAGAATGGTTATTTTTACCGTAGGAAGAAATGAAAGGAGTAAGAATATCGGGAGGGAAAAAGATGTCCCTAAGAGAATGTAGTCCACCTCATTGAGGGCTCTGGGCTCTTGCTGTTACTATCCCAGGGTTTTGCCTCTGTCTGTAGATTCAAACTCAAGCCTTCTCACTCATGTGATAAGCATTTTGCCCACTGGGCCATCTCCCTAGCCCTTTTAATGTTTTTCATTAGACATATGTTAATTATATAATAATGGATTACTTTGTGATATTTCCATGCTTTTGTGTGTGTGTGTGTGTGTGTGTGTGTGTGTGTGTGTGTCAACTGGTTCCATAGGGTTTCTTACAGAAGTGTGGGTGAGAATTTGTTTACAAACAGTTTAACCTTAGTTTTTTCTTTTTTATTATTATTAATATCAAATATTAATAATATTTATTTATTGTTAACAGCATGTGTTGTCACTTGAGTTTTTTATCTTAGCCATTCTGATGGGTCTAAGGTGAAATCTCAGGGTCATTTTGATTTGCCTTTCCCTGATGACTAAGGATGTGAAACATTTCTGTTTCTCTGCCATTTAAGTGTTTCATTTAAGTGTTTCTCTGCCATACAATATTCCTCTATAGAGAATTCTGTTTAGCTCTGTACCCCATTTTTAAAATTGGATTACGGGGTTTGTTTGTGTTTAACTTCTTAAGTTCTTTATATAGTCTGAGCATTAGTCCTCTTTAAGATATAGGGTTGGAGGAGCAGGAGACAGCTTCCTTAACAGAACACCAACAGCACAGGCTCTAAGAGCAACAATCAATAAATAGGACCCAAGAGCAACAATCAGTAAATGGGACCTCATGAAATTGAAAAGCTTCTATAAAGCAAAGGACACCCATAAGAACAAAACGACAGCCTGCACATTAGGAAAGGATCTTCACCAACCCTATAGCCTCAGTTTTTAATTTATGAAGTGAGAGTAATGCACCCTTCCTCACTGACGTCTTGGCAAACTGTAGGATCTCAGAAGCACATAGAAAATGCACTGGCCAAACATTGTGTTTCTTACATTCCAGAACAGGAACTCCAAAACTGATGGTTGTTTTGTCACCAAGCAAAGAAAACTGTTTTTCACATAGTAGGTACAAAACAGACATAAGACTTGTTCACTAAAATAAACATCTGAGTAAATTGTCCTGAGTTCAGATATTAACTAGCGCCCATAAATGGTTGTCTAATTTCT
Source organism: Meriones unguiculatus (assembly GCF_030254825.1). NCBI lineage: Eukaryota > Metazoa > Chordata > Mammalia > Rodentia > Muridae > Meriones > Meriones unguiculatus. The sequence continues at coordinate 15,445,513 of NC_083367.1, read as the reverse complement.
GGAAAACTTTTTAGTCTTCCCTCTTTTTATTTTTGTGTGTGTATATGTTTTTTGCTTTTGTTTTTGTTTTTTTATTTTCTCATATGAAGGCATATCTTTGCTAGAACAACCATGATGGTGGATTAAAATTTCTCTACTATGTGTGTGTGTGTGCATAGCATGCATGTGTGTGTGTGTGTGTGTGTGTGTGTGTGTGTGTGTACATGTATGTGGAAGGAACCCATGTATCTGTAAGTTCTCATACATATGGGAGAACATGTATGTGAAGGCTCAGCTTTGCTATCAAGAACAATTGAGATCATTCTTCTACTTTATTCATGAAAATAGCATCTCCGGACAGGACTCTACTACAGAAGGCCTCTGAAAGACTCTACCTAGCAGTTTATCAAAGCAGATGCTGAGACTCATAACCAAACCTTCGACAGAATGCAGGGAATCACATGAAAGAAGGGGAAGTTAGTATGAGCTAGAGAGGACAGGAGCTCCACTAGGACCTAATATATCTGGGCACAGGGGTCTTTTATGAGATTGTTTCTCCAACCAAGGACCATGTATAGATATAAGCTAGAACCCCTGCTCGGATGTAGCCCATGGTAGCTCAGTATCCCAGTGGGTACCCTAGTAAGAGGAACAGGGACTAATTCTGACATGAACTCAATGGCTGGCTCTTTGACCTCTCCCCCCCTGACGAGGGAAGAGCAGCCTTGCTAGGCCACAGAGGTGGACATTGCAGCAAGTCCTGAAGAAACCAGATAAGCTAGGGTCAGATGGAAGGGGAGGAGACCCCCCATCTGTGGACTTGGAAAGGGGCAGGGAAGAGATGAGAGAGGCAGGGTGGGATTGGGAGGAAATAAGGGAGCAGGCTACAGCTGGGATACAAAGTTAATAAACTGTGACTAATATTTAAAAAATAAAAAAGAAAGAAAATAGCATCTCACATTCAGTACCAGGGCTTGGTCCTCTTACTGAACAGCTTTTGGCCAAAGTTTTGAACAATTTTTATCAGGACTTCCTTTATAGACTCACCAGTCCAACATTCTTTTTATGAAAAACATTCCTTCAGAATTAACATTGTCCCTAAGTGGATATTCTATCTTCAACACCATTAACAATTTTCCCTTCTTAATCTTATATTTCCTACAACTAGTGTGGAAAAATATTTTTAAACAGTTATCTGATTAAATAAAATGCTATCAATTTTTGAGCCAGTTCTTGATACTCAGTTCCTAAAACTTTCGTTGTTCTTGAGTGAAAAGGACACCTTCAGTAATTCACAGTATGTCTCTGTAGAGCACACTGCTAATGCTGACAGGGAAGGACTTTGAGCAATCTTAGAACAGCTCACCAAACGAACACCTGACCAAGGTGTGGAATTTTTATTCCCACCACTGACCTCCATGAAGTGGAAAGAGATGAAGCCTTAGAATGATTTGTAATAACATGCCTTGAGAGTATGTTTGACCCGCAGAGAGCACAAGTTCCCAGCAGCTGTCTATCCCTCATGGCTTGATCAACACATCTGTTCCCTTTCACCTTTCATGATCAATGCCAAACTGAGATCATTAGTCGGGAACTGCTAAGGTGTAGCTAATAGCTCAGGGAAACTGCTGGACTTACACAGGAACAGCTAGCAAAAAGCAAATATAGGACTGAAGAGTATGACTCCAAAGGCACTATTAATGTGCAGAATGTGTAACGTGATTTTTCTGAAATAAAAAGTAGTCCTCTATGCCTTCCTCCTACACATTACCAACCAAAACCAAAGTAAGAGGAACTATCTAAACAGCTAAAAATGGCAATAGCAAAAATGTGTTGTTGGCACATAGCTGTAGACTTAGCATAAAAATAAGATATCTTTAGTATGAATTCTCTTCCGCCCTTACATTCTTCAATACAGCAGGAGATGAGTCTGACGGATGGAGCAACTACCGAATGCTTTGACCTTTCTGTCAGGATTCAGACCACGGCATGTGGTTCACTCTAACAAATCCCTATTCATGCTCTCACTTCTGTTCTTTTAGAGAAACCTCGTTAATGCAGGTGTTTATTATCACTGTATTGAAAATAAATATCAAGTCCCTTTATGGAGCAAGAAGGTGTCCTGCCTTGCTCAAAAATATACTGGTAAAAGAACAACATAAGGTGATTCTTAATTCTGTACTGTCTCAAGTCGAGTGAAAGAGCTAGATCTTAAATGGACATCTGTGTATACACAAGCAATTACAAACTGTGATAAGAAATAAGCAGAGGAATACGTATTGGAACAAGAAAGAATAATAAGCACTTTCCGACACAAATGTGTTTATATGTATCCATTCCTTCAATAAATGCTAATGGTAGAAAAAAGAAGTAATGGATAACTGTTGACACTCACTGCCCAAACTCCCACTCCTTCACTCAGGATTCCACACTGGAAAATTTTGAATTCAAGGTAATAGCACTTATTTAATATAAGGCATAATTTCTAGCAAGTTCTAGCTCTACGCAATGAAGCATGAGGAGACTTTCTGATGAGCTGAAAATGTCCTACATTGATGAGTCTAGGGGTTATTATCTGGATTTGCACATTTGTCTCAGTTCATTGAACTGTATAGCTAACCTGTGTGTCTTGTATTATACCCAATTTATATAAAAATAAAGCGGATTTAAGGGATTTAAGCTATTGGGTAACCAAGAAAGTAAATTAAAGACAAATTAGAATGATTCTGATAATCATTTTCATGATTTTACACATCTATGAAACACGTATTATTGGATCGTTACCTGCATACAGATTCATTTTACATCTCTAATAATAGTTCTTTCTGACTTGTCAAGTATATAAGATATTTTTTGAAACTAATGCTTCAGAGATAGAAGAGTAAAGAAGATAAAAGCATTTTCAATGATGTGCTAGGTTGATTTCCCCCTGTTGGCTGCATTTGCGAGGTTTTATAGCACAACTGAATAATAACAGCAACATCATGATAATGTCTTTTGTTTGTAAAATTGTCTGCTCTGAGAAACTGAATTGCTCTGCATCCATGTCTTCATTGAATCTTTTCTACCTGAGAGAAGTCACATGTGTGTTATCACATTTTACGGGGAAAAGAAAGGCACAGGGAAGTGTGTAAAGAAATATAAGGCTTATGAGTACATCAAAATCTACCCAGGCTGTGATCATTGCTTTTTTCCTTTATTTTGCTGCTTTTTATTCCTTTTTGCATTTATGTAGCATTAAAGGTCGACCTATTTCTATTTTTTGTGCATATGTCAACATTCCAATAGGAGGGAACAACAGAAGCTATTCGTAATCTCCAAAGCTAGAAATGTTGGTCATGCCCTTTCTTTATTTCAGACCTGATAAGCTGATACATAAAGTGATTTAAGCAGACAATTATTAAATAATACCAGGTTCCAGAGTAAACACTTATTATGCATGGATGTGAATTAAGATTTCACAGGAGGTTCTTCCTTTGTTATTTGCCAAACAATTCTAAACCGACTTGTGCTGAAAGAAATAGTTTAATTTCACAGTCACCTGCTGGAGCAGGCAATGGGGAGGTGATTCACTCACTGCGTGTGGCAGCATTCTAAAGAGGCTGGAAATGTGGAGGCAGTGACCTCAGGTAGAACACAGCTTAGATGTTTACTGCAGACGATGTGGGCCATCACGGAAAGCTGTAAGATCAGAGAAAATGTGTCAAAACACTCACATGTTGTCTGACAGGAGAAAGTGGGGGAAAGATGGAAACTCATTACCATAAAGCTTCTTCGGGTTCTAAAAACTGAGTTTGAGGCTATTAATGGTAATATACACACACATATATATATGTATACATAATTATATATATTAAAAGCATACTCAATATCTTTGAAAACATATATATATATATATATATATAATTACTCAATTAAAACCTCTCATGTGTCTCCATGTCAGAGGAAAGGATTTTTGTGTGTGTATGATTTAAATTAATTCAGGAAAAGTTATTAGTTCTCCAAGACTTCACATGAGGCGAGTGGGATGGGAGGCATAGAAAATGGAACATAGCGAAAGGACTGTATTAACATTTTTATTTACTTTGTAACCAGCAATGTACTGCACCATTCATATATAATTTAAAATAAAAACAGAATTCAACTGCCCAATAAAGCCCTAGACTTCTGTAGAATTTAAACAGTTTCTAGGTTTCCTACTGTACTGTCCTGTACACATTAATGAATTATGAAGCTGCCTTTCCTGAGATGTGGGAAGCAAGGGGATTAGCTTGCTAGTATTTGAGGGCAATGACTATGCTCTGTGTTGAGTGACACACACTGAGACCTTTTGACTGTGGGGTGCTCTAGAAGACGGAACTAAAATTGGGGAAGTGAATGCTTAGAGTTCCTGGGCATATAGGAGCAGTGCGTCTTTGCCATGACTGTCATGTTTTTATGGAAGGTATAGTTTTCAGACATAGATTTGACTCTATGTGCAAGTAGAAATGTGCAAGTACTCAATGTGCAAGTAGAAATCTTTGAAAATATAAGGTGAAAATATTTGAAAGACAAATTATGATTCAATTGTCCTTATAATATATAGTCCTTAGGTGTGGTGGTGAATGACATATGTAATATATACTTTCATAAGTATAAAGAGTAGCTGAGATGTTTTCCAAGTTAATCATTCTTGTTATTGGAATAACGTAACTGCCTTAGATAAAAATCACTTAGGGCTTAACTAAGATGAGAATATAAAAGCTATTCCAGATCATTTGAGTGTGCTTTTAGGATAAATTACAAATAAACTGTCTTCACTCCAGAGAAAAGCAAAAATTATTGCCTTCTTTTTAACCTTGACATTTAGCATATTAAAAAAAAAACAAAAACAACTTTTTACAGATTATAACAACTGCAAGCAAGCCCTTATGTATGGCTTGTGGCTTAAATTTATTCTTCCTGAGGACTTGGAACAAAGTCTTAAATCAAATCTCTAAGGTGATCAAAGAGCGTTATATATGCTACAGTAAGGCTACAGGTGCCAATATGTTGTTGACCAAGAAAATACACATTAAAACCAATAGTAAGATGCACATTGCCATAGCAACAAAGATGCATGTATGCCTTATGGTTCAGAAATATTACCTTTAATCATAAACTTTAAGGCAAGCCCAGATTACGTCCTCCAGGTGTCCTCAACCATGAAGAACATTGTGTAGTGTGATATGTGCACCCACTAAAAAGAACATTCCATAAGTGCATAAAATATGGCAGCTCCATGTTAGTACATGATACTGAGGGTCAGTAAGAAAAGGGAGAATTGTTGTAATATATTTCAATTAAATTTTTTTTTAAATAAAGCTGCTACAAAAACGGTTGAGCAAATGTCCTTATTGTGTACTTGAGCCTCTTTTGGATATATGCCTAGGAGTGGTATGGCTGGATCTTGAGGAAGCACTATTCCTAGTTGTCTGAGAAAGCGCCAGATTGATTTCCAGAGTGGTTGTACCAGTTTACACTCCCACCAGCAGTGGAGGAGGGTTCCCCTTTCTCCACAACCTCTCCAGCATGTGTTGTCACTTGAGTTTTTCATCTTGGCCATTCTAATGGGTGTAAGGTGAAATTTCAGGGTCATTTTGATTTGCATTTCCCTAATGGCTAATGACATTGAGCATTTATTTAAGTGTTTCTCTGCCATTTGATATTCCTCTCCAGAGAACTCTCTGTTTAGCTCCGTTCCCCATCTTTTAATTAAATTACTTGGTTTGCTGCTTTTTAGCTTCTTTAGTTCTTTATATATACTGGATATTAGCCCTCTGTCAGATAAAGGGTTGGTGAAGATCCTTTCCCAGTCTGTAGGCTGTCGTTTTGTTCTGACCACAGTGTCCTTTGCTTTACAGAAGCTTTTCAGTTTCATGAGGTCCCATTTATTGATTGTTGCTCTTAGAGTCTGTGCTGTTGATGTTCTGTTCAGGTAGTTGTCTCCTATGGGAACAGAGACTGCCTCTGACACAAACTGATTGGCTGCTCTTTGATCACCTCCCGCAGAGGGGGGAGCAGCCTTACCAGGCCACAGAGGATGACAATGCAGCCACTCCTGATGAGATCTGATAGACTAAGATCAGAAAGAAGGAGAGAAGGACCTCCCCTATCAGTGGACTTGGGGAGGGGCATGGGTGAAGAAGGGAAAGGGAAGGTGGGATCAGGAGGGGAGGAGGTAGGGGCTTATGAGTAGATACAAAGTGAATAAAGTGTAATTAATAAAAGTTAAAAAAAGAACAAGATCCAGTGAAAAAGCAGCAAAGAGGGAAAGCCACAGGATGAAGTTGGGTTGCTAATGTAATTCATGGTATATCATATAACAAATAAAGAGAATCAATTTTTTTTTAAAAAAAAATGTTTTTTAAATTCCCAAAGAATAAATAGAAAATTACTCAAAAACTTTTAAACATGTTTTTAAAGGTATTAACCAAATATGGGAAAATTATACAAAGCAATGAGGTAGTAAAAATATCTCTAAGTTTGCAGTTTGGTGTTCAGGAAGAGTAGGAGCAGGTGTCAGAGGTGGAATCTTAAGGTATTGGTGGTGACAGTAACATTCTAGTTCTTAAACTGGATATGAAGCACAGAGTGAGCATTATCTTTCAATCCCTTATCCTTTACACAATGTTTATGGATAGCATTATTGTATATGCAAGGACAAGATTGGGGTTATTTACGTATTTTGCAGGTTCAACACTTGTATGATAGACGTCTCTCCATACACGAATCAAAGCAAGTAGTTTGTTAATGAGATTTTACATAGTTATGCCTATGAATTATTCTAGGAAGTCCATAGTGTTTCATAGGAGTTTTCTTTTTTGTGGTTGCATTTGTTCTCATTTGGGGATCTTTGTTTTGTTGTGTTTTACTGTCACCCTGTTTAGTCCAGGCTGTATGATAAGTACCAATTCATCTTCCTCAGCCTACAGAGTACTTAGATTGCAGGTGTGCACCAACACTTCGAGCAAGCACAGCTTATTCCAAAAACTAAGACATTCAAATTGAAAAGGAAACATGGAAAATTTTCTCTTGCACAGCACAGGAGGTGGTGTGACTGACTGACTTGAAGATCTATGATTGTTCTCAGAGGCTACGAAATGCTTGCTTTTCCTTAGTTTTATTTTATGTCAATTTTATTTTTGTTATGCAGTCATTTCTTATTGAAATAGCATACTCCAATAATATGTCTTTTGTCTCTACAACGAGTCATTGGATTGCACATTTATCACATTCCTTGCATTTTCAATAGCTATGTATAGAAAATAACTTGTGAAGTTTTAGGGAAAATCAAACACACACATACAGCTGGAGCAGACAGGCAGTGAGCCCAGCAGGGAAGGATGGAGGGAGGTACCGATATATACATACATACATATGTATGCATATATATACTTATATGTAATAAGCACACACATATGTGCTTATGTACAGATACACACATAGACACATATCTATCTATCTATCTATCTATAGAAAGAGAGAGAGGGATCCTTTCTGCATAGTGTCTTAATAACTTGTATAGGTGCTAACTAGACAATTAGCGCTGACGTGTTTACAACCAGCTTTACGGTAAAGCATTGCCCTTAGTGTCTGTGAGAACAGTCTGTCTTTTCCCTTTGAAAGAGTGAGCTAAGAGTGGTACCTCATATGTGTAGTCACAGAACTTGGAGGCTCCAGCAGGATGATAATGTTAGCTCTTGGCCAGCTTAAGCTACAGATTGACACTCCCCCCCCAAAAAAAAATCAATAACAAATTTAAACAGAAATATATGAAGGTGAGGAGGGTTCTCATTAAATCTTTGCCAAAAGCTGGTCCTCCATCAGTCTGAGAAGTTTGTCAGTGATCTGAATGCTTCAAGGTTTCCAATATTAAAGTCTAACATTTTGAAAGAAAAGGAAAGGAAAAGAAGGAAGGAAGGAAGGAAGGAAGGAAGGAAGGAAGGAAGGAAGGAAGGAAGGAAGGAAGGAAGGAAGGAAGGAAAGAAGGAAGGAAGGAAGGAGAGAAAGAGAGAAAGAAAGAAAGAAAGAAAGAAAGAAAGAAAGAAAGAAAGAAGAGAAAGAAGGAAGGAAGAAAGAAAATAAACTCCAGACAGACAGTCCTGGCTGCTGACACTCCTCACTGAGAGAATTGTTGCTGTCATGTTGGAGATCCCAGATGATCCAGAACTCTAGTATTTTATTGATGATGTTCTGTAAAAAGATATACATAGAATTGTGTTATTTCATTAAAAATAAAGCCTGCACAGTTTCTAGGGATATGTTCTTTTCCCCAAACAAATCTAAACTGGCATCTCTCTTTCCTCCCTGGGTCCATTTTCTATTCCTCCTGTGAGTCTGTGGTAAGCCGGGCTACACTGAACAGGAAGGGTATGCTAATGAAGCTCATGCGCAGTTGCTTGACCATGATTATATCTGGTATTTCATGAAAAGAAGCGCAATTCATAAAGGATTTAGTACATCTGAGACTTCCAGGGAGAGATTATATTTTGAATATTTATCTTTTGTTCACTCCATTTCCTTCTGCTTCATAATTTTCCCTAAGCTACACATAGCTTCTCCCTGGCACAAAGTCTGATTTTGTTTGCCTAGAAGAAAAAAAAGAACATTATGAAAAATAACAGTATTTTGCCTTTTCTGAACTTCTTAATTCAGTGTAGAGCCATGGAGCTGCTCAAAGCAGTCTGCTCCCACCTGTGAGTTCTCCTATGCAAACATGAAAGTGAATTTATTCTTCAACAACTGTGAAAAAACTGAATCTAATCTGGACAAGCCACGTAAATTTTAAGAAATTAATTTCAGATCAAGTACCCAGTCAGAGTATAGTAGTGACTCTTCAAGGTTGAAGGTAATGAATATCAAATAAGGCTTTCTTTAAATTAACCTTTGGAACTCTATCTATCTATCTATCTCTCTATCTATCTATCTATAGCTTTATATATTTATTTATTTACATAAGGTATATGACATATTCCACTAGGGAACTCTGCCCATCATGAGAGCCTGGAGTATTATTGCAGACAGTGCAGGAGTATTAACGGAAGAATAGGAGAGTGAATAAAGAAAAAATCACCATACAGAGACACAGAATCAGTCCAACATCAGCTGATGTTGCAGCACGGGATTCGAGATGGGAATGATGTGCTGTTTTCACAGAATCCAAAGACTTAGGATCTAGAATTGTATGTGCAGGTAATTGTATAAATGTGATAACATAATATTTATCTCAATCATGAAAAGCCTTAAAACTACCTGCACTAGGACCAACTAATAAAGTATTGAAATGATAAAAGAGACAAATCTTAGGAGTTGTTGAAAGTGATAAATATGCTGTTCTTTAAAGGCAAAATTATAGCTTGCTAATTCCTGTTTTTTTAGAATGCTAAGAGCAAAGAAAAAAATATACACCTAACTGAAATGAAAATTTTAGAATAAGATAAGTATGATAGGAGGTATGTTTGAGAAGAATTCAAATAACGGAATGTGTAGTGAAAATATTATTTTAAGAACAAAGAAAAAATAAAAAAGGATAATTACCTAAAATAGAGTAAATAAGATAAAATCGAAATAAAATTAAACACAGGTGCACCTAAAAACATACCAATGTCTACAAAAAAATGTTAAACAGTAGAACAATATAAATAGTTACATATGATATGTTGATATTTGGAAGCAATACTTTAATTATGTAAAGTAATATAGTGAATTTGTTTCAGTTTAATATTTATGAATATATATGTTGTTTACATAATATTCTATATTTTAGAGAACATGAAAATATGGACAAGGGGGTTTATAGGTGTGATACTGACTCATATTTTATAATTATTTTTTCTAATTTGCATAAATTTATATGTTGTTCGGCCCCACATTCTCTTTAAATGTGAGATTGCTAGACAAACCTAAACACTGCAGGTGAGGAGGAATGCCTATGCAAAACAGATGTCCTTTCCGGCACACAGCTTCCTCGCCGTAAAATGTCTGTTTAATTAATTTCACACAGTGCTGTCTGCTTGACTTTCTCCCTCTCCCCAAGCACCCCTGGGATTATCTGAAACAGTGTACAGATGTTCTCTCAGAGAATTACATTGTCAAGTGTCATTAACACAAGTCAACATTCAACATTAATTTTATAGTTGATGCATGGAGGTGACAAGTACCTCCTTATTCATGTCTGTATTTATAGTTTCATGAGCTGGGAATTTCTGTGTGGGGGGAAATGCTCCTTTCCCACACCCCCTAAACAGTGACTTCTTATTTGGGAATCCATTGGGTTTTTCAGCCTCTACTTCCTAGCAGGTTGGCCTTAAATTAAGGTCGTCCTTTCACTGAGCCCTCAGATTTTCTTACTTAACTCTTTTGTGCAAGATAATAAAGAAAACATTCTTGGTGAGAGACATTCTTAGGTGTAGAGAATAAGATGCAGAAATCTAGGAGCTTGAGCACAAAAGAGATTGGAGGTCTACAGTGGATCACTAGAGGTGAAGAGTGAGTGCTGGCTGGAATTCCAGCAGAGGCTACCAGGGAAGGGCTGTGAGCTGATGCTAAGATAAACAATCTCTGTGCTAACCATGGAACAGATGATGACATCTGATGTGTGGATTTGGGGCCAGAGCACTTGACTATGGAGTGTGATTGAGAAGCACCAGCCTAATCACCAAATGGAGAGACATACAATTTGGTTACTATCGTGTTTTTGCCACAAGTGTTTATCATTTGTCTTAAATCCCACAAGGTGAGAAAAACAATGGCTGTATCAATTTATTGATCACAATGTAAGAGCACTTTCATTAGAATATTCTATTAGAAGCTTGCTATACCCTCGTGAACTGAGCTAATCCTTTGCTCTGCCCATTTTAAAGATTAGGAAAGTGAGGGGTAGTAGTCACATAAGTTGGTAAATATTTTATGGCAACTTGAAGGCCAATGTTGAGGCTACCTAAAAGCAAAGCAAGTATGAGTAAGAACTATGCTTTCATGCTTCATATGACATGTACCACATGGCTTACAGGACTATCCATTTAAGTGGAATTAAGTATTAAAAGCTGTAGATCACATGTAAATGAATGTCCAAGAGAATCAAGTTCTTGCTATAAATACTGCTTACATTCAAATAGGAAGTATGAACTATGTTTCATTAGTGTTCCAGTCATTTTGTCTGTATTATTTCTGTTCTTAATATAAACAAGAATTTATTAATGCCCCATTATGTGTTGTAGTTGTTTAGCTAATCTCTTTTAATTATGATAATTATCAATGTAATTCCTTTGCAAAGACATATTTAATAAATGTTTCTTCTGTTTCGATTTTGTGGAATAGTTTGAAGAGAACTGGAGTTAGCTCTTTTTTGAATGTCTGGTAGAATTCTGCGCTGAAACCATCAGGTCCTGGGCTTTTTTTTTTTTGGATGGGAGACTTTCGATGACTGCTTCTATTTCCTTGGGAGATATAGGACTATTTAATTGATTTATCTGGTCCTGATTTAGCTTTGGTGAGTGGAATCGATCAAGAAAATTGTTCATTTCATTTAAATTTTCAAATTTTTTGTGTATAGACTTGTGAAGTAAGTCCTAATTATTGTTTGAATTCCCTCAGTGTCTGTAGTTATGTCCCCCTTTTCATTTCTGATTTTGTTGATTTGGATGGTATCTCTCTGCCTTTTAGTTAGCTTGGCTAAGGGTTTGTCTATCTTGTTGATTTTCTCAAAGAACCAGCTCTTGGTTTCATTGATTCTTTGAATTGTTTTATTTGTTTCTAATTGATTGATTTCAGCCCTGAGTTTGATTATTTCCAGCTGTCTACTCCTTCTTGGTGTGTCTGCTTCTTCTTTTTCTAGGATTTTTAAGTGAGTCATTAATTTGCTTGAATGCGCTGTCTCAAATTTCTTCTTGAAGGCACTTAGTGCTATGAACTTTCCTCTTAGCACTGCCTTCATTGTGTCCCACAAGTTTGGGTATGTTGTGTCTTCATTTTCATTGAGTTCTAGGAAGATTTTAATTTCTTTCTTTATTTCTTCCCTGACCCAGCTGTCTTTTACTAGCAAGTTGTTCAGTTTCCATGTATGTGTAGGCTTTTTGCTATTTCTGTTCTTATTGAGGTCCAGCTTTATTCCATGGTGATCAGACAGGATACAAGGGATTATTTCAATCTTCTTGTATCTGTTGAGGCTTGCTTTGTGACCAACTATGTGGTCTATTTTGGAGAAGGTTCCATGAGGTGCTGAGAAGAAGGTAAATTCTTTTGTGTGTGGGTATAAGGTTCTGTAAATGTCTGTTAGGTCTATTTGAGTCATGACCTCTGTTAGAGATATTGTTTCTTTGTTTAATTTCTGTTTAGTTGACCTGTCCTTTGTTGAGAGTGGGGTGTTGAAGTCTCCCACTATTAGTGTGTGGGGATCCATGTGTGGTTTAAGTTTTATCAATGTTTCTTTCACAAATGTGGGTGCCCTTGTATTTGGGGCATAGATGTTCAGGATTGTGATGTCTTCTTGGTGGAATTTTCCCTTGATGAGTATGAAGTGTCCTTCCCCATCTCTTTTGATTAATTTTGGTTGAAAGTATATTTTATCAGATATTAGAATGGCTACTCCTGCTTGTTTCTTGGGTCCATTTGCTTGGAAAGCTGTCTTCCATCCCTTCACCCTCAGGTAATGTCTATCTTTGTGACTTAGGTGTGTTTCTTGTATACAACAGATTGCTGGGTTTTGTTTACACATCCATTTTGTTAGTCTGTGTCTTTTTTATTGGAGAATTAAGTCCATTGATATTGAGAGAGATTAATGACCAGTGGCTGTTAAATGCTTTGACTTTGATGTTGGCTGTGGTCATACGGTTGTGTGCTTGGTTGCTTTTTGTTTTACTGTAGTGGGGTTATTTATTTCCTGTGTTTTCTTGAATGTAGCTAGTTTTCTTGGATTGTATTTTCCCTTCTAGTGTCTTCTATAATGCTGGATTTGTTTGTAAGTATTGTTGAAATTTGTTTTTGTCATTGAATATCTTGTTTTCTCCATCTATGAGGACTGAGAGTTTTACTAGGTTAATAAATGTTTCTGACAAATCCTTCCATGTGAAAATATCCTCAAACTAAAATTTAGATGCCTGAGATTCTAATAGTGCTTCTATAATTTGATTATAACTGCTGATGAATTTAGTGAATCGAGATAGCTAAATAATCAGAACACTATGAACTTTGAAATGGAGCTCACATATTTTTAATGTCACCAGATGCTAAGTGTTATCCCTATATAACTCACTAATTCTTAAAATAAATTTTAAGGTAAGCAATCACTTGAGTATTCATCCCCTTGTCTATGCAATGGGGGTCTCTCAAACAGTTTGAGATTCTTGCCCATGTTTTCTTTTAAGAAATAAGGTCAGCCGCTTTCGACCCAGAGAAGAGCATGTCTGATTGCATGCGGGTTGATGCCCCAGGGCCCGCCTCTGAGAAAAAGGTATCGGACGGGTCTGATGCTCTTTGGGTGGATGACACCTAAATGAACATCGGTACAAAGTCCCAATTTATTTCTAATATCAGAGATCAGACCTCTACTCTTGCCTGATGCGTCTAAAACAAAAAGGGGGAACTGTAGAGAGCTGCGGAATGCTATGCCTTAAAGATGGAGCTGGTTTCCGCCTTCCACCTTCCCGATGGTGAGTGCTCTCTGTCACGAACAATTCCACATTTGGCTAAGGCTGAGGATCTGGCTTGCTTCCATGTATGTGGACCTATCTGCATTGCCCACGTAGCACGCCTGGGTTGGCTACCCAGAGGCTATTTAAGCTGTGGGCTGGCTTTCCCCAGGGTCCGAGGATTGTTCAAGGTTCCTGAATAAACTGCATTGAAAAAAAAAGGCAAAAAAAAAAAAAAAAAAAAAAGAAATAAGGATATTCTAATCTACCCAGTTGTCACTGAATCCAGGGACTTATTTCACTACATGGTATTGTCTGATATGCTGTATGTAAAATATTAACAGAAAAACAAGATGTGAAAACATAAAGATTTCTGGGGGATAATAGGTATTCCCCAGGAAATAAATATAACTGTTTTGGCCAAAGACTGCATGTGGTTTTTTGCAGTATGAGCTGTTGCATACATGTTCATATACCATTCATATATGACCATATGGCCATCACTGGGAGCTTCCTACTGACTAGGAAATAACCTGGAATATGAGAAGCTTCTCATGGAATGCTGTCCATGATATGTTCTTTCTTGTCTTTTCAGGTATATCTCTTCTTCCTGCATAGCCCCACTTCCACCATTTCTTCTTATCCAACTTGACTTCTTCATTCACTACTCATTCACACTGACTCTTCTCCATTTTTGGAATAGTTTAGCATCAGTTTCTAAATTGGCTCCTAGATAAGTGTTTTTCCAAGACCTTTTCCTACAGGAAGTTCCTCTTCTTAAAGCCTCTTCTACATCAAATAAAACTCTGAAGCCAATGAGTCTAATATCTTAATGCAATAATTTTGTCTCTCCAAATTACCCCATTAGTCACTAATCAACATATTAGTCTACTAATTGAAACCCTGGTACCAACACAAAGACACAAACTATGTTGTATGTCTACACTGCCACCCACTAGACACTATATATGTTCAAATATGCTTAGTGGAAAATGAATGATTGAGTGAATGAGTGATAGATGGATGAATGGATTTGCTATCTCTTAAAACAAGGGTCAACAAACTTTTCCATACTCTCTGTAGAATGTAGGGACTGTCTCAATTCTACTGATGTAGCTAGGAGACCAGAGAAGCAATATGTGGACAGAGCACATGGTAGGAGTTGGACTGTAGTTTTCCATACCCTGTCTTAATGAAGTAGTAGCTCTGGGAAGCTCCAGCCACCTTGAGGCAGATTTTAAACCATATTCTTCCTCATATCACTTCAATTTTCTTGAAATAAAACTGTATTACATTTATTTATATGTTCTAACTTTCATTCATCTTTCAGTCTTATTCAAGTCTTTCTGCTATCTCTCGTATTATTGTGAACTTCATTAAGTTAGCCGTTCAGATGGATTGTACTTCAGTTATTTGCAGATGTTAGAAAATCTGGCATCTTCAGCAAAATATGGCATTTTTGTTTTCCTATGACAACTAAAGGTATAGCAGGGTTATTTTCTGTCTTTTTCTAATACTTTCCTGTAGGTACTAGAACAATAAAGAGTAAAGTAATGTCCCACCTATAGACAGCACATCACATTCCCTGTTGCTGCTATGCCACTCTTCAGTTGTAGATGCTTAGCCATAAGCTCTGTATTGTGTACTGTTGTTTGGGGATGGAAATACAGTCAGCATGCTTGAAATTTCACTTCACTGTTTTATAGAAAGAGGTAATCTGGCCCTTCTCTCTTCACTAACTACACTGTTCTGCTTCCTCAGTATGATTTCCGATTTGTTAGCTGTGGCAACGTTTGCTAGATCTCTCATTGGGACCCCGAATAAACATTAAAGAAACAGCTATGCTTTCACTTTTTTGGACTTGTTACCAATACAACCCAAACTTAATGTTTTCTCATGTAAAAAACATTTCTGTGAGTTGTTTAAGAACCCTTGTTTCTTCAGAGCTCACCATATAAATGTTTGTGAAATTCTAACAACTCTCTGCTGATCATTTGAAAATTTAATAAATTGTAAAATCTTTTAAAAATAATCTTATTACGTAATTTTTACTCTGATAATCTCTGTTCTACATAGTCATTTGTGTTATAAAATTACCCAGGTAAAACTATGCATTTGTATGTGCGTATATTTGCAAGTGTTTGTATGTGTGTGTGCGTTTATGAGAGCTAGGTATCTATATGTTTATGGGTGTGTGTGTGTGTGTTTGTACAGGTGTGTATACTTGTGTATGTGTATTTTCATGTGCGGGGGTTGTGTTTATATACATGTATGGGTCAGTGTATTTTCATTTGGTGGGTGAACTTATATAATGTGTGTGTGTATGTGTTTGTGCGTGTGCATTCTTTATCTGTTTGCTTTGTTGGCATGTAACATTGTGGTGTTAAAAGTGGCAGGCTCTTTGACTACCACCCCTCCTTAGGGGGTAGCAATTTAAACAGGCCACAGAGGAGGACAATGCAGCCAGTCCTGATGAGGCCTGATAGGCTAGGGTCAGATGAAAGGTGAGGAGGACTTCCCCTATCAGTGGACTTGGAGAGGGGCAGGGAGGAGATGAGGGAGTGAGGGTGGAATTGGGAGGGAATGACAAAGGGGGCTACAGCTGGAATATAAAGTGAAAATACTGTAATTAATATAAAAAATAAAAATTTTATTTAAAAATGTGTCATGTTATGTGCTGTTCTTAGAGTTGTGGGACTATGTGGTTATCACTCTTGAATTTAAGATGTTTACTGCACTGAAAAACAAGATACAGAACATCTTGGTGAACTTAGGTATAACACATTAAAGGTCAAAATAACCTTCTTGTGAGTAGGTCATGATATCTTTGTGCCACTCCATGTCAGTAACCATGAATGGGTGTAATTATCTGTTCCTATCTTTCTGGACTTTAAAGGTTTACATGACAATAATTGTATTTATTAGCAAATATTTCCAAAATAAATTTAGAGTCTCACTATGTACATTTCTGTAGTCTTATCAATTATTATGCAAATGATACCCTGAAAATGTTCATGGAGATCAAAAAATACATTCAATTTAAATGTCACACAGTCAAGTGTGAAGGGTAAACCTATCTACTTCTTCATGGGAATTTGTTCACTACGTCCACATTTCTTTTGAAGAAGGGCATGTGAAACAGCATACACTTGTCGTGCAGCTTCCACTGGGAGGCCAAGCCAATTAACACAGTTGCCACCTTTTGCAATCCTATGATATTTGAGAAATCCTCAAAAGACTTCCCCTTAACACGATGTAGGCATTATTTTGTCCATTAGCTTGAGACGGTAACAGTCCCAAGAGGAGCAAGCACTTCTCTGTGAGCAGTAACTGCCCACTTCAGCCATCCACTTTCCATACATCTCTTGGGATTTTCTTATGTTGTTTTTCCTAGAGAAAGTTAATGCAATATTTTGCATATGCTTTTATTTTTAAGGAACTGGGGGAAATATTGTTTAATGGTTATAAAATCCTAACCATACTTTTTGAAAACTGCATTAGAATTAGGTAACCTCTGTGTTCTGATTATAAAGGCGGCCTCCAGAAATGTTTTACTGAGCCATAAACTGTTCTGACTAAATTTCATGCCTGATAAAATCCTTGCATTTATAGCATAAAATGTAAGCCTTTGTCCCATAACTAATCTGTCAAGTTTCTGAAATGGAGAGGTCTTGAATCTTTTTGCATCAGTAAATTAAGTGAGTAAAAGCCATCATGTTTTTTTTTAAACATGCTAGCATAACTAAGAATTTTGGTCCTGACAACCTCAGCATTAGTTTTAAGATACATTTTAAAGATATATATATAAATAAATATATATGAATATATACACATATACATCTGTGTATATATACGTACATATATGTATATACATAAATATATCTATATAAATAAATATGTATATATATTCATTCATACATACTACTACATATAAGTTCATATATACATTGTTTTGTTTTAATAAGCCATTATAAATTATAAATTAGAATCATTATATATTTATTATTTTTCTCATTAAATTCTTATTATTTAATAGTTCTAAATAAATTAGATTGACTTCCAATAGCAACATACTTGCCAATATTATGTAGCATTGAATAATACCTTTTATTTGCAGTCTTAAGTATACCATATTATTTATACTTACTGCATAGATAAAAATGTGTTGCAAGTTAGCTTAATCTTTTTAAAAAGGGATGCAGGTTCTATTATGGGAAGAATATGTTCTTTGGAGGCACATACAGAGCCATGTTCCATTCTGAATTCTGTCTGGTGAATTCTATAATCTTAATTTAAATAAATCTCTTCTACAATGTCCGATGTAGAAATAAGTAGTAATAATACTACAGGCAGTTTTTTTGTGTGTGTGTGGGGGGGGTTGTGTGTGTTTTGTGATATGCACTTGGATTTTTGTATTTGTAGGTGTCACAAGTCAAACAAAGAAGGAGTGGTTGCATAGGAGTTGTCAGTGGAAGGAGAAAAACCTAGGTTCACTTCATCTGACACGGGGAAAACCAGTCAGGAGGAGAAATCAGCTCTGAACATCCATCAGTCAGTCAGTGCTCAAGTCTTAGCAGCTGAGAACATGGGTTCTTATCTCAAAAAGGAGCAGAATGGCATCCTGCAACATCCTCATGCCATACCCAATCCTGGAAGGCCATCCTTTCTGAGGACCTGAGGAAGAGTAAACTTTGCTTTTCTTCTGCTTCTTAGAAATCTCCATTGTTCATTCATTGAAAACAGACTTTTTCATGCAATATCTTCTGATTACAGTCCCTTCCTCCTCAGCTCCTCTGAGATCCTCCCCACTGCCCCTGCCCCTTTCTTGCACATTCACAGCCTTCTTGTCTCTTCTTAGAAAACAAACAGTCATCTAAAGGATAACAATAAGCTTAACAAAAAAAAAAAAAAAAACAAAACTGGAGTAGGACAAACCAAACAAAGAAAGTAAAGGAGCCAAAGAAAAAAAACACAAGAAACTCATACAGAAGCAGAGACACATACATTTGCACACCCAGGAACGTCATAAAAACACAAAACTCGAATCCATAATACATACATAAAAGGCCTTTAAAGCTGAAGCAGCGACAACAAATGCCTTGGTAAAGCCAACGAGCCAACGAGCCTCCAAAGATGCCATACAATTAGCTTCTGCAGTGACACCAGCTGAAAAGTCTGAAACCCTTCTCCCTGGTACTTACATAGGCCACTCTACTTTGCCACATCCTATTAAAAGTAAGCAGGGAAAGAGTAAGAAATACAGGAGAATTTTCTTGATGCTGGGTGTCCCCTGTCTTCTTTGTGGTTATAGTGCTGTTCTTCCTGCTGATGTTTTAGTAGCTTTTCCCTCAGCTATTTGCCATGAGTATCAAGATAGTTGTTTTTGTTTGTTTGCTTGTTTTTTTTGTTTTGTTTTGTTTTGTTTTTTTTATCAGGCATAGCTTAATGCATAATGAGCCTCTTTCTATGTCCTCATGGAAGTATTTCCCCTTTGCAAACTGGGCTAGCTAGGAGCACAGAGCCTAATTTGTAGGAAGGGGAAACATATTCCTTGCTTAGCTAATAGGTATAATGTCGTTTCCAGATCTATGTAGTCTATCCTTTGAAGATGCAGGGGACAAAAGAGTCATTAATTTTGGGTGTTTAAACATATTCTTAGGTGGAATCTCACAGCTGTGAGACACTTCATTGGCACCATTGTTTGAGAGGAATAGGGATTGAACCCAGGGTCTCTTTCACATACAGGAAAATATTTCAACATTTAAGCACACCTCCACATACAACAATACCTTTAGACGGCTGCCCTGTTACTTTATTATGGCAGCAGCCCTGGTTCGCGACACACGTAGCGAGGGGAGCAATCACATGGTTAGTACCTCAGTTCAACAGTTCCATTGGCCTTCGGGGCATTTTACCTCTTTGCTTATTGATGTCATAAACTTGTAGACTATGGTACTAAACAAGGCTGAAGGCCATCCAGGCACATACCAGTCATCATCACCCTCTGGAGGATACTAGAAGGTTACAAGTTCAAGGCTAGCCTTGGCTAAAATAAGGAGTTCAAGACCATGTCTGAAACAGGATGCCAACTCTCTTAGGGAATTTGCTTTGGGTACAGACAAATATATTATTCTTTTTATCAGGTGAAGGTGGTTGCCATCATAATCAGACAAATGGCTGGTTGCTGGCTCTGAAGGATGTTACTAAAATTGAGATTAAATACTGCCTCTTGTGGCTGTCAGTTTGTGTTGTCGACCAACCTTGCCATGAATAAGAAATCAAATTATTGAATGTTCCACATGGAGCAGATGAGAGCTACTGAGGAAGGAAGATGTGTTTTAAGGTTAAATATGAACACTATGGAAGAGAGATGGGACTCCTTGAAAACATATTTGAAACATGATAAAGTTAGAAATAGATATTGGATGTTTTAAAGCTGTTAATGATATGACAGTAGGAAGAATTAATTCTGAAAACACACTAACTTAAATATTTTACTATTATATACCTTTATTTATGATTGGTCCTTTAGTTTCTTCATTTTAGTTTTTTTTTTAATTTAATTTTATTTATATATTTATTTATTACAATTTATTCACATTATATCCCCACTGCAGCCCCCTCCTTTGTCTAACCTCAGTCCCACCCATCCTCTCTCTTCTCCCCCTATGCCCTTTCCCCAGTCCACTGATAGGGGAGGACGTCCTCCCTTTCCTTCCAAACTTAGCTTATCAGGTCTCATCAAGGCTGGCGGCAACATCTTCCTCTGTGGCCTGGCAAGGCTGCTCCTCCAGGGGGAGGTGATCAAAGAGCCAGCCAATGAGTTCATGACAGAGATAGCCCCTATCCTTTACGAGGGAACCCACTTGGAAACTGAGCAGCCTATGGGCTTCTTTTGCACAGGGGTTCTAGGTCCTCTCCATGCATGATGCTTATTTGGAGTATTGGTCTCTGCAGGCACCCCTGGGCCCAGTTTATTTGGCTCTGTTATTCTCCTTGTGGAGTACCTGTTCCCTCCAGGTCTTTCTATCTCCATCATCTTCCATAAGCATTCTGGTACTCTGCCCAAAGTTTGGCTATGAGTCTCAGTATCTCTTTTGATACCCTGGTGGATACTGTCTTTTAGAGAGCCTCTGTGGAAGGCTCCTGTCCTGTTCCTTGTCTTTTCCTACTTCTATGTCTATCCTGTTTGCCCTTCTGAATGAGATTTAAACATCTTCCCTAAGGTCTTCCTTTGTTGTTTAGCTTCTTTAGGGCTATAGATCATAGTATGCTTATCCTATATTTTATGGCTAATATCCACTTACAAGTGAGTATATATCATTTGTGCCTTTCTGCTTCTGGGTTACCTCACTCAGGATGATCTTTTCTAGATCCCACCATTTACCTGCAGGTTTCATGATAACTGCTGAGTAGTATTCCATTATGTAAATGTACCACAATTTCTGTATCCATTCCTCCATTGAGGGACGTCTAGTTTATTTCCAGATTTTGGCTATTATGAATAGAACTGCTACCAACATGGCTGAGCAAATGTCCTTGTTGTGTACTTGAGCATAGTTTGGATATATGCCTAGGACTGGTATAGCTGGATCTTGAGATAGAACTATTCACAATTTTCTGAGAAAGCGCCAGATTGATTTCCAAAGTGGCTGTACCAAGTTATATTCCCACCAGCAATGAAGGAGGCTTCCCCTTTCTCCACATCCTCTCTAGCATGTGTTGTCACTTGAGTTTTTTTTTTTTTATCTTAGCCATTCTGATGGATGTGAGGTGAAAGCTCAGGGTCGTTTTATTTGCATTTCCCAAATGACTAGGACATTGAGCATTTCTTTAAGAGTTTCTCTGTCATTTTATATTCCTCTCTTGAGAATTCTGTTTAGCTCTATACCCCATTTTTTAATTGAATTACTTGATTTGTTGCTGTTTAACTTAAGTTCTTTATACATTCTGGATATTAGCCCTCTATCAGATGTAGGGTCATTGAAGATCCTTTCCCAGTTGATAGCTTGTCCTTTTGTTCTGATGACAGTGTCCTTTGCTTTGCAGAAGCATTTTATTTTCATGAGGTTCTATTTATTGATTGTTGATGTTAGAGCCCATGCCGTTGTTGTTCTGTTCAGGAATTTGTCTCCTGTGCCATTGAGTTCTAGGCTCTTCCCCACTTTTTCTTCAAACAGATTTAGTGTGTCTACTTTTTTTATCCACTTGGACTTTAACTTTGTGCAGGGTGATAAATATGGGTCTATTTTCATTTTTTCTTCATGTAGACATACAGTTAGACCAGCACCATTTGTTGAAGATGCTATCTTTTTTTCCATTGTATGGTTTTGGCTTTTTTGTCAAAAATGAAGTTTCTGTAGGTATATAGGTTTATTTCTAGGTCTTCAATTTGATTGATCCATCATTCTGTTTCCATGCCAGTACCATGCCATTTGTATTACTGTTGCTCTATAGTACAGCTTGAGATCTGGGATGGAGATACTTCCAGGAGATCTTTTATTATACAGGATTGTTTTAGCTATTCTGGAATTTTTGTTTGTTTGTTTTACCAATTAAATTGAGAATTGTTCTTTCAGTGTCTGTAAAAACTTTGTGTTGGTATTTTGATGGGAATTGCATTGAATCTGTAGATTGCTTTTGGTAGGATAGCCATTTTCACTATGTTAACTCTTCTGATCCATGAACAAGGGAGATCTTTCCATCTTCTGATATCTTCTTCAATTTCTTTCTTCAGAGACTTGAAGTTTTTTTTGTTTTTGTTTTTGTTTTTTTTTCATATAGGTCTTTAGGTTGCTTGGTTAGAGTAACACCAAAGTACTTTATGTTATTTATGGCTATTGTGAAGGGTGTTGTTTCTTTAATTTCTTTCTCAGCCCATTTGTCTTTTGTATACAGGAGGGCATCGAATCTTTTTGAGTTAAATTTTTATCCAGCCACTTTGCTGAAGGTGTTTATCAGATGAAACAGTTCTCTGGTTGAATTTTGGGGTCACTCATGTATACTATCATATCATCTGGACAGTCACGTGGATACCTAAACCTCACAAAGAACCTAGAAAGAAAGACAACTTCAGACCAATCTCACTTTTGAACATTGACTCAAAAATACTCAATAGACTACTTGCAAACTGAATCCAAGAACACATTAATATATCATCCACCAGGACCAAGTAGGCTTCATCCCAGCCATGCAGGGATGCTTCAACATACGAAAAAAAAAATCTATCAATGTCATCTACCACTTAAACTGAAAGAAAAAAAAAAAAAACCCACATGATCATCTCCTTAGATGCCGAAAAATCATTTGACAAAATTCAACATCGATTCATGTTTAAAGTTTTGGAGAGATACGAGATACAAGGCACACACCTAAACATAGGAAAAACAATATGGAGCAAGCCTATAGCCAACATCAAACTAAACAGAGAGACTTAAATCAATCCCACTGAAATCAGGAACAAGGCAAGGCTGCCCATATCTCTCCATATCTCTTCAACATAGTTCTTGAAGTCCTAACTAGAGCAATAAGACAACTAAAGGAGATCAAGGGGATACACATTGGAAAGGAAGACAACAAAGTTTCACTATTCACAGATGATATGATAGTACACAGGAGTGACTCCTTTTTAGCCTTACTCTGTTTTTCTTTTCTTTTTCTTCCTTCTTTTCTTTCTTTTTAAATCAAATCTGGTGAATGTGCCAAGTCATAAAAGAACACATGAAAACTTGGTAAATATGAGCAAATAAATTTGGTGAGTTTAATTTATTGACTTAAAACTAAATTACATGTATTGTAGTTGTGAGCTTTAAACTGTCCATAAAGTATTTGCACACAGTAAGTTCTATTTTACTAATAAAAAAGCTCTAGCTTCCATCTTCTTGCTTTCCTGACTATCAAAACCACGTTCTACCTAGCTTACTGAGTGAAGCTCCCACCAACTGACCTTGAACCTTTCCTTTGCATCTTCATTCTGAAAAGTTACAATTTGAAAATTTAGTGAAAGTTATACTATGTATACTTTAAAATCTGTTTCTTGATATAAAAATGCTCATTCTATAAGCATTTCTTGTGCAAACATTCTTATTATGAGGATGGAATTTACTACTATATCTATTAGCATAAGCTTAAGAATTGACATCTGGGTCCACCAAGTTACTGGTGCAGAATAAGTAATCACATTTTGTCAAAGCAAATTTTGAACATTAGTAAGGTAGTGCTACCTGTGTTCATGTAACAGACACTTTGTGAACCTTCATGGTGCAGAGGAAAAGGCGCAAGTCTTTTCTTTATAAAATTAAGATACTACTTACTTGATGAGGTGGTTGTGTAAGTCAAAAGAGAAATCTCTGTAATTTAGATGCATCCCCATGAAATCTGTATGCACTGCATGTGAGACACATAAAAGCCTGAGAGGGACAAATTGCAGATAACAGCTATTCTTTGCTGGAGGACCCGGTCGGGATCCCAAAGGCTGCTTTCTTTCAGTGTTTTTCTCTCACCTCCCATTCCACAGAGAGAACAATGACTTGAAAACATTGGTTGGGTAAATACTGAATTATCATAATTACAATTTCCCTGAGAAATGTGCCTTGCAGTTTGAATATTCAGCATCATAACTACAATCTCCATAAGGGATGTAGAACAGTCATTATAAACAACACAACAATCACTTGGTCCATAAGGGAGAACAGATTACTAGGGGAGGGAGTAGAGAAAGATGTGAAAGCCTGCATTCTGATGAGAATTAGGCAAGACAGTAAATCGCAACTATTTTCCATGAAAACAGTCTTCCGCCGTTTTCATGATGGTACCTTACATGAGCTGATTAAGCATTGCCGTGTCAATTTTTGTTTGTTTTGAGATGGCGTCTTGCTGGCCTGGCTAGACTGGCTGGCCAGGGAGCTCCGGAAGTGGCCCTGCCTCACAATTTTCGCTTTTATATAATTTAGTTTTTATCATTTTTGTTAAACACTCCCATAATTCCTATGCCACTAAGAAATATTAAGAAGCAAACTATTATAAATACAAAAGGCCACAAAATATTTTTAAGTTATTAAAATTGAAAATTTGTATCAGGTGCTTTTTCTCCACAGTTAAATGTTAGCCCTTTGTCCAAAATAAATGGGGAAACTATGAAATTTTTTAAAAGATGACTCTTTTAGTATGATTGTTGCTTTAATTGGCTCTAACAAATTTTTTATCTTCCTTTTTCTTTTTCTAGATGAAGTGAAAGAAGAAAAATGCAGTTTTCAAGGTTTGTATTTTTCATAATGTCTGAATACACATTAATAAAAAACAAAACATGAAAATAGCGAAGCCAAAATACCCTCAGTTTTTCAGATATTAGCTAAGATTATCTCTTTATATTCTCCACTGCTGCATATAAAGTACAACATACATTTTTTTTGCATAGAACATTATAATCAAATATATTAGTTGGTTAAAAATTAGCAATGTTGTATATATATTCAATGTTTTCTATTTCATTCATACTTTTGTCTCCAGTTTTTCCATCTTTAATATGTTTTTATCAGTGATATTTACTGAAGGCATATTGCTTACAAAACCATGCCACTTTTTTTTTCCTTCTACCAAACTTTATCTAGCCTACACCAAATTAAAAATACCTTCCTTTTTCTAACAATACCTGATACCTCTAACAATAAACCTTTACTGATTATCACAGATCCTTGATTTAACTTCATATAGCTGAGAAGAAAGTAGGATTTCAACACTGCTCAGCTGTGTTCAGATGTCTACTCTCAAATATATGAACCCCTTAGTATGATAATAAGGAAATTATTTTATACATTTCTAATATCATCTATGTACTATTTTTAGCTCATGTGTATTTGTATATCACAATAATTGTGTAATTGGCAAATTACAAATATACTTCTACAAAATTCTAATATATTATATATATTAATCAGATATATATTTTAAAATGATAGCAGTAAATTAAATAATCTCCATTGGAGGCAAACACTGAAAATTGTCTATTAAGCACGAGTAAATGGAGATAAATATCAGTTACACTAATTTTAAGCGGAGAGATACAGTGCTATTTTAATTAAGGGATTTTGCTATTACTTTATTTGAATAAACATTAAAGCATTTATAGACTTCATTAGAATATTTGATTCCCTTTACTCCCTTACTTATAACATCTTGGAGTACTCAACAAAAATCATGCCAGCAAAGGTGCTTTCTCTAACAACTATCGGTGTTGAGAAGGGACTCTCATATTGGCCTACTCATCTAATTTAATAAAAAAAAAATCATCCCAGTCAGCTCAGCTACCAATAGACTTAAGTGCACCACTGAGAAACTGTAAGCAGTGGTTGAGAATCTGGGCTCCAGGCACGGGTTACTTGGATTTGAAGTCTGTTTGCTAATGCACTGTTTATCTGCCTTTGACCAGTTTAGCATCTGAAATCACTGTTTTCCTCTGTAGAGAAATGAAAAGAGTCACACATGTTTCATAAATCAAGGGAGATATTTTCACAAGTCATTTCATCACGACATAAGAAGGCAGCAAGCGACAGTCACCACTCATCACTTTGTTGTAGTACATTGGCAGGTCACATTGTACTGTGTGCAAGTAGCATCTTCACTCTCTAAAGGAATTCTCCTTTACAGGAATGACTTATCATGTTTCACCTACAGATGTGAATTCATTATGTGGTAATATATTTGTTTCACGTGAAAATGTAAATTACTTGGAACTGCGCATCAAATTGTGATGCCATCTTATGGACATTGCTTGTGTTTTGCTTTCTTACTAGAAATCTTTGGTAACTGTCGCTAAGATAGAGTAAATAAACAATTTGGTTTTTTATTAAAGAAAAAAAGATAGTACTAAAGTATAAGAAAACATGAGGAAAGAAACCTGGTGCCAACTATTCAATCTCGATCCGAGACCAGCATGGCTATGGCTATGGCTGTGTGTGGAGACATACCCTCTTTCTTGGTGCTGTGAGAACTAACAACTGTCAAGGAAGCTTCAGGTTGGTAGAATAGAGATTAGTGTTGGGAGATGTGGAGAGTCATTCTTCAGCTAACAAAGAACGAAGGAATAAGAAGTCTGAAGATGCAGCAGGAGAAAAAAAATATTAAGGAATAAAAATATATGAGGTGTGTAGGAATTTGTGTGTATGTCTGTGTCCGTGTACCAACAGAGGCTAGAAAAGCAATTCTCCCTTGGTTGAGACTAAAGAGATATGTTAAACTAGCTCACTAACATCAAAAGCTCTTGGACAAGCACCCCTTTAATATGGTGTCTTATAGTGAGGACAAAACCAAGAATTTATGTGAAACTTTCTACTTTGTTTAGTCTGTAATTGGGACTCTATAGCTTATTGACTGATGGCTTGGTAAAGGAGATAGGCCAAATTAAAGAGATGCCACATATATTCCAGGTATACCAACACTGACAGTAAGCATGTAAATTCATTATGATTGGATTTTCTGTAGAGACAAACTACGTCTTTTAACATAATAGAAAAAAAATGACAGTAGCCTCTTATAATCAAAAGTATTAAGTGCTTCATAATTTAAGTGAAAGAAGATAGTACTAAGAATTCTTAAGGGGGCACTTGAGATGGGAAAATCAACTGCATTTAAATAAGCATACTTGATAAAAGTGTTACATACCTGTGCAATGACAAGATGCTTTGATCTGATGGTATATGCCCCTGTTCATATGTTAAAGTCCAGATCACCAAAGTATAATGAGTAGGAAATGAGATCTTTGGGGAAGACAAGGCGGAACTGCTCATGAATAGGGACACTGCCTTTTTGAAATGTGTTCCATACAGTGGCTTGTGCTTCTTACCATGTGCGGACCCAGGAAGCCTTGTTTACGATTCAGCAGGCTCTTATCATATACCTTGGCAGCATGCCCCATAACCTTGGGATTTCCAGCCTTTAAAACTGAGAAATATTTGTTTTTACTAACTATTAAAATGATAGCCTAAATGGTCTGAGACACCACAAGAGTACTTATCTATAAATATTTAAGCATCAATGGGTGAAATGAAATTATGACTAACTCTGATCATCCAAAGTGCAAGGCCAGTATAGAGAAGTTGAAAGAGGTGGGATTCTAGGTAATTCCAGATTCACCACCAGAATGCCTGAATATTCAAAGATGTCCAATGTTGAAGCTGCTTGATACATTGTCTAAATGTGTAAAGTTTCTCAACTATTTATATTTTATTTAAAAATTGTTATTGCCCCTCTTAGATACAAGTGTCATGTCCTTTTCCTGAATGGAAATCACTGTTTACACATAAAATCTACCACAACTATCTTAATTTTGGTCTGTCTTTGTTTTCAGTTAACAAAATCTAGGT
Source organism: Meriones unguiculatus (assembly GCF_030254825.1). NCBI lineage: Eukaryota > Metazoa > Chordata > Mammalia > Rodentia > Muridae > Meriones > Meriones unguiculatus. The sequence continues at coordinate 15,417,525 of NC_083367.1, read as the reverse complement.
CCACAGAAGCTTAGCCTGTGTTTCTAAGTTAAAGAGCAGACAAATGGCCAAATGGGGGCAGCAATCACATAGCCCAATGCAGTACTTATGATGGAACAATAAATGATCAAGAGAAGGCCTTTTGTTTAGAATGAGATTCATCTCAAACACTACACTCTGTGCCAGCCACTTACCTAAAATTGTATCGATTCTTAGATATTTGTTAATTAAATTTTTATTTTTTATATTAATTGCAGTTTATTCACTTTTTATCCCAGCTGTAGCTCCCTACCTCATTCCCTCCCAATCCCACCCTCTCTCCTTCATATCCTCCCATGCTCCTCTCCAAGTCCACTGATAGGGGAGGTCCTCCTCTCCTTCCATCTGACCCTAGTTTATCAGCTCTCATCAGGACAGGCTGACATCTCCTAAGGCTTTTTTCTTCTCTGACTCTGTAATGAGTTATCTGGCGGTAGAGTTTTGGATAATTTCATTCTAACTGTAAACCACATAAAAAAAAAAAAGAACATCTTCTAGCCTCCTGGATTTTATTAATTCACTATGGATAATCAATGACACAGAGCTGGAACAGAAATCACTGAAGGTGATCAGAAAGCAAAGAAAACTAGATTTGACTTTTAGTTTTGCACAACACACACACACAAAGCCATATATTAGGATTTATGTGAGGAGGAGGTTAGTCCAAATAAATTAGATAAAAAATGTTCATTTAGGGTTGCTATGAAGCTCAGCAATAATGCACTTGCTTGCCATATACAAAATTACTATCTGACACACGGCATTAATGATTTGGCAACTAAACTACCCGGCATCTGATGAGAACAGAAAATGCCCACTGAAATCATGAAGCTCAAAGGCTAAACACCGAATGAATGGAATTTTTTTTTAATACAAAAAATGTTTAAAAAACAGGAAAACTAATTTCCTTTTATTACAAATTCTAAATCTAATTTCCTTTGGTTCTTCCTGCATATTTAAAAAAGCATGTGGCTCTTATTTCCATGCTAGAGATGTTTAAATATTTTCAAACTGGAAGCATTGTTTTTAGATTTGAACATCATAAGTTAGAACTCTATAAATAATCTCTCTTACTTGAACATCATTCAAGGAAGCACCAATTATATATGACTATAATTAAAAGAAAAATTTATTATTGACTTTAAGGCTTCAAAAATTATTAATATGATGATCAAATTGATAACTCAAAGCATGTCCTTTATTAATCTCCTTTATAACCTTTCACATTTTTTTACATCTGGAAATGTTTTGAATCTTCATCAAATCACAACTACTCCTTCAAACCTGAGTTCTCATCATTTATCCTCTCTCTCTACTTTTTAGAATATATTATGTAGTAAACCTACCCTCTCTGTGTAAATCTTTCTGTCTTTCTCTATTTCCTCTCTGATTTTATATTGCCACATTTTGGTTTTCCTGTGAAAAAAGGAGAGATAAGGCAGAATGTGAAAATGCTAAGGTTATGCAAATGTAGAATACTCTCTTCATTATATAGTTATATAGATTTTGTAATAGAAATAAGAATGTTGACAGCCTTAAGACCATGCTATTGTTGGAAGAACTAGGTAGTGGCCTCATGAATCGAAGTCAGGGCAATGAACTCACAGTGAACACAGCTTTTGTCTCCACTTTCTCACAAAACTTAACTAAAATAAGAATAAGGAATAGAGTAACCATAACCAAACACAGTAATAAGAAGCAGGGTGAAACCATAACTAATATCACAAGATAATATAACTAATGAAGAAAGGATTGTAGAAAGGGCATTTTCCTTCACAGAGCAGATAGTTACAGCTGAAATTTACATAGATAAATTGTTCGAATTGCTGAACCTTGAAATAGCTTGTGAACCTGATATACTAAAGATAAGGATTGTAAATGTAACTAAGCACTGATGAATAGAAGTTGAAAGTCTATAAATGGAGTAACTAGACACCCACATCTTCATTCTCACACCACAAATCCAATTAACAACCCTGGCCAATTTCTCAGAGACTTGGGAGACGAAAGACTACTGCTGCATCCATCATGGCTTGTTCCTGGTAACATCACTTGCGTGATGAGGGGCGGAAGAAAGGACAGAAACACACAGGGACACCTGTCCAGAGAACCTGCGATCAAGTTAACAGTGTTTTCTCTGGTGGAGAGGCACCCGATAAGCGCCAGCTTAGAACCTCAGCATGCTCACACCAGACTAGAGCAAGCATTTGCCAGTTACCTGACCTGACCCGATGAAGGCTTTGTGAGTTGTGAACAGAGAGATTGGCCCCTCACATTCAGTCAGGAAGCTTCGAATCCTTACACATTAACTTGGGGCTTGTTTGGCTCCTTTAAACATGAGAATCATAAGAAAAAGTCCAGTTCCACATTTTGAGTGAAATTTTAAGCAACCTTTAATTAAATATTCACCCGGATGCTAGGCTCTGGTCAGGATCATTCAGGGGATCCCAGAAAATGGCAATGAGTCATATTTTGCAGATGCTTATAAAGGCAAACCCACAAGTCCCACATATATTCCATTAAATCCAATCACGGGCAAGCATATATCACCACATACTTCCTCCATCATTCTGCCAGCCTACCATGGTTCATACTGATGTGGTTCCTCTCCAGGTAGCTTCCAACTATACCCAGTCAAGCACATCCAGTGCAGTTGGGTCAAAACAACATTGATTAAGGGAGTGAAATAATGTGGCCTGTTAGCTCACAAGAACCATGACCCCCAGCAGTCCAGGAAGTAACCTGTCCTTAGTCGAGTGGAGCTTACAGGGTACCTTTAACACTTACAGCTCCCTACAGACTATGAATGAATAAATGGATGGATGGATGGATGGATGGATGGATGGATGGACGGATGAATACAGTATGGTTATTGATAAATAGGGCTTTAACTTATTTATTTAATTTGGCTCTTAGAACTATGAAAGCCAATCTTATGCATTCAATTCAGGAAAACAGAAGGGCCTTTTTCTGTAGACTATGAATCCACAGGAAAGCTAACTGCAGACACAGACACATTTATTTTTTTCCAGCAAATGGACATCAGAGTGCAGTTGTTTTGATTTGTTTTGTTTTGTTTGTGGGCTGTACTGAAGCTCATTAATTTGTAGATTGCACTAATGTGCCAGTAGCTTTCTGGGTCCTCTGAAACACAAGGAGGGAACTATTTTTAGGAAAGAGAAACAGCATTACAAACAAAAAAAACAACAGACATGGCAGAAAGAATTATAAGAACTGTAATGTCTTCAAGTTAGAAGACATGATTTTTTCCAGAATGAAATATGGATACTATTTTATTTTGAAAATAAAAAGAAACAAAACTGTAAAAGCTCTCAGAAATAAAATATATAACATGTATGGAATAAGAGAAATCAGTGAAGTATATGTAGAGGTGTATAAATAGTGACATACATGTAGAGAAGAATGAGACAGAGATTAAGAGCAGGGAAATGTGCAGAAAGACAATAGATGTGAAATTCCAAGCAGTGTGTCAGAGCAGTTCAGCAGGTGGTTAGAGGTGAATGATCACTAATAATAACCACAAGCTGATTTCCCAGACCCAGATACAGTTTCCAGATTTCAAGAGCTGAGCATTCTACCAGCAAATGAGAAAAATATGTCATGACCACACTTCAGAACAGAACAGACAGACAATATCCACTCTGATGCCTGATAGAGAAGAGAAAGGAAGTATCAGACACACTGGTACTTCTCAGTATCAGATGTGCAGGTGATGATTTAATGCTTTGAAAATGCGACATGTTCCATCAAGAGAGACAAAGAAATAGTTCCAAGAAAATGTATATATATATATATTATTTATATATATATAAATAATATATATATAATTTATATAATATATTATATAAATATATATAATTTAGTATATGTCTCTCTGTATATATTTATACATAACACATATGAATGTCTTCCTATATATCTATATACATATGTATATATGGGTAGTATTTCCTTGTTTACATGTATACACACACACAAAGAAAACACACAGACATACACACATATGTATGCATATGCGAAGAACATCCCTAGGTTGCCAGAGAACTCTGTTCCAAGCTTACAGGGTGATTTCCAGAACAGCCCATGCAAGTTGCTTGGTTAGATGTTCCGGGAGGTGAATCTCACAGGTACACACATCAGCAGCAGACCTACTGAAGACCATGAGCTATGCATTCCTACAAACTAAGAGGAACTTCTGTGGGAGACTATGGGATTGAACTTTAGTGTAGTCAAAAATGCCACACAGGCTACAAAACAGGGAAATTATAGATGGCAAGGAAGACTAAAAATAGAAATATATTTATGAAACATTATACTAGTTAGCTCTAAATATTTCTAAAGTATGATATTGTGAGAACAACTGAATTTAACTAAAGTTAAAATAACCTCTCCTGTTTATGTGATTGTTTAATTGAAGTAGACAAACTTCATTTTAGATTTCATAAACTGATGATAATGATGATTTACTCATGTTATTTTAAGAGCTTTTTATTAAAATAAAGAACTGCGGGAAAGTGAGAGTAGAGGATTGTTAAATCTGAGAACCACAAAGAGAAAAGACCAAATCCATGATTGTGAAATTAAAGTAAGCTATATTTGGGGGTGCATGAAGGACTGGCCAGCTGGCTGCCCCACTCTAAGTTAGAATTTGAGAGAGCAGTCCCTGGTAGCCTCTTAAAGACCTTTTTATAAGAGAGATAAGGTATTCACAGAGGTGAGAGATCTGATGCATATACATTGTTAGAAAAATACAATGAAAAGGAAAGGAACAAAGACAAGGATATACATGATGTGAATAGGGTTGCAAGAGGTTCACAGCAGACCTAAGAAACAGAAACATACCTTAATTACAACAGAGCACAAATGCCTGGGCCCAGGGGATCCTGCAGAAGCTGATACTCCAACCAAGCATCATGCATGGAGAAGACCTAGAATCCCTGTTCAAAGGAAGCCCATTGGCTGCTCAGTTGCCTACTGGGTTCCCTAGTAAGGGGATCAGGGGCTGTCTCTGACATGAACTCAATGTCTGGATCTTTGATCACTCCCCCCTGGGGGGTGCAGTCTTGCCAGGTCACAGAGGAAGATGATGCAGCAGGCCTTGATGAGACCTGATAGGCTAGGGTCAGATAGAAGGAGAGGAGGACTTCCCCTATCAGTGAACTAGGGAAAGGGCATAGGGGGAGAAGTGGGAGGCTAGGTGGGACTGGGAGGAGATGAAGGAGGGGTCTTCAGTGAATAAATTGTAATAAATAAATAACAAATAGAAACCATATTTTTTAATTTTATTTTTCTCATTAGTTATATTTTGTTAATTCTGTATCCCAGCTGTATCCCTCATTCCCTCCCCAATCCCACCCTCCCTCCCTCATCTTCTCCCTGCCCCTTTCCAAGTCCACTGATAGGGGAGGACCTCCTCCCCTTTCATATGACTCCATTTTATCAGGTATTTTCAGGACTGGCTGCAAAGTCCTCCTCTGTAGCTTAACAGTACTGCTCCTACCTTGGGAGGTGGGGAGGTCAAAGAGCCAGTCATTGAGTGCCTGTTAGAAATAGTCCTTGTTCCCCTTACTATGGGAAGCCAATTGATTACTGAGCTATCACGGGTCACATCCGAGCAGAAGTTCTAGGTTTTATCCTCTCATGGTCTTTGGTTGAATGTCCATCTCAGAAAAGACCCTGTGCCCAGATATGTTTGGTCCTTGTGGAGCTCCTATCCTTTCCACATCAAACTCCCCTTCTTTCATATGATTCCCTGCACTCTGCCAAAGGTTTGGTTATGAGTCTTAGTATCTACTTTGGAACACTGCTAGGTAGAGTCTTTCCAATGCTTTCTGCGGTAGACTCCTGTCATACCTTCAATGCATATCCCATTTGTCTTTCTAAATGAGGATTGATCATCATACCCCGTGTCTGCGTTCTTGATTATCTTCTTTAGGTGTATAGATTTCATTATGTTTACCATATCTTTTAAGTCTATATAAGTGAGTATATTCCATGTTTGTCTTTCTCCTTCTGGGATACTTCACTCAGAATGATCTTTTCTAGATTCCACCATTTGCCTGCAAATTTCATGATATCCTCTTTTTTGATTGCTGAGTAGTATTCTATTGTGTAAAAATACCACAATTTCTGTACCCATTCCTCTGTTGATGTACATCTGGGTTGTTTACAGGTTCTGGCTATTACAAATAAAGCTGCTACAAACATGGTTGAGCAAATGTCCTTATTGTGTACTTGAGCAAATTTTGGGTATATTCCTAGCAGTGGTATAGCTGGGTCTTGAGGAAGCACTATTCCTAATTGTCTAAGAAAGTGCCAGATTGACTTCCAAAGTGGTTGTACCAGTTTACACTCCCACCAGCAATGGAGAAGGGCTCCCCTTTCTCCACAACCTCTCCAGCATGTGTTGTCACTTGAGTTTTTCATCTTGGCCATTCTGGTGGGTGTAAGGTGAAATCTCAGGGTCCTTTTGATTTGCATTTCCCTAATGGCTAATGAGGTTGAGCATTTCTTTAAGTGTTTCTCTGCCATTCTATATTCCTCTACAGAGAATTCTCTGTTTAGCATCATACCCCATTTCTTAATTGGATTACTTGGTTTGTTGCTTTTAAGCTTCTTTAGTTCTTTATATATACTGGATATTAGCCCTCTATCAGATAAAGGGTTGGTGAAGATTCTTTCCCAATCTGTAGGCAGTCGCTTTGTTTTGATGACGGTGTCCTTTGCTTTACAGAAGCTTTTCAGTTTCATGAGGTCCCATTTATTGATTGTTGCTCTTAAAGCCTGTGCTGTTGGAGTTCTGTTCAGGAAGTTGTCTCCTGCCAATGAGTTCTAGGTGGTTCCCCAGTTTTTCTTCTAACAGATTTAGCGTATCTGGTTTTATGTTGAGGTCTTTGATCCACTTAGACTTTAGTTTTGTGCAGGGTGATAAATGTGGATCTATTTTCATTTTTCTGCATGTAGACATCCAATTAGACCAACACAATCTGTTGAAGATGCTGACTTTTTTCCATTGAATGGTTTTGGCTGCTTTGTCAAAAATCGAGTATTCATAGGTACATGGGTTTATTTCTGGGTCTTCTATTCGGTTCCATTGATCCTCCTTTCTATTTCTATGCCAATACCGTGCAATTTTTATTACTATTGCTCTGAGGTACAGCTTGAGATCGGGGATGGAGATACCTCCAGATGATCTGTTGATGTACAGGGTTGTTTTGGAGATTCTGGGTTTTTTGTTTGTTTGTTTGTTTGTTTGTTTGTTTCTCCATATGAAGCTGAGAATCTTTTTTTCAAGGTCTGAAAAGAATTGAGTTGATATTTCGATGGGAATTGCATTGAATCTGTAGATTGCTTTTGGCAGGATGGCCATTTTCACAATGTTAATCCTACCAATCCATGAGCATGGGAGATCTTTCCATCTTCTGAGATCTTCTTCAATTTCTTTCTTCAGAGACTTGAAGTTTTTCTCAAACAGGTCTTTCACTTGTTTGGTTAATGTCACCCCAAGGTACTTTATGTTATTAGTGGCTATTATGAAGGGTGTTGTTTCCCTAATTTCTTTCTCAGCCCTTTTGTCTTTTGTGAACAGGAGGGCTTCTGATTTTTTTGAGTTGATTTTGTATCCTGCCACTTTGCTGAAGGTGTTTATCAGCTGAAGGAGTTCTCTGGTTGAATTTTTGGGGTCGCTCATATATACTATCATATCATCTGCGAATAGTGACATTTTGACCTCTTCCTTTCCAATTTGTATCCCCTTGATCTCCTTTAGTTGTTTTATTGCTCTGGCTAGGACTTCAAGTACTATGTTGAAGAGATATGGAGAGAGTGGGCAGCCTTGTCTTGTCCCTGATTTCAGTGGGATTGATTTAAGTTTCTCTCCATTGAGTTTGATGTTAGCTATAGGCTTGCTGTATATTGCCTTTACTATGTTTAAGTATGTGCCTTGTATCCCTGATCTCTCCAAGACTTTAAACATGAATGGGTGTTGGACTTTGTCAAATGCTTTTTCGGCGTCCAAGGAGATGATCATGTGGTAGAAACCATATTTTGTAAAACAAACAAAGACTTATTCTTTTTTAATAATTTTTAAAATATTTTTTATTTTTAAATAATTTTATACATTCACTTATATTCCAGCTGTAGCCCTCTCCCTCTTTCCCTCCCAATCCTCCCCTCAGTCCCTCATCTCTTCCCTGCCCCCTTCTGAGTCCACTGAGAGGGGGTATCCTCCTCTCCTTTCTTCTGGCCCTAGCTTATATCTTCAGGATTGTTGCAATGTCCTTATCTGTGGCCTAGCAAGGCTGTTCCTCCCTTGGGGGAGCGGGAAAGCTCAATGAGCCAGACATTGAGTTCATGTCAGAAACAATTCCTGCCCCCCTTACTAGGGAACCCATTTGGATACCGAGCTACCATGGGCTATGTCTGAGCAGGGGGTTGTAGGTTATATCCATGCATGGTCCTTGGTTGGAAAAACAGTCTCAGAGTAGACCCCTGTGCCCAGATATATTTGGACCTTGTGTGGCTCCCTAACCCCTCTAGGTTACACTAATTCCCCCTTCCTACATATGATTTCCTACACTCTGCTGAAAGCTTGGTTATGGGTCTCAGCATCTGCTTTGATACACTGCTAGGTAGAGTCTTTCAGGTGCCTTCTGTGGTAGGCTACTGTCCTGTTGCTTGTTTTTTCCTACTTCCAATGTCCATCCCATTTGTCTTTCTTGATGAGGATTGATCATCTTACCCCTGGTCCTCTTTCTTTTTTATCTTATTTACCTGTACATATTTTAGTATGTTTATCCTATTTGATAGGTCTAATATCCACTTATAAGTGAGTATATACCATGTGTGTCTTTCTGCTCCTGGGATATCTCACTCAGGATGATTTTTTCTAGATCCTTCCATTTGCCTGCAAAATTCATGATTTCTTTGTTTTTAATTGCTGAGTAGTAGTCCATTGTGTAAAAGTAGCACAATTTCTGTATCCATTCCTCCATTGATGGACATCTGGGTTGTTTCCAGGTTCTGGCTATTACAAATAAAGCTGCTACAAACTTGGTTGAGCAAATGTCCTTGTTGTTTACTTGAACATCTTTTGGATATGTGCCTAGGAGTGGTATAGCTGGATCTTGAGGTAGCACTATTACTAACTGTCTGAGAAACCACCAGATTGACTTCCATAATGGCTGTACCAGTTGACATTCCCACCAGCAATGTAGGAGGGTTCCCCTTTCTCCACAGCTTCTCCAGCATGCATTGTCTCTTGAATTTTTTTTTCAATGCAGTTTATTCAGGAACCTTGAACAATCATCTCACTCCAGGGTCTCTTGAATTTTTGATCTTAGCCATTCTGATGGGTGTAAGATGAAATCTCAGGGTCGTTTTGATTTGCATCTCTCTGATGGCTAGGGATGTTGAACATCTCCTTATGTGTTTCTTTGCCATTCTATATTCTTCTACAGAGAATTCTCTGTTTAGCATCATACCCCATTTCTTAATTGATTGGCTTGAATTATTGCCTTTTAACTTCTTTAGTTTTTTATATATTCCAGATATCAGCCTTCTGTCAGATATAGGGTTGGTGAAGATCCTTTCCGAATCTGTAGGATGTTGTTTTGTTCTGATGATAGTGTCTTTTGCTTTACAGAAGCTTTTCAGTTTCATGAGGTCCCATTTATTGATTGTTGCTCTTAGGGCCTGTGCTGATGGTGTTCTGTTCAGAAAGTTGTCTCCTGTGTCAATGAGTTCTAGACTATTCCCCACTTGTTCTTCTAACTGATTTAGAGTATCTGGTTTAATGTTGAGGTCTTTGATCCACTTAGACTTTAGTTTTGTGCAGGGTGATAAATATGAATCTATTTTCATTTTTCTGCATGTAGACATCCAGTTGAACCAGCACCAATTGTTGAAGATGCTGACTTTTTTCCATTGAATGGTTTTGGCTTCTTTGTCAAAAATCAAGTATTCATAGGTGTGTGGATTTATTTCTGGATCTTCTATTCGGTTCCATTGATACACCTTTCTGTTTCTATGCCAGTACCAAACAGTTTTTATTACTATTGCTCTGTAGTACAAATTGAGATCAGGGATGGAGAAACCTGCAGAGGATCTGTTGTTGTACACAATTGTTTGGAAATTCTGGGTTTTTTTTTTTTTTTTTTTTTTTTGTTTCTCCATATGAAGTTGAGAATTTTTCTTTCAAAATCTGTAAGAAACTGTGTTGGTATTTTGATGGGAATTGCATTGAATCTGTAGATTGCTTTTGGAAGGATGGCCATTTTCTCTATGTTAATCCTACTGATCCATGAGCATGGGAGATCTTTCCATCTTCTTTTGTCTTCTTCAATTTCTTTCTTCAGAGACTTAATTTTTTTTTTCAAACAGATCTTTCACCTGCTTGGTTAGAGTCACCCCAAGGTATTTTATGTTATTAGTGGCTATTGTGAATGGTGTTGTTTCCCTGATTTCTTTCTCGGCCCTATTGTCTTGGGTATACAGGAGGGCTTCTGGTTTCTTTTACTTAATTTTGTATCCTGCCACTTTGCTGAAGGTGTTTATCAGCTGAAGGAGTTCTCTGATTAAGTTTTTGGGGTCTCTCAGATATACTATCATATCATCTGCATATAGTGAAACTTTGACTTCTTCCTTTTTGATTTGTATCCCCTTGATCTCCCTTACTTGTCTTATTGCTCTAGCTAGGACTTCAAGTACTATGTTGAAGAGATATAGGGAGAGGGGACAGCCTTGCCTTGTTCCTGATTGCAATGGGATTGCTTTAAGTTTCTCTCTGTTGCATTTGATGTTGGCTATAGGCTTGCTGTATACTGCTTTTACTATGTTTAGGTATGTGCCTTTTATCCCTGATCTCTCTAAGACTTTAAACATGAATGGATGTTGGATTTTTTCAAATGTTTTTTCAGCATCTAGGGAGATTATCATGTGTTTTTTTTCTTTCAGTTTGTTAATATGGTGGATCACATTGATGGATTTCCGTATATTGAACCACCCTTGAATGCCTGGGATTAAGCCTACTTGGTCGTGGTGGATAATATCTTTGATGTGTTCTTGGATTCTGTTTGCAAGTATTTTTTTTTTGAGTATTTTTGCATCAATGTTCATAAGATAGATAGGTCTCAAGTTCTCTTTTTTTGTTGGATCTTTGTTTGCTTTAGGTATTAAGGTGACTATGGCTTCATAGAATGAGTTTGGTAATGTTCCTTCTGTTTCTGTTTTGTGGAATAATTTGGAGAGAATTGGAATTAGCTCTTCTTTGAGGGTCTGGTAGAATTCTGCACTGAAAACATCTGGCCCTGGGCTTTTTTTGGAAGGGAGACTTTCGATGAACACTTCTATTTTCTTGGGGGATATAGGGCTGTTCAATCTTTCTACATGGTCTTGACTTAATTTTGGTAGATGGAATCTATCAAGAAAATTGTCTATTTCTCTTAGATTTTCGAACTTTGTGGCATATAGGCTTTTGTAGTGCAACCTAATGATTGTCAGGATTTCCTCAATTGTTTGTAGTTATGTCCCCCTTTTCTTTTCTGATTTGGCTGATTTGGATAGTTTCTCTCTGCCTTTTAGTTAGCTTGGCTAAGGGTTTGTCTATCTTGTTAATTTTCTCAAAGAACCAGCTCTTGGTTTCATTGGTTTTTTTTGAACTGTTTTATTTGTTTCTAATTGGTTGATTTTAGCCCTGAGTTTGATTCTTTCCAGCTGTGTGCTCCTCTTGGGTGTTTCTGTTTCTTCTTTTTTTTTTTTTCTAGGACTTTCAGTTGTGCCATTAAGTTGTTTGTATGAGATGTTACAAATTTCTTCTTAAAGGCACTTAGTGCTATGAGTTTTCCTCTCAGCACTGCTTTCATTGTGTCCCATAAGTCTGGGTATGTTGTGCCTTCATTTTCATTGAATTCTAGGAAGTCTTTAATTTCTTTATTTCATCCTCAACCCAGCTGTTACTGAGAAGTAAGTTGTTAAGTTTCCATGTGCCTGTAGGCTTTTTGCTCTTTCCATTGTTTTTGAGGTCCAGCTTTAGTCCATGGTGGTCAGATAGTATACAGGGGATTATTTCAATCTTCTTGTATCTGTTGAGGCTTGCTTTGTGACCAACTATGTGGTCTATTTTGGACAACATTCCATGAGGTGCTGAAAAGAATGTGTACTCTTTTGAGTTTGGGTGAAAAGTCCTGTAGACATCTATTAGGTCCATTTGAATTAGGATGTGTGTAAGTGACTTTATTTCCCTGTTTGGCTTCTGTCTAGATGATCTGTCCTTTGGTAATAGTGGGGTGTTGAAGTCTCCCACTATTAAGGTGTTGGGGTCAATATGTGATTTAAGCTTTAATAATGTTTCATTTATTAATGTAGGTGCTCTTGTATTTGGGGCATGGATGTTCAGAATTGTGATATCCTCTTGGTGGATTTTTCCTTTGATGAGAATGAAGTGCTGCTCCTCTATGTATTTTTGGTTAGTTTTGGTTGGAAGTCTGTTTTATTAGATATTAGGATAGCCACTCCTGCTTGTTTTTTGGGTCCATTTGCTTGAAAAAAAGTTTTCCAGCCTTTTATTCTGAGGTAGTGTTTATCTTTGTTCCTTAGGCATGTTTCTTAGACACAGGAGAATGTTGGATCCTGTTTCTGTACCCATTCTGTTAGTCTGTGTCTTTTTATTGGAGTGTTGAGTTCATTGATGTTGATAAATAAAAATGACCATTGAATGTTATTTCCTATTATTGTGGAATTGGTGGTGTTGCTGTGATTCATTGCTTGTTTTCTTTTGATTTTTGTTGGAAAATTATCTATAACCTATGTTTTCTTGGGTACAGTTTTTGTGGGATTGGAACTTTCCTTCTAGTATTTTCTGTAGGGCTGGTTTGCTGTTCAAATATTGCTCAAATTTAATTTTGTCATGGAACGTTTTGTCTTCTCCATCTATATTGATTGAAAGCTTTGCAGGGTATAGTAGTCTAGGTTGGCATCTGTGGTCCCTTAGAGCCTGGATGACATCTGCCCAGGCCCTTCTGGCTTTCATTGTTTCTGATGAGAAGTCCGGTATGATTCTGATAGGTCTACCTTTATATGTTACTTGGCCTTTCCCCTTGCTGCTTTTAGTATCTTTTCTTTGTTCTGAAGATTAAGTGTTTTGACTATGATGTGGTGTGAGGAGTTTCTTTTCTGGTCTAGTCTATTTGGTGTTCTATAGGCCTCTTGTATGTTTGTGGACATCTCTTTCTTTAGGTTGGGAAAATTTTCTTCTATGATTGTCTTGAAAATATTTTCTGGACCTTAGAACCTGGAATCCTCTTCTTCATCAATTCCTGTTATTCTTAAATTTTGCTTTATCATGGAGTATTTTATTTCTTGGATGTTTTGTGTTTGAGATATTTCCTATTTTACTTTTTTTTGAGAGAAGTATCAATTTCTGCAAGTGTATCTTCAGCACCTGAGATTCTCTCTTCCATCTCTTGTATTCTGTTGGTACTGCTTACCTTTGTGGTTCTTCTCTTTTCTCTAAGTTCTCCAGTTCCAGACTTTTCTCAGTTTGTGTTTTTTTTTTTTTTTGTTGTTGATTCTAATTCTGTTTTCATGCCTTGCAACATTTCCTTCATCTGTTTGAATGTGGATTCCTGTGTCTCCAAGATGATCTCTATTTTTTTGTTTGTTTGTTTGTTTCCTCTCTTAATGCCACTACTTCTGCCTCCATTTGTTTGGCTATATTTGCCTGTGTTTCTTTGAGAGCTTTGTTCACTTCATTTTTTGTTTTTTTGTTTTTTTTGTTTTTTGTTTTTTTTTTTTTTTTATTTCCATTTGGGATGCCAAATCTTTGAGAGATTTATTTGTTTCCTCTTTAACTGTTTGAATCTGTATGGCTATTTCTCTGAGAGATTTGTTGGTTTCCTCTTTATGTGCCTCAAATAACTGGATAATCATAGCTTTAAAATCATTTTCTTGTGTTTCTGATGAGTTTGAGTATCCATTAACTTGGGGGGTTGCTGGTGAAGCCATGATATCTTGATTTATGTTGGTTGTGTTCTTTCACCAACTCCTGGCTGTTTGGTTATCCGTAGTGTTCACTGTTTGTTCCTGGAACCTGCAGATCAGATGGTCTTTCTCTGGTGTCTGGAGAATTCTTCAGGAAAATGAGAGAGGTCCAGTGGTTTCAGTGTGTGCGTTGGTGATTCAGCTATACCTGTAAGAGGAAAGTTCGCAGGTGCAGAAGGGCAAATGTGGTATAGCATGTGATTGAGCATGTGCGTATAGGTGTGTCCTAGGGGACAGGGTATTGGAGAATGAAGAGGCCTTCAGTGTGTGAGAGGGGTGCCTTGCAGGCACTGAAGGTGTTGCAGGTACTTAAGGTATTGCAAGCACTGTTGAAGATTGCTGGTGCGTATTGTTTTTGCAGGTCTGCTAGGCTTTGGTGGCTATTCATTCAGCTGGTTATCTGCAACTGAGGGGTTGGATGGCCCATACAATCACTGGCGGGCAGCCCTGTGTAGTCAGTACTGCCGCTTGCAGACTTGGGATCTGGGAAGGATTGTACTGCAGATCTGAGTCTTTGTGGCTGGCACTCTTTGGGCATGCGCTCTGGCGGGGTGGGGTTTCCGGTGGTGCGTGCACTCCAGCGGGGCCTGGTGGTGGTGGTGGGGTGTGCTCCAATGATCCTGAGCTCGGTAAGAGGGCACTAGGTGGAGCGTGGGCTCCTCGGACATGTGCTCTGAGGGGTGGTGGTTACACATCTCCGATTCGGCTGAGGGGCCTTAAGCCCTGCCTCTGCTGTCTTGGTCCCCAGGCAGTGAGCTTTGTGGATTTGGGATCCAGGAAGGATTGTATTGAGGAACTGAGTCTCTGTGGTTGGCACTCTGTGGTTGGGCCTGCGCTCTGGCGCTGGCAATGAGTGCTTTCTGATGTGTTGGGGTTTCCGGAGGTGTGTGCTCTCCTCCCATGTCTTATTCTTTAACTAGGATATAACACAGAACAGACAGGAACTCCTTTTTAACTGTTTTAACCTGCAAGATATATTTTTCCTGTTTTGTTCGTCCATTGACTTGTAAGGTGTATTGTTCAACTTCTGGCCTCACAATATCTTTTCATCACTATAAAAAATATCGAACACAGTTAATATAATTGAAAAAAGAAGGTTGATTTCAATAGTTTGGAAGTTTAGCATCTAAGATAAAGATCTTTGTGTGGCTTAGCTTCTGCTGAGGTAAGGAAATGACAGAGTGTCATGACAGGAGCATGTACCTGCATGAAACAGTTTACAGTTTAGAACAAGGAGAGAGAAGGGGCTACCCCATAGTCCCTTCAGACTTCACATCACTTTCAGTGCCCAAAGAACCTGTCTGTGGTCCTTACCTACCAGAAATTTTGCCATGTCCCAACAGTGCTACTATGTAGCCCAAACTTGAATCACTGTGAGCCTTTGTGGGAAAGACAATGGATAATAGATAAGTCAATAGTTCAGCCTAAGATAGTTCAGTCACAGTCAATAGATAAGCCTTAGCAAAGGGGATGTGGAAGTTATCATTATGCATTCTGATTGCTATTTATTATCACTATTATTATAACATTATGTGACTTTTTAAGCTATAAATTCATATTACATTAATGAAAATATAAACTAAATTTAAGTGTATTAATATAAAAATTATAATTTACATTCTGGATTTACTACTTTCCTTGGAAAAAATCATTTCTTTTTTTAAATTAAATTTTTATTTTTTATATTAATTACAGTTTATTTACTTTGAATCCCAGCTATAGCCCCCTCCCTCATTCCTTCCCAACCCCTTCCTTCCTACCTCATCTCCTCCCTGCCCCTCTTAAGTCCCCTGATAGGGGAGGTCCTCCTCCTCTTCCATCTGACCCTAGCTTATCAGGTCTCATCAGGACTGGCTGCAATGTCTTCCTCTGTGGCCTAGCAAGGCTGCTCTTCCCTCATTGTGGGGGGGGGATCAAAGAGCCAAAGACTGGGTTCATGTCAAAGACAGACCCTGTTTTCCCTTACGAGGGTACTAGCTGCCATGGGCTGCATCTGAGCCTCTTCTAGGTTATATCCATGCATATTAGTTGGTTGGAGAATCAGTCTCAGAAAAGACCCCTGTGCCCAGATATATTTTGTCTTGTCTAGCTCCTGTCCTCTCCAGGTCTTACTAATTCCCCTTCATATGATTCCCTGCCCTCTGCCCAAGGTTTGGTTATGAGTCTCAGCATCTTATTTGATAAACTGCCCAGTAGAGTCTTTCAGAGACCCTCTATGGTAGGCTCCCGTCCTGTTACTTGTTTTCTCCTACATCTAATGTCCATCCCATTTGTCTTTCTAAATGAGGATTGATCATCTTACCCCAGGCCCTCTTTCTTATTTAGCTTCTTTAGGTATACAGATTTCAGTATGTTTATGCTATCTGATAGGTCTAATATCCACTTATAAGTGATTATATACTGTGTGTGTCTTTCTGCTTCTGGGATACCTCTCTCAGGATGATCTTTTCTAGATCCCACCATTTGCCTGCAAATTTCATGATTTCCTCGTTCTTAATTGCTGAATAGTATTCCACTGTATTAAAGTACCACAATTTCTGTATCCATTCCTCAGATGAGGGACATCTGGGTTGTTTCCAGGTTCTAGCTATTACAAATAAAGCTGCTACAAACATGGTTGAGCAAATGTCCTTATTGTGTACTTGAGCATATATGCCTAGGAGTGGTATAGATGGATCTTGAGGAAGCACTATTCCTAATTGTCTGAGAAAGCACCAGATTGATTTCCAAAGTGGTTGTACAAGTTCGAATTCCTACCAGCAATGGAGGAGGGCTCCCCTTTCTCCACAACCTCTGCAGTATGAGTTGTCACTTGAGCTTTTTATCTTAGCCATCCTAATGAGTATAAGGTAAAATCTCAGGGTCTATCCATATTTATCACCCTGAACAAAACTAAAGTCCAAGTGGATCAAATACCTCAACATAAAACCAAATACTCTAAATTGGTTAGAAGAAAAAGTGTGGAAGAGCCTTGAACTCATTGGCACAGAAGACAACTTCCTAAACATAACACCAACAGCACAGGCTCTAAGAGCAACCATCAATAAATGGGACCTCATGAAACTGAAAAGCTTCTGTAAAGCAAAAGACACCATCATCAGAACAAAATGACAGCCTACAGACTGGGAAAAGATCTTCACCAACCCTATATCTGACACAGGACTACTATCCAGAATATATAAAGAACTAAAGAAATTAAAAAGCAACAAATCAAGTAATCCAATTAAAAAATCGGTTACTGAGCTAAACAGAGAATTATCTGTAGAGGAATATAGAATGGCAGAGAAACACTTTAAGAAATATTCAACATCCTTAGCCATCAGGGAGATGCAAATCATTTTTTTAAGATTTTTTTTATTATGTGCACAGTGTTCTGCCTACATATACATCTGCATGCCAGAAGAGGGAAATGATGGTTGTAAGCCACCATGTCATTGCTGGGAATTGAACTCAGGACCTCTAGATGCTCTAGAATCACAGCCAGTTCTCTTCACCTCTGAGCCATCTTTCCAGACCAGAAAATAATTTCTTTTACTTTTGTTAGTTCATGTGCATATATGCTGGGCTTTTCCCCCGTTTTCCTTATAAGGAAGCAAATGCACGTGAATTATGCTGACTGTCTAATACAAAGCAGAGAATCCTCCACATTGATTTTCATTTCCTTCTTGTAAAAGTTAGGAAATATGTTATTAGTTCAAATACTTGAAAAAGTCTAATGCGAAAAAGTAGTGTTGTTTAGCCTGAGGATCCAAATGATAAATAAAAGAGGACAAAGACTCAAAAAGCCACCTAGAGCTCATTACAAAGAAATAGAAAGGTGCTCAGGGGCAAAAGGGAGCACTGAGTTCTCCTTCATAGAGTCTTTCCAGCATAAGAACAAGGCCACAGGTCAAGGTGAAACATGGAGGTGATATGGGCTCAGCTGAGAATGTAAACAGTGCACCACATCCTTCTTTTGGGACAAATGCTTTGCTCAGAAGGCAAGCTGTACATTTAAGCATGGTAGCTGAAGGCACCAAGGATAGTGAAGGGAAGACAATTAGAGATACTTGAGTTAAACTCTGTCCTATATTTAACAGGAGGTAAAGGGAAGCGAGAGCACTGAGAATGAAGCCTTATCCTCTCTGGAAGCATTGAGGGGCTCTCAGGAAGGTCCTAGAGGACTGTCAGCTTTGCCATTAACACCATCCTTCTCTAGTTGTGCCCAGGGGAACCCCGTCCTGTACATATTCTCTTTACTACCTTTTCCTTTTTCTCTTTCCTGTCCTTCTAAATAATTCTTCAAACTGCTCTAAAACTGGATCCATGTTGCATGGGGAAAACACAAAGGAAAAAGAAAGACAACCCCTGGTGGAAATTTCCTTTGAATCTCTTGTCTTTCGGTTTTTGAAGTACAGGGTTTCTCTGTGTAGCCCTGGCTGTCTTGGACTCACTTTATATACCAGGCTAGCCCCGAACTCAAAGGTGGCTGCTTGTCTCTGCCTCCCAGAGTGCTTCCATTAGAGGTGTGCACCACAGCACCCTGCTTTGTCTTTATTCTTTAACTGGGAAATAAAGGTACAACGCCACTCCCCACAAGTGCAGAGACCCGACCCACACCACCCTCCATTCCTTGTGGCCAACTGGTGTCTACCTGTCTACTGCTTTGCTTTCTCCCAGGCCTCTTCTATTGACCACTTTCTGTTCACCTGCTGCCTCTGTACATACACATACACACACACACATACACACATGCACGCATGCACACATGCAAGCACATACACACACGCACATGCAAGCACATGCATGAATGCTTCTGAAGGCCTGTGTGACAGAATGGGAATGTGATGTCGAGACCTTTCATCAAATGATGCTGCAGTTACCTTTTGCAATTCACAAACGATTTTCCCTTCTAGCCCATTATAACTTCCTGTCCTGACTTTTACTAGGTTCTCTTTGCTTTAAGTACCCTCAGCTCCACATTCACTCTTAGTAAGAATTCCTTTCCTCATTGTCTGCTTTCTGACACACACTAAGTCAGGCCATGCAAGTTTCTCTTACCCTTGGGAAGCCTTCTCACACTCCCATTCAAAGGGATAAATGAGAGAAATCTGAGCTAAACTCTGTTCTATGTTTAACACTATGCAAGGGTTGCAAGAGAACTGAGAATGAAGCCTCATTCACTCTGAGAGCTGAGGGCTTGCTTCAGGGAAGTAGGTCCTTCTAACACATCCATTCAGAGCAGACTCAAGTGCTCTGCATTCCAAGACTTCCCTCAGACTCAAAAAAAACTCTTAACATGTTGTGATAGTATTATGTCTTTGTGTGTTTATCTTTTCTACTTTTTTTCTTAAACAAAACTATCCATTTCTTTTACTATTCACAATGCCTAATGCTTTGTGGTTTATAGCAGGAGCCCATTAGATTCTATGCAAATAAATGAAATAAATAAGTAAATGAAGAAGAATGTACATTATATTGTGTGCCTTTTCAAACAGTAATCCCAAGGGGTAATCTATATACATATTGCTTATCTGGATAATTAAAACTCTTAACATTTTCTTTGGAGGAAAGAAATACTTTCTTTTCCTGTTGAAATAAAAGAATTTTTGTTTTGTTTTGTTTTGTTTCAAGAGGAAAAAAAACACATTGAAAAAATCTGTCTACAGTACAAGAAACTAAGTTTCTATCTTCAGGGACACTGCCTTGTCTTTTTATATTAGGAGAGTGAACAAGATTTAAGCCAAGAAGTCAGTGTGATGATATTTGCAGACAGCTAATAAAGAGGAAGATTATAAGGCTGTATCAAATGGCAGGGGCCTCAGCAGACTCCATGTCTTAGACATTAAACACAGAACAAAGCCATACTGTTTCCCAGTGACCACCAAAAGTGCTTGATGTCAGTTTTAACAGTATGATGCCACTTTGACTGTGGCATTCATCTTGCCTTCCATCACAGCTGGAAAACAAAACAGAGAAAAAAAAAAAAAACAAAGCAAACATCACTAGGTAGTACTCAGACCAGAGAAAACATCTGAAACAAAACCAGGCATTTATAAAACAGAATGAAAAATCATTTTCTGTCAATCCCTTGCAACGCATCCTTCTCACTCCTAGAATAGCCTGTTATGTCTGCTCAAATAAAACACCTCAAAAAGTTATCTGCCTATATTTTACATTCTACAACTAGCTTAATATGACAGGCTCCTGCAGAGCCGAGATTTGTGACCATGTTAAGACATGAGGGAAATAAATCAGGTTGATGTTTCTCTCCGTAGTCTTTGTGACCCAAGGAGTCACAGTCAACTTTTCCAAAGAGCCAGTAAAAAAAATGCCTCACATTTTGTGTATAATGACTATAATTACAACAGACATTTCCATATATAAGCTCTGATTACTGAAAAATGTAGCTTTAAAACCATCTCCTATTTGGTTTCAAGGCAATACAGAAATACAAGCTCACATGGCTTAGAAACCAAACAAACAGGTTACAGAGTAGAAGAGTCTGAGATCAGTGAGATCAGGAGAGACAATGAGAGAAATGTTTCTTCAGCATCTGCGATGTGCTGGCCATCATGCTAAATTACTTACAAAGAATATATATATATATATATATATATATATATATATATCCATAATGTTATATATTATATCTCAGTATATATGTCTATTGTGTATAATACAAGAATAGAAAATATACCAGTGCATGCAACACAAGGAAGTATTGTGGCTGAATTATTCTTGTATCTAAGGAGTACAGATTATGAAATTAATGTCCATATGCGTTTATAGCTAAGAATTCCGAATGTGTACCATGTAACATTGAGCATACTTTCAGGCTTAGAAGATATTCTAGAGATTTAAGTTCGTTCTAGGTAATGAATCTGACCTTACATATATTACATTGTTGCCATAATGGGTATTAAAACATTTCAGTCACATGTTAATTATTATCTATTAAATTAATTAAGTCTGTTCACTTGATTTAAAACAAGACAAAAATCCTTATCAACTTAAAGAACACATACTGAGTACAAAACAGATACCTGAGAAAGTGACACTAGAAACAATAGAATAAACAATTTTTAATTAATTGATTGATTATTATTTATTACAATTTATTCACCTTGTATCCAATTCTTTTGCATTTTCTTTTTTATTATCATTTATTACATTTTATTCAATTTGTATCCCTGCTGTGGCACCCTCCCTCCTCTCCTCCCAATCTCACCTCCACTCCCTCTTCTCTTCCTATGCCCCCCATTAGTCCATTGATAGGAAAGGTCCTCCTCCCCTTCCATCTGACCCTAGCTTATCAGGTCTCATCAGGACTGGCTGCACTGTCTTCCTCTGTGACCTGGCTAAGCTGTACCCTTCCCAGGCGGAGATGGTCAGAGAGCCTGTCACTGAGTTCATGCCAGAGAAAGCCCCCGCTCCCTTACTAGAGGACCACTTGGATACTGAGTCTATGGGCCACAGCTGAGCTGGGGTTTTAGGGCCTCTCCATGCAATGTCTTTGGTTGGGGTATTAGTCTCTGCAGGGCCCCCAGGACTCAGGTTTGTTTGTTTGTTTTTGGCTCCGTTGGTCCCAGTTTTTATCCAATGCAGAATTTTGTTTTTCGAACAAGCATTTGCACACAGTATGGTCTAACTAACTCATGATCCTGGATCCACCTATTGATGCAGATGTCTACTTTGGAATGAACTATTCTGAGGGTTTCTTGTGTCCAGAGAAGTCCAGTTTTATGGGGTTTTTTTGTTTTGTTTTGTTTTTATGTTAGCTAACGCACCTATTGTTTGCACGTCTGTTATTGGTGGCCGGAAATAACCACTATCTGCTGGACCAGTGCAATTGGAATCCCACTCCAGGAGAGGGGCTGCCTGCCACTGCTCTGTGGCCGCAGTGGTACTTCTGTAGCAGTTCTGATGTCTCCTCCCACTTTTTCTTCACCCCTCATTTTGTTGGTCTCGTTTTTGCAACAAGACAGCTTCTTGTACGCTCTATGATCTGAGAGTCAGTGGAGCACAATCTGTGGGAGCGAGCTATCTGGACTTGAGTCCCAGTTCTTCTATTATTGTGTTTGCCTTTGGACAAGTTGCTTAAAATTACTGAACTTAAGTTTCCTCATGCATAAAATGAGGGGTGCATCCTAAGGGTTTCATGAATATTAAGGAGGATAATCTGTTTACTATGCTTGACCTGTCGTGGAGACTCAATTGGGGTTATTACTGTAACTACATAATTATGCTGGGTTAGAACAAGAAATGTGAAGCGAGATGCTAAATTCAAAACCCCAACCATGGTCAGAGGCAGTTCCTTGGAGCTCTTATTAAGAAAATGAAAATGCTGCAGACACCTCTTCTTTTGTTCCAATGCTAGGAATATTAGAGCCAAATTAATGTTGTCAGAATAAAACCTTTTCCAAAGACTTATTTTTACCTTAATTACAGCACCACAGTCCAGTTGAAAGCCATGTTACTTCTCCAACAGGCTCTTTTCTGTTGTCCTGCTTTTTGGTCTTTCTTGCTTCACCTAGAAGTATATCATTTTTACTTGCATTTAATGTCTACTAAAGCAAAACAATAAAATTATTGCATAAGCCTCCAGAAGTATGGGGGTGATCATGTATCCTATGCTTCCCCACAGTTGTCAGTCCAGAGGAGTAATGCTCAAGATCTGACTTTCTAGTTCTCTGGAGAATTTTCTGAAGTTATTTAATCCTGTATTTTGCCCTAGAGTTGCCTTAGATATTCCGATTCTGTGGACTCTCTTTTACTTTTCTTTTCTTTCTTAAAAGCAGGTTCTATTTACCTACTGTATCCAAACTGAACAGCATTCCTCCCACCACAGAAATCATTGGTCTCTTGGGTGAAGCAGGGAAGAAATAGAATTGGGTCTGGTTTCTAAAGCAGAACCAACATGTGGCCTTAACACATCACTCAAGCTCTCTGAGGTTGAGTTTCTTCATCTTCAACAGCTGGAAAAATTTATATATGCATGATTGAGTCTGCCTAGTTTATAAAGTTTTCTATAAAATTACATACAATAAAATCTGAAGCAAGAAAAATATTAACTTACTGGTTTTCTAGATTCACAATCTAGCAAAAAACAATCTGATTCTTCAATGATATGGTCATTTATATATTACTCTCAATCAAGTGATAGTCTCCACCCATGGTTATACTGGCTACCCTAATTAAAGACAGTGGGACACACCACTCACACACACACACACACACACACACACACACACACAGAAGAGGACTCAAGAAGAGGAATTAGGTATCAGGAGAAAAACGTAATAAACAATAATGAGAAAGGGACTTTGACAAAAGAAAGTATAAAATTACTACAATGTTTAAATTAAAAAAAACATCAGTATGTGAAGATTAAGACTACATGCCTGTAATTTTTTATTTTTCCACATGACGTAAGCATGTGGAATATCAAGTCATTCTTCATTTGGGGATTCTGCGACTAGTCAGTGTTGGTCCCAGCATGTTAATATATGGTAGAATTGAGTGACAGGAGAGGCTGGAACATAGCCGAGGACCTTGTCTACAGGACGAAGTCTCTGTTGCTTCAGCTGTGTCCTCTCTCCTCCCTCAGCTCATCCCTACATCCTACAGAGGGTAACGTTTTGTTTGTTGTTCAAGTTTTGTAAGCTGTAAAGCATATTACAGAACATATACTTTGCAGAAATAAAATTAATGGTCACTTATCTTTAAGCTGGCCAATTATTAATTTATTCCCAAGTACATCTGCCAAATCCCAAATCTGGAACAACAGTACAAAACTGATCTCTTCTCTGGGTTACCAGCGTGTTACAATGTCTGAAAGTAAAATTTTGTCTCATTTTTACCAACATTTTAGAAAATATTTGTCATCCTATCAAGTAGATGAAGTTAGCAGAATATACCTTACATGGTATTTAATGATTTCATCAGTGAACAACACTTTGTGAACTATTATTTACTCACCATTGTGCTAAGTAGTTTACAACCATAGCTGTGAACTTCTCCTGTAGACCCTCAGGGAGAGAATTTTCATACAGATGCTTGGCTAGTGATTTTATTGAAGCCCAGAAATAATAAATGATTAATTTCAGTCTACATTAGTATGAAGGTATAGGAAAAAAATCCACGTCCAGTTCTCTGTAGTTACTTATTTCACTCATTGTCTTTGCTCACAGGACTAACTATTTGTGAAGGAGATTGCCATTCATTGAATTGTGTATTTTTCTGTTTTAAATTTATTTTTATTTGTATGCACGGGTATTTTGTCCAGATTCTGTGTACACACCACTAGAGTGCAATGCCCACAGAGGCCAGAATAACACATTGGATCCCCCGGAACTTAGGTTACAGACTGTGTGAGCCAACACGTGATTCAACCCCCAGTTCCCTACAGGAGCAACCAGTTCTTTCCTGGAGCCCCACCTCCTCATACATTTGCTTCAAAGGGGGAAGTTACCCAATCAAACGCAAACAATCACGGTGAATTAAAGTGTCATGCCCTGCCCAGTCAGCCTCCGCTGTAAATTCTAAATGAATCATTGTCATTTCATAGCCTTATACCTCATGGACACATGTGCCTAGTTTATTTGTGGATTCTAAAATTTATGGAAACTTCCTTTTTGTCTTCTAAATGTTAATTTTGTAGCATGTTCCATAAATAAATCTGAATTCTGTCACCAAAGCGATTATATGTTAAGATGCACTTCTGGTTTATACTGTCAAGAAGTAAGTGATCTCATGCATTCTTATAACTTAGTGGCAAGGTTAGAGCAGGTGTTTGTGCAAGGAGGAGACACTGTTACTTGGGACCAGCAATCTTAGATTTGTGTTTGGAAATTAAGAAAATAGCTGCAGAAACCCTGTTATTCATAAGGAAGTTTCTTTTGGAGTCTGTAGTGTCACCAGGATCCTCTGAGGATTGACATGACTGAAACAGCTTCGACCAAGACTCTAGATATTACAGGAGACTTTCTCAGCCCTTCCCTCCTGCTACCCCATACAGCCCAGAGCAATTTGTGAGCACCCTGTCCAACCACGCAGGCACTGCCTGAAAAGCCCTTTAATGGTTCTTTTATAAGCAGTTTTAGGTTAGGCAGAGGACCAGGAAACAAAAGTGCTGATTTTCAAGGGCATCTAGCACAATGAAATTTGCATTCTGTGAATCTTCTCAGTGTCCCTGGTGTCTCAAAACAATCTGGAATTAGCAAGCCTTGACATGGGCTAATGAGAACAAACAGACTCACACAGATTCCCCTGAACAGCAATTGGATTCAACCTTTACAAAACAAGTAGATTGGCCCAAATACTGTCTTTCTGAATGAATAAAAAGATGTCCTAGACTCAAACAGCTGTGCACTGAGGAGTCAGGTAAAGCAGCTGAACTGTGACAACAATAAACCCTAGAGAGTGTTTTCTGTAACTCATTGATAGACAGATCTCCATAGGCCACACACATGGATTTCACTGCAGCTCTGTAGGGGAGGTGCTACTGCTGCCACCACTATCATATTCAGTTTATAAAAGAGGATGCAGGATGTGGGAGGTACAAGTTCTGCCTGTGGTCCCTGTGTCTTCCTTCCAGCGATGTGAGGACCAACAAGTCCCTTTCACAATCCCTAAAACCTAGAAGGTATCTTTGTATGCTGACCTGTTTTACTGAAGTCCTCTCTCATTCTGAGAGTTGTGGGAAGCTTGGCTACAGATCAGTAAATCTCGAGCATGGTACACACTAAACTATTTTTTACACTTTTATGAAAAATCGAAACATGATGAATCTCTGCTGTGAGTTAACACTGTCATTTAAAGGACAGAGGATACTGTTGAGTGGTGAAGGTGAGCAAGGAGAATCCACTTGGTAGCTTTGTGACCCTGGAGAAGGAAGGGATCTTATGTGTTGCAGTTTTTTTCATTCAAGTTGGAGATGACAATATGTTCATGAAGATACTATGGGGACTAAATAATTAATGTGAGCCAGTTAAAGCTAGTTAGCACACTGAGAGAACATGAAACGCTATAGTGATTAACCATCTGAATTTGAAGGTAAAAAAAATGTTGACTGCTTTGCTGTATATCTGTTGATCTACATGAGGAGCAAATGATTTGATCTGAATCAATCCCCTTTATTAAAGCACTTCAGTTTTTAAAACATTATTAAAATATCTGAACTTTTTAAAGCTTTAATTAAATTACCCTTTCATACCTTAGAAAGGCACACATATTGAATTTTAATGATTTATTGTAATGATTTGATTACCAAAATAACACGTACTGATTCCCTAGTAAAATGATTCCCTGAGAAAAATGGGCAAAAATTCCGTGTGCAGAGTTTGAAAAATCTCGACAGGTGTGGTGACACAAGCCAGTCAGCACTGCTTTCCAACACTGATATTGGAAGATCCTTAGTTCAAGGATAGCCTTAGCTAAACCAGAGAATTTAAGGCCATATCTAAAACAGTTTCACTAATGTCTCAACTAGGATTGCTATTGCTATGATAAAACATCATGACCAAGGGAAGAAAAGGTTGTACTTCCACAACACTGTACAGCATCACTAAAGGAAGTCAGGACAAAAGCTCAAACAGGGCAGCAATGGGGAGGCAAGAACTGATGCAGAGGCCATGGAGGGTGCTGCTTCTTGTTTTGCTCCTCCTGGCTTGCTCAGCCTGTTTTCTTATAGAATCCAGGACCCCCAGCCCAGGGATGTCCCCACCAACAGTGGGCTGGGCACTCCCCCATCAATCACTAATTAAGAAAATGTCCTGTAGGTCTACCTTCATATTGATCTTAGGGAGACATTTAATTAGCTGAGGTTCCCCCCCCCCGAATGACTCTAACCTGTGTCAAGTTGACAAAAAAACTAGCCAGCACACCAACAAACCCTAAACAACAACTAAAACAAAACCAAACCAAAAGAAAAGAAATCCCTGGTTGAATCTGTATGAAAGTGTGTCCACTTCTCCCCTCCCCCGTTTTTTTTCCAGAGATAGGGTTTCTCTGTGTAGCTATCCTTGAACTTCCTTTGTAGACCAGACTGGCCTTGAACTCACAAAATGAGTTCTCAAGTGCTGGAATTAAAGACATGTGCCATCACAGCTGGCTTCCACTTGGTATTTTTAAAACAGTAACATATAAGCATAATTTGCATAGAACCCATCTATACAGTATGCTATAGAATATCAACAAAATGATCATTTCTTCAGTCAGATATTGCTACATTTTCACAGTTCGGGTGTTCAATGTTGCCCCATACTGTGTGTGTGCCTCAATTCTAGACTGTTTTATGTGTAATGCATACAGTAAGTATTGTTTATGATTAAAGAGATGTCTCACCTTTAAAATAGGAAATTTGGGACTGTTCTCTTTTATTTGTGTTAAAGAAATAGCATATCTACACCATTTTTGTGTGTCACTTGTTCTGCTTTTAAAAGTGTTCTGCTTTTAATAATGAAATTGTCTGTTTGGGAAGACTGTTCCTCAGTTGTGGTGTTGTGGGTTTTATTTATTTAATTTTGCTCCTTTAGGTGAAAAATTTTAGATGCTTAATCAGTAAAACACTGTATTTTACAAATTCTTCCATTTGGAACATGGTTAATTTAAGGCCTGCCAAGTCAGTATACTTAACTCACTTTGAGATCTTTAAAGAGCAACAAGTTAGAACACTTGATACAGTCAATCTGTTTTAACTGCTTCTATGTTTATCCTGCTGACCACCAAGATCTCTGCCTCTGGGTTAGGTGACAGGAGATGACACATTTGGGATGTCTGGAGTGCATTATTGTCATAAGCACATTGGGACTCTGATTATATAGCTGTGTGCATCTAAATAATATAGAATTTACCTTGAAGTTAGTGATTGCATTTTTAAAATGCTTAGAATAGTATTTACCCTAATCCTATATTTTTGTTCTAATAATGACCCAGTAAATTGAAGAAACACCACAATTATCTTGTGTTTACCCAGATGATAGAAGCAGAATCAAACAGTACAAGCTTCTGGGAGGTATTATTCCTCCCAGTAGAAAGAAGATCAATGCTGTTGCCAGGCCTATTCAAACAGAAACAGGGTCCTACAGTATTGAAATGAGGTAGAAAAAGTAAATCTCACCACATGGTCTTGATTAAATGATTTATAAATTTGCTTGTAAGCCTACTATTTTTCTCTGGATTGTAAAACTCTTGTTTATCTTTTTCTTGTCTTTTTGTGAAGAGACAACTATAATGGAGTAAATGCATGGATTTTGTTAAAGTCAGGTGGTCTAGAATAAATGCATTTCTCACTATCATTGACCAGCTGAGCGGCCACACACAGTAAGTCAGTTTCCTCAGAGACTACGTACAGCTGTAAAAATGAAAACATCTAATGAGTGGATGGTGAAAACTGAATATATATCTGTTAAAATAGTTTTTTTTGTACCTGAAAAATGTAATCTGTATCTATAGACCTGCAGACTAACATGTTTGAAAAGTCATAGTGAGGTGTGACTGAAAAAGATACTCTGGTTAGATTTAGTTAAACGTTGGATAATTTTTAAAGCTGTAATTGTGTCATTTGTCTGCTTTTATACATATCATGTTTCTAATAGTGAGAAGCTGACATTTTTTAAAGATTTATAATAATCAAGACACTTTACCAACTGCATAGATGAAGGATATATGATCGATATTTTTTCAGGAGTTGATTCTATAATCTATTCCTTAATCAGTATCTACTCACAGGTTTCATAAGTGATTAAATAATTAACCAAATGTCATGAGCTTCACCGTAGTAGCCTCAGAAAGATCATGTCACCTCTGCTTTCATGTTTATCACTCCCTGGTGTGCCGGATCCACAGTCAGTCTTACGAATTCCTAGCACGCTTTGTGTGGCATGCTGTTATTCATTCAAGAACGGAAGAGAGCCCTGGTGATAAACATTCCATCTCCATGCACACGTGCACATACTGTGATGCACATACATTTCCCAAAGAGCACAGTGTAAGCAGTGTGTAAAGAAAATACACAAACGATCTTTCCCCACCTGGGGATTCTATCCTTCTCTGTGGACACTCCTAGAACTGGCAGATCAGCATGCAGAACCAAGTCCCAGGGAAAGACACAGAGACCTCCCAAGACTACTACAGGCGTGCAGGGAAAGAACAACTCCATATTTAATTCTTCGGTCTCATTCTCATGGGTCCTAGCAAGCACCCTTGTTATTACCTCTGAGGCTGACATATGTAAGTTTTCCAGGTGATAACACACTGAGGCAAAGGTATAGATGTTTAATGGTTTACCTTAAGAGAAAATTTCAAATATTGTTTTGGGAATGAAAAGGTCTCCAACACATATGGACTTACCTGTGTGCACACACATAGGGTAAAGCAAGATGCCAGGTACTTAAAAACTAACACCTGTAATGAACCACAAGGGGAAAAAAATGAGATGATTCTCTGGTCAAAAGCTATGAGTTTAATTCTATTCTAATAAGAGAGGTATGAATATTATTCCAAACACACAGCTTTTGTTTCTTTGTATTTTATTCAGTTTGTTTTTGGTGCTGAGATTAAGCTCAGAGCCCAGAAGATGCTAAGAATATACTTCACCATGAAGCTGTGACCTCAGCCTAGTGAGTTCTTTTCTCTAGAAATTATGGCAGGAACTGTTGAATTCAGACTGATCCAAGTATAGAATACATTCATTAACAACTATGACGTTTTTCAGATCTGTAGCTTTCACATGCTATCATTGCTTTCTATTTGGTTGCTTTCTGTCATTGACAAAAATATACCTTGTATTGAATTTATTGTGAATTAGGAGGTGATAGGTGTAAAATTATATTTTTAAAGATTTATTGAAAATAAAATTTTATTTAACATATTCTGATTATGATTTTCCCTCCTTCCCAGATCCTCTATACTTCTCCATACAGCTCTGTATCATCTTTCTTTTCTTTTTAGGAAACAAACAGACAAGCAATAACAACAACAAGCCAGAATTTAAAAATATCAAAAAAATAAAAATCACAAGGCACACAAGACAAAAGAAAGCAAAACCCATAAAAATACAAAGTCGGAAACCATAATATACAGGCAAAAGACCAGTAAATAGGAAATACCTCCAAAAAAGAACATGAAAAAAGGGCTACAAAAATGTGATTTTGTTCATTTTTGTGTTGGCCATCTACTGCTGGGCATAGGGACTGACTGGCCTTAATGTGGTGAACATTTCTGGTGAGATTCCATGGGAGAAAAGTAACTTTTCTTTGAAAGCTTTCAGTTGAAGATAGTTTCTTGAATAGTGATGGGGGCATGTGACCACTTTCCTCTCTTCCCACTGGGAACCTATCTGTTTTGAAGATGTGTACTTCCCAGGCATACTGCCAGCCTTTGTGAGTTCCATGGGTTCTCGGTCCTGCTGTGTTTGGGAGACAGTTTTTTTTGCTATTATCTTATCCCTGTGGCCCTAGCAATCTGTGTGCTTCCTCTCCTGCATAGGCCCCCTGAGGTGTGAGGGCAGGGTTTTGATGAACATACCCCATGTATGGCTAACGGTTCCAAAGGTTTTCATTTTCCGCACTGCCCAGTTGTAGGTCTTTGTGCTAGTTCCCATCTACTGCAAAAACATGATCTAGGGGTTTGGCGGAATATCTTTAGGAATCATTTTATTGCTATGATCCTTTACAAGAACAAGAGTATTCAGTTTTACCCCCTCTCAGTTCCTTGGCCACACAGGCAGTGCCAGGCATTGGGTCATCTTGTGGAGTAGGTCTTAATTCAATAGGTGGGAAGTTAGTTACTGACATAAGGTTTTCCCACCATTGCACCAGTATATCACCATTGTAACTTAACGGGTTTGTATCTGTATTGGTGATTACCTTTCTCTCTGGCAGCATGCAAAATACCTTCTAGTATATTAAGTCACTAGGACTTCCCAAGAACATTACCAAGCAGGGAGAATGGGACCAGCATGACTTCTCTATGTTCATTGTGTCGTGTAGGCATTGTTCAATAATAGAGTGTTACCATCAGTTTGTGGAAAGACACCAATAGCCTTGTCAATGGCCTGGGTTGTTTGGGGGTTTCCATGGGAACCTTTTGATGGCTAGCAACTCAATTAGATGCAAAGCATTCCTGGCACTAGATGTTTCCTTTGGTGGTAATTGGGGTATTGTCCCCAACCATTATTTGGTGACTTCATTTAGATTCCTTTCACATGCAAATATTTTAAGATGCTTTTGTAGTAGTAGGTTTCCATTTGATCTCTCAAATGGCCCTTACTGTGAGATGTCCCTCCCCATATTCTCTCCATTACTCCTCACTTCCCTCCTCACTACTTTTAAGCTTCCCCCTCCAGCCTCCCTGCCAGGTCTTTCTATATCCATACATTTTATTTTCTTACGTAGGAGATCTTCCCCTCCCTTCTAGTCCCCTATAATATACATACCTTCTGTGGTTATAAGGTAGCATGCATATAAAAGACTTAAAAGCTATCAACCAGACAGAGGAGAATATATGCAATATTTGTCTTTGGGGGGGGGCAATCTAAGATACTTATTTTACAATGTAGAGTAAATGGGTAAAACCCTAAAATATTTCATAAAATGCATAACATACATGGCATTTAGTAGAACAAAAAAGTGAAATTGGCATGGGGTTATTTTATTACATTTATTTATTTAGGCACAATTAAAGACATGAGACAGCTTTCAAATATCATTTTGAAATTTCCAAGCTAGGCATGGTGGCTCATGAAAAGAATCTCTACACTTAGGATGCTGATGCAGGATTGCCAGAAGTTTTAGTTTAAAGTGGGCTATGTATGATGTTCAAATCACGGTGGGATACAGAGTAAGACCCTGTCCCATCCCCCAAAAAAAGAAAGATGAAAAATTTAAAACTGTTAAATATCATTTTATGATTTTGCCTTAAATAACAATTTTGAAATT
Source organism: Meriones unguiculatus (assembly GCF_030254825.1). Taxonomy (NCBI): domain Eukaryota; kingdom Metazoa; phylum Chordata; class Mammalia; order Rodentia; family Muridae; genus Meriones; species Meriones unguiculatus. Next base: position 15,385,528 of record NC_083367.1, on the reverse strand, counting down.
TCATTTCAAATGTTACTGTTTGAATTTATACACTTAGGATTCAAAAAGAACAGATCAGTTAAGTTGCTTTGAACTGTATGACTACTTGAAGCGATTATACAATATTATTTTGTAGTTTTCAAGAGTTAGTGCTTTGTAAAAATGTTTATGAACTTGCTTTATATTCATGAAGCAATAGATTAAATGATTTTCAAATTTATAATAAATGAAAGTAAAATTAATAATAATGAACAACATGCTACATCTTTGCATTTCCTAAACCACTGGTAAATTAACACACTATCTGAAAGCAAAAGCCCAAATTTTAGGAGAAATAATAGTGTGCTCTGAGGATTTCAAGTAGAATTCATAGGAATGAATAGCACTTGCCTTATTGTGGAAGATATGTCTCAGATTATAGTCTATGCTTTTATTTACTATTCGTGAAATGTTGTGACTTGCTTACCGAAATATTTAAAAACTACTTTTATCTTGGGAAAATTACTTATTCCAGTATGTTAAAGATTATTCCCGTGGCTTAGAACCTAACCCTTTAGATAGGTTATTTCCATATATGATGACCAACTCTGTCTCAAGAGAAGCAACAATTCATACTGGAAATGCACTCAGTACACAGGGTACATGTAATTGTTGGTCAATGTCTGTTTTCCCATGTGCATGACTCTCAGAACTAGATATATACAAAACAAAATCAGTACCTCATTGTCATCTTATATTTAAAAAAAATAATCTCAAAATATAAGACAGGTCAAAATAATAGAAAGGTAATAACAGAGCATATTCTAACTTGTAACACTCCCACCCCACAAATAAATAAAAATAAAAATAAACCTATGCATTTGATTAGGAATTTAATATCAGAGGATAACTTCTATGAATAACATAATGCATCTCAAAGAGTAGAATAAGTAAATATTATTATATGTATGTATGTATGAATATAAGTATGTACATCAAGATGAATAAGTCAGGACAAATTATCTTACTTTACAGGCCTTACTTTTTTGTTTCTGCTCAAAAGGAACACATATCTTTGTTTTAAAAACTTTTCTGACATACCATTAATATGGCTGTCTAGTTTTATTTTTTAAATTTTATTTTATTAATTATACTTTATTCACTTTGTATCCCCCATAAGCCCCTCCCTCCTCCTCTCCCAGTCCCACTCTCCCTCTCCCTTTTTCACGCATGCCTCTCCCCAAGTCCACTGAAAAGGGAGGTCCTCCTCTCCTTCCTTCTGATCTTAGTCTATCAGATCACATCAAGAGTAGATGCTTTGTCATCTTCTGTGGCCTGGAAAGACTGCGCCCCCCTCAGGGGGAGGTGATCAAAGAGCAGGCCAATCAGATTATGTCAGAGGCAGTCCCTCTTTCCATTACTGTGGAACCCACTTGGACACTAAACTTCCATGGGCTACATCTGTGCAGGGGTTCTAGGTTATCTCCATGCATGGTACTTGGTTGGAGTATGAGTCTCTCAGAAGACCCCTGTGTTCAAATTTTCTGATTCTGTTGCTCTCCTTGTGAGGTTCCTCTCCTCTCCAGATCTTACTATTTCCTACTTCTTACATAAGATTCCATGCACATTGCCCAACAGTTGGCCACAAGTCTCAGCGTCTGCTTTTATAGTCTGCAAGGAAGAGCCTTTCAGAGGCCCTCTGTGGCAGGTTTCTAGGTTGTTTCCTGTTTTCTTCTTCTTCTGATGTCCATCCTCTTTGCCTTTCAGGATGGGGATTAAGCATTTTAGTCATGGTCTTCTCTCTTAATTAGTTTCTTTAGATGTACAGATTTTAGTAGGTTTATCCTATATTATATGATATATGAGTGAGTATGTACTGTGTGTGTTTTTCTGCTTCTGGGACAGCTCACTCAGGATGATCCTTTCCAGGTCCCACCATTTAGCTGCAAATTTCATGATTTCCTTATTTTTCATTGCAGAGTAATATTCCATTGTGTAGATGTACCACAATTTCTGCATCCATTCTTCAGTTTAGGGGCATCTGGGTTGTTTCCAGCTTCTGGCTATTACAAATAAAGCTGCTACAAACATGGTTGAGCAAATGTCCTAATTGTGTACTTGAGCCTCTTTTGGATATATGCCTAGGAGTGGTATGGCTGGATCTTGATCCTAAATGGTAAGAAGTTTTAATGGCAGGAGTCAGGAATTAGAATAGTGTGTATACTATATTTAACAGTTTTGCTGAATTTTAAATATACATTTTTAGAACATCCTTCACAGGGAATTTTTCATTCTTTTAAATGTTAATTTTGATTTATGTGGTATTCCCTAGAAGATATTTGTTCCCAGGAGCACACATGAATCTTGCATTTTTGTAGTTCTTCTAGTTTTGTTAAATGAGAAATTTGTGTACCATGCCTTTAGTTATACAAATTATTCAGTGATAATTTTAATCTAAGGAATAGATATTTTTCTCAGTCTTTTTACAAAAGAAATAAATTATGAGATTTAATTGTAATCACTATCACCTGACATCATGCCTTTGTTTCATTTTTTTGTTTTGTTTTGTTTTTATAGGTATCATTGCTACTTTTCTTTTGAAAACATTCATTTTAAATAATCCTTCCCCACTCTCTGAACAGTAGACAGTATCTAGAGTCCTGGAAGCATTATTACATGCTGAGATCTAGAGCACCATTCTTTTGTGCAGGCCACTGATTTTCTTCATGACACTGAGAGTCAAGAGTTCACTTTGGGAAATGTGTATTAGTCAGAAAGCTAATGAAAGTTGAATGTCACCTAGATCATCCCTCAAGATTTATTTGCCTTTGATACTCACTCTTCCAACTACCTGTTTTGCAGTGGGACTGAAGAGCTCAGCATACAATTGTTCACTTCCAGGTTCAGTTACAATTACAAACTAATCTAGGTTGCCAACTTGAAACAAGGTTGTTGTAGGTAACCCTGTGTTTAGAAAAATCGTACAATTTTGATATGCTTGTTAATGATGCTAACTAGAGATTTCTACAATGTTATACTTCATATTGCCCCTCCTGTCTCAATAATCCTTGCCTGGTAAGAGATACATTTAGTAATTTTTGTCATCAAATTTCTAAGCCCAGGAAAGTTTACAAATATTCATGTGCTTCATTTTTGATAGCTATTTGGAAAGAGTTCATGCAAGTAAAAAGAAACAATAATATTTTCTTTAAGTATGGACAGTTATGGCCTAGACTGTTTGTCCTGTTAATATGTCTCTCAGACCCTGTGCATCTTCTCAACACTTAGATTTAGATGGCATAATTTGAATAAGAATGGACTCTATAGGGTCATAGGTTTGAATGCTTAGTCATCAGGGAGTGACACTATAAGGAACTGTGGCCTTATTGGAAGTAGTATGTCACTAGGGCTTTGAGTTTTCAAGGGCCTAACCAGGCCAAGTATATCTCTTGCTGCTTTTAGATTCATGTCTGCCAGTATGCCATCGTGCTCTTTGTCATGATGACAATGGAAGCAAGTAAGCCTTCATTAAATGCATTCCTTTATACGACTTGCTGTGGTCATGATACCTTTACAGCAACAGAACACTGACTATGGTAGAAGTTACTATATGTTGCTGTGAAGAGCTTGACCATGCTGCTTGTTGGCAGAATGTGGACTTTGGGACTTTGGATTAGTAAAACAGTTCAATGCCTTAAATGGATGTAATGGACAGGACTAGTAGGAGCATGGAAAAAATTACTGAGGGTGATTTGAACTGTCGGGTTTCAGCTCAAGAAATTTCAGAGGAGAAGACTATTAGTATGTGGCCTATTTGAGCATCTTGTGATATTTTGGCAAAGAATGTGGCTGGTTTTTTGCCCTTTCCTGGAAAATCCACCTAAGTGTAATTTGAACAGTTTTGGATTAATGGCATTGGCAGAAGAGATTACAGGGCAGTCTTGTATTGACTCTTTTGTGCGACTATGAGTGGTGACTCTTACTTGGGTCTATAATAAAAAGGAGAAAACTGAATGAGAAAAAATATAAAATGTACAGTATGAGAAGAAAAATGGCACTAGGAAGTGTAATAGAGCTAAGTCCAGTGCTTCAGGAAATAAACAGTTTAAAGAAAAGCTTAATCCTAAAGAGGATAAAGAAACTTTGACCTGAGGGCAAGACCTTACCCACATAAGGTTCCAACTTGTGAAAAGGAATTAAAGAAAAGCTTAGGGCCAGGGGCGGTGCCTTTAATCACAGAACTCAATGTGCAGAGGCAGGTCAGTCTCTGAATTTGAAGCCAGACTGGTCTACAAAGTGAGCTCCACAACCAAGTTTAGAGTGAAGGAAACCATCGAAAACAGAAAGCTAGTAAAAATGTCTTTGAATGAAGGGTTCAAGATCAAACCCCAGCAAACAGAAGAACTTGGTAGCTTTGGTGATGTGGCTCTGATTTTAGAATCAAGGACACAAGGCAGGGATGTAGAATCTCCCTCCAAGGCTAAGAAAGCTGCTGAGGCCAGGAATGTGCTAGGTCCAGAGGGGCCTTTGCCCAAAGCTGTGAAATGAAGCCTTGATTGCCTTGGAGACCCCAAGATGGTAGAGATACCAAAGTTGTGGGGTACATGCCAAGGAGAGCTGCTAACAAGGAGTGAATCTAACCCAAGAAAGATAAGGTTGTTTCAGTCAACAAAGCTGAAAGGAGTTAGGGATTTGAAGATCTCTTTAACATCAGGCTTAGAAATACAGACTGTAGGTTTTGCTCCAATAATTCATCATCATGGAGTATAATCCCATTCATCTCTTTTGGAATGATAATGTATATATTGTGTACCATTGTAAGTTGGAAGTATGCAATCTGCTTTTTTATTTTTATTTTACATTTAAGAGATTGCCATGAGTCTCAAAAGAGACTGGACTTTTAAACAGTATTGAGACTGTTACAGATTATGGAGATTTTTGAAGTTCAAATGAATGCATTTTTGCATTGTGATATGGCTATAAGCCTATGGGGCCATGAAGTGTAATGTGGTGATTTAAATAAGAATGGCCCCCATAGGCTTTTAGATTTGAATACTTATTCATCAAGGAATGCATTTTTAAGGGGTGTAGCCTATCTGAGGTAGGTTTGGCCTTGTGGGAGGAAGTGTGCCACTGGGTGTGGGCTTTGAAGTTTCAAGGGTTTAAGCCAGGCCCAGTCTCTCTCTCCCCTTCCCCACCCCTCTGACTGACTTTGGATCATGATGTCTACCTGCCTGCTGCCATGAAATCTTTCTTGACAATAATGGAGCAAAATTCAGATGCTGTAAGCAAGCACCAATTAAATGCTTTTCTTTACAGTGATCATAGTGTCTCTTCATAATAACAGGGAGTTAACTGAGACAGATGGCATGTGCCAGCCTTATTTCCAGTTTCAATCATTTCTCAAGTAATACTTGCTTTTTGTTCCATTGGTCACTAAAAAATGAATCAGTTTTCAAAAAATAAATGATATTAAATGTAATATCTAATGTTAAGATTGTGAACTACACCTGCCTAGTGATTTATATATCATCAAACAGAATTTAAGCCTAACTGACTTTTGTTAGCTATTTTGAAAACAGTTTTTGCAAAGCTGAGACTTCATTGAAACATCCTTAGGTGTTTTGGTGCAAAATTTGAGAACTTTGGAGTGAAATATGTGCTAAATTAGGCATACTGAATTCAAGAATAAACTAGGACATATATTGAGCAGTGAGATTGGGGGAAAACTGGATTTCAAGGTTAAACCCATTAAACTTTGGTTAAAATCTTGCTTGTTTTTTTTCTTTATTATTTTTAGTAATTACAGTTTATTCACTTTATATCCCCTCTGTAGCTCCTTCCGCCCTCCCCTCCCAATCCCACTCTCCTTCCCCCTTCTCCACCCATGTCCCACCCAAGTCCACTGAGAGGGGATATCCTCCTCCCCTTCCTTCTGATCCTAGTCTGTCTGGTTTCATCAGAAGACAATGGCTGCATTGTCTTCCTCTGTGGCCTGATAAGACTGCTCCCCCCTCAGGGGGAGGTGATCAAAGAGCAGGCCAATCACTGTTACGTCTACACAATGGAATATTACTCAGCAATAAAAACAAAACAAAACAAAACAGGGAAATCATGAAATTTGCAAGCAAATGGTGAGAACTGGAAAAGATCATCCTGAAAGACACACAGGGTATATACTCACTCATAAGTGGATGTTAAATATATAATATAGGATGAATATACTAAAATCTGTAGACCTAAAGAAACTAACCAAGGAGGACTCTGGCTAAGATGCTCAATCAGAAAGGCAAAGAGGATGGACATCAGAAGAAGGAGAAAATCTTGGTTCTTTATTAGCTGAAAACAGGTATTTTTTGTTCTGAAAGTAGATTTTGGTGTCACTTAGTCATTTATACATTTATGGATATATGTGTGTGTATGTTTATGTGTGTGTGTCTGTATTGGTGGAACTAAAAGCAAACATCCAGTGTGTGATTGGCAAGAATTCTACCAGTGAGCTGTATAGCAATCTCTCACATATATATGAATATACATATACATATTAACTTTATGGCCTTATTTTCTGAGAACAAAATTCAATGTGAAAAATATAACCAGGAAATAATATAGCATCTAACTCCACAATTTAAGTAAAAACACCACTGATATTTATGTGTATATAAATGTATCTAGATCTTTTAATCCAAATCATGGATGAGTACACATATTTATTTTCAATATTTTTACAAGAATATTTGCATAACATTTTAACAATTGCTTTATTCACTTAATCACATAGCTGTATTTTAGGTATCTTTCCAAAACTATGGGTGGATATATGTATGTACACATACATATACATACATATATACACACACATATATACCTATATGTATGTACTTATATGTACATATATACACACATATGTTTATAAATGTATATAAATTTATATATGTACACATGTAGGAAGAGACACATATATACATACATTATAATTTTTATTAGTTAAAAGGAATTTTACTTTAAGTGTACAGACTTTACTTAAACAATTGCCGTTGTTGGTCATTGGAATTATTATGAATTTCCCCAACTGAATACACTACTGCATTAAAACCACCATAATGAATCAAGTTTCTAGTGAAGCACACTTAAAAGAAATTTACTTTAGGGTACTACTTACACTAAAAACTCTTTATATAATATCACCTTTCTCCAGAAATATTACATCAATTATTTTACTATATGATCTCAGTATGTGCTTATTATATATTATAAACATATATGTACATACATCATATGTACATATCTAACATATGATTAGTATGTTTGTGTTAGCTATTGTTCTGTTGCTGAGAACAAAATACTTGAGAATTAACTTAAGATTTATCTTAGTTTCTTTTATGGTTGTGGAATAAATCTCCCGATCAGTAACTAATGGGAGAATGCTCTCATTCTGCCTCACAGTTCAGGGATATAGTTCATCCGGTGGATAAGAGAAGGTGGCATGGACTTGAAACATTTGCTTATATGGCATTCACAGTCAAGAAACAGGACAATGAATGAATTCAGCCAATGCTCAACTCATTTTACAGACTCTAGGATTCTCTAGCCATAGTTAAGGTGAGTCATGCCACATCACATAACAAGACCAAGAGCAAACTTCACAAGTATACCAAGGAGTCCACATTCTAGGGGATCAGAGTGTCTTTCAAGTTGACAACTGAGTCATCACAAAGGAGGCAGCTTTATGTAGATTATGGTCTCAGAGGTTGTAGTCCACGATACTAAGGAAGGTCTGATAGACTAGCTCAGTCTGCAGTGGTAGGAATATGTGGTGGGGGCTGTGGGGTGCTTGGTTATGGACCCAGAGGCAGAAAGTAAGTTCAGGTGAGAAACCCCTCAGGTTCTCGGTGGTTCCTCTTTGACAATGGCTTCAATAGCTTCCGAGTGTCTGAGTCCCTGAATGCCTAAGACCCTCACTACCTACTTTATCCACCAATCTCTACCTTTCAAGGTCTCCGGAGACTACAAATAATAATGCTACTGTCTGACAGCCAAGTATTCACAACTCAGGCCTACGGGAGGCATTTCAGTCAAGACATCTGCCACAAAATTAATTTAGTATCTCTTCAAGAATCTTTAAATCCTTAACAAATCCCACATTATTCAAAAATCTAAGTCAAAAGTCTATTGAGACTCAAGCCAACTATTTTAATTTACTGTTTTAATTAATTGTAATTTATTCACTTTGTATTCCAGCTCCACCCCCCTCCTTTGTCCCCTCTGAACTCCACCGTCCCTCCCTCCCACTGGTTCTCCCATACCCCTCCCCAAGTCCGCCTATAGGGGAGGTCCTCCTCCCTTTCCATATTACCCTAGGCTATCAGATATCACGAGGACTAGTTGAACTGTCTTCCTCTGTGTCCTGGCAAGGCTGCCCCCCGCTCAGGAGGAGGTGATTAAAGAGCCAGTCACTGAGTTCACGTCAGAGACAGCCTCTGTTCCCCTTACTAGGGAACGCCTGAGCTGTCATGGGCTACATCTGTGCAGGGGTTCTAGGTAATCTCCATGCATGGTCCTTGGTTGAAGTATCAGTCTCAGAAAAGATCACCGTGCCCAGATTTTTTGTTCTATTGCTCTCCTTGTGGAGCTCTTGTCCCCTCCATGCCTTTCTATCCCCTTCCCTCTTCTTACATAAGATTGCCTGCATTCTACGCAAAGTTTGGTTATGGGTCTCAGCATCAGCTTTGATACATTGCTGGGTAGAGTCTTTCAGTGGCTCTCTATGGTAGGCTCCTGTCCTGTTCCCTGTTGTCTCCCTCTTCTGATGCCCATTCCATTTTCCTTTCTGGATGAGGATTGATCATCTTACCCAGGGTCCTCCTTCTTGCTTAGCTTCTTTAGGTGTACAAATTTTATCCTATATTATATGGCTAATATGCATTTATAAGTGAGTATATATCACTTCTGCTTTCCTCCTTCTGGGTTACATCACTCAGGATGATCTTTTCTAGTTCCCACCATTTGCCTGCAAATTTCATGATTTCCTTGTTTTTAATTACTGAGTAGTATTCCATTGTGTAAATGTACCACAATTTCTGTATTCGAGGAACATGTGGGCTGTTTCCAGATTCTGGCTATTACGAATACAGCTGTTATAAACCTGGTTGAGCAGGTATTCTTGTTGTATACTTTGGATAAATGCCTATTTATCCAAAGTATAAATGTACAAAAGTATAAATGTTGTAAAAGTACAAAAGTATAAATGTTGTATACTTTGGATAAATAGCTGGATCTTGAGGTAGCACTATTCCTAATTGTCTGAGAAAGTGCCAGATTGATTTCCAAAGAGTTTGTACAAGTTTACATTCCCACCAGCAGTGTAGGAAGGTTCCCCTTTCTCCACATTCTCTCCAGCATGTGTTGTCACTTGAGTTTTTTATCTTAGCCATGCTGATGGGTGTCGGTGAAATGTTAGGGTTGTTTTGATTTGCATTTCCCTGATGATTAAGGAGGTTGAGCATTTCTTTCAATGTTTCTCTGCCATTCAGTATTCCTCTTTTGAGAATTCTCTGTTTAGCTCTGTACCCCATTTTTTAATTGGATTACTTGATTTTTTGCTTTTTAACTTCTTGAGTTCTTTATATATTCTGGATATTAACCCTCCGTCAGATAAAGGGTTGGTGTAGATTCTTTCTCAATCTGTAGACATTCGTGTTGTTTTGATGACGGTGTCCTTTGCTTTACAGAAACTTTTCAGTTTCATGAGGTCCCACTTATTGATTGTTGCTCTTACAACCTGTGCTGTTGGTGTTCTGTTCAGGAAGTTGTCTCCTATACCAATGAGTTCTAGGGTCTTCCCCACTTTTTCTTCTAATCGATTTAATTTGTCTGGTTTTATTTTGAAGTCTTTGATCCACTTTGGACTTTAATTTTGTGCATGGTGATAAATATGGATCTATTTGCATTTTTCTACATGTAGAAATCCACTTAGACTAGCACCATTTATTGAAGATGCTGTCTTTTTTCCATTGTATGGTTTTGCCTTCTTTGTCAAAAATCAAGTATCCATAGGTGTGTGGTTAATTTAGGGGTCTTCTATTTGATTCCATTCTGTTTCTCTTAGTACCATGCAGTTTTTATTACTATAGTTCTGTAGTACAGCTTGAGATTAGGGATGGAGATTCCTCCAGACCATCTGTTGTTGTACAGGATTGTTTTAGAAAATTTTTTTTGTCTTTCCAAATGAAGTTGAGAACTTTTTTTCAAGTTCTTTAAAGAATTGTGTTGGTATTCTGATGGGAATTGCATTGAATATGTAGATTGCTTTTGTCAGGATGGCCATTTTCACTATGTTAATCCTACAGATCCATGAGCACAGGAGATCTTTCCATCTTCTGATATCTTCTTCAATTTCTTTCTTCAGAGACTAGAAGTTTTTTTCAAGCAGGTCTTTCACTTACTTGGTTAGAGACATATCGAGATACTGTATGTTATTCATCAAGCCAAACCCTTAAATGTGTATACACAAATGCCTGCTCATAACACGTTCTCCAGTTACATATTTCCAATATTCAGAGACTCCTTACTCTACTTATGATACTCTGATAACAGTAAAGATAATTTTTAATTGTTTTTTTTTCATATGTATTATTATAAAAATAAAATTTTAACTGTTTAAATTAACCACATCAAACAAATCCCACAGCATATTAAGATTAGATAGAGTAGGCTTTATTCCAGTGATGCAAGGATGTTTCTGCATATACAAGTAAATCATACACAACATCAATGGAATGAAAAAAAAAATCTTTATGAGCATCTCAGTTGATTCCAAAAGAAAAATGACAAAATTCAGCATTATCTCAAAACAATGGCCACCTAAAGTAGCAGTTTGCAAAAAGCACTCTATGTGTTATGTGGACTTTTCCCTTATCATTCCTTTCTTTTTACTTTATGACTTTGGAATCTGTGGATAGCTAGAATCCACACATTTATTCTTTGGGTCTTTCGGAAATGAAATAATGATAGCACTTGAACACAAGCTCTAAAGTGATGCAATAATCAATGTGGATACTACAGATTAGTTGCTTAGTCAGCATGGGCAAGTGGACCAACAGATCTCTCATGTGCTGGGGAAGATAGAGCAAGACCGCAAGAGATTTCTTATATGCACTGAAAACCTACAACTTCTTCCCACTGAAGCTTCCATTTACTGACCATGTAACTAAAATCTTGGAAAGTTAAATTGCAGATAATAAAGGTCTGTTTTATTTTAACTGTATTTAAGTCACTTTTTAATGAACAGTGCTTACACTTATTTGTTTACTAAGTAAAGTTCATCTTGGCATATTTTGTTGGCAGAGTTTATTTGACAGCCAGAAGGACAGAGTAATTTTCAGAGTTGGGGACAGGTTTCTGGATAGAAATATTACTAGGTAAAAGAGAATCATTTCATCAGGAAAAGTTTTTCTTTGAGTTTTAGTCCTGATTGCTCTAAGATAATTCAAGTAGACTGCTAACTGTTCTTTGCCTCGGATGGAATATATATACATATATATGTGTGTGTGTGTGTATATGTTTTTCTTATATATATGTATATATATATACACATATATGTGTATATATATTTTCTTTTAGCTTACTCAGTAATTCTTACTACTGTACAGACTGTTGAGTAGAAATGTATTTCTGTGACTCCTGGACTCCATGGATAATGGAAATTTTCGGGAGAAGCTCCTGGTGTCCTTTATAGGATTAGTCAGCCCATTTTTTTTTCTCTAATGTCTCACTTGTACTATTTCTCATTTAAGGTCTTAAAAGATCATGTACATGATGAATTATAGTTTTTAGGAAGAAAAATATTTTCCCAATTATGCTGATTGTGTTGTATTGGGAAAGTGGAAAGAGTTTAGGATAATAGACTTTCATAGATGAGTTAAGATTTTTATTTCAATCCTCTAAACAGTTATATCTACACACCTACAAAAAGGTTTCAAAAAAATGAATATGTATATGGAACAATGTATGAAAATTCTGACTTTGTTAATTTGGTAGAAATTACGATATTTTCACCTAAAACTTATTGTCAGGTTCACTGTGTTGAATTGTTTATACTAGACAAAGATATAACTCTGTAGTACAAGAACTAGAGGAAGAACTTTAAGAAGGTGTGGTCATTTTTCATTTGTTTTCAAGGAGAGAGAGAGAAAGAGAGAAGAGAGAGGAGAGAGAATTGATAGAGGCTATGTGTAATATCCACCACATTTGCTGTTATTAGTGATGTCAGCCACAGACTATCAGTCAAATATGTTTAATTTGCCACTAGCTCATTATAATCCTCCTTTCAAGGTCCGTTACCTTGACTACCATAATAATATTCCCAATTTCCTGATAGTGCTTATGTGACAGACTTGAGAGTTTTCTGTTTTCTGTTTCCCAGACCCCAGATAGCATGAAAGAAGATGATTGTCATATGATTTATAAAATTATCATCATGAAAAAACTGGGTTCTGATTTCAGTCCATTATTGAGACCAGAAGAAAGCTACTGCTACTTTTTTGTTGTTGTTGGGTGCTTCATGTTAACCCTCTTTCTTGAAATGAGGGAAGGATTTGATCACCTGATTCAAGCCCTGATTCAGCCTTTTTTGTTTTGTTTAATTGAAGAGAAAATGCTTACTCACTAAGAGTTTCATTCCTTTTTCTTTCTAACGAGAAAACAGAGTTCCCTTTAACTATGCAATCTCATTTATAGACTATCTCACATTACACTTAAACCTTAAGTCACACACACAGCCTTTCCACCTGTGTGAGGTTATTTTCTGATGGGAAAGCATCTTGGATATGATGCGATTTTACATTTTATATGAGAGAAAGCTAATAAAATACATTTTAGCACTGACATAAACTTACATGTCTTCCACTAAGATACCGGACAGCACATTTTCGGTTTCAGCACCACCAACGATAGGCCATTGCCCAGCATCTGAGACTACACGAGTACATATGTGCACCTTTGCTTGAAGACAGGCACAACAACTGCAATGTTAGGACACCGCAGCTGACCTCCCTTTGCAAAAGTCCTCGAGGGAGGTAAACAATGTAAGATTTATGTGAAAGTGATAGTCCAAGTGATTTTTATTTGTTTATTGTTTGTTTCCTTGAAGTTGGGTTAAGAAAAGCAAAATAGATGATGTGGTCATGATTGCCACAGGATTACATTTTGAAATCATAATGTTTTAATTATTGGATAGTCTTTTCAATGGCCCATGCTTTACAAGTCATATCTTTTCTAAATAATAGTCAAGCCATCATCACTTTGCTTTCTGTACTGCAATTTTTTTTCTTGTTGTTGTTAGCTGCATTCTGAAGAGAACCGAGTCCTTTGTACCACATAGCATGTCTTCTCTTAGTTCCTGTCTTGTCTGTCATTGTCTCTTTTGAAGGGACCATTATGGAGCTGTATTTCATGGAATCATATTATCATGCCAATAAAGCACTGATTTAAGTGAGATAACTAAAATATTGCCATAATACATGGCAGAAGAGATGGATTGCACGTTAGCTGGAAATAAATCTATACTTGCTGCCTCTTATTAGATTGCAGAAATATTTACTCTAGTTCCTTGTTGTCAGCATATTTTAAAAACATAAAGTTACAGGTCTCAGCTTTTTTTGTATGTGATCAAACATTTTTCTTTAAGTGACTCATCTATATCTTTGGCACCGCTGTAAGATTTATCTGAGTTGAAAACTCCCTTGTTTTATTAGGAACTTCTGTTCATTATGCAGTCTGGATAACAGAATGTAATGAGAAAATACTTATTGTTTGCCTTAGCTTTTTGTTTCACAGAGTATTTTTCTTCGAGGATTCACCAGTTTGTTTTGTTGCCTTGCATTCTATTTGTCCTTTAAAGAGAGTGAGGGGAAGGTATCAATTTGCTATTGAACCCATTGCTAATTTTTATTAAGAAAATAATACTGTGAAAGAATAATTGTGTTACTAAAATATCAGTAGGATTATTGCATTTATTGCAGACTTAGTGACTCAGTAAAAATGTTTCTATTAAAACATTCACTACCTTACATAATTTCTATAACAAGCATCAAGTCTCCTCACTCTCTGAAGACATGCTATGATTCTGTGGAGTATTTCTTTCCTTGAATTTTTGTACTGAAAGAAATTAACTAAACTCTTCTTACTTATGCCCACTACTTGAGCATTAAATAAACCCAGAATGAGGAGTTATTGACAAGGAAATTTGTTATGAAATCACTAAAAGGATATTTTTGATAAATTCTACGCTCAATAAAATAAAAAAATAACCAGTTTAATTCTTTTCATGTGATATGTTTTAGAATATTACTATTTTGACTTCAAATTAAATTGAACACTTTATACTCTGTTTAGACACTGTGTACCATATCCTTTCATACTATTCATTTTGAAGAGAGCATGACTACAAAATTTCCTATTTTAATAAATATATAACCAACTACCACTTTGGGAAGCTTACATTCCGAACAACATACTTAAGAGCCTTCTATAGATTATATATAATCCTCACACTAATGCTATAGTTAGTAACGTTTAAAAGGAAATTGAGAGCCCAGTAAATTGCCTAATCTCTCTGTGGTCACAGAATGCATTTCAGAATTCTACCTCCAGTCTACCTGTCAATGAGATTTTCTTCTCTTCTATTTTGCCTGGTATCTTAATAGTGTCCCAGAAGTATTTCTCTCTCTTTCTAAGTTACATCCAGTCTCTCTGGATGGTAAAGACAACTAATAGGAATGTTGACTAAAGACAACAGGTGTTAGGAGAGGCGTGGTGGAGAGTGGGAGACAAAGGAGAGTCAGTGGTCATCCATAGTTAAACATGCTTCAGACCTTTGGAGGGAAACCCTTTACCACAGTAATCCCCCCAGCAGCAGTTCCTCACTAGCTTCCAGGACCAAGAATAAAGAGCTCTTTCTCTGATTCCTGCAGGTAATAGGTCTTGCAGGAAAACATGAACTATATTCACTATCATTTTCAGGTAGTGAATTGTAATTGCCGATTTTATCATAGTCTGTTAAATGCAGATTCAATATGTTATTGCACTCAGAGTTTGTCTAACCTCAGTTGATATGTCTTAGGTTGTTATTTAATGGACCTAGAGGTTCAGAACATGTGCTGAGTTTGAAAAATGTTCGTACATGGTAAGTGCTGAGGGCCAAGCGCCTATATGCAGTATCCTGGCGTGCATCCCGAGACCTCTGACAATCATTCAAAAGAAAACTTGAAACTCACCTCACTGAATCTCATAATGATCTCTGTGGAATGATCTTTCATCGTCCCATGTCTCAAAAGCAGAAACTGTGCCAAATTTTTGATTTCTGTGTACTACCTACTATGAATAATTTTGTGGAAATTAAAATGAATAATGAGTGTAAGCTATCATAGCTATGGTCTAAGGAAATAACTGTTTACTCATTATCATTAAAGTGGCAAAGACTGGTTCTATTGAAAACAATTTAATTAGTTTGTAGAATTATATATACATTAGAGTAACTTTTTTGGAATAGCATAACTAGTTCAAAAGGAATTAAGAAACTTAGCAAGGGATCACATAGGGATACTTTGTCATGCAAGAAATGCAAAAATAGTTTTATTTTATAATAGATACTTAAGATAACCCTGAATATCTCAGATTTCAAGGCCAATAACCTCACATGGTAGCAATCTATCCATAAAGACAGGGGGCATTGCTTAATTTGCAGACATCATTTTAAGGCTTTTTTCCCCTTAGTAGCTTGTAGAGTAGAAGTGGAGGGAGATCACAAAAGTTAAAGCAACGTGAACTGTGATATATAATTGAAATGTACAAATGGAAAATGTTTATTAGATAAGTAAGCAATTAAGACATATTAACCCAATGAAAGTGTTTTACTGTATCATGGAGGGTACATATTACAGTCCCTAACTAATAGGGATATTCAAATTCTGAGATTTATTATGAATAGAGGCTGAACAGAAAATAATATGGTTGTTAAATTTCAGAATTTTAAAAATGATTCTTTAATAATCACATCCAGCCACTAATAACTGCATACAGATCTATTGTCTCCACTTTTCTCTTCACTGCTTTCCCTCCAATTCAGTTTAAATAATTGTCTTCCAGCAAGAAAAAGTTTTAAAGAAATTATTCTGAATTTTAAGAAAAGGATATTTTAATTTGCATCTTCTAAGAAATATCAGGCTTTTGTGCTTCTTGACACACAGAGAAAGAAAAGTGCTGCTATGGTTAAGTTTTTGTGTCATTAATCTTAAAGTCTCTCTCTCATATACACACACACACAAACTCACACACACACAGAGAAAAGGGTGGAGAAGGAATATGAATCAAACCCTTGCCGTACTAAATGTGTAATTATAAAGCAACTTATTACAATTTTGTAGTTGGAGTTTTAAATTTTATTTGGAGGGTTCTTTTCTCACCTAAGTCTTAATATTTTATTGAAAACATTAATTTCTTTCAAATGACAGAAGTAATGGGTAAGTATTGTAAAAAAATTATAAAATGAAAAGAAGGACAAAGAGAAACAATGTTTAATCCCAATTTTACTCTTTGTAAAATGTAACACTGTGCTTTTAGAATTTTAAATATGTAGATAAGTATAATATGTAGCATGCCATTTACATCATGTTGCTATATTAATTAATGTATACAATACTTTAGATAATTAAAATATACAAAAGGCACCTATAAATTTTAAATAAATTTGATAAAAATTTTGTGTATAAAACCAGTGTCAATTTAAAGAATTATTTACAAATATTTTCAAATAATAAAAATGTACTTTGTAATTTTTTAAAACTATATCTAATATTTAATAACATCCCAGTGAATAAATAAGCTACTTTAAACACACTCTTGCTCTCTAAATGAGCCTTCTCTATGCATAAGTTGCACTGTCAATGATTAAGCAGCTTATGATAGCTGAGCTTCTGAATCCAGATAGGCGTGAATGAACTGCACAGCAGACAGTTTTCCATCACTGTAATGAATCACCTGAGAAGGGAACACAACTAGAGTGTAAGCACTTTTTTGGGGGGTGGGGTGGGGGAGGGAGCCTGGAGGTAGTAGTCGAAGCTCAGACTTTTTTATTGCTCTGTTTTCCTAGGTGGTAGTGTATGTTACACAGGAAACTTGCAGAGATGAGCACTCACTCATTGCTAGGTAAGCAGAGGAACAAGGTCCTCAGTGACCTATGAGCCTGTGTAAGACCCACCCACAGAGGTTTACTGTGCCTTCCAATAGCATAACCTCCATTACGATCAAGGCGGGGGCTACGTCCTTAACACAGGCTCACTGACACATGACACTGTAGAACATCTATGTCAGTGTCACTCAGCCAATTTACAAGCACAAATCATTGATGTGTGCAACTCAATCAGCCTTAAAGGCACTGAGAGAAAAGTCAGAATCTTTCATACAACAGAGACCAGAAATGGCACGATTGTAGGAGTGAAAATCAGAAAATACATTTCCATGGTGTGAGGAAATGAAGGGAAGCAACACCTATAAAGAATGCTGTGACAGATTCCCTTATGGTGATGGAACAGCTTAATATGTTGTTTCTGTGATGGTGATTACAGGAATCTGAACATGGAAAACCAATTCTCATTAAATTACACACAAAAGCTTTTTTTTAATGCTTTGTTTCTTATTGTGTCTATTTTTTTTATAATTTCATACAAAAATACTACTATGTATTTTTGGTCTCTTTCCCTCATGCCATCTCCATTCCTTTTTTTTTCCCTACCATAATCACCTCCTTCCTATAAATGTGTGTGTGTGTGTGTGTGTGTGTGTGGTGATGAAGTTGGCTACCTATGTGATGCTGAATTGGGAACTGATCATTAGAGCCTCCTGGGCTCTGCAGAGGGTACACAAATTGATACCATGCCTCCCATTTTCACAGAATTGGTGTGATGTCAACAAAGCAACCCTGAGTGTATATGTTAGGTCCCTGTGGGATCTTCTCCCATAGCTCACTGTTAGGAGAGCATGATTTCTGTGAACCCAATGTTAACATACATCATTGCTCTGGGACTGTATATCCCTTGCTCATGTCTTGCTTAGAAGATAATACATTGCAGCTCATCATCTCCATGCCTTTTCTGCAATGTCCCTGAACCTTAAGTGGATGGTATAAATGTCTTATCTAGGACCCGCAACCATCCTTTATTCTCAATATCACACATAGCCATAGGTCTTTGAATTTAATTGTGCTCAGTATAAAAGGAAGCTTTTCTGTTTTACGTTTAGAACAGCTTTGTCTATAGCTATAATCAAAGATATTTCAGAGGTAGTTTGGTGCTATGTTAATTCATCTAAGCAGCCTTTTTTAGGTTTCCCCAACAGAAGAGTTGTGCCACCATTACACAACTGGGCCTATCTTGCCACTCAGGTTACATAATTCATAGAGTTTCCACCTGGGCTGTACCATGGTCCATAGCAGCTGCACAGCACTATGAGCAACCGTCAAGGAACTATCTTCAAATTTAGTCCTAGCTTCATTTCTCTTCATATCAGACATGTGGTGGCTACATTAGTAGGGTTTGACTACATTCTGGTGAATAACCAAGAAGAATGACCAGAGCCTGCATTGTTTTGGGAGGCTTTGGTGTCTTTTTAAACTCCTATAAATATAATTCCCACCTGGCAGTTGGGTTTTAGTTCTGATGATCCATTGGTTTTTCATACCCAGACAATGCAGGTCCTATAAGTTGAAGAATGGATACAGAAATTGTGGTACATCTACACATTGGAATATTAGTCAGCCATAATAAACAAGGAAATCATGAAATTTGCAGGCAAGTGGTGGGAACTAGAAAAGATCATCCTAAGTGACGTATCCCAGAAGCAGAAAGACACACAGTATATACTCACTTATAAATGGATATTGGTAATATAATATAGGATAAACATACTAAAATCTGTACACCTAAAGAAGCCAATCAAGAAGGAGGACTCTGGCTAAGACGCTCAATCCCCATTCAGAAAGGAAAAGAAGATGCACATCAGAAGAGGAAGAAAACAGGGAACAGGATGAAAACCTACCACAGAGGGCCTCTGAAAGACTCTATCATGCGGGATATCAAGGCAGATACTGAGACTCATAGCCAAACTTTGGACAGAGTGCAGGGAATTTTAGGAAAGAAGGGGGAGCTAGTAAGACCTGGGGGAGACAGGAGATCCACAAAAAGAGCAACAGACCCAAAAAATCTGAGCACAGGGGTCTTTTCTGAGACTGATTCTCCAACCAAGGACCATTCATGGAGATAACCTAGAACCCCTGCATAGATGTAGCCCATGGCAGCTCAGTGTTCAACTAGGTTCCATAGTAATGGGAACAGGGACTGTCTGTCATGAATTGATTGGTCTGCTCTTTGATCACCTCCCCCATATATACATATATGTACATATATATATATATATATATATATATATATATATATATGAGTACCCAAAACAACACTGAACCATGCCACAAAAGGCGATGCTTGTGTCGGTATATATTAAAATCACAGAAATTTTCAAAACGAATAGCTGTGTGTGCAGAAAAAAAATGTAAACATTCTGTCTGAGGAAAATCATGCCTTTTATCCCAAATGAAGCTATTCACAATACAGGACCTCAAAATGTCATTTGTGATTTTGGAAATCAGCCAGTTCTTATGAACTACCTGTATATAAATGCCCAATATGTATCACTGTAATAAACTTCTTCGTGTGTAAACAACAACAATAAAAAAAGAGCTGCATTGTCTAGACTTGAATGGCATCTGCCTTCAGTCCTTATGCTGTTTTAGGTGGGTTACCAAGTAGTTACTACTCAGTGTTCTTATACCCTTATTTTGTTTACACCCACTCCATCCCTCCCTCCAACACCATTCTTTCTGTTGGAATCTTTCTACCCACAGTATGACCCCGTTCCATCCTCTTTTAACCTGTGTAGTGCTGTATGCGCCATCGTAAGGCTCCATGCCATCCTCTTTTAACCTGTGTAGTGCTGTATGCGCCATCGTAAGGCTCCGTGCCATCCTCTTTTAACCTGTGTAGTGCTGTATGCGCTATTGTAAGGCTCCATGCCATCCTCTTTCTAGGTTTTAGATTCCAAGTACTCCAAGGTAAGCACACAAAGAACATAGGGGCTAGGATCTGCACATGACAGAAAACATGCGTAAGAGCATTTTAAAACCTGAAAAATATCAACGATGTCTTTTAGTTGATGACCGAGTTTTTATTGTTGGCTTTTTCTGATTTCATGTTTTGCTTCTTTATATATAGTTTTAAGTTTGTCAAATATTTTCTTGTATTGTTTTTTGTAATATAAAGAACAGTATTAAACATTTTAAGAAAGAAAACATCTTCAAACTGGGATATAATTTCTGTTAAAAAAAAAACAAACAACTCCACAGAGGTGTATCAGATTCATAGGACAAACAAACCTGCCTTTGACATACAGCTTTATTCGAGGATTAGGATGGTAGGTACGTGGTAGAAAGTATGGGTTTTCTGCAGTGTAATGTGAAATGCATGAACGTTTCTGATGTATCATGAATAATTACAAAATCCACTTGTTTGAAGTGAGCACCTTCGGGCTATACCTTCAGAGATGCAGAGGAGCATGCCGTCCCCTCTCTGTTCATTCTCCTCTTAGGACAAACTGCATGAAGCGCTCTTTTGCCCAAGATGCATGGAACAATTCCTCAGACTCTAGAGTTTTGTTGCTCCCTCTTGCACTTGACGAACTCTGAGAAATTGACACCAACACTGCCCCCTGGGCATCGGTGTTATAAGCTTCTGCCCCCGAGGAGATGGGAACTGTAGATGAAATGATATTCGGACATGGGAGGTGAAGGAGAAAGAAGAGAAACAAGAATTGGACATGGGAGGGGAAGGAGAAAGAAGAGAAACAAGAATTGTAGTGTGGGTGAGGCACATTTCAACAACAACAAAAAAAAGAAGGAAATATCACAATTTGTATTACTCTGAATCAATTTAAATTCTGTTCCTGCGTCTTGTCTCATGGGCTTAGTGGGATATTAGGCTTTAATCACTTTTGAGTTTATCCTTTCAGCATCATGTCAAACCTGTTATGTCTTTACTGCCTGGATTGTGGTTTAAATGGTACTAAGGCCTCAAGAAGTTCCCTTTCCTAGATTTCTAGGCACTAGTATGATGTTATCTTTCATAGGTCTCATGAGCCTTTATATTCACTGTGTTGCTCATGTCTACCTTTGTGTTGTGAAAGGCACGGACATCTCCTTGGGCGTGTCGATCCATTATCTTTGCTGTGTTCCAGCAAACAAAGCTTTCACAGTGAAATTTAGCTCATCATTACAACCTCAAAATTCTATTCTCTCACAAAAAAATAATGTCCATTTAAAGTGTGTAATATTCCTTGCATTGTTCAAAGTATCCCCATTTCCTAGCACCCCATGTACTAAATTAAGACCATAATTACACCTTTTACTGTGTGGTAAATTACATATAAGTCAAGTGTCTAATTCAAATATCTAAGTTTAGGTATATATTTACTATTCCATTGAGATATATAGTGTAATTATTTTCTCAGTATTATTCATCATTCATTAGTTGAAAAATATACATTGACTTGCTCAGTTTATAACTTAGTTTCTCAACTCTTCAGAAGAAATAGAAATAGAAGTTGTAAAAATAGCATTTGTTCACTGATATCACCTTTTAATGCTCATATATCTTATTTTCATAATAAGATTTGGAATTTCTATTTATATACCATTACATTTTCTATAGTGTTTATGTATATATTTTCAAACTGTCAGGAAAGATAACAGCTCTTTTTTTTTGCCAAAAGGAGAAAAAAAATACCTTGCAACTTGAACCCACATGTCTCAATCTGAAACATAAATTTCTGATAGTTTTGCTAATGTACACTGTACCTCGCTGCTATGTCTCACCTTCTTTTATGCAACAGCAGCAGAAAGAAATTATGAAATCTGGTCATTTAAAAGCAATGTTGTCATTTCCTTCCCCCGTTTCAAACAGCTCTAATTCTAGGATTAATGCACTGAGATTCCTGCTCATGTGAACTTTTAGAATCATTTGGAATGAACATTATACCCTTTCAAGATGTCTTATCCAGCATTTGTGTGGATTTTAAAAACTACACCCTCATAAATGAAAGGCTATGGAAGGCCTTGACATAATTCTGTTCTGAAAGTTCATTAACAATATCCACAGAGAACATCACAACCTTAATAAGCACGCTTGAGAATTGGCTGATTTTTAATTTAGTTTAATTTCCTAAATAGTAATGTACATTTTCATTTGATGTGTTTTGAAAATAAAGAGTGGGTTAGCAGTGGATTAGAAGGAGATGAACTTCGTATCTTTTTCTGGCAATGATGACAAGTTATGGTTATGCCT